>NC_090813.1:159849509-161049509 GCF_000390325.3 Nicotiana tomentosiformis | reverse complement strand
GATTTATTTTCAAAATCAATATATATGAAGTTCATCTATTGGTATCTTGTTGAGATACTAAGGCATATTGAGCCTTGGCATAAACAAAGTATCGATTGTGCACGCCAAGTCTGATTTCTGATGATGTAAACAAGTATAATATTCTAGTGTTTTCAATTTGATGGACTGATTACTCGTCTTGTTAAGGCAGTCTCTTGTTGACAATACCACCTAGTGTGGGATATGTGCAAAACCCGTTGAGTTTGTACTATTGCTATGATATTGAAGGCTCCTCGCAGAGTTTGGCGAAATGCATTGCTGAGGTGAGTCATTCTAATTGGTACATAACCAAAGATTTAGGTCTTACTTAGGTCTTAGTTCTGGACAAAAAGTTAGTGATCATGTCTATCCATAAGCTATTGTCAGCAATCCAAGTTTGTTTGCGTAAGAGGCTCCTCACACTTTTTACCCAGAGCGACTCAAAAGGAAGATTTATTGTACCCAAATCTGTTCTACTTTACTGCTAATGTCCACCAGCTGCACGGAAAATTTCTTTAATCTTAGATGAAACAGTTAGTTATAAATCAAGATTCTGTCTATTTGCTAACTGAATTCTTTTTCAGGTGACTAACACCCCATGGGGTGAAAGAGTATCATTTTTGTTCAATCCAAATTCAGATGTAGTTGCCAAAGCCCTTCACGTTAGTCCCTTCATGGTAAGCCATCTTTAGGGATCACTATTTGGCATTGGCATCTTATTTCTTGCTTACTTTGAATTTCCTAACCTTCAATGGTGATATATAACACAAATAATATGCTCTTCATTTGTTAACTCATATGGTTCACAGAGCTCATTTCTCTATTCCATCTTTAGCCTGCTGTTTTATGCTACTTTCTCCTTCAAGATTATGCTTTTAAGTTATACAAACCTCAAACGTAATGTTGCCTAAAGGTTGAAATAGTTTAGAAATGCATACATCAGTTTGCTATATTGCTTGTTATTGAGTCCAAGACTTTTTAGGCATTTGCATAATTTTTGGTGGCAAGTCTTGCGTTTGCATACTTTTGTTTATCAGAGATAAATGTAAGCCATTAACCATTCTTGAGATCTAATGACCTCTGAAGCACAACCAACAATCAATTTCGTGTTTTATTGATTTCTTTATCAACAAAAGTCCAAGTTAAGGGATAGAAAGGGTTCATGGTATCCTGTCCAACTACCACCAACTCCTCCTTGTATTTTCCTTTCAAGAATTTCCCTTCCAATCCAAATGAAGGGTCTCACCCTTCCTTTCGAGAGAAGTGGACATTGTCTTGGGATTTTTATTAGTATCATAAGGTTGAAAAGGAACATTGCTTTGAGGCAGCCCAAAAAGGAAAGGTTGACTTTTAAGTTAGGACGGAGTACTAAAAATGAGACAGATCACTATGTGACAAGGTGTCGAATACAAATGTACTGATCTGCCTAGGTTGAGCAACCTGTTAACCTTTTGTACATGGCCTGGCTACTATCCTGAAATTTACCTACTACCTATTCCTGGTATCTAGGCACTCTTCTGATTTGAAAAGCTCAGTTTTGATAACATTAATTTTCTGGTTTAATAGTTTGGCTTTTCGTACATGTAGACTCTTTATCTTCATCATGTATAATAGCTTTTATTCATTACTAGTTTTGGATAATTGATTGCAGGATATGCTAGGTAACTGGACCATGAAAACAAATACCCCTGGCAATAATCTGTTTGTTACAATTTCAGTAAATCACCCGAAACATGGTGACTATTTCTCAGCTTCATTGATGGCCAAAAGAGTATCTTCCTCCACACATACTGATATTGCTTTATTCTTCTGGCTAATGCCTCACAAGGTTGCACTATGGATATATTGGCAGGTAGCCCTTTTCACTGGAAGGAAATGCGAATGGACTCACTTTTCCATTATACTTGATATTAGGTTTAGTCAGGATATTATACTCTGAATATCTTGCGACAGTTTCAATTAGCACCTAGTTCAATGGGCAGGGGTTTCTTTGTTGAATCTAGTTGTCATGTTGTCTGTTCTTTTTACTCCTAAATCTAAATTTTCTGTTTCATGTTAGGTTTTTCTGCTCCTAATTAATTAGAAGATCCTGTAAAACTTGAGTTGCTTTAGCCTACATAATTTAACTTTTTCTTAGAGCATTTAATTGTCTCACTGCATGTTTGATGCACAAATCAGAAGTAATCTCTGCTAAATCGTGTTTCTCAGAATGACTTTCATTACCTTTTTCCTTTTCACTATGTACATTCATAGGCTCTCAAGCTTTGGTGGAAGGGTGTTCCTTTCTTGCAACATCCAAGGTATTACAACCCTAGATACAGAGGAGAAGCCATACTATTTGATGAAAAGCTTCAATGCTGTCCAGCATTTGTATGTGAGACACAAAACAATCAACAGGCTGAAGAGCATTGTTCCAGTCCTGCAGCTCACTCAACTTCAGAACATCATTGCTTCACTTGGAGGGATGCAAAATGGCCCTGGTGCTAAAACAAATGTAGTAAGTGTGTAATAAGTTCCTATAATGTTATAACGTTAACATCTTTCCATTTCTTCTGGCCAAAGCCATTGTAGATTTTTATGTTCCAATGCATATATTTCTCCTTGTTTTATCTATTTCTTACAGAAAACATTTCCTTTTCTTGATCTTAATGCAACTTAATTTATTCACAGATTTGGAGTAACGCCTTTCCGCAAATAAATGGCCTTCTTTGACTCGCAAAGGTGTTATATCCCCAAGTATACTCATGTATACGTGGACGTCAAGTAATAAAGTGACTCGAAAGTCAAATGTCGAACCCACAGATACTTACATTAATTGTTAATTAAGCAAACTAAATAAATTATTTGTCCAAGGTACTCAAAAGTGATGATTTTTCTACTAAAACTAGTATTTACATGTATTAAGCAAGTAATTAACTAAACTAATAAGAATGCTGATGTTTATGATCGAGTTTTAATCAATGGAGATTAAGATTTCAAGGTTGTGGTCGGTTTATCAATCCTATTGAGTTATTACACATGCTAATCTGAAATCTCTATGGTTGCTAGTTAACCGGATCATTTATATGAATAGCATGTGCCCATAGTACTATTCGCCTATCCACGATATATCAATCATGTATCCTTATGGTATTAAATCTATCGGGAATGAATGAATTACAATATTCAACTAAGCGAGACTGTTAGGTATATTCTATTCTAATCTAAACACAGCTTTCCAAAGCATAACATAGATAATAAATAGAACTTAACTTCTGGCCAAACAATCACAAAATTAAAGAAACAACCAAGAACGAGAATTCGTATTAACTAGGATATAATCAACAAGCTTAAATATTCATGTCAACCACAACCCCGTAATTAGAAAACCTAGCTACTCATAGTTATGGAAAAAATCATAAGAGTATTGAAAATCCTAAAATTACTAAGACAAGATTAAAAGAAGAGAAACTAGATGATCGAATCTTTGCTCCGTTAGTGCTCCAACTTGTGTTCTTTCCTCCAATGGTCGAACTCTCCTTCAAAAATTAGGTTATGTGCCTTTTATATGCGTTTTGGGGGGTTTGGGGGGGGGGGGGGGGGCTTGGGATTTTCTTGGCTCCAGCGCTATGGGCACTACCAGACAGTACATTGGATTTTGTAGACCCTCAGATTTCAGCGCCACATGCACCACCAGACGGTGACCTGGACGCTGAAATTTCATCTCTGAAATTCTCCAAGTATTGGGCACCACAGGTAGTGCCAAATGATAGCATGCGCACTGAATTTATCCTTCACTCATATTTCTTCAATACTTACTTCAACTTCCTCGCTTTCAATTATTTTCATTCCAAATGCTTCCTACACATAAGCAAACCTTATTTAGCTCAAAAGTACTTCCAAAATAATACAATTCATACCAAATACACACACGATATGAGGTTCAAATATGCTTAAAACATGTACATTTAGCCGAATATTACTATCCCACATTTAGATTATTTTTTTCTCGCCCTCGAACAACTTTAAAATTTAGCACAATAGGAATGAGCACTTACAAGATATACTCAAGCATCAACCTAGTGACAATGGCTTAAGGCGACGCTTAGAACCAAACATATGCACTATTAACACCTTTACTCAGAGTTTTAACATGCCAAGACTATTTAAAACATTCAAGTGATCCCCTCTAACATACTAGCCTCAAAATTTGACTCCAGTACATTCCATTCTATGATTTGTTTCCCTATGCCAACTCAAGAATCGAGTTCGTCACCAATCCATGTGCCCTCACCAACAAACAAAGAAGGAAAGTAGTCTGCACACTCAAATATGAATTCAAATGTAATTTAAGGACTCAAGTATGAAAACAAATTTGCTCACTCTCTCAAAGAAATTCATATGCCGCCCAAGGTCATACCATAGGCTTGCCCGTAGTGTAAGTCTCGACTAATTGAAGCTCGTACAATCCAGGATCAAGTAGGGCACACCATGTGTTATGTAGGCTAAGAAACGAGTAGGAAATATTTAGGAAAATAGTGACTAACCTCCCTAAGCATTTTAATACAAAACAACTTTTGCATTCAACAGCTCACACTTATCATAACCATTTCCAAGGCCTTGCCAAGAAACTAAAATAAAAATAGGCTCTTTTTCTTTAAGCACTTCACATATTGATAACTCAATATTTGGGAGAAGTATTTTTTCTTTTTGTGTTTTCTTCCCTTTTTTTTTCAACTTGTGTTTTGCTTCTTTTTTTTCCTTCTAACACACTCCGTATTTTGGGCATTTCTGCTTAGTGGTTCTTTTATAACACACGTGCACCTTTCTTCCTTTCTATAGGTCCACTCAAAAGCTACCCAATTTCTTCTTCACCATTCCTATTGCTCATTCTTGCAACTTAAGTGCTTATGAAAGTAAAGGTTTAAAAAAATGTAATTAAGAACAAAAAAGGTATCAGCTTGTAATAATGTGAACAATGGTAGGCAATAAGGTTCAACGACTAATCAAAGAAATGCATATATCATCTCTTCGACTCACAAGATTTAACCATTTTGCTTTGAATCATACACGAGGTAAGTTTTAGAATAACAAGGGATAACACAGAATATAACTCTAAACCTCACTTCACACGATGCACATGATCTCCTCAAGACAGTTCAGACTCGACTCCCAAATTAAAACAAATAGGCACGGTCAATATAATTCACACATAATAGAAGTAATAACAAGAGTCAATAAAAAAGACTAAGTGTAAAGGGAAAGTCACAAATATTCGATCGGGGAGTGATTCATCGCTTATTGTTGAAAATTGGCATTTCGAAGGTTTTATAGTTTACTAAGTTTGACTTGCAGTGGACTTTGGTGATATCAGATCCCGTTTGGTATCCTAGACTAGGGATGGGTTCGTTTATTCATATCAGACTTATGTGTGAAATTTGATTCTATTTCGAGTTGTTTAAGTATCACTCGTCGCGTTCGGAGTTAGTTGATAGAAAATAAAAGCTTAGAAGGTTGATTAATTTGGTTTGGGGTGCGATTCTTGGCTGTGATATTATTTTAAGTATTTTGAGGCCTCACGTAGGTCCGGGTTACATTTTTGAACTTGTTGGTATAATTATCCCGAGTGGCTCGGGTGAGTTTCGGACCACCCCGAGCATGTTCAAATTTGGCAGATTTTGCTGGTCCTGGTGTGCTTTGCAATCGCGAAGGAGGTCTCGTGATTGGAAAGAAGAAACTTGGAGGGGGGAAGCTGTTGGCCTTTGCAAACGCAAAGCTGGCAACGTGAACACGACTGGGGACCTGGCTCCTCTTCGTGAACACATAGGAGCCTACGCGAAGTAGGAAGAGGAAGGGAAGGGCTGGCAGGCTTTGGCCTTTGCGAACGCAGCAGTGGGTCCGCGAACGTGGAAGGTTGTGATCACGTCCAAAGCACACCTCAAAAGAGATATGAAACAGTCGTTTGCAATAATAGAAACGCAACTAAGAGTCAGGGTCGAATCCACATGGAGTTAAGATGAGAGTTAGGGGTATATATTTCAATGTGAGTGATTTGATTATCTAGATTGCACTTTCACAATAAGATTTATATTCTATTTCTAATTTTACTCTATTGATTGCAAAATAAAGGAAGAAAACTAGAGAAAATTATTTTTAATTCTTTTTTTCAAATAAATAAAAAGCCTAGGGCTATGACCATTACCTAGGTGTTTGTCTAATGTGATAAAGACTTTAGTACTTGTTTTGTTGATTGGGGTATATTATAGCTATCAACTCGAAATTACCCACTCAATACCTCTCAGTCAGAGAGTGGTTTTGCCCAATTTAGTTTTCTCAAGACCAAATGGGTATAACTCAAAACAGTTGATAAGAGCTCAAGTCGGGTTATTACTATTTCTTAGTTGCTGCTCCAGTTGCTACTCCACCTGCACAGCCAGCCAGGGTGGAGGACAGGCGGGTAGAGGTCGTCCTAGAGGGGGAGGACATGCCCGTTCTTATGCTTTTCCTAAGAGGGTTGAGGCAGTTGCATCAGATGCTGTCATCACATGTATTGTTCCGGTCTGTCATAGAGATGCATCAGTTTTATTTGATCCGGGTTCCACTAATTCATATGTGTCGTCCTATTTTGCTTCATATTTGGATGTGTCTCGTGAGTCTTTGGGTACTCTTGTTTATGTATCTATACCTTTTGGGGATTCTATTGTGGTAGACCGTATCTATATGTCAAGTTTGGTCATTATCGGGAGTTATGAGAATAGGGTGAACCTTCCGTTACTCAATATGGGGGACTTTGATGTGATTTTGGCCATGGGATGGTTGTCACCAATCTCGCTATCATGGATTGTCATGCTAAGACCGTGACATTTCCTAAGCCGGGTTTGCCGCTGTTGGAGTAGAGAGATACATTGGATTATGTTCCTAGTAGGGTGGTATTCTTTCTGAAGGCATAAAGGATGGTTGATAAGGGGTGCTTGGCATACTTAGCTTTTGTGGAGGCATGTCAGTGTTGATACCCCTACTGTTGAGTTAGTTCTGGTAGTGAGAGATTTTCCAGATATGTTTCCAGCAGACCTACTAGGCATGTCACTCGATAGGGATATTGATTTCGGTATTGACTTGGTGTCAGGCACTCAGCCTATCTCTATTCCACCATATTGCATGGCACCAGTATAGTTGAAGGAATTAAAGGAATAACTTTAGGAGTTGCTTGACAAGGGTTTCATCAGGCTGAGTGTTTCTCCTTGAGGTGCTCCAGTTCTATTTGTGAAGAAGAAATATGACTCTATGTGGATGTGTATTGACTACAGGCAGCTGAATAAAGTTACTGCCAAGAACAAGTACCCACTACCACTTATTGATAATTTTTTTGATCAACTTCAGGGTGCTTGGGTATTCTCGAAGATTGACTTGAGGTCGGATTATCATCAATTGATGATACGGGATTCAGATATTCTGAATACAGCCTTTAGGAATCGCTATGGTCACTATGAATTTTTGGTGATGTCATTTTGGTTGACTAATGTCAAAGCATCCTTTATGCACTTGATGAATAGTGTATTCCGGCCATATCTTGATTCCTTCGTCATCATGATCATTGACGACATATTGGTGTATTCTCGCATTCGGGAGGATCACGAGCAACACTTGAGGATCACGCTCCAGACTTTGAGGGAGAAGAAGCTATATGCTAAATTCTCGAAGTATGAGTTTTGGCTTGATTCAGTGGCATTGTTGGGCCATGTGGTGTCTATTGAGGGGATTAAGGTGGATCCGAAGAAGGTGGAGGCAGTTCAGACTTAGCCCAGACAGTCTTCTACTATCGAGATCCAGATTTTTCTAGTCTTGGCCGGGTATTATCGCCGTTTTATGGAGGGGTTTTCATCCATCCCAGATCCTTTGACTAGATTGACTCAAAAGGGTTCCCCATTCAGGTGGTCTGACGAGTGTGAGGAGAGCTTTCAGAATCTCAAGACTACCGTGACCACATCTCCAGATCTGGTTTTGCCTTCAGCATTAGGTTCTCATATGATTTATTGTGATTCTTCGCGGATTGGCATAGGATGTGTATAGATGCAAGAGGGTAGAGTGATTGCTTATGCTTCACGTCAGTTGAAGTCCCATGCGAAGAACTACCCAATGCGCAATTTGGAATTGACACCCATGATTTGGAGGCATTATCTTTACGGAATTTCATAAGAGGTGTTCACGGATTACAAGAGTCTCCGACGCTTATTCAAGAAAAAGGATCTGAACTTAAGGCAACATATGTGGTTGGAGTTACTGAAGGATTATGATATCACCATTCGTTATCATCCCGAGAAGGCCAATGTGGTGGCCGATGCTTTGAGTAGGAAGGCTGAAAGAATGGGTAGTCTTGCTTTTATTTTGGGGGGGGGGGGAGACTGTTAGCTTTGGATGTTCAGGCTTTGGCCAGCATGTTCGTGAGGTTGGATGTTTCAGAGCATAGACGGGTTCTTGCTTGCGTGGTTTCACTGTATTTTTTATTTGAGAGCACCAGGGCGCATCAGTATGATGACCCCCACTTGCTTGTCCTTAAGACATGGTGCAACACGGTGATGCCAAAGAGGATACATGCCGAATTTGTGTGCCCATTATTGATGGATTACGTGAGTTTATTTTTGAGGAGGCCCATAGTTTTCGGTATTCCATCCATCCGGGTGTCATGAAGATGTATCAGGAATTGAGGCAACACTATTGGTGGCGGAGGATGAAGAAGGATATTGTTGAGTATGTTTCTTGGTGTTTGAGCTATCAGTAGGTGAAGTACAAGCATCAGAGACCGTGTGGTTTTCATCAGAGGCTTGATATTATAGAGTGGAAGTGGGAGCATATCACTATGGATTTTGTAGTTGGACTTCCACAGACCTTGAGGAGATTCATCGTTGTGTGGGTTATTGTGGACAGACTGACCATGTCTTCATACTTCATTCCATTCAAGACTACCTATTCGTCAGAGCATCTGGCTCAGATTTACATTCATAAGATTGTTCGCCTTCATGGTGTGCCTCAAGCTGAGTACGACATTTCATCCATATACAGACAGGCAGTCCAAGTGCACTATTAAGATTTTGGAGAACATGTTACGTGCCTATGTTGTTGATTTCAGGGGTTCATGGGATCAGTTTATTTCGTTAGTAGAGTTTTCATACAACAACAACTATTAGTCGAGTATCCAAATATCTCCTTATGAGGCCTTATATGGGAGGCGATGTCGTTCTCCGGTTGGTTGTTCTGAGCCTGGGGAGGCTAGGTTATTGGGAACTGATTTGGTTCGAGATGCTTTGGATAAGGTGAAGTTGATTCAGGAGTGGCTTCGTACAACATAGTCCAGGAAAAAGAGTTATGATAATAGGAGGGCTCGTAATGTGGCATTCATGGTGGGTAAGAGGGTTCTAATCTATGTTTCGCCCATGAAGGGTGTGATGAGGTTCGAGAAAAAGGGAAAATTGAGCTCTCGATATATTGGCCCTTTTGAGATTCTTGAGAGAGTGGCTGAGGTTCCCTAAAGACTTGCATCACCACCTAGCTTATCGGGAGTTCACCTGGTGTTCCATTTTACCATGCTCCGGAAGTATTATGGTGATCCGTCACATGTGTTACATTTCATCTCAGTGCAATCGAACAAGGATTTGACTTATGTTGAGGAGCCGTGGCTATCTTAGACAGGTCGGTCTAGAAGTTAAGGTCAAAGAACATTGCATCGGTGAAGGTTTAGTGGGAGATCGAGCATGATATGCGGATATGATATTCTCACCTTTTTGGCACTTCAGGTATGTCTTTATACTCGTTCGAGGACGAACATTTATTTAAGAGGGGGAGAATGTAATGACCCGGCCGGTTGTTTTGTGTATCGTATCTCATTTCCCCTATTTCATGCTTTACATATGTGTATTTATGGTTGCATCACTTGGGGGGTCAATTGGTGTGGTTTCGGGAATGTTTTGGATTGATTTAGGACACTTAGTCCCATTGGTTTGAGGCTTAAGTTGTAAGAGTTGACTGGAGTTTGAATTTTGTGTAGACGACTCCAGAATTATGTTGTGTTGATTCCAATAGCTTTGTATGGTGATTTTGGACTTAGGCGTATGTACGGATGTAGATTCGGAGGTCCATAGGTTGATTTGATATTTTTTTGGCAAAAGTTGGAATGTTGAAGTTTTGGGGGATTGATAGGTTTGACCGAGGTTTGACTTGCTAGATATCGGGTTCGGATTGTGGTTTCGAGAGTTGGTATAGGTCCATTATGTCATTTGTGACTTGCAAGAAAAATTTGATGTAATTCCGAGTTGATTTGACATGGTCCAGCATGCGTTTTAGAAGTTGAAAGTTCATTAGTTCATTAAGCTTGAACTGAGGTGCGATTCGTGTTTTTGATGTTTTTTGGTGTGATTTGAGGCCTCGGGTAGGTTCGTATTATATTTTGGGATTGGCTGGTGTGTTTGGACGGGGTCCCGGGGGCCTCAGGTGAGTTTCATATGTGTTTCGGATCTTTTGAGGTTGTTTGGGGTGATCAGATATAGTGCTCTCGCACCTGCGACATTTGGTCCGTAGGTGCGAGTCCGCAGAATTGGACAACATAGCACATATGCGGTGTTTGGTCGAGCTATGGGAGTTCCACAGATGCTGTCATGTGTGCGCAGAAGCGCGATCGGAGAAGCGTTCCTCGTTCCATAGGAGCGGCGCCGCATGTGCGGCTAATGGCCTGCAGAAGCAGAATTGTGGGACTTAAGTAAAGTACGCATCTGCGATGATATTTCCGTAGATGTGGCATCATAGATACAACTATTGAACCGCAAAAACGAAAAGGCTAGGCAGAATATAACTATGAGGAGGTTTTAATTTCTTTTATCACAATTTGAGCTAAAGAGCTCGATTTTGGGTGATTTTGGAGGGAATTTTCACAATTTGGATTGAGGTAAGTATTTTTTACTCAGATTTGTTTATATTTCATGATTCCCACCACGATTTTAGTGTTTGATTGATGATTTGAATTGGATAAATTGGAAATTTTAGTAAAAACTTTTCTAATTCCTAAATTGATGATTTGAAGGGCGATTTGAGGTCGTAATTTGATGGTTTTGTATGGTTGGACTCGTATCGGAATGTATGCTCAAAATTTGTGAGTTATTTTGAGTTCCAGGGTGCAGGCCGGGGGTTGCTTTTTTAATTTGACCTTTTGATTTTCGTTAAAGATCGAAGCTTTATTATTCTAAATCGTCTCCTATTGCTTTTATTTATGATATTAAGTTATTTGGCTAGATTCGAGTCGTCCAGAGGTGAATTTTCGCGAGAAGGGCTCATTCGTGGATTGATTTAGCTTGTTTGAGATAAGTATATTGCCTAACTTTGTGTAGAGGAAACTACCTTGTAGGATTTGGTCTAATTGCATTATTTTGATTATGTGAAAGACATGTACATGAGGTGACGAGTGTGTGAACAGGCATATATATGGTAATTGACTGGTTTAGACTTTTAAGTTATCATTATGTCTTTAATTGAAGTTGTTGTTACATGGAATATCTTTCATTGTTGAGTTATTTTACCATTTCATTGTGTTGTTGTTGTTGAAATTCTTGTACACATTGTTGTTGTTGAGTCGTGGACTATGTAGTGTTGTGGCATTGGTATAGTTATTTGGGCACTATTGTGGTATATGGTCACGTGTGATGCGAGTTGATTATTGTGTTGTGATGAGATGCGCATGCTGCGGCATAAGGGTAGTGTTATTGATATGCATGCGGTGAGATAAGGGGTTTTTTTATGCACATGTTGCTAGTAAGGGGAATTACTTCATTTGAAGCGCACGCGGCGAGATAAGGGGGCTAAAGCGCATGGAGCTATTTTGGGAAAAACATGTTTTTAAAATAAATGTAAGGCTCACGCGGCGTGATAAGGAAGATTTGTGACTTGTGAATTGTGATTTTGGGATATGGTAAATCGGGGTGATTCTTGTTGTAAATTCTGTGTTGGAACGAGTTGATGATTTGAAATGTTATTGCTTTCCTTAATTTATTTCACTTTTATTTTAATTGTGTTTTGATTTTTTTGCTGTTTATCAAGTGTTTACTCTTGTTGCCATTTATTGCTTTTACTTTCCGTTGTTAGCTTAAAATTAATATTCTGCACATGTTTTAATGTCTAGTGAGTGTCTTGACTTCTACCTCGTCACTACTCCACCGAGGTTAGTCTTAATACTTACTAGGTTATCGTTGTGGTGTACTCATACTACGTTTCTCCATATTTTGTGTAGATCCAGGTACTTCAGAGCGTGCCAGACTTTACCTAGTTGGTTTTGAGCTGCTAAGGAGACTTCAAGGTATACCTACCATCCCGCTCGCAGGACTCGGAGTCATCTTCTGATATTCCCTTCACTAATGTTTATATTCATACCAGAACACTATTGTATTTAGAGATTTCTAGTGTATTCAGTAGAGCTTATGACTCTGTGCTACTAGTTTTAGGGATTTAGCTTTTATTATGTTATTTATTAGTTCAAGTTAATAGCCAAGTTATTTATTTCGGTTAAATTCTCAGCACGTACTAGGCTTACCTAATCTTAGAGACCAGGTGCCATCACAATTCTAAAGGTGGGATTTTGGGGTCATGACACATAGTGTCCCCCTCTACTTATTTATTTATCCTATGTATTCTCTTCTAGACATATGTTTTTTTAGTTGATATTAATTACTCCTATCAGATGCTCGTGATGTACTGACACCGGGTTTTGAGTAGGTTTTAGACACTGTGGTCATGTTTAAACCCTTTCATTGATTATGTATTGATGTTGTTTATTTAAAATATATTCCACATTGTTATTTATATCATGAAATAGTTAATGGCTTAACAATTGGGTAAAGTTGTGTTAATTTTGTGTTGGCTTACCTAGCAAGTGGGTTAGACGCCATCATGACTTTTGGTGGGATTTTGGATCGTGACAAGTTGGTAAAGAGCACTAGGTTCATATAGGTCTCACAAGTCACGAGCATGCCTAATAGAGTATTGTGGATCGGTACTGAGACGTGTGTATTTATCTTTGAGAGGCTATAGGGCTTTAGGAACTTTCCCTTTCTTGATTCCGTATCGTGCAACTTTATCTCGGCTTGAAGCCTATATCTCCAGTTCTTTCCCATTCATTCATTGAGATAATGAGTGGTCGATATCAGTTGAACACCGGTGATTTCTGATGATAATACAAATGTGGTACGTGATGTTTTTCCCCTGTGTATAAGGACATACTTCAGTTGTCACTTTGCGGAAGAGGTTGTCATCTATTGCAGCCTCAGTTTTAGTATTTCCCATGGGTTTGGGGCCTTATAAAATGTATTGTGATGATTTATGCATTGGTCTTGACGCGGTGTTGATGTAAAATGGTCGGGTGATTGCTTAACCTTGTAGCAGTAGCATCCCTATGAGAAGGATTATTCGGTTCACGATTTGGAGTTTGGCATTTGTTCCAACAGAGGAGAGGCATTTGGGCTATGGATGTTCAGGCTTTGGTCGATAGATTGCGAGATCGGGTATTTCTGAGTATAGTAGAATTCCCGCTTGTGTTGTTGCGTTGGCATCCTTGTTTGAGCGCATTATGGATCATCAGTATGATGATTTCTATTTGCTTGTCCTCAAGGACCCGGTGTTGCTAGATAGTGCTAAGAAGGCAGTCCTTTGTGTGGATGGTATGTTGCCACTTTAGGATCGGATTTGTGTTCCTAGTGTTGATGGTTCGAGAGAGTTGATCCTTTAGGAAGTTCACAGTTTGCAGTAACCAATTCATTGGAGTGCTACGGAGATGTATTATGATTTGAAGCAGTGTTATGGGTGATATAAGAAGAAGAACATCGTTGGGCATGTCTCGCGGTGTTTTATTGTCACCGTATTGAGAATGAGCATTAGATACCGAGTGATTTAATCTAAAATATGGCTATATCTGAGTGGAAGTGGGGGCATATTATTATGGATTTTGTGGTAGGGTTGGCACAGACCTTGCGAAAGTTTGATGCTATTTGGGTCATTATGGACCATTGAGGGAGTTAATATTGATGCCGACTTCTTACATTTAGAGAGTTTGTATTTGATGAGAAGGGTTTGCTTGAGCTATTAGAGTATTTTGAATGCTTAATTATCATCTTGGTGTGCAATATTATCTTAATTTTTGGATGTATTGATGGATCCTTCATTTGTTCATTGATGGAATGAAATAGATTTTTGCGGCCTATGTACGAGTGTAGACTCGGGTGAATCAATTGACTACATAGTGGTTGTATCTGAGGCAAGGTCATAAAAAGATGTTGATATGATGTCACATTGGTGGGGTATCTCCTATGAGAAGGTTGGAGGTTGCATGATTTCTTATGAGGTTTCTATGAAGAATTTTACCTTCTAACCAGTGGGATGTATGTGCTACGATGTGAGTCTGGATCGCTTGAGGAAGATGGCACAACAGTCACAAGGGTGAGTGTGCATTGGGTTGATAATTGGGAATGTGCTATAGTTGGTGCAACATGAGCTTATGATAAATTCAGCTCAATAACAGTGTGGGATCATGGCAGTGAAGGAGGAGCAGTCATTATGGATTCTTGGTTTATGTGATTGTGGCTTAAATACAAGTGAGGCAGTTTACCATCGGTGACTGGGTCACCTAGTCATGTATTATTATAACTTCTGGACTAAGAAACGTTTGTGGATTAGATATGACTTAATGTGGATGACCCCGAGGATGATTTGAGCAAGGATTTGCCGGCTATGTGTTATATTTCACCTTAGTGTCATATGGAGGTTGTGGAAGGACTTATATTAGATATTACTTTGTAGGGGTTATGTTGAAGGGAAAAGATCCGCTCGGTTATTTCTTTTGGGATTATTCATGTGCTAGTGGAGCACTAATCGTTTGGCATGATTGGCTATGTATTCGGGACTAGGACTTAGTGGGTGACTCTCGAGAAGGTTCTAAGGGATTCAAGATTCAATATGTGTTATCTAAAGATTTCGGATTTGTGTGAGACTAAGGATTCGAGATGTGCATTGGATTGTGAGGGATTCTTGGAGCATCTTTGTATCATTATCGATTCTACGAGGAAGTGTTTGAGAGATGGAAGAAACAACTTCAGATTCATAAAAGGTCTCTTCAGAGCAGGTATTTTTGTTTGAGGTACTATTGGGTGTATGAGAGGGAATAAAGTGGATCGGTTCCTTTGGTATAATAAGGCTTTACATGTGTTTTTGTGGTAATACTTTTGGGTTTGGTAGTCTACATGACTTGGTTGATTAGACGGATTTAGTTCTGTTAGCTTGGTTATGTGCGAATGGATTTCGAAGAGTTTGTGTTGATTTTGACCACGACTTGCGATTGATGTCTTCTACAACCGCGGAGAGTTTATTGTGTGTTGTGATTTTCTCCTGAATTGATTTATGAGTAATGTATCTATGGATGGAATGTTTACCCTACTTGTGATTCAGATTTGATAATGGGATTCTCATATCTTTTTATAATAGCATGATAGATGCAATGAGTTGTATGGAACTTGGATTTAATGGACAAGGTTGCGGTTCAGTTTTGAATGGAATGTCATCAGTTTTAGACAGCGCGATAGATTTCAGATGTTTCAGAGTATTCTAGCACTATCTTGTACCTCTTGAGAAGTGTGTGTTTTGTGGAGGATGCATTGTGTATTTGTGGATACTTGGCTAGTACTATAGAAATCGCGTGGTTGGTAGCCATTGATATTCAGGTTTTTCTACTTGATGTGGAAGGTTATAGGAGTTCTCCCTTGGGGTGATTGTGTTTGCCCGATTTGTCAGGCACTTAAGTGGGGGAGTTAGAGATTTGGTATGGAGATTCTGATACCCTCGCACTTTGAAGATTATATTTCTTAGAGGCGGACTATACCTCTCATTGCGAAGTGTGGAAGTGTGTTCAGTATTTGACAACATATTTATCTGTCATGGATGGGGTGATTGTGGAAGTTTGGATGGATATTGACCTATGTAGGAATGATCTGAATCGGTTGGGAGGCCCATTGGTTTGCCTAATGAGAATATGTAACATTGGATTAGATTTGCTCATTCAGTGCAACATATTTTGTGCGTGTGTCATCGGGCATAATAGATTTTATTCATGCCATGATCTAATTCACGTGTTATTCTCTTATGACATGATGGGTTGTGAGACGACTTGTTTATCCACGTGCATTTTGTGTCCCTATTTACGCATTGTGGTGACATATGAGCGATATGGTTCTTGGGATATTGATTTGCTTATTGCACCGTAGATGTGCTTTACTTTTCATATCACATTATGCTATTCGTCTCCCCATGGTAGTTTTATGCACTTTATGTGCTTATTGATTGATACACCTATTTTTTAGCAAGTATGAGCATTATAGCTCGACGGGTATTTTTCCATGAGGATGTTATGTGTTACGCCCCATGTTTTCGTTCGTGAGAGTATGTCGTAAGTCAATTGATGTAAGCTACGAAATGAGATTATATTTAAAAGTACAAAAGTAAGTTAATCATGTTACCTTGGAGATTACAAATATTTAAGATCATGAATAACAAGTAACAAGTACGAAACTTATCTTCTTATATTTGAAAGTACATAAGTAAACTGTAGCTGAGCTTTTCTCTAAATATACTTGTAATTACAGGATGATCCACCTATAAAATTGAAGATCTATGAGCCTAGTGTCTAACGTGTTAAACTGTCCGTCGATATGATATCAGAGTAGAGATACATTCTCATTTCGCAAGACCGCGCAAGCAGCTCCCAATGGGACCCACTTAGGCGGTGGACGACCCTTGAACATTTTAAAAGGGTTGGACGGCTCATTTTTTTGTTATTTTCGACCAAGGACAGTTCCTAAACTCTCTCAACACCTCTCTAATAGTTATCAAAGGTTCCAAGCCGAATCCAAGGTTGTTTTACCTATACCTAACCTCAAAGGTTAGCCTAAGTGAAGAAAAGAGTCTCTATGGTGTTGTGATGCCATTAAGGGTGCTTGTAAGATAAAGGAATCTTTGCTTCGAGTTTGTTCTAGTTATTTAAGGCATGTATAACACCTTATTGCTTGGGATTAAGCTTATCTATGTGTTGGTTAAGTTATTTGGATGAAGAATTACAAGATAAAACTAGAAGTTGTTATCTCTTTTTGGACTATTTTGGAGTTGTATATATGACTTCATATTGCTGGAAATCTCAGGGAATAGCTTGGTTATAATGTTCTTATTGTTGTTATACTTGTCAATATATTGAGTATGTTGATGATGTTGTAAATAGGAGAAGAAGCAACCACACAATACCAAGAAGTTGTCCTTGTTGTTATATCTTGTTGGGTTGTTTGATGTTACTTTTATGATGGATATAAGGTTGGAATGTCATGTCAATATATATGTTTATATGATGGACCTATTGATGGTGTTGTAAGTACATTGGGTATGGTAAAAAGAGTTGGTGTTTGGTTCCAATCCAAGCTTGCCACTCGTCGTGTTAAGTAGTAGTTCTGTTGGTGACGTTTGTGCACTTGTTGTCGTGTAGAGTGAATTGTGTTGTTTGGATATTGGGTGTGTTGTGGTGATGAAAGTATATAGTTGAAGGTTGTATCTGTTCTTGTTGTTTTTATGGACTCGGGGAAAGCAAGGAAAACATGGGAGATGTTGCCCGTTTTAATATAAAATATGCTTGTCGTTCGTTGTATGATAATTGCATCTTTCGTAGCTTAACAATAGAATTATTATCATTGTTCTAGATTAAAGTGCGATGAGACGATTTCAACATGGTTATTGGACAGACTGTGATAAGGTATGTTAAGGCTATCCTTCTCTCCTTTTGGCATGATCCATGTGATACAAACGAAACGAGCAAGCACACAACTTTTAAAAATGACTATATTCTTAGAAGTACTAGGGGTGCCTATGTTCTTGATTACCCACGTGTCCTATTACTATATAGTCTATTCATGGGTCTCAAAAAATACGTAAGTTGATAATGTTTATTTTATGATATTAAACGAAGTCATATTGATCTTATGACATTCTGAAAGATCTTATTGACTTATTTCATTATGCATTGCATTCATTTATACATGTACATTGACCCATGACCAGATGGCGTTATATACACTTATATTATATGTATATGGGATATGGGGAAAGGTTACGACGTTATATACGCACCACCACCTGATCAGCTGGCATACATTGATGATTTCGTCCACTGAAGCCGAGATGATATAATGGGATGACCTCAGAGGCTTGATGATGTTATGTACACATATACCTATGCATGCTATGACATTTATACGCATATACATGACACTATAAAGGTTTCATGATTCACTGATCTAATAAGACTTACAAGTTGAGTCCTTTAGTCCGTGTTTCTTTCATGTATTTTATATACTTCTTTTCATGCCTTACATACTCGGTACTTTATTCGTATTGACGTCCCTTTTTCTTGGGGATGTTGTGTTTCGGGCATGCAGGTGCCGATAAACATGTTGACAGTCCTCCTAGTAGGCTATCAGCTCAGCGGAAGGTGTTGGTGCACTCCACTTGCTCCGGAGTTTCCTATTTTGTCAGTATGCTTTGGACAAGTATTGATTGGTATGGTGGGGACCTATCCCAACCTTTATGACATTTATGTGCTCTTAGAGTCTTGTAGACAGATGTTATGGATATCGATAATTCTATGGCCTTGTCGACCTATGTTTTGAGTGTACAAATAATCATTTCATCTTATAGGCTAGTATGTCACATGTATAAGTTTGTATATCATGTTGAGTCATACTATGTCGAGGATTCCCTTGTGTTTTATTCTGGTTATCTCATAATTGCCTTTCCAGCTCATTTACCCATGATAGTATGATAAGAAAGATATGTTACATTGGTACTCGGTTGAGTAAGGCATCGAGTGCCCGTCGCAGCCCATCCGCTTGGGTCGTGACATTATGTTAGATCAGGTTGCACGCCGCAATAGTATTGTGTGTGGAACGGGTGGCACGACGCCACGTGTTCATGTATGGATCGGGTGGAATGCCACCACGGTAGCGCAATGGGGTTATGTTAGATACAATTCCTTATGCTCATTTCATGTGATTTATTTCTTTCTTTGTGGGATGGATTTATAGAATTATGTTTTAATGTTGTATCTGCTAAACTTGTTGGATATTTCCCTTTGGTTATCTTTACATGATTAATCATATTTGGGCAGTTGCTTGATGGCGCACAGATCACATCATATGAGGTTAATGGGGGTATTTGATGTGGCTTGTCAGTCGAGCAGCTTATACTGGGTGAGACGAGGTTATTGGACCTGGGATCAGTGCAATCGAATTTGTATAAAGTATCTTTGGAAGAAGAATGCCATTAGTCAGCCCAAAGTTTAGCAATGGTTCTTGAATTCCGCTACTTGTTAATTTGATAGACTCGCTAACCAGAGTAGATACAGAGAATGACTCATAAAGCTATTCCGGTTCTATCCCAAATTCCATAGCAACATAGGGAGTGACATAGGACAAGGTGGAACCGGGATAGATAAGAGCATACACATCATGAGATTGGATAGTCAATATACCTGTGACAACATCTAGAGAAGCCTCTGAACTCTGGTGACCCTTCATGGCATAGAAGCAGTTGGGTCCTCCCGAACTCTGTGTACCACCCCTTGCTGCACCATATCTTGCGGGTGATGGGGTGCCTCGAGCTGGAGGAGATGCTACGAATGTAGTAGCTGCAGAGCTGACTGGCTGTGCTGCACCCCTGCCCATGCTCTAGTGAGATGAACGGCAATCCCTCTGAATGTGACCCCTAATACCACACTTGTAGCATATGGGTTGGTCCATGAAGTAGGACCCAAAGTGCATTTTCCCACATCTAGGGCATGGGGGCCTCTGCTGCTGCTGAAATCTCTCACTAGACCGACTCTGTTGGTAAGATCCCCTGTTGCCTTAGATAGGCCTAAAGTAGTTCCCCTGCTGCTGACTGGGCCCCGATGGTTGTGCACTGACCGAAGACTGAGCAAAAGACTGGGATGGCCCTGATGACCCTCCCCTAAATGCTGACCTGCCACCACCACCGCCAGAAGTACCACTGAAGTTGCCCGCTGACCGGGCCTTGTTGCTACTCTCTCACTCCACTATATTCTTTAGTTTGCGAGTCTCCGTGGCTTGAGCAAATGCCACCATCTTACCATAGTTCATGTCAAAATTTAAGGCAGATGTAGCGGCCTCATTAATAACCAAGGGGCTAAGGCCCTGCACAAACCGGTGCACTTTAGCCTCCACAGGGAGTAACATATTGATGGCATATTTGGAGAGGCATGCGAATCTCATATGATACTCCCACACACTCATTCTCCCCTATTTCAGGCTCTTAAACTTGGCGGCACGAGCTGCCTTAGTCTCGGCAGGCAAGAAATGATCAATGAAAGCATCGACAAACTCACCCCACCTCGCCGGAGGTCTCCCCTCCTCTCATGAGTCCCCCCACATCTCAAACCAAGAATAGGCCACCCCTTTCAGGCAGTAAGAGGCCAACTCCACTCCATCCGTCTTAGTAGCACGCATAACTCGAAGGGTCTTGTGCATATCGTCAATGAAGTCCTGGGGGTCCTCCTTAGGATTAGTACATGTGAACACTAAAGGATCCAACTGGAGAAACCTGTTCACCCTGGAACTAGTGGAGTCCCCAGAATGACTAGAAGAAATGGGTGCAACATTTGATCTCTAGGCCTGGGAAGCCACAATCTGAGCCAACATCTGTATAGCTCCCCTAAGATCCCCATCAGATACTCCGTGACCAGAAGCTGGGGCTGGAGGTGGAACTGGAATATCAGTTGGAGGGATCGCTGCACCCCTAGTAGGTGCAGGAACTGGTGCAGTCTGATCAGGTGTAGTGGAATCAGGCAGTGTAGTAGTCGGGGGAATATTCTCACCCCTCGGGTGCTCACCCGCATCATCAAGTAAAGGATCAACTGCCACTCCTAGGGTAGCATTGGCTCCTTGGCCAGTTCTTGCTTTCTCACTAGGCGCCATATAATGAAAATTAGAGCAATGCACGAGTTAAAGGAGGAACAATCTTACAATCATCTTTATCGCACGATCTAGAACATCGAAGAAGGGTATTACTCCTAAATGCCCAAGTGGCCTCCTAATTATAGATGTGGTCGACAACTCACTGATAAGAAGGCCTCTACTAGACACGTCTCCGAGATACCCTATGACACTTTAAAATCTTAGGGTCTGATACCAAGTTTGTCATACCCCAACCTCGGGGAGCCCGACCAACACTCAACAGAGATACCATGGTCGAGCAAGCCTGCATAGTGCCATCTACCCAACTCACCCATGAATGAAGAGAAGAATACTTTTCATTAATTAGACAGTAACAGATCATGTGAATAACACCAGTTCATTTCTGTCACGCCCCAAAAACCGAGGAGAGCGATCGGCGCTCAACCGAGTGAACCCGACCGAGCAAGCCTATTAGATTCCTTCTACCTAAACTCATTCATGAATAAAGAGAAAATATGCTTTCCTTAATTAAACAATAAAGTGGTCATGTTTGCAATTAACAATTTCTTACCAATAGTTTCATCATTTTTAAAGTCTCAAATGGACAAGTAATACAACCACAACATAACATAGTTTGTCTTTCCCCAATACTAATACACAACCCACACTATGTCTACAGAGCCTCTATGGATAAAGAAGAGTACAATGATAATGCCGACAACAAGGCCCCGTCTATACCTCAACCATAATACATAAAGATCAAAAGATACATGACCCTGGGATGAAGTGGGTCTCACCAAGTCAGCTGGGAAGAAGGTGTACTGCTATCATTGATCAATGTCTCCTGCTGTGGAACCACCTGCATCCATTTAAAGATACAGCGCCCCCGGCAAAAGGGATGTTAGTATCGTCGAATAGTACTAGTATGAAAACTAAACACCAATTTAAGAATTTAGAAATACAAGATAATTATGATGAACCAGTGCGACAATAGAATAATATAGATAACTGTCTCATCCATAACAAGCTTATTAAAAGCTATCAACAACATTTATAGGATTTAGGATGAGATCCTATGTAACCATCTTCATACAAAGCGGCCCCGCCACCTCACCTGATGTATGCAGGTGGAGGTGTACGTATAATACCACAACTCTAATCAAGCATACCTGCCGCCTCACCCCAATGTATGCGGGTGGATATATAACCATAGTACTAAGAACTTACACAAAGCGGCTATGCCGCCTCACCCCAATGTATACGGGTGGTGGTGCCACAACAATACCAAAACTATACACAAAGCGTTCGTACCGCCTCACCCCAATATAAGCGGGTGGAGGTGCAGTCCCAAAATATCATAATCCCTTCACAAAGCGGTCATGCCACCTCAACCCAATATATATGTGGGTGGAGGTGTATCACAATCACAATCTCTATACCATAATCCCCACACAAAGCGGTCATGCCGCCTCACCCCAATATATGCAGGTGGAGGTGTATCACAATCACAATCTCTACACAACTTGGCATAATATCTTTCACATAAATCACGACTAGAAATTATAACATGTGGATACGTAATCCATAGTTTGGTATACATCCTCAATTTATAATGAAATATAATAAGAGCATTTGAAATACAAATTGAACATATATCTTCATCACAAAACTTATCGGAATACTCGATTTATAATCAACATCTCAGAACTCACAAGGATAATGAGAATTCCAACTCTTAAAGAAGAGTTTAGCCAACATACCTCAATTAAGCTTCCTTAAACTCTAAAGCGTTCCAGAATTCTTAGCAACTTCAATCTATTTTAGAAATATAACAAATTGAACCACAATTAGGAAGATGATTATGGTTCTAGATCATTTGAGCATTTTATCAAACACTAGGTGTGCATTAAGGTTCAAGGTCCTTTTATGGAGGATTCCATCATCCCACAACCCAACCTTTACCATTTTTAGCTCAACAATCTTTCTACACCCTTTGATAACACATGCATGTAAAATAACCAACCCTCTTGCCCAGAAATTATCTTGCTTATTATCCATATCCACACAAAATTCGAAATTAAGTGTTAGGGTGTAGAATCTTACCTCTAGGATGAAGACCTAGTGATATTCCCTTCTCAATCTTCCAAAACTTGGGCAAGAATTGAAGAACAATTATTGGATAAAACCTTCTCACTCTAGGGCATCTTTCCTCACTCTAAAATGTTAGATTATATCTCAAAAATGCCCCAAAACATGTATTTAATGAAGTAGGGTCGGGTTTTAAAAACCCAAAAATGAAGCTCCGGAACAGGTTCTGCGGTCGCATATGCGACCACATAATGGTTATGCGGACCGCATATCGGTCGCATAATTGGTTACAAAATAGCCAAAAGAACTGCCTGTGTATGCGGCCACTATGCGGTCCACATAACTATTATGCGGTTGCATATTGCATCGCATAACAGTTATGCA
Organism: Nicotiana tomentosiformis; assembly: GCF_000390325.3. Lineage (NCBI taxonomy): Eukaryota > Viridiplantae > Streptophyta > Magnoliopsida > Solanales > Solanaceae > Nicotiana > Nicotiana tomentosiformis. The sequence goes on along the minus strand of NC_090813.1, from coordinate 161,026,014 downwards.
GTCGCATAGGCGACCGCATAGCTGCTTCCAGAATAGCCCTCTCCTGCTCACTTCTGCGGCCATTATGCGGCCCGCAGAGTGATTATGCGGTCGCATAATGGACCGCATAAATGCACTTTTCCGGCAAAAATATTCCTTTACTTTCCTGTGCATTGTTCAACCCAAAAGGTCCGAGCCGCGGCGAGCAAGCTCACCGTGAAGAATTTCTATAATCCTCAAACACGTAAGCATAGTTCGGCACCATGAAACATTATTTTCTTTGCAAATTTTACCAGGCCTTACACTTAAGTACTTTGAAATTTTCCGGGGTGTTACATTCTCCCCCGCTTAGGATCATTCGTCCTCGAATGAGGGTCAAATTCTGTTATTAGCATCTTATGCAACTCCAAATTTGACTAACTCCCTAAATTTCTAAAAATTTCGCCAGAGTTTCCTTTGTAATTAGGCCTATCCACCTGTCAGAGAGCCCCAGAAACACATCCGAACAACATATACATATTCCAAAGACGTAACATAATACAAAACAACACGAATTGTGGCCACATAAACAATATATTTTCAGAAAGGAACACCCTTAACGCCAATTGTTCAAACGATACAAAATTCATAAAAGGCAAGTCTTATAATTTTCCTAGATCACTACTTTATAAATACATGGTCATTCAAACAAATAAGGATACTTTTTCTTCATTTCTTCCTCAGCCTCCCAAGTATCCTCTTCAACCTGTTGCTTTTGCCATAGCACTTTTACGGATGTAATTTCTTTATTTCTCAACTTTCGGACTTGCCTATCAAGAATGACAACTGGAATTTCTTCATAAGTCAATTTCTCATTTACCTCAATAGTCTCAACCGGAACAATGAGTGTCGGATCTCCAACTACTTTATTTAACATAGACACATGAAACACCGGGTGTACTAATGACATCTCAGGTGGTAGCTCAATCTTGTATGCTACCTCACCGATCCTCTGAATGATTTTGTACGGTCTGACATACCTCGGACTCAATTTTCCTTTCTTACCAAATCGCATTACCCCTTTCATGGGGGAAACTTTTAAGAATACCCAATCATCTTCTTTGAACTCCAAATCCCTACGACGAACATCCGAATAGGATTTCTGACAACTCTGAGCAGTCTTCAACTGCTCTTTAATGATTTTAACTTTTTCCATAGCCTGATGCACAACGTCTGGCCCTATCAAATCTGCTTCCCCAATTTTGAACCACCCAATGGGAGATCTACATCTCCTACCATATAAAGCCTCGAACGGTGCCATCTGAATGCTCGCATGATAGCTATTGTTGTACGCAAATTCTATAAGTGGTAAATAATCATCCCAGCTACCTTTGAAGTCTAGCTCACAAGCACACAACATATCCTCAAGCGTGTGAATAGTCCGCTCTGCCTGCCCGTTAGTATGCGGGTGAAAGGCTGTACTGAGATTCACATGAGTACCCAGACCTTGCTGAAATTTCTTCCAAAAATTAGCAGTGAATTGTTCTCCCCGATCAGAAATGATGGAAACTGGGGTGCCATGCAACCTGACTATTTCTTTGATATACAACTGAGTATACTGCTCCGCTGTGTTGGTAGACTTAACCGGCAAAAAGTGTGCTGACTTCGTGAGTCGATCCACAATCACCCAAATTGAGTCACACTTGCACGGAGTGCGCGATAATCCTACCACAAAGTCCATATTAATCATTTCCCATTTTCACATTGGAATTTCTATGTTCTGTGCCAACCCATCGGGCCTTTGGTGTTCGGCCTTCACTTGCTGACAATTCGGACATCTTGCCACAAAGTCTGCCACATTCCTCTTCATATTATTCCACCAACAGACTTCCTTAAGATCATGATACATTTTTGTAGAACCTGGGTGCACGGAATACCTAGTAGTGTGAGCTTCAGTCAAAATTATTTCACGGAGATCATCCACATTTGGAACACATAGTCGCCCTTGGTACCTTAGTGTACCATCATCCATGCCAAACGAAAAGGCCATGGTCTTATGTTTATGAATCCCCTCTTCCAATTGCACCAACAATTGATTGTTGTATTGTTTTTCTTTGACTTCCACTACAAGTGATGATTCAGCCCTATTTTGCACAATTACCCCTCCTTCACTAGAGTCCGCAAGATGAACTCCCAAACTAGCCAATCGGTGAACTTCTTTGGCCAATGGCCTTTTATATGCCTCCAAGTGTGTTAAGCTACCCATAGATTTTCGGCTAAGAGCATCCGCCACAACATTAGCCTTCCCCGGATGGTATAAAATATCAATGTCATAATCCTTGAGTAATTCAAGCCATCTTCTCTGCCTCAGATTCAATTCGTTCTATTTGAAAATATATTGAAGACTCTTATGGTCTGTGAATATATCCACAGGGACCCCATATAAATAATGACGCCAAATTTTCAATGCAAATACCACTACCGCAAGTTCTAAATCACGTGTTGGATAGTTCTTTTCATGATTCTTTAGTTGCCTAGAAGCATAAGCTATCACCTTCCCATGTTGCATTAATACACACCCAAGCCCGATTCTTGAAGCATCACAATTCACCACAAATCCATCTATACCCTCTAGTAGAGTCAACACCGGTGCCATAGTCAATCTTGCTTTCAATTCTTGGAAACTCTTTTCACAAGCATCTAACCATTGAAATTTAATTGCCTTCTACGCCAATTTAGTCAATGTAGAGGCAAGATAGAAAACCCCTCCACAAGCTTTCTGTATTACCCAGCTAAGCCTAAGAAACTGCGAATCTCTGTTGGAGTTGTTGGCCTCGGCCAATTCTTCACAGCTGAAATTTTCTAAGGATCAACCTTAATTCCCTCACTAGAAACTACATGACCCAAGAATATGACTGATTCAAGCCAAAATTCACACTTTGAAAACTTTGCATATAACTGGTGCTGATGCAGGGTTTGCTGAACTACCCTGAGATGATCGGCATGGTCCTCCTGACTTCGTGAATATACAAGAATATTGTCAATGAACACTATCACAAAGGAGTCGAGGAAAGGCTTAAAAACTCAATTCATAAGATCCATGAAGGCTGCTGGGGCATTTGTTAGCCCAAACGACATCACTAGAAATTCAAAATTCCCATACTAGGTCCTAAAAGCTGTTTTCAGAATATCCCGCTCCCTGATCTTCAATTGGTGATACCCGGATCTTAAATCAATTTTGAAGAAGTACCCGGCACCTTGCAATTGATCAAACAAGTCATCTATCCTTGGCAGTGGGTACTTATTCTTGATTGTGACCTTATTAAGCTGCCACTAGTCAATACACATTCTCAGCGACCCATATTTCTTTCTTACAAAAAGGACCGGTGTTCCCCAAGGCGACACACTTGGCCGGATAAAACCCTTTTCTAACAAATCTCTCAATTGCTCCTTTAGCTCTTTCAATTCTGCTGGTGCCATTTTGTAGGGTGGAATAGATATTGGATGCGTGTCTGGAATCACATCAATCCCAAAATCAATCTGCCTATCTGGTGGGATCCTAGGGAGTTCATCCGGAAATACTCCGGGAAATTCATTCACAACAGGCACAGACTCATGTAGGTGCCTCAGCATCGGTGTCCGTAACCCGGACCAAATGGTAAATACATCCTTTGTTGATCATTTTCGTGGCCTTAAGGTAAGAAATAAACCTACCCTTCGGCACTACATCATCACCCTTCGACTCAGTAACTGGCTCATTTGGAAATTCGAACCTAACAGTTCTGGTTCGGCAATCAAGCTTGGCAAAACAAGAGTAAAGCCAATCTATCCCCATTATCACATCAAAATCGACCATTCTCAATTCAATAAGATCGGCCACGGTGCCCCGATCACGCAACGTGAAAACACAATCCTTATAAACCTGCGTGGCCAAAATAGACTCACTAACCGGAGTAGATACAGAGAACGGCTCATGAAGCTATTCTGGTTCTATCCCAAATTCCATAGCAACATAAGGAGTGACATATGACTAAGTGGAACCGGGATCAATAAGAGCATATACATCATGAGATTGGACAGTCAATATACCTGTGACAACATCTGGAGAAGCCTCTGATTCTCGACGTCTCCGCATAGCATAAAATCTGCTGGGTCCTCCCGAATTCTGTGTGCCACCCCTAGATGCACCACGCCCCGCGGACGCTGGGGTACCTCGAGCTGGAGCTGCTGTGGATGTAGTAGCTGCAGAATTAGCTGGCCGTGCCGCACCTCTGCCCATATTTCGGCGGGTTGAGCGGCAATCTCTCTAAATGTGACCCCTCACACCACACCCATAGCATACTGGTAGGTCCATGAAGCAGGACCCAAAGTGCATCCTCCCACACTTAGGGCATGGAAGCCTCCGCTGCTAAAACCTTCTGTCGGGCCGACCTTGTTGGTGGGGTCCCCTGTTGCCCTGACTGGGTCCAGATGACTGTGCACCCATCGAAGACTGGGTAAATAATTGGGATGGTCCTGATGACGCTCCCCTGAATGCCGACCTACCACCACCACCACCAGAAGAACCACCAAAGTTGCCCACGGACCGGGCCTTGCTACTACTCTGACGCTCCATTCTATTCTTCAATTTGCGGGTCTCTGTGGCTTGAGCAAATGCCACCATCTTACCATAGTTCATATCAGAATTCAAGGCAGCTGTAGATGCCTCATTGATAACCAATTGGATAAGGCCCTGTACAAAGTGGGCAACATGTGAATAGCATACTTGGACAGGCGCGCAAACTCCATATGGTACTCCCACACATTCATACTACCCTGCTTCAGGCTTTCAAACTCAGCGGCACGAGCTGCCTTAGTTTCGGCAGGCAATAAATGATCCATAAAGGCATCTGTGAACTCACCCCACCTTGCCGGAGGGCTTCCCTCCTCATGAGATTCCTCCCACAACTCAAACCAAGAGTAGGCCACCCCTTTCGGTCTGTAGGAGGCTAATTCTACTCCCTCCGTCTCTGTAGCATGCATAACCCGGAGAGTTTTGTGCATCTTATCAATGAAGTCCTGGGGGTCCTCCTCGGGATCAGCACCCGTAAACATTGGAGGATCTAACTGAAGAAACTTGTTCACCCTGGAACTAGCAGATTCCCCTGGATGACTAGAAGAAGTAGGCCCAACACTCGATCTCTGGGCCTGAGAAGCCACTAACTGTGTCAACATTTGTATGGCTCCCCTAATATCAATATCAGACACACCAGAATCGAAAGTTGGAGCTGGAGGTGGAACTGGTATATCTGTTGGAGGAACTGTTGCACCTTCAGTAGGTATAGGGACATGTGCGGTCTGATCAGTTGTAGTAGAGTCAGGCAGTGTAGTAACTGGAGGAATATTCTCACTCCTCGGGTGCTCACCCGCAACATCAATTATAGGGTCAACTGTCACTCCTGGGGTGACATTGGCTCTTTGGCTAGTTCTTGCCTTCTGCTTAGGTGCCATGTACTGAAAATTAGAGCAACGCAGGAGTTAAGGGAGGAACAATCTTACAACCAGCTTTATCGCAAGATCAAGAACATGAAAGAAGGGTATTATTCCTAAATGCCCATGTAGCATTCTAATTATAGATGTGGTCGACAACACTCCGATAATAAGGACTCTACTAGACATGGCTTCGAGACATCCCAGGACACTTTAAAACCTTAGGCCCTGATACCAAGTTTGTCATGCCCCAAAAACCGAGGAGCGCGACCGACGCTCAACCGAGTGAACCCGACTGAGCAAGCCTATTAGATTCCTTATACCCAAACTCATTCATGAATAAAGAGAATATATGTTTTCCTTAATTAAACAATAAAGTGGTCATGTCTGCAATTACCAATTTCTTACCAATAGTTTCATAATTTTTAAAGTCTCAAATGGACAAGTAATACAACCACAACATAACATAGTTTGTCTTTCCCCAACACCAATACACAACCCACACTATGTCTATAGAGCCTCTATGGATAAAGAAGAGTACAATGATAATGCCGACAACAAGGCCCCATCTACACCTCAACCATAATACATAAAGATCAAAAGATACATAACCCCGGGATGAAGTGGGGCTCACCAAGTCAGCTGGGAAGAAGGTGTACTGCTATCACTGATCAATGTCTCCTGCTGTGGAACCACCTACATCCATTTAAAGATGCAGCGCCCCTGGCAAAAGGGACGTTAGTACCGTCGAATAGTACTAGTATGAAAACTAAACACCAATTTAAGAATTTAGAAATAAAAGATAATTATGATGAACCAGTGCGGCAATAGAATAATATAGATAACTGTCTCAACCATAGCAAGCTTATTAAAAGCTATCAACAACATTTATAGGATTTAAGATGAGATCCTATGTAACTATCTTCATATAAAGTGGCCCCGCCACCTCACCCGATGTTTGTAGGTGGAGGTGTACGTATAATACCACAACTCTAATCAAGCAGACCTGCCGCCTTACCCCAATGTATGCAGGTGGATATATAACCACAGTACTAAGAATTTACACAAAGCGGCTATGCCGCCTCACCCCAATGTATACGGGTGGTGGTGCCACAACAATACCAAAACTATACACAAAGCGGTCGTACCGCCTCACCCCAATGTAAGCGGGTGGAGGTGCAGTCCCACAATATCATAATCCCTTCACAAAGCGGTCATGCCGCCTCACCCCAATATATATGTGGGTGGAGGTGTATCACAATCACAATCTCTATACCATAATTCCCACACAAACCGGTCATGCCGCCTCACCCCAATGTATGCCGGTGGGGGTGTATCACAATCACAATCTCTACACAACTTGGCATAATACCTTTCACATAAATCATGATTAGAAATTATAACATGTGGATACGTAATCCATAGTTTGGGACACATCCTCAATTTATAATGCAATATAATAAGAGCATTTGAAATACAAATTGAACATATATCTTCATCACAAAACTTATCGGAATATTCAATTTATAATCAACATTACAGAACTCACAAGAATAATGAGAATTCCAACTCTTAAAGAAGAGTTTATCCAACATACCTCAATTGAGCTTCCTTAAACTCTAAAGCATTCCGGAATTCTTAGCAACTTCAATCTATTTTAGAAATATAAAAAATTGAACCATAATTAGGAAGATGATTATGGTTCTAGCTCATTTGAGCATATTATCAAATACTAGGTGTGCATTAAGGTTCAAGGTCCTTTTATGGAGGATTCCATCATCCCACAACCCAACCTTTATCATTTTTAGCTCAACAATCTTTCTACACCCTTTGATAACACATGCATGTAAAATAACCAACCCTCTTGCCTAGAAATTGTCTTGCTTATTATCCATTTCCACATAAAATTCGAAATTGAGGATTAGGGTGTAGAATCTTACCTCTAGGATGAAGACCTAGTGAGTTTTCCTTCTCAATCTTCCAAAACTTGGGCAAGAATTGAAGAACAATTATTGGATAAAACCTTCTCACTCTAGGGCACCTTCTCTCACTCTAAAATGCCATATTATCTCTAAACAATGGCCCAAAACGTATATTTAACGAAGTAGGGTCGGGTTTTAAAAACCCAAAAATGAAGCTCTGGATTTCTGCGGTTGCATATGCGACCGCATAATGGTTATACGGACCGCATATTGGTCGCATAATTGGTTACAAAATAGCCAAAAGAACTGCCTGTGTATGCGATCAATATGCGGTCCGCATAACTGTTATGCGGTCTGCATAACTATTATGCGGTCGCATAATGCACCGCATAACAGTTACACGGTCGCATAGTCGACTGCATAGCTGCTTCTAGAATAGACCTCTCCTGCTCACTTCTGCGGCCATTATGCGGCCCACAAAGTGATTATGCGGTCGCATAATGGACCGCATAAATGCACTTTTCCGGCAAAAATTTTCCTTTACTTTCTTGTGCATTGTTCAACCCAAAATGTTCGATCCGCGGCGAGCAAGCTTGCCGCGAAGAAATTCTATAATCCTCAAACACGTAAGCATAGTCCGGCACAATGAAACATTATTTTCTTTGCAAATTTTACCAGGACTTACACTTAAGTACTTTGAAATTTTCCAGAGTGTCACAATTTCCATTAGTTACATCATTAACAAGTCCCCAAGACAGTACACTATACATGTGTAGTTAAAGTGGGACAGATGATACAATTACAACAAGTTTAGTTCAACCTTCCCAAAATAAGATACAGATACAACCCACACTATTTCTACGGAGCCTCTAACAGAAACAAAAGAGTGCTATGACAGTGCCGGCAACAAGGTCCCAGCTATACCTCAAACACTATGTACAAAGGACAAGAGATACCAAGCCCCGAAATGAAGTGGGGCTCATCAAGTCAGCTGAGGAGAGGGTGTGCTGATATCACTTATCAATACCACCTGCTATGGAACCACCTGCATCCATTAAAGATGCAGCGCCACCCGCAAAAGGGACGTTAGTACATATGGAATAGTACTAGTATGTAAAACTAAACACCCTCTCAATAGAACGAATAACAGTAAACGGAGAAGGAAAAAGGAAATTAATAAGAGAATCAAATAGTATCAAGGTGTCAAGTTAGGGGAAAGGCAATTTCAAGTAAGTTCCAATCTTTTTAAGTTGGGAGATATTTAGCACCAATATACCACCGTGTTTTAGCACGCAGTCTGATCTCAGCCCAAACGGCTAAGCCGTCTCACCATGAGACATCCACTAACGATACCACCACGTGCGCGACATGGCATCCGATCTCAGCCTGATCGCCTAAGCCGTCTCGCCACTATGCCGTGTAGGTCAACATCACATCACATCTCGCTAGCAATAATCTCATCCTATATAGGGGAAACAACTCAACACATCAATCTCATCCAATATAAGGGGAAACAGTCTTATCATATTATCACGGGGATTCACCCGTCAATCACTTCTACACCAGCACGTGTAGTTTCGGGGTTAGGTTATTTCGACCTACCCTTCCTCGGTGGCTAATCGATTCCCAAAGCATTTTATATTAAAAGGATTTACCACTTATTTCGTAATCTTTTGTATATCATTCATTTCATTGGCACCAATGGCCATGACGCAATATCATTCTTGGCACGTTGGCCGCCCATCATATTTCATGTTCTCTTCTTTCACTTTCAAATATCATTATGGATAATCAACAACAAGGCCTTTCAAATTAAGACTTTAAACACATATTTGAGCAATTTAGGGTCTTAGGCACATGTGGTTTTTTTGACAATTTGACATGATAACTTTCATTAGAAACACGTTTTAAAATCATAACATAATAACACATAGCCAATACTTAAATCACATTCTCAAACGGTAACTCAACATAACAAGAATCTTTGGAGTACATATTGAACGCATATTTTTTTTGACACAAGGCTTATTCGACATTATCAATTTATAATGAGCATCACGGGACTTACAAGGCCATTGTGGGGTTCAATTCTAAAAAAAGGGTTTAGCCAACATACCTTGCTTTGAGCTTTCCTTAATTCACTACATAGTTCGGGAATCCTAGCAACTTTTATCTTTTTAGAGACATAGCAACATTGAACACGAATTAGGAAGGAGTTCATGATTCTAGTTCATTTGAGCATTTTATCAAACACTATGTGGCCATTATGATCTCAAAGTCCTCCTATGGTGGATTCCCCTATTTCAGTACCCAAAATCTACTCAATTGAGCTCAACAATCTCCCCACAACCCTAGATAGTACATGCATGCATAATGAAAAACTCTCACACTCAAGAATTGCTTGGATTATTACCTATTTTCAGTCAAATTTCGAAATTGAAGGCTAGGGCTAGAACCTTATCTTTTTGGTTGAATACCTTGTGAGTTACCCTAGAGAATTCTTCAAGCCTTGAGTAAAGATTGAAGAACACCTTCCTCTCTCTAAAATATATGTTTGAACCTTCTAAAATGATCCCCGAGGCTATTTTATAAGAATGGGGTCGGGTTCAAAAATTAGAAAAAATGAAGCCCCGATACGGATCTGCGGTCGCATATGCGACCGCATAACGCTTCTGCGGTCCGCATAATGGACCGCCGAAATTAGGCACGTCTGCCCCGCTCTGTGACCGATCTGCGGTCCGCAGACCTATTCTGCTGTCGCATAATGCACCGTAGACCTATTCTGCAGTCGCATATTGCGCCGCAGAACTTCCCTCCGGTGATTTTTGTGCTGGGTTTGCGATGGGTTATGCGGCATGCAAAATAATTATGCTGCCACATAATGGACTGTAGATCTGCGATGGGTTATGCGGCCCCAAGTTTATGCCTGAATCTACGGTGTTCATATCAGTTCTGCGACCGCAGAACATACCGCAGCACTGCCCTGCACTTCCAAAAAGTTTCTTCAACTTCCCAACGTACTGTTCAACCCAAAAAGTCCAAACCGCGGCAAGCTTGCGAGGCATCACGTAAGTCTACTTCGGCACCACGAAAACTCCGGGTTTTAGGTAAAATTTTATGGGGCCTTACAACCTCCCCCGCTTAAGATCATTCATCCTCGAATGAGGGCAAAAATCTGCCATTATAAACCAATGTGACTCAATTGCTATAACACGCACCAACAGTTCCAAACTTTTGATTAACTCCCCAAATTTGCAAAGTTTTCGCTAGAGTTTTCCCTGTAGCTGGACCTATCCATCTGTCAGAGAATCCCAGAAACCAATCCTAATAACACAACTATAACACAACGATGCGAAACAATACGGAAACAACACCGACAACAACGCCATAAACATTGCATTACCAAGAGGGAGTATCCTTAACATAAGCTGTACAAGGGAAATCATAATTTGCAAAAAACCGCGGCGAGCATGCCCGGCACCACGTAAGTCTACTTCGGCACCACGAAACCCCGGATTTTAGGCAAAACTTTACGGGACCTTACATCATGTAAATCGTTTCTTTCTCTTCTATGTGAGGTTTTCTGAAATTTTAGTGTTTCTTTGGTTTGTTCTTGTATGTGAATACTTTGTTATGGGGGTTTTGAATATTTGGGCCTTCTTTATGCAATATGGTTTTCTCGATTCACTTTATGAGCTTCTACAAACCATAACTATATCAAATGTTAAATTCAAATTATTAAGTCTCGTTTGGAGTCCATATGATTGACCTCTTCTATAAAGTACCTCCCTGAGAATTATGGTAATTTAGAAATTACATTCTTATAGATTCACCGTTTACTATCCTTATTTACAGCAGGGTCATAATAATTGGGCTAGCATTATGCTTGGGGGTTGAGAAATGTATAGTTGTTTCTTTCAATTATAAGTTTTTCAAGTAATTTACTAGAACTCTGTTTTGATATCATTGAGGTGGTTCATAGCTAAGTCATTAGTTTGTTCATATATGCAGTTTTCTCACCAAGGGCTCGTTGTCTTATTATTGATAAGTAGTAGTATCAGGTGTTTTTCAACAAATTTATACAGTGGATTAATTTTACTTATTGCCGAGTCCAAATTTTGTCTACACTCTCTTAAAGTGTAGACAAAAATCTCAAATTTCTCTAATTCCATATTTTAAGTGTAAAAATCTATGGGCAATCAAGATTTATAACCAAATCCACTATAATTAAAATTAGTATCTCAAACCAATCCTGAACCTCTCAGAAATCAAAACCAACCACATTTGCAAGTTGTAATACATCATATGAAACTACTCAAAATCTAAAATCATACAACGAAATGCTAGAATTCAAAATGACCAATCGGTCCTAATGGTCATACTTCCTAAATGTCACCACCAAACCTTTCTAAACAACTCAGATCCGAAAGAATAAAATGATAAACAGGAAACAACATAGCTGAGTTCACAAATCTGTATAAGAAAAAGAATGAGTAAAATACATTATATAAAATAGCACAAAAACAACCATCGTTCATATATCACTCATCCTCACTATGCGAAAATACCCTTCGTGCAATATCTCTCATCCTTACGGCATGGAAACATCCTCAGAGCATGAAACACCCCTTATGCAATATCTCTCATCCTCAGAGCATGAAACACCCCTCATGCAATATCTCTCATTCTCACAGCACGTAAACACCCGTCGTGCATACTCACTCATCCTCACCAAGCATATGTAAATCAGTACCAAGCAAGGTAAAAAACGTAAATAGCATCAAGGAGAGTGATTAAGCATAATATACCACGTGAGAGAATAGTCATAACTTTTACAAAAGTAAGCAAGCTAACATCTCAAGAACTATAATGTCCAACCATATCAACAGTGCTTAAACATAGCTACTAACACGTATGTGATAAATCAAACACATTTCACTAACTATTAAAGCATATAAAAATAATTCATGAAGCAAAGAAGACATGAATAACACTAATTCTAGAGGCATGAAGTCATCATGAATATATGCCCCCTCTCTCAAATACATTTAGCACATAAGAAAATAGACCCAAATACAACCTAATTCCCTCAAATCAAAGTTAACCAAGACACTTACCTCTTTTTAAAATAAATCAACTCTCCAACACCGCTTTCGCTTTAGAACAAGCCTCCAAACAACTCGAATATAGTCAAACAATATTTAAATAAGTCAAACCAAGCTTAAGAAATACTCCTAATACTAAAAAAGTATGATCTTTATCATATTTGAAAAAGTCAAAAAAAACATTAATTCGGACAAACTTGGTCGATATTCGAAATCAAGACCAATTTCCGATTACCCATTCTTCACCGAGTCCAAATATATTTTAGTTTCAACATCCGACCTCAAATTGAGGTCTAAAACTCTAATATTAACTATCATAAGCTACTACCCAAAATTCTATTTTCTACTTTTTGAAATCCTAGATTTTGAGGTGAAAATATATAAAATATTATGGAAATAAATCAAAACTAAGTTAAAATTGCTAACCTTTAAAGTTAGGAAAACGATCGACTCAAAAATCGATTCCTTACAAAGTCTAACTCTCAAAAATGGAATAAAATGAGCTAATCTCAAAATGCTTCCCTTTTTCCCCAGCTGCAAATATTGCAATTGCGAATGAATGTTTGCAATTACGCAACATGAAAATGTGACCAACTAATCTCAAATGCGAAAAAGTCTCCTGATCCTACACAGCCGCAATTGCGCATGGCCCTTCACAATCGCGGCCATTGCAATTGCGAACCTCAACATCGCAATTGTGGAATTGTGCTTTCCCCCATCCTCGCAAATGAGAATTAATATTTCCAAACGCGAACCTCGTATTTTAAACCTGGTCATCGTAAATGCGGCAACAATAGCACTAGCAATAGCAAAAGTCTCCACAATTGCCTGAAAATAATCTAAAACTCACCCGAACCCTAGTCCAAATATCCAAACAAGTACATAAACCTTACACAAACTTCTTCGTAAGCTCAAAACATCAAAAACTACATCAAAACTCAAGGATTTAAAATGTTCATCAACTCAGATGTCTAACTTTCAACTATAAGCGAAACGGTCTCGCGACACCGCGGGATCCCAATCAAATATACGTACAAGTCCAAATTCCTCATGCGAACCTACCAAAGTGATCAAAATATTGATCCAAGTTCGTTTACCAAGAATATTGACCGTGGTCAGCTCTAACAATATAAAGATTCTAGAAGTAGAATTTCTCTTCACATCTAAACGTTCCAAAAATCGAAAGGAACCATGCAGTCATAAAACATCAAATGAAGCTATTCAAGGCCTCAAATAATGAAACGGAAAGCTAGATCTCAAATGATCTATCGGGTCAGTACAAAGTGTTGCAAGTTTTTGGGATGACTTCAAAGGGTATATCTCTTAATATATAATGCTTTGGGGGTGATTAGAAAATAAAAATTATAGTCCTTTGAATCTAGTTTCGGATATTTTAAACATTTATTAATTTAGTGTCACGACCCAAATGCCCATCAAAGGCCGTGATGGTACCTAACCCGCTCGCTAGGCAAGCCAACATACAAGATCCATAAAATCAAAAAGCCATTAACTATTTTTACAATATAAATAACAAAGCTAAATGAATTTCTAATCAATAACATGAATACATAATCCATGATAGGGTCTAGACACGACCACATCTGTCTAATCAACTTCCCAAAACTCGGTGTCACTACATCACAGACATGTAGTAAGAGTAACTAGAGTCAACTAAATAAATACATTTGTCCGAACAGAATAAATGAACAAAAAATAGATAAGTAGGGAAGGAGACTCCACATGCTGTGAATCGGATTAAGTATAGCATCTCACCATGAAGTCTCCAAAATAGCCCTCTACTCAACTCAATGGTACCGTTAATACTAGTCTCACAACTTTCATGAAACTGTGCAGAAGTATTTTATGAGTAAAAAATGATGTTTTCTTAGGATCCAATATCAATGTATGTATGAGCCAATGCATGAGTCCAAGCTACCAATTGTAATGACCCAGCCAGTCGTTTTGCGTATTGCAGCCCTGTTTTCCCATTTATCGCTTATTCTATGTTTATTTATGGTTATGTGACTTGCCGGGGTGGGTGGTTTAGTTCCGTGGATGTTTCAGAGCGAATTGGGATACTTAGTCTCAAGGTTGAAAGCTTAAGTTGAAAGAGATGATTAGAGATTGACTTTTGTGTAGACAACTTTGAATGGAGGTTTGATGGTTTCGATAGCATCATATAGCGATTTTGGACTTGGGGGTATGTCTGCAAATGGATTTGGAGTTCCCTAGGTCGTATTGGCTTGAATTGGCAAAAGCTAGAAAGTTGAAGGTTTGGAAAGTTAAGAGGTTTGATCAAGCATTGACTTTGTTGATACCGGGCTCGGATATTGGTTCCGAGAGTTGGAATAAGTCCGTTGTGTCATTTATAACTTGTGTGCAAAATGTTTGGTCAATCAGAGTTGGTTTGATATGTTTCGACATTAGTTTTAGAGCTTGGAAGTTCATTAGTTCATTAGGCTTGAATTCAGGTGCGATTCGTTGTTTGATGTGATTTGAGGCTTCCCCTAAGTTTGTATCGTGTTTTAAGACTTGTTGTTGTGTTTGGATGCAGTCTCGGGGGCCCGGGAGTGATTCAAATGGAAATTGGATTGGGTATTGGACTTATGGGAATGTCGTTGGCATCAGTTATGGTGTAACTGCACTTGCGAGGCTTTGGCCGCAGGTGTAGAGCCGTAGAAGCGGCCAGGTACACGCAAATGCGAGAAATGGGAAAGATGACTTAGAGCACAGGTGTGGAGGTTACTCCGCAGAAGTGGATGCACTTCTGTACAAGAAGGTCCGTAGAAGCGGAAATGTGCATGTTGGGGTGGAGTCGCAGAAGCAGAAGGTCTCCGCAGGTGCGGAAGCGCAGGAGCGACAAAGTGACCGCAAAAACGATCTTGTAGGTACGCATCTCGAGCTCCAGGTGTGCTTGGTCTGGAATCTAAGTGATTTCCGTAGATGCAGAAATTTGACCACAATAGTAGTTCCGCAGAAACAAAGAATTGGATCGCAGGTGCGAATTAGCTGGCAGATTTTATAAACGAAGGGTTTCGAGTTTTTCTCTCATTTTAGACTTGTGGAGCTCGGATATGAGTGATTTTTGAGAGGGTTGTGACTACAATTGAAGAGGTAAGTGATGAATCTTCACTTTCATTGATAAATATTGTTGAGCCATTGATTGTTACGCCTAGATTATGTATGTTTGAGATGAAATTTTGGGATTTTTGGACTACGTATTGGAGAGTGATGTATGGGGATTTGAAGGTCGATTTGTGGTTAGAATTGGATAATTTTGGTATGGTTGGACTCGTTATTGAATGGGTGTTCAAAATTTGTGAATTTTATCGGGTTCCGAGGTGTAGGCCCGAGTTTGATTTTTTGATTTTGGTTAAAGACCTTAGCTTTATCTTTTGGAATTGTTTCCTATAGCTGTTATTTATAGGATGCAGTTGTTTTGACTAGATATAAGTCGTTTGGAGGCAGATTCCCATGACAAGGATTTTTTGGAGCATTGAGTTGTGCGCATTGAGGTAAGTAACACATCTAAATTTGGACTTGAGGGTATTTAACCCTAAGAACTACGTTATATGAAAGATATTGGGGTGAAGTACGCACTAGGTAATGGGCGTGTGTGCGTGCACTGGTGTATTCATGGTTTGGGGAGGCCTTTAGGTTATCACCAAGCTTGTTTTGCTTCCATATTATGTTATCCCCGCGTTCCCTCTACTTGATTGATTATTTGAACTGTGAATCATGTTAGACATCATGTCTAAGTTATGTGCTAATTGTTTAAGACTTGGTATGGCTATTCTTGTTGTCTCTTAATTATGTACCTTATTTTCACACATGTTGCCAATCATGAAACTAAATCCGTGAATAATATCTCTGTCTCAGTACTTCTTATTTGATTCCTCACATGTTATTGATACCGCTTAAGGGTAATTCTGTCAAACTAAGTATTTGTAATGTGTTTATCTGAGACTTGAATGGCAAATGACTAAGTTTAGGCCTTAGAGCTGGTTTGGTACTGATTTTGAGGTGATGCGTATGCCAGTCCCATATTGGGCTAAGTGTTATTGTTTTGGGGCGACACATGCACATGCCTCACTATTAGGCTAAATGATTATGATTAGCGCTTGGGAAAGATCCGCCCCTTCGGAGTCTGACATGCCAGCAGTGGACGCAGGCACAGTGTTTCATGTACGTGCTTGATGATGGGCAGTTATACTAGGAACACATACAATGCTAAGTATATATATTCTTGATGGATCCATAATGATACTGTTGATTTACATGTTTACTTGATAGGTATGCATAGAGATGTACTTTCCTCATGCTAACTGATAATTGACCTGCTGTATCTATGTTTGGCTTTAACTGTTATACTTGAAAGCATACCTAAATTTCTAAAATGTGAACAAGCTGAACTTGATATTATTGAGGTACTGTCTCTACGGTTTATCCTTTATTTTCTGAACTGTTATCAGTTATTGGAATTGGCATTGGACTATCATTTTGAGCTCGTCACTGTTTTTAACCCAAGGTTAGTCTAATTGCTTCTTGAGTACATTAGGTCGGTTGTAATCATACTACACTCTGCAGTTCATGTGCAGATCTTGGTACATCCGACCGAGGTGATTTTCAGGCTTGAGTCGCTTTGGGGAGATTACCAGGTAGTTGCCATATCGTCCACAGTCCTTGATGTCCTCTTTCTATTATTTTTGTCTTTACTGCTCTTATATTCAGGCACTTGTATTAGAGGATTTTGTTTATACCTTGTTATTCAGTAGTGCTCGTTGACACCAGATTTTGGGGAATGGTTGTAGTAGCATTTTGGCTTTATTCTCAGATATTTTTCGATATTCTTCCGATGTTGAGTTATTAGACCGCGTTATTCCATTTTCATTGATATTATGTGACTGTTGGCTTACCTAGCGGGTTGGGTTAGGTGCCATCACGACTTGTGGATTTTGGTTCGTGATAAGTTGGTATCAGAGCACTAGGTTGCTTATATCTTACGAGTCACGAGCAAGTTTAGTAGAGTCTTGCAGATCGGTAAGGAGGCGTCTGTACTTATCTTCGAGAGTCTGCCAAATTATTAGGAAACTTCACTTTCTTGCATTCTTATCGTGCGAATTATTTATTTCTGAAGTTTGAAACTTGACACTTATATTCTCTCACAAATTGTGAGGACACGTGCGATAAGATCAGATGGACGACAACCAGTATCACCAGCTAGGGCTACTAGAAGCTGAGGCCATGGTAAAGGCCGAGCTGTGGCTCGTACTAAAGCTAGAGCAGCACCTATGGAGCCACCAATTGCTCCACTTGAGGAGCAGATACAAGATGTTGTTGAGCTGGTGGGACCAGCGCAAGCACCAATTGTGCCTATTGTGATTCCACGCTTTCTAGAGGCCTTAGCCCAGATTTGTTTACTGTGTGCACGAGCCTGGCTCAGGCAGTCTCTATTCCTGCTGCACCAGCCACTTCACAGGCTGGGGGAGGTGCCTAGACTCCCTTCGCCCGTACTCTAGAGCAGGTTTCTTAGGGACTCCTGACAATGGGGGTACTACCAGCCTAGCCTGTTGCTGCTGCTTGAGATGAGGTTAGCCCACCTATGAGTGATGAGGAGAAGAATAGATTAGAGTTGTTCGGGAGGCTTAAGCCTCCAAAGTTTAGTGGGGAAGAGTCATAGAATGCTCAGGATTTCCTAGACCAGTGTTAGTGGAATATTCGCACAACGGGTATATTGGAAACTAGTAGAGTTGCATTTATAACTTTTCAGCTGACAGGGGCAGCTAACAAATGGTGGTAGGCCTATAGGTTGAGTAGGCTAGTTGGCGCAGTGCCACTTTCATAGCATGGGTTCTCCATTCTCTTTTTAGAGAAGTTTGTCCCACAGATTCGCAACGAGGAGTTGCGTAGAGATTTTGAGCAGCTACGCCACGGAGATATGACTGTGACTCAGTATAAGATGAGATTCATAGAATTGGCCCGTCATGCTATATGGTTGGTTCTCACATAGAGAGAGAGAGAGGAGAAAGAGGTTCATTGATGGCCTCAAGTATGGCATACGTTACAGTTTGGCCCGAGAGGCTGAGACAGATACTAGGTTCGTCCAGGTGGTCGAGATTGCTAGGCGCATGGAGTCAGTTCACAAGCTTGAGCATGAGGATTGGGATGGACATAGGTCCTGTGGATTTGGTAGTTTTAGTGGTACCTCATCTTGAGGTCAGTCACATCACAACAGAGGTCGTCCTTACAGGCCCGCTCAGATGGCTCGTCTGGTTCATCGTGTTGCATCAACTACTCATGGTTCATACAGTGCTCATTCGGGTTAGTCATCGTTCAGTGCCCTCCCAGATTAGAGTTCATCACGTGCTCCATCAGTTTAGCATTTGTCAGTACCGAGTTCTTCGAGTGGTTATTCTAGCTTATGGGGTCCGATTCAGGCCCCACCGTTATTTCCAGCTCAAAGTTATTATGACTGTGGAGAGTTGGGGCATGTGAGGAAGTATTGCCCCTATCACTACCAAGGTCTAGTGCAGTAGGGAGGCAAGTCTATGACCCCTGCACCAGTTGCTTCATCAACAGATCAGCCAGCTCGGGGTAGGACTCAGGCAGTTCGAGGTCGCTCCAGAGGGGCAGGTCGATCGGGTGGTGTTCAGGCTTGCTGCTATGCTTTTCTCACTAGGCCAAAGGGAGTTGCTTCTGATGCTGTGATCACATGTATTGTTTCAATGTGCCACAAAGATGCTTCCATATTATTTGACCCTGTTCCACTTATTCATTTGTATAATCATACTTTGATTGTTTTTTGGATATGCCCCATGATTCCTTAGTTACGCCTGTTCATGTATCTATGTCGGGTGGGTGATTCTATTGTTGTGGACATGTATATAGGACGTGTATTCTATGTAGCATGTTTGATTTTGACGTTATTTTAGGCATAGATTGGTTGTCACCATGTCATGCTATTCTGGATTGTCACGCAAAGACCGTGACGTTGGCGATGCCGGAGTTTCCTAGGGTTGAGTGGAGAGGTTCTCTGGACTATATTCCCAGTAAAGTGATTTCATATTTTAAGGCCCAACGGATTGTTGGGAAGGGATGTCTGGCATATTTGGCCTTTGTGAGGGATTTTAGTGCTGATACCCCTGCCATTGAGTTCGTTCCGGTACTGAGAGACTTTCTACATCTGTTTCCTATAGACCTTCCAGGCATGCTACCCGACAGGGACATTGATTTTGGTATTGACTTGGTGCTGGGCACTCAACCCATCTCTAGTCCTCTGTATCGTGTGGCACTATCAGAGTTGAAGGATTTGCAAGAACAACTTCAGGAGATATATAATAAGGGATTCATTAAGCCTAGCGGGTCGCCTTGGGGTGCACCAGTTCTATTTGTAAATAAGAAGGATTGTACTATGCAGATGTGCATTGATTACAAGTAGATGAACAAAGTTACAATTAAGAACAAATACCTACTACTACGCATTAATGACTTATCTGACTAGCTTCAGGGCTAGAGTATTCTCTGAGATTGCTTTGACGTCTGGGTATCACCAGTTGAGGATTTGGGATTCTGATATTTTGAAGACGACATTCAGGACCCGGTATAATCACTACTAGTTCTTTGTGATGTCTTTTTAGCTAACAAATGCCCCAATAACATTTATACATCTAATGAAAAGTGTATTCCCGCCATATCTTGATTATTTTGTCATATTATTCATTGATGATATACTGGTATACTCACGAAGCCAGGAGGATCATGAGCAATATCTGAGGATTGTACTCTAGACGTTGAGGGAGAACAAGCTATATGCTAAATTATCCAAGTGTGAGTTTTGGCTCGATTCTGTGGTGTTCATAGGGCACGTGGTGTCCATTGAGGGGATCAAGAGAGACCCGAAGAAGATTGAGGCAGTTTATAATTAGGCCAGACCATCTTCAGCTACTGAGATTCGAAGTTTTCTTGGCTTGGCGAGATATTATCGCCGTTTTGTGGAGGGTTTCTCATCCATTGCTACACCTTTGACTAGATTGGTCAAAAGTGTGCCCCATTCAGGTGGTCTGATGAGTGTGAGGAGAGCTTTCATAAGCTCAAGACTGCCTTGACCACATCACCAGTTCTAGTTTTTCCTTTAGCATCAGGTTCATATAGGGTAGGGTTATTGCTTATGATTCGCATCAGTAGAAGCCCCACGATAATAAGTACCCCATTCATGATTTAGTGTTGGCAGCCATTGTTCATGCATTTAAGACTTGGAGGCATTATCTCTACGGCATGACTTGTGAGGTATTTACAGATCATCAGAGTCTACAACACTTGTTTAAGCAAAATAATCTAAATTTAAGGCAGCGAAGGTGGTTAGAGCTATTAAAAGACTATGATATCACCATTTTGTATCATCCTGGGAAGTCCAATGTGGTGGTCGATGCCTTGAGTTGGAAGGCCGTGAGTATGGGTAGCCTTGCATATATTCTAGTTGGTGAGAGAACACTAGAATCAGTTGTTCAGGCTTTTGCCAATCGGTTCATAATGTTAGATGTTTCATAGCCTAGTCGGGTTCTAGCTTGCATGGTTTCTCGGTCTTCTTTGTATGAGCGCATCAAAGAGCATTAGTATGACGACCTGCATTTTCATATCCTTAAGGACACAGTACATCATGGTGATGCTAAGAAGGTTTCTATTAGAGATGATAGGGTGTTGCGGATGTAGGGTAGGATTTGTGTGCCCAACATGGATGGGTTAATTGAGTTGATTCTTGAGGAGGCCCATAGTTCGCGGTATTCCATTCATCTTGGTGCATCCAAAATGTATCAGGACTTGAGGCAACACTATTGGTGGAGAATAATGAATAAAGATATAGTTGAGTATGTGGCTCGGTGCTTGGACTGTCAGCAGGTGAAGTACAAGCATTAGAGGCCGGTTTGTTTGCTTCAGAGACTTGATATCCCTGAGTGGAAATTGGAGCGTGTTACCATGGACTTCATTGTTGGGCTCCCACAGACCTTGATGAAATTTAATGCATCTTGGGTGATTGTTGACTGGTTGACTAAGTCCACACATTTCATTCTGGTTGTGACTACCAATTCTTTACATCGGCTGGCTCAGATCTATATCTACGAGATTGTTCGACTTCATAGCATGGCAATGTCCATTATTTCTAATCGAGATACACAGTTCACATCCCAGTTTTGGAGAGCAGTGTAGTGAGAGTTAGGTACACGTATTGAGTTTAGTATAGTGTTTCACCCCAGACGGACAGACTGCCCGAGCTCACCATTTAGATCTTGAAAGACATGCTACGTATTTGTGTTATGGATTTCGGGGGTTCTTGGGACTAGTTTCTACCGCTTGCAGAGTTTGCCTACAACAATAGCTACCAATCGAGTATTCAGATGGCTCCTTATGAGGCCTTATATTAGAGGCGGTGTCGATCTGCGATTGGCTGGTTTGAGCGGTGGGATGCTATATTTTTGGGCACTGATATAGTTTAGGATGCCTTGGAGAAAGTCATGTTGATTCAGGATCTTCTTCATACAACACATTCTAGATAGAAGAGTTACGCTAATCGGAAGGTTCGTGATGTTGAATATATGGTGGGAGAGAAGGTATTGCTTAAAGTTTTGCCCATGAAGGGTATGATGAGGTTCGGGAAGAAGGGAAAGTTGAGCTCTCGGTATATTGGCCTTTTTGAGGTGCTTGAGAGGATTGGAGAGGTAGCCTACAAGCTTGCATTGCCACCTAGTCTATCAGGTGTTCACCCAGTGTTTCATGTTTCTATGCTTCGCATTATTATGGTGACCCATCTCATGCTTTGGATTTAAGCACGGTTCAGTTAGATGAGGATTTGACTTATGACGTGGAACTGGTGGCCATTTTGGGTCGGCAAGTTAGAAAGTTGAGATCGAAGAATATAGCTTTAGTGAAAGTTCAATGGAGGGGCCAGCCAATCGAAGAGGGTACTTGGGAGACTGAGTGGGAGATGTAGAGTAGTTATCCACACCTATTTGAGACTCTAGGTATGATTCTAGACCCATTTGAGGATGAACGTTTGTTTAAGAGGGGGAGAATGTAACGACTCAGCCGGTGATTTTTAGTGTTGCAACCCCGTTCCCCTATTTATCACTTCTTCTATGTTTGTTTATGGTTATGTGACTTGCTGGGGTGGTTGGTTTGGTTTCAGGAATGTTTCGTAGTGAATTGGGACACGTAGTCCCAAGGTTGGAAGCTTAAGTGACCGGAGTTTGACTTATGTGTAGACGACTCCGGAATGGAGTGTTGATGGTTCTGATAGCTTCATATAGTGATTTTGGACTTGGTAGTGTGTCCTGATATTGATTTGGAGGTTCGTAGGTCGTTTTCACTTGAATTGGAAAAAGTTAGAAAGTTGAAGGTTTGACCGGGAGTTGACTTTGTTGATACCGGGCTCAGATTTGGTTCTGGGATCTGGAATAGGTCTGTTGTGTCATTTATGACTTGTGTGCAAACATTTAGGTCAATCGGAGTTGGTTTGATATGTTTCGGCATTGGTTTTAGTGGTTGGGAGTTCATTAGTTTCATCAGGCTTGAATTGGGGTGCGATTCATGGTTTTGATATTGGTTGATGTGATTTTACGCTTCGACTAAGTTCGTATAGTATTTTAGGACTTGGTGGTATGTTTGGATGTGTGCCCGGGAGCCTCGGGGGTGATTCAGATTGAAATCGAATTGGGGACTAGACTTATGGGAATGTTGTTGGCATCAGTTCTAGCGTAACCGCACCTGCGAGGTTTTGGCTACAGGTGCGGAGCTGCAAAAGCGCCAGGTATGCGCAGATGCGAGAAATGGGAAGGATCATTGGGAGCACAAGTACAAAGGTTATTCCACAACAACGAATGCTCCTCTGCGCAAGAAGGTCCGCAAAAGTTGAAATGGGCAGGTTGGGAAGCGGAAGGTCTCCACAAGTGCGAAAGAGCGGGAGCAACCATAGAAGTGGTCCCACAGGTGTGCATCTAAAGCCACAGGTGTTCTTTGTCGTTCCATAGATGCAAAGAATTGGATCGCAGGTACGATTTAGCTGGCAGATTTTATAAACGAAGGGTTTCGAGTTTTTGTCTCATTTTGGACTTGTAGAGCTCGGCTAGGGCCGATTGCTGAGATGGTTTTGACTACAATTGAAGAGGTAAGTGAAGATTCATCACTTTCATTGATAAATACTGTTTACCCACTGATATTTACACCTAGATTATGTGTGTTTGAGGTGAAATTTGGTGATTTTTGGACTATGTATTGGAGAGCGAGGTTTGGGGATTTGAAGGTCTATTTGTGATTGGAATTGGATGATTTTGGTATGGTTGGGCTCGTTATTGGATGGGTGTTCGAAATTTGTGAATTTGTTCTAGTTCCGAGGTGTGAACCCGAGGTTGGCTTTTTGATTTTGGTTAAAGGAGCTTTATCTTTTGGAATTGTTTCCTATAGCTATTGTTGATGGGAATAAGTATTTTTGACTAGATTCGAGTCGTTCAGAGGCCGATTCACATGGAAATGGTTTGTTTGAGCATTGAGTTGCGCGCTGTGAGGTAAGTAACACATCCAAACTTGGACTTAAAGGTATTTAACCCTAAGAACTACGTTATATGAAAGATATTGGGGTGACATACGTGCTAGGTGACAGGCGTGTGTGCATGCACCGATGTGTTCATTGTTTGGGGAGGCCTTTAGGTTATAACCGGGCTTGTTTTGTTATCATATCATGTTATCCCCACGTTCCCTCTACTGGATTGATTATTTGAACTGTGAATCATGTTAGACATCATGTCTAGGCTATGTGTTAACTGTTTAAGACTTGATAGGGCTATTCTTGTTGTCTTTGAGTTATGGACCTTATTTACACACATGTTCTCAGTCATGATACTAAATCTGTGAATAATATCTTTGTCTCAGTACTTTTTATTTGATTCCTCACATGTTATTGATACCGCTTAAGGGTAATTCTATTAAACTGAGTATTTGAAATGTGTTTATTGTCACGCCCTGACCATGGGGAGCGCGACCGGCGCTTAACCGAGATACCCCAGCCGAGCAAGCCTGTACAATACCTTCTACCCAACTCGTCCATGAATAAAGAGAAGATACATTTATATCATTAATTAAACATTAAGAGGTCATGTGAATAACACCAGTTCATTTCCATTAGTTACGTCATTAACAAGTCCCCCAAACTGTACACTATACATTCGTAATTAAAGTGGGACAAATGAATTACAACAAGTTTAGTTCAACCTTCCCAAAACAAGATACAACCCACACTATGTCTACGAAGCCTCTAACAGAAACAAAAGAGTGCTATGACAGTGCCGGCAACAAGGCCCAAGCTATACCTCAAACACTATGTACAAGGACAAGATATACAGGACCCCGAAATGAAGTGGGGCTCACCAAGTCAGCTGAGGAGAGGGTGTGTTGCTATCACTAATCAATGCCACCTACTATGGAACCACCTGCTTCAATTAAAGATGCATCGCCCCCGGCAAAAGGGACGTTAGTACATATGGAATAGTACTAGTATATAAAACTAAACACCCTCGCAATAGAACGAGTAACAGTAAATGAAGAAGGAAACAAGAAATCAATAAGAGAATCAAATAGTATCAAGGAGTCTGATCTCAGCCCGACCGGCTAAGCCGTCTCACCCTGAGACATCCACTCACAATACCACCATGTGCGCGACATGGCGTCCGATC
Source organism: Nicotiana tomentosiformis (assembly GCF_000390325.3). Taxonomy (NCBI): domain Eukaryota; kingdom Viridiplantae; phylum Streptophyta; class Magnoliopsida; order Solanales; family Solanaceae; genus Nicotiana; species Nicotiana tomentosiformis. The sequence continues at coordinate 161,000,841 of NC_090813.1, read as the reverse complement.
TCAGCCTGATCGGCTAAGCCGTCTCGCCACAATGCCATGTGGGTTGACATCACATCACATCTCGCTTGCAATAATCTCATCACATATAAGAGGAAATAGCTCAACACATCAATATCATCCTATATAAGGGGAAAGAACCTCATCACACTAACACGGGGATTTACCCCTCAATCACTCCTACACTGGTACGTGTAGATTCGGGGTTAGGTTATTTCGACCTACCCTTCTACGGTGGCTAATCGATACATCCAAAGCATTTACTATTAAAAGGATTTACCACTTATTTCATAATCTTTTGCATATAATTCATTTCATTGGCACCAATGGCCATGACGCAATATCATTCTTGGCACGTTGGCCGCACATCATACTTCATACTCCCTTCTTTCACTTTCAAATATCATCATGGAAAATCAACAACATGGTCTTTCAAATTAAGACTTTAAACACACATTTGAGCAATTTAGGGTCTTAGGCACATGTGATTTATTACACAATTTTACATGATAGCTTTCATTAGAATCACGTTTTAAAATCATAACATAACAACACACAACCCATACTTAAACCACATTCTCAAACAGTAACTCAACATAACAAGAATCTTTGGAATACATATTGAACACATATTTATTTTGACACAAGGCTTGTTTGGAATAATCAAATTATAATGAGCATTACGGGACTTATAAGGCCATTGTGGGGTTCGATTCTAAAAGAGGAGTTTAGCCAACATACCTCGCTTTGAGCTTTCTTAATTCACTACACAGTTCTAGAATCCTAGTAACTTTGATCTATTTAGAAACACAACAACATTGAACACAAATTAGGAAGGAGTTCATGATTCTAGCTCATCTGAGCATTTTATCAAACACTAGGTGGCCATTATAATCTCAAGGTCCTTCTATGGTGGATTCATTTATTTCACTACCCAAAATCTACCCAATTGAAATCAACAATCTCCCCACAACCCTAGATAGTACATGCATGCATAATGAACAACTTCCATACCCAAGAATTGCTTGGCTTATTACCTATTTTTAGTTAAATTTTGAAATTAAAGGCTAGGGCTAGAACCTTACCTTTTGTTTGAGGACCTTGTGAGTTAACCTAGAGAATTCTTCAAGGCTTGAGAAAAGATTGATGAACAAATGACTTAGAAATTCCTTTTCTCATTCTAGACCACCTTTATCTCTCTAAAGTATAAGTTTGAACCTTCTAAAATGGTCCCTAAGATTGTTTCATAAGAATGGGGTCAGGCTTAAAAATTAAAAAAAATGAAGCCCCGATGTAGATTTGCGGTCGCATATTCGACCGGATAATGCTTATGCGGTCCACAGAAGCCCTCCGGAACTAGGAACTTCTGCCCCACTCTGAGACCGGTCTGCGGTCCACAAACCTATTCTGTGGTTGCAAAATACACCGCAGAACTTCTCTTCGAAAATTTTTGTTCTGGGTCAGCGGTGGGTTATGCGGCCGCATATGGTCCAAAATTTTGCCCAGGTTTCTGCTTCAATCTACTGAAGCTCTACGGTCCGCAGATCAGTTCTGCGACCGCAGAATAAACTGCAGAAACACCTTGGACTTCCAATAATTTTCTTCAACTCCCTAACATATAAGTCCACTTCAGCACTACGAAACCCCAATTTTAGGTAGATTTTACGGGGCCTTACATTTATCTCATACTTGAATGGCAAATGACTGAGTTTGGACCTTAGAGACGGTTTGGTACTGATTTTGCGATGATGCAATGCCAGACCCATATTGGGCTAAGTATTACTGTTTTGGGGTGACGCATGCACTAGGCCTCACTATTGGGCTAAATGATTACGATTAGCGCCTGGGCAGGATCTGCCCCTCCAGAGTCTGACATGCCAGCTGTGGACGCATGCATAATATTGCATATACGTCCTTTATGATGGGCAGTTATGCTAGGTACCCGTACAGTGCAAAGTGTATATATTCTTGATGGATCCACTATGATACTGTTGATTTACATGTATACTTGACAGGTAGGCATAGTGATGCACTTTCCTTATGCTAACTGATAATTGACATGTTGTATCTGTGTTAGGCTTTAACTATTATACTTGAAAGCATGCCTAAATTTTTGAAATGTGAACAAGCTGAACTTGATATCATTGAGCTACTGTCTCTATGTTTTATCCTTTATATTTTGAACTGTTATCGGTTATTGGTATTGGCATTTGACTATCATTTTGAGCTCGTCACTTCTTTCAACCCAAGGTTAGCGTTGTTACTTACTGAGTAGATTGGGTCAGTTATACTCATACTACACTCTGCACTTCGTGTGCAGATCTAGGTACACTCAGTCGAGGTGGCTTGAGTCGTTTCCATCTTTAGAGAGACGATGAGGTAGCTGCCTTGAAGTCCACTTTCTGTTATCTTTATCTTTACTGCTCTTACCTTCAAACAGTTGTATTATAGGATTTTGTTTATACCTTGTTATTCAGTAGTGCTTGTGTGCTCGTTGACACCATATTTTGGGGATTGGTTGTATTAGCACTTTGGCTTTATTCTCAAACATTTTACGATATTCTTCAGTTGTTGAGTTATTAGAACGTGTTATTCCATTTTTATTGATATTATATGATTGTGGGCTTTCCTAGCGGGTTGGGTTAGGTGTCTTCATGACTTGTGAATTTTGGGTCGTGACACTAATGCATTCTCCTGATCTAATATCAGTATGTGTGAGAGCCAATGCATGAGTCTAAGCTCCCAATGCATGCCCCTTATCCAATATCAACAACTCATGGCAAAACTCCATGCTACTAACACAAGCCACGTGTCTAACAAACAACAAAAGAATCACGGGTGCCTACGCTCACTAGGCCTAAGATAACATGGGTAATCACCTGACTCTAGAGGGATGGATCCATAATCAAGCGTTGATCATTTTATATTTGATGATCACCAATCAATCTTTGCGGCGTGCAACTCGTTCCCATCATAATACCATCAAACAATATCCGCTCACATTGTTTGGTGCAAAATTCCTCAATATTTCCACAACATCCTACTCTCCAACGCATGCATATGTATATGAAATGATATAATAAAATGGCACTGGTCGTGATAATAAGAATGCGGATAAAAAACTCATATGGCTAAAAGATGGCTATGGAAAATCATGTAAATCAATTCATCACAACAACTTCATTAGCAATTTAAGCATTCACAAGTTTAGTCATCTCAATTAACATGAGTCAGTTAAGCCATAGGAACCACCAAACCATGGAGCAAATAAGACACTTGTATACGGGTTAATAATAAATCTCATCGCGGCAGAACTATCCTTTATGCCTAATTCATCAAGTCATAAACCTAAGCATGCTCCTAAATCTTATTTACATGTTATCATGCATTTCATATATTCAATTGAAACATGGATATTAACTTCACTTAATCCAAACAAAGCATAATTAAAGTCAATAATACCGGATATGGTCAAAACCTAGCTACGCATATACGCTCGTCACATTGCAATATACATCGGTCCTAAATCATGAACAAGTAGAAATTAAGTAACATATCGGGAGAATTTCCTCTTACAAGGATAGAAAAAAGATTTACCTCTATCCCACAATCTCAAATCAAGCAGGAATCGCAAAAAACGTCCAAACTCAACTCCAAACCACCCAAATATAGTAAAAAACAACTCAATAACATAAAATAATGCAATAGGAAACAAACCCAAAAATAACTTCGATCTCTATACAAATCCAAAAAATTCAACAAAACAATGAGTCCAAGTATGTAATTAGATTTCAAAACTAAGCCCAAATCGACCTTCAAATCATCAAGACACACCCTCTTAAGTTGTAGACAAAAATTCCCAATATTGCTTTTAAAATTACAAGTTTTAGATGTAGAAATCCTTGTGAAATCAAGATATAAATCCAAATCCAAGTGAAAATTGCTTACCTCCAATGTAGCAGTGAAATAATCTTCCAATTCTCTTCTTCTCGAAGCATAGGGCTCAAAATATGAAATAACTGGCAAAAGTCCCGAAATATAACAACTAAAGGTCAGCTCCAGGTAAACCCTTCACAATCGCGGTCCAAAGCTTCGCGATCGCGAAGCACAAAAATATTGTTGACCAGAATAAGCCTCCTCGATTGCGAACTCCACTTTGCGAAAATTCTATACACCTCGTGAAAAGAACATCAATCCCTAGCCGACCTCTTTCTCTAGGCGAACGGGGACAGCTACACGCGAACACGTCCACCAATTCCTCCTCCATTCGCGATCGCGGCATCATGCTCCCGAACAGGAAGACCAAAAACCAGCCACCTAAAGATCCTACTCCGCAATCACGTGCAACTCATTGCAATCATGATGCATGCCTGAACACCAAAAAACTAGCAATCTTAAAGTGGTTCAAAATGATCTGGAACCACCCTGAAACTCATCCGAGCCCCTCTGGACCCCGTCCAATCATGCCAACAAGTCCATATACATAAATCAAACTTATCCAAATGCTCAAAAAACTATGACTAACATCAAAACCAAGAATCGACAATCAAAATCCATCTAATAGTTTCCAAACATTCCAACTTTGCCAAACTCGTCTGAAATATGCCAAATCATTTCGGATTTCAACCAAACTTTGCACACAAGTTCTAAATGACACAAAGGACCTATACAAAGTCTCTTAACACCAGCCAGACCATGATAACATTAAGGTTAACTCCTAATCAACCCTTTGAATTCTCCAAACTTCCAAATTGCTAACTTTCGGCAAAAAGATCTAAAATCTCCTAGTAACTTCCGATTCTAAGTATGAACACATGCCCAGGTCCAAAATCACCATACGATACTATTGAAAATATTGAATTCCAATTCCAAGGTTGTTTACTCAAAAGGAAAGCCTTGGTTAATTCCCCAAACTTAAGTCTTTTGAATTGAGAATTACTCTTCCAAATGATCTCGGAACCTCTCAAAAATCAAATCCAACTTTACACGCAAGTCATAATATATCAAATAAAGCTGCTCAATATCTCAAACAACCAAAAGGAAATGATAAAGCTAAATACGACCGGTCGGGTGGTTATATTCTCCCATACTTAAACATACGTTGATTCTCGAACATGCTAAGAGTCATTCCAAAGCTGCCAAATCACTACAAAACTCATCATTTAAATACCCATGGGTGATCTCACATCACCTAAAACAATATAAGGCCATTACACCATCCGGACTGAAGATTCTTCTTGGAACCTTAGCTTACATTGCTTAGAACCAAATTCCAACTTCCGGAGCTCCCTCTAAAATTTGATTATGATATATGTGCACTGTATCAATATCAACCAGCTTTATCGAGCCATCATTAGTTTTTCATGAGTTAACCACATGACGTACTACATAATTGATATGCGCATAAGAATATCTTCCAACCACAATAGCTGCTCATTACCAAATCCGGTACCGGTAATACACCTCATGGAAAATAAAATCTCACCCAAACCTTCCAAATACTGCATAAGGAATGAAAGGTGTAGGAACTCATAGTCACCCATCAACACAACAAGTCATGGATTTCTCTCGCTCGGCGAGAACCATTTTAAAATTCTGAGTCGATTAGTGAATTTCCTCTTCTAAACTTACCTTACAAAAATTTGATTGTATTGATTTAATGCCTAATAACCTCATCTTATCAAGTATAAATTGCTCAACCAATATCCATGTCAAATACCATCAAGAACCTCGTATGCCGCAATCCGTGCATCTAACAAGAAACAATTCGAATATGACCAGTAATGGCAAGGAAACCCAAGTACGAGAACTATCCAGAAGGTGGGAAAAATATAACAACAAAAGCATAATGTTCTGAACTCATCCCACAAAGGAGAAGAAAAACACACGAAACTATCTCAAGGAATTGTATACATCATAAATACGTTGTGGCGTGTAACTCGATCCACACACATTCCAGTGGAGGCGTGTCACCTGATCTAAATATGTACCCGTGGCGTCGATCCACACTATCAAAATAGAATACTTATGCCATGTGCCACCCGATCCACAATAATCTCATCAATAACCATTGCGCAATAGTTCTCACAGTCCCAGCACATGTGTCTCAACAACAAGCATGTAAAGTGCTTAAACATAACCACGAGGAGACGAATAGCAAAATGTTCTACGAGAAGGCAAACTCATCCCATGAAGGAGAAGCAAAACACACAAAATTATCTCAAGGAATTGTATACATCATAACTTCGTTGTGGCATGTAACCCGATCCACACACATTCCAGTGGCGACATGCCATCTGATCTAAACATGTACCCATGGCAGCGATCCATACTATCAACATAGAATACATGTGCCATGTGCCATCCGATCAAAAATAATCTCATCGATAACCATTGCGCAATAGTTCTCATAGTCCCAACACATGTGTCTCAACAACAAGCATGTAAAATGCGTAAATATAACCACAGGGAGACGAAGAGGAAAATGCACTACGAGAAGGCAAACACTTCTTCGATGCAATAAGTAAATCAATATCTCAAGAGCCATCTCGCTCACAAGGCCTAGACAGGGCCACAACATGGGGGAAAATAACAAAATAACATCCATTCCGCCAAATGACACACCCATAGAATATGTTGTGTTAAATAAGCAAATCCAAACCAGTGCGGAATACACATTCTCATTAGGTCTACCAATGGGCCTCCAAACCTATTCAGTGGAAGGCCCCGTAAATATTTTTCAAGAATTTAAGTTTTTATGGTGGCAAGGTAAGCTAATGTGCCACAAAATGGATTTTTGGATTGTGCAATGCATCGTGGAGTTGGTAGAAAAATTTACAGAAAACGATAATTCTGTGGTCCATTATGCTACAACGGATTTGTTCCGCTGACCACGAAATCACCACGGATTGAATCAGAAGCAACTCAAATTTGAAAACTATTTTGTGGCCATTCTGCTGGCCACATAACCATTCTGCTACCGCGAAATGGCATTGCAGGATTGACCAAACCCAACCCAAAATTTGAAAATCATTTGTAGCCATTCTGCTGGCGGCATAACTATTCTGCTACCGTGAAATTGCATTGCGGAATTTGCATACCATTTTGTGGCCATTCTGCTAGCCATATATATGTTCTGCTATCACAGAATTGCACCACATAATTAACATCAGGGGATTATTTTTAGAATTTTCTTATCCGACCCTATTTGATATAAGGCCTTAGGGGGTCATTTTATAAGATATAACTTGATATTTTAGAGTGAGGGTATCAATTTAGAGAGAGAGAGAGGGGGGGGGGTAAGCTCTATCAAATTATACTCCCCAATCTTTGCTCAAACCTTGGGAGTTCAAGAGGGAAACTCACAAGACCTTCTACTTATATGGTAAGACTTAATCCCTAGCTTTAATGCAATGTTTAATAATGGGTTTAATTAGTATGTTATCATCGTGGGGATTATGGATGGTGACCGGAAGCCATAAGCCCTCAATCAGAATTTGGGAGTATGTAAAGACTAGGAAATGTGATTTTAGTGGGTTTGAAGCAAATGGTTGGGTATGCATGTGACTAATGATGGTTGATGGGTATTGTAGGAATATTGTAAATTGTTTGGCTGCTTGAAAATTCATGGTGAGGGTAGAGGAATTTATTTTATGGGACCTTGTAATCGATTTCACATATTAGGTGTTTGATGAAATGTCTGAATGGGCTAAATCTAAGAACACCTTCCTAAATATGGTTAAATTTGGTTATGTTTCTATAGATTGAGCTTTATAGGAGTGTGGGACATTGTAGTAACTCTAAGGGAAAGCTTAATTAAGGCATGATGGCTAAATACCCTTTCTAGAATCGGAATCCATGAGTTCCTCCTATGTTCTAAATGTGGTTGGTTCAAGCTCTCATTCCAGCTGTTCCAAATTGATTTGCGTAAATGCTTATGTACTTGAGTCACGTTCGAATTGACCCTATCCTAACATGTTTCATTTGTAAATCACCATGATCTCCTTTGTAGGTATTTTCAATGTGTTTTGAGTTCTTACATACTCATGAGTTGAAATTGTGTATTGCCCTTTCAGGGAAAAGTATTTCAAGAATAAATTGTGTATCACTCATTTATGATTTTATCATGTGCTTCGATTGCCAGTCATTTTGCTACATTCTTTGAAAAGAAATCGATTGTTTCTAAAGCCATCATTACTAATGAACTTAAAGACATGATTTCTGAAATATTCTATATGTTGATGCTTATGATAATGATCCTTGAGAGTAAAGAAATGAAAGTGTAATATGAAATACGGCCATTGTGCCATGAATGAAGAACTCTATGTATGGCCAAGAGAGCCAATTAAATAATGATCTTGTGAAAGGTTAAAAGTGCTAATTAAGCTATATATGGTATGAAAATTTATGAGATGAATTCATTTATATTTCTTTTTACTTTGTATATAAAAATGTTTTTTTGGAGTATCATTAGCGAGCGGATGAAGGTTGGGTTGTAAAGGCACACACTCGAAACTACACATGTTGGTGTAGGAGATGATTGAAGTTATTCCCCTTAATTAGGATAATGTTGATGTGTTGAGATTATTTCCCTTAATTGGGATAAGGTACGACATATGTGGGGATACGACCTAGCCTATCGGGTGGTGATCGGATGCCATGTCGCGCACATGGTGGTTCCTTCTTCTTATTAACATATTTTATTTACATCACCATGTGAATCCACATTGATTCGTGGAGAGATGGCTCAACCGATCGAGTTTGTGATCGGAATCCATGCCTCGTGTATGGTGTGATGATCGGAGGCTAATGATATCCCAACCAAAAATGTTAATTTCTTATTTTAAAAATTATTATGTTTTAACTTGGCATTTGGATATCATTGGTTGTTCCTTGCTGCTTTCATGATTATCCCCTTTTTATATTGGCATTCTATTTCATGAGAGGGTATTTAGCCTTACATACTAGTGTTATTCCATATGTTCAAATGCCCCTTTTGACGGGAGCGCTACATCTTTAATGGATGCAGGTGGTTCCTCAACAGGCGGTTCTGATCCTCGTTAGCAGTTACCCTCTACTCAGCTGACTTGGTGAGCCCTATTCTACTTCGGGGCCTTATGACATTTGATTTTGCATATTTTGTTTTGAGGTATAGCTGGGGCCTTGTTGCCGGCACTTCTACACTACCCTTCTATTATACTTGATTCCGTAGACAGGCTGTGTGTAGTGTTCGGTTTGGGGTAATGAACTGGAAATGTTGTAGTTGCCAAACATGTTTTCCCTTCGTAATTATGAACTTATATAAGTAATCGATAAATGATGTGGTACACTTTACTTTTCTCATGTCTATTTCATGTTACTGATTCTTAAATTGTTCATGGGTAAGGTTGGGTAGAAGGCATCAACTAGGCTTGCTTGACTGGGAAGTCTCGGTCGAGCATCGGTCGCTCTCCCTAAGGTTAGGGCGTGACATTAAGATTATTCAAAAATGAGTTAGTAGCCTTCCAAAGGTCCACAGTGACCCCATCCGTGACACATAAAATCAGTAGTCAAATCTTGAATACAATTCCACAGTCCACAACTGAGGGATAGTCCGCCTCTTGGAAATAAAATCTCCAAAAAACGTGAGTAAGCAAATCTCCATACATAATATCTAACTCCCCCACTCTAGTGACTGTCACGTCAGACATACACAATCATATCATAGGAAATACTCTCGTTCTATCTGGAACTTATGACCTTCCTTTCAAAACGGAACCTCCATCTTGTCCATTCAATCCCAATTCCACACAGCTCACCGCATTTATCGTGCTATTATGCGAAAATACGAGAATCCCATTATCAAATTTGAATCACCAATAGGATACACACTTCATCAACCATAAACCTTCCATGTAGTTCAATTCAGGAGAAAATTACAACACTCAACAAACTTCCCATGCTTGTAGAAGACAACAATTGCATGTCATGGTCAAAATTATCACAAACACCAACAACTGTCTGATGGCCGCTCGCTAATCCATTTGAACCAAATGTCCATCAAAGGTCGTGATGGTCGCTTGCTAGGGAAGCAAACATACAAAAACAACGTTAAAATTCAATTATTAATCCACTGATTGTTTTCACAATATAAATAACAAAGCATAATGAATTTTAAATTAATAGCATGGATACATAATCCATGACAGGGTCTAAACACGACAACAGCTGTCTAATCAACTGTCCAAAACCTAGTGTCACTACATTACGAGCATCTAATAAGAGTAACTAGAATCAACTGAATAAATACATTATTCCGGAAAGAATACTTGAACAGAAAATATATAAGTTGGGAAGAGGACTTCCAACTGATGCGAATCGGAACAAGTATAGATGCTCACCACAAAGTCTCAAATATAGTGCTCATACTTAACTCAACTATACCGCTAATACTAGTCTCGGAACTTGCAAAAAATATGCAGAAATATAGTATGAGTACAAAACCATGGTACTTAGTATGTATCAAGTCTAGCCTAAAAAGAGTTGTGACGAGGGGTCGATATAGATGCTCAGTATCCATCCAATAATCAGGTAAAGCATAAATACAATGCGAAAATAAGCATGCTATAATCAAATAATATGACAACTCAAAGAAGCGCAGGTCATACATGATTTAGGAATGCTTAACAGATAGGATGAGTGATTAAGACATCCACACCTCGATCATCATACCAAGACATGAATCATGTCAACAACATATTTGTCAAATCACTGCATAAGTCAAAAATATGCACATATGCATGCTCCTGATCCAATATATATGTGTGTGTGAGACAATTCATGAGTCTAAACTTCCAATGCATGGCCCCGATCCAATATCAATAACTTACAGCACAAATCCATATGTCTGAAACATGTCGCGTGTCCAACAAGCATCAAAAGAATAAAGGGTGCCTATGCTATTAGGGCCCAAGGTAACATGGGTAAACACCTAAATCCACAGAGATGGATCCATTTCCAAGCATTGATCATTTTATATTTAATGATCACCAATCAATCATTGCGGGGTACAACCCGTTCTAACTATAATATTATCAATTAATCAATAATCAATATCCGCTCATATTATCTCGAAGTCTAGGGCTCAAAATATGAAATAATGGGCAAAAGTCCCAAAAATGTCGCTGCTCAGTATAAGCCTCCACCTTGTGAACGCGAATTTCTCTGTATCTTTCTCAAACGCGGACGTGCTATACACCTCGCAACACAAACAACAATCCTCAGCCGGCATCTTCCTCTATGCAAACTTGAACAGCTACACACGATTGTGTAGACCAACTCCTCCAACATTCACAATCGTGACATAGAGCTCGCGAATGCAAACACCAAAAACCAGTCGCCTCAAGATCATACTATGTGATCACATGCAAACCATTGCGATGGCAACGCATGCCTAAATACCAGAAAATCAGCAACCTCAAAGTGGTTCAAAATGATCCAGAACCACCCTGAAACTCGTCCGAACCCCTCTGGACCCCATCCAATCATGCCAACAAGTCCATATACATAAATAAAACTTATCCAAATGCTCAAAACACCACGACTAACATCAAAATCATGAATCGGCAACCAAAATCCATCACATAGTTTCCAAACATTCCAACTTTGCCAAACTTAGCCGAAACACTCAAAATCATTCCAGATTTCAACCAAAATTTGCATATAAGTTCCAAATGATACAAGAGACCAATTCAAAGTCTTGGAACACCAACTCGATGTTGCTATCATTGAGTTCAACTCTTGTTCAATCCTATGAACTCTCCAAATCTCCAAATTGCAATCTTTCGGCTAAAAGAGCTCAAATCTCCCAGGACCTCTTATTCAATATTCGAAGAAACTCCCAAGTGCAAAATCACCATATGAACCTATTAAAACCATCAAATCCCAATTCCGATGTCGTTTACTCGAAAGTCAAACCTTGATCAACTCCTCTAATTTAAGACTTTCAAATTGAGAATTACTCAACCAAATCATCTTTGAACCTCTCAAAAATCAAACCCAACTATACACACAAGTCATAATGCATCAAATTAAATTGCTCAAAGTCTCAAACCACCAAACGAAAATGCTAAAGCTCAAAATGACCGGTTGGGTCATTCATTTGAATATCTACAAATAATGTTATGATCACTTTACTGAAGGATTATAGTGCATTCATAGCTAAACTAGGCTAGACGGCCCTGGAGAAAAAGCTTGGAATTCAGTATACTTGACGTTTATCCTAAGATCTCTCATTTGAAGAATAATTCAAGATAAAAATTTGAGATATTGAGACCTTGATCTAAAATTACCTAAAAATAGATTTGATCATTCAAATGAGAATCTAAGCTTGGATTTGGACTCGTGAGGTTATGGATCACAAGATTTGACCTTCGTTTCAGGATTTGACCATGTGGGCCGGAGGTTGTCTTTTGTTGTCTCTAACCTAAGCTTATTCTTTGCTTAATGAATTCAGTCATATGGCTTTTATGGATATCGTGGATCATTCATTGAGTTAGATCGAACTCATTTGATGGATTTTGAACAAGAAAAGGTGATTTTTATAAAAACGAGCAAGCTAGAGCTGAGGTAAGTTGAGATTATACCCCGATGAGGGTATTTTTTCAAAATTCACTTGATTGTTACACACTACTTATTTGGGGACAACATATATGTGAGTTGACAAGTGTATATGCGTATGCAATAAGTTTTTACAATTGGGTAAAAGGCTAACCTTCATACACATTATTTGTTTTAATTTATTTTATTATTGTATGGCTATTTGTGCATCTTATTCATGCTAGTATTATGTTATAGGCATTCTTCCACGTGCTAGTTTAACATGGTAGTGTTGTGTGTGTAATACTACATGGTTTCTTGTTAGTCATACACTAATCATTCGCGACCAGAAAGGCCTTTTTCCACCAAACAAAACCAATTGAACACGGTCAATTTTGTAGGATTACCCACCAAAAACTGATCATATTGGGTGGGTCAAAAAAATATAGGTCGGTATCAAAAATCGACTGCCTCAGTCGGCTTTTACAAATAGATGGAGCCATTTAATTGAATTTTAATTATTTTCGTTCATTTTGGTTTTAAATTATTCAATTATAAAATATACTATTTGGGAACCAAAAAAAGGTATGTAATGTGGCAGGGTAATATTCTACCAGTATATGATTGATTCTTGTCAGTCTAAGGCTATTATTTCTTTGTTTATACTCTTTAATCGCATTTTTATAACAATATAACCGGCCGACTTAGTTGGTTTTCATTAAAAAAAATAATATAACCAACCAAATATTTTAGTTTTTTAAAATGAGTTGACCAAAAAATCCGATGGACTTCTGCCGATTTTCTAAATATCATTTTTAATTTATTATGAATAAGATCGGTCGGTTTCTTGAAAAATAAATTTTCTAGTAAGTACAATTTCCCGCATTTTGGCACTAGAAAAAACTGGCTGATTTGGTTGGTTATGTTCAAAAAAATGAAAATAATATTTGTATTTTCTGACCGACTCGATTGGTTTTCTCGATCGGTATTGTCGTGCAATGGCCCGACTGGTCGTTTAGAGTTTTAGCATTCCGTTCAATGGTATGAGAGTTTGAATAGCTTCATATAATAAATTGTGACTTACATGTATGGTTTGGTTTCGATTTTCCAGAGTTTCAGGATTACTTTGGAAGAGTGATTTTCAATTTGGAAGCATTAAGTTGGAAGAATTGACAAAGGTTTGACTTCTGGGTAAATAATATCGAATCAGAGTTTTGATGTTTCTGATAGATCTATATAACGATTTTGGATTTGGGGATATACCCAGATTTGATTTTTGAGGTTCCTAGGTATTTTGAGGGTAATTGCCGAAAGTTGGCATTTTGAAGGTGTTAGAATAGGCTAAGTTTGACTTAGAGTGGACTTTAGTGATATCGGATCCTGTTTTGTATTTTGAGCCTCGGGGTTTGTTCCATCCCGAAGTGTTTAGGAGTGATTCAGACATATGAGTTGCATACTAGTTATGTTTAAGAATTTGAGCTTACCACAGGCAAATAGTGGAATTAACGTTCCTGGATTCATGATTTAAAAATTCTAACATATTTTAGGATGATTTTGGACTTGTCCGCAAGTTTTGGTTAGATTCCGGTGAGTTTCAGATGGGTTTAGGTTGTGTCACGCTCTTATTTGATGTTTCAACATCGTTTCTTTGGGCATAAAGGATATCATATTGATTTAATGAGATATGAATTACGTTTTTATTGAACCACTAGATCCATATCGAGATTTCGGAACCATAACAACAAGAATCGTCGAATTCTGAGATCGTATGAGAGAGTTATGACCATTTTTGTGTCGGGAAAGATTGCGGGTTTCTAGTGCGAACGTTTGTTCTTCGCGGCCGCGAGCTAGGGAGGTCCCGCGAATGTGAAGAAGGAATTCTTAGTTTACCCGTGAACGCAAAAAATTTCTCTTCGCGAACGCGAAGGTGTCCCGCGAAGGCGATAAACAAAAATCACATGGGCAGTGTTTTAAATTGACAGACCTAGTATTTTAGTATTTTTAACATATTTTGAGTTTTAGAGCTCGAGTAAAGGTGCTTTTTGTGGCGTTCTTCTCGTGTTCAAAAGAGGGTAAATATATAACATTTATTTTGATTTTTTTCCATGATTATTTCCGCCAGTTATCATTTTTGTCCGTGTTTGGATGGTAGAAATTGAGGTTTTGAGGCCCAAAGTTTAGAAATGGTAAACTTTTGATTTGAGGGTCAATTCATGGATGAAATTTGATGATTTTAGGGATATAGACTACATATGCTATGTTTAATATTTATTTTTGAGAATTTTTGGAATCCGAGCGTACCAACCTGAGGGGTTGACTTTTATTGACTTTCGTGTAGGGTTGAGGAATTATTTCTAAATTGTCACAACCCGAAATCCCAACCTCCGGACCGTGATGGCGCCTAACATCCACTTGCTAGGCGAGTCGACGTCAACCATAGAATTAATAATTTTTAACAATTTAAATGTAGAACATTAATAATCCAAAACTGAAATTATCTGAAATACATGTGATAAAGATATAAGTAACACGGTCTATGCTATTCCCACAATTTCGGTGTCACTGGTACATGGGCAACTAGAGTACTACAAAATATGGTATGAATGAAATACAACTGTTTGAAATAAAATAAATAGTAAAGACATAATTGAAGGGTACTCCAGGGGCTGCGAACGTCATGCAGCTCTACCTCAAGTCTCCTGAGCAAGTCAATCCGAGCAAAAATCCTCTACACGCCGCTAGGACCAACACCAGGATCTACACAAAAAGTGTAGAAGTGTAGTACGAGTACAACTAACCCCATGTACTCTGTAAGTGCCATTCCTAACCTCGATGAAGTAGTGATGATGCTATGATAAGACACTCACAATAACCTGTACCAATGATAATAGAGGAAAGACAGAAACATAAATAAAGTAATTAACTCATAAGAACGGGACCCGAGGGTCATCTAACAGATGGCCTCAGAATAACCTCATCTCGAAACTTCATTTCACAATACATAAATAGAATACTACAACTACCAATAGTTATAACACATCATACTCGGTTGTGGCACGCAACCCGATCCTAGTATATATCACAATACCTGTTGCGGCGTGCAACGCAATCCCAATATCATTTCACAATATATGTTGCAGTGTGCAATCCGATCCCAATATCATATTAATATCTGTTGCGGTGTACAACCCATTCCCAATATCATTTTATTTCAATACTATTGTGGCGCGCAACCCATTCCCAATATAAACTCATAATCATATACGACTCAACACAACCTGCAACGTAATCTCAACACAAAAGGGAAATAAAGCATTTGGAACATCAAGGAACTACAAGTACAAACGGAGAATAACCAATACCTCGTATTCACAAAACTCGACAAATCATCATTTCAAGAATAACTAAATGGCTCACATTATAAGAATAACACAATAAAGGACAACAAGCAATGCAAAGACAATAAGAACAAGTAAAAACATGAGATAATGGATATATACAATTAATACATGTAGGAACATATAGAAGGTAAGTAGGTATTGAGTGAGGATTGAATAAATTATAACAAGTAGTAATTAAATGATAGATAAAAAGTAAGGCATGGATAAGAAATAAGATTAAGTAGCAATCAAAGCATAAAACAAGAGATAACATGGAACAACTGGCGACATTAAAGTAAATATCCCAACCCGCATGCTTTAACCCATGACAATACATATACACTCGTCACCTCACATATGTGAGATTCCCACACATAATTCACGTAACAAATAGACCAACAAGTCCTAATTTCCTCAAGTCAAAGTTAGACACGATACTTATATTGTTCTACAATCAAATCAATACTCAACCACGACTTTTCCTTTGGAACAAGCCTCCAAACCAATAAACTCTATCCAACTATCGTTCAAATAATTCAAAATAAGCTTTAGAAACTACCCATAAATGAAAAAGGTTCAATCTTTGTTGAAATTGAAAAAGTCAACAAAAGTGTAAGGCCCCGTAAAATGTTCGCCAAGGAATTTAAGGTTTTTGTGCTGTCAGGGTAGGCTAATTTGTTTGAAGGTAGTATTTAATCTTTGCAGCGAGAAAGCTCGCCACGATACAGGCTTTTTGAGTTTAAGAATGTATTGAAGAGTTGTTGGAAACTTTTGCAGAATGAGTCAATTCTGTGGTCAGATTCGCAACCGCAGATCCATTTTGCAGGCCGCATAACCATCGCTGAGTTGAGCATAAAAATTATTGAATTTTGAAGGTCGTTTTGCGCCCATTATGCGATCGCATATCCATTTTGCGATCCGCATTTCCATCGTAGATTTAGCATGATGAATTTCGAAAGGTAATTCTGCGATTCATTTCTCAGCCGCATAACTGGTCTGTGGACCACAGACCTGCCGCAGACTTATCCAGACCAGTCTAGTTTTTTGGATTATTTCTGCGGTCCATTTTGTAGGCCGCATATCTGTTCTGTGATCGACTTTGTGACCGCAGAGTTGAGTTCGGACGGTCCATTTTCTATTTTTATAACCCGACCCCATTTCTTATAAAATGACTTTGGGGTTAATTTTCTATTTTTCTATTTCCCCAAGTGATTTGATCATCAGTCCATGCCCCAATCTTGAAGATTCAAGGGAATATCTCACTAAGTTATCATCTACCCGGGTAAGACCTTGTCCTAAAACTTTCATGCAATTATTATGGGTTTAAGTAGGTTATGGAGTTGGAGATAGGCCATGCATGTGATAATAGGTGGTAGTATGTGGGGTTGTTTATCTATTTTGGATAGTTTCTTGTTGAAATTAGTTGAGGGAGGGAGGGATTACGATTGTAGAGCTTTGTAGTTGACTTTGCATAATAGGTGTTTGACAAAATTCCTAAGAGACTTATGACATTAAAATCATTCTAATTATTATCCGATTTTTTCTATTTTCCATAGATTGAGGTTGCAAGAAGTATTGGGATGTTGTAATAATGTACGGAAAGCTCAAGAAAGGTATGTTGGCTAAACTTCTCTCTTAGAATCGAATTCCATGATGTTCCCGTAAGTTTTAGGCATGGTTGGCCAGGTTCCTAATTCCCATGTTCCGAGTTGTTCCTAATAAATTCGATTATCCCAAGTAAGTGATGTGTTGAAAGATGTATATACTCAAAACGTGTTCCAATTGCTCATATCTCATCACGATCTCCTTCGGGAATGTGTTCAAGTATGGTTTAGGTATTAAAATGTTATAACATCAATTCACGTTTCAAATGAAAGTTCCTTATGCTTAACTTGGGAAGAAAACTCAATATTTTCTAAGAATCATATTGCTCATATACATATCAAATTTCTATTTTCCAAATTCCCTTAATGTTGATAAACTATGACGATGCTTAGAAGTGAAAGAAGTGAGAGTGAGATATAAAATGTGGCCATGATTGTTGTAACTAGAGCGTATGATTTGAATTTATGTTTCAATCGCAAATCATCGTGATATCCTTTGTAAGGGTTTTCAATGTGTTTTGAGTTCTTATTTACCCATGAGTTGAAACTGTGCATTTCCTTTTTAGAGAAGTATTTCAAAAAGAAATGGTGTATTACTCGTTTATGATTTTTAACTTGTGTTACGATTGCAAGTCATTTTGCTCCATACTTTGGAAAGAAATCTAGTGTGTTTAAAGCCTTCATTACAAATGAACTTAAAGTTATGATTTTTAGAATATTCTATATGTTGATGCCTATGATGATGATCCTTGAAAGTAACGAAATGAAAGTGTGGAATATGACATGCGGCTATCGTTCCATGAATGAATAATCATATGAATGGCCAAGAGAGTCAATGAAATAATGATGTTGTGAGTGGTTGAAAGTAATAACGAAGCTATATATGGTGTAAAAGGTTATGAGGTGAATGAATTTGTATTTTTATTTCCTTTATGCGCAAACAGAATGTTTTTAGGAGAATCATTAGCGAGCCGAGGAAGGGTGAGTTGTAACGGCCCACACCCGATACTACACGTGCCAATGTAGGGATCGATTGAGATTGATGTGATGAGATCATTCCCCTAAATTGGGATGAGATTGATGTTAGCCCTGAATTTGAAGTTGTCCCACATGACATATGTGTGGAAACGGCCTAGCCGACCGGGTGGAGGTCAGATGCCATGTCACGCGCATGGTGGTTCCTACTCTTGGTATCACCCTTTTTTCGTATTACCATTTCAATCCACATTGTTCGTGGAGATATGGCTCAATTGAACGAGTTTGTGATCGGACTCCATGTCTCGTGTATGGTGTGATGATTGGAGGCTAATGATCTCCCAACAAAAAATAATATTATTTTCGTATGTTTAAAATTGTTATGTTTTAACTTGGCATTTGGATATCATTGATTGTTACTTGCTGCCTTCATGGTTTTCCCCTTCTTATATTGGCATTCTATTTCGAAAGAGGTTATCTAGCTTAACATACTAGTACTATTCCATATGTACTAACGTCCCTTTTGTCGGGGCGCTAAATATTTAATCGATGCAGGTGGTTTGTCAGTGGGTATGTTTGACCCTCATTAGTAGTTACTCACCACTCAGTATGTTTTGGTGATCCCTATTCTATTTCGGGCCTTATGTCACTTGACATTGTACCTTGTGTTTTGAGGTATAACTGGGGCCTTGTCGCCGACACTTCCATACTACTCTTCTGTTGTGCTTAGAGGCTACGTAGACATGTTGTGGGTGATGTTCGATGTTGGGTAATGACCTAGAAGTGTTGGTATTTTGGAAAACATTTTTTTCTTGTATCTATAAACTTGTAATATTTTGAAAATCATAAATGAACATCCTATGAGTAATGGAAAAAGAATGTGGAACACTTTACTCATTTCGTGTTTATCTCTTGTTACTGATTCTAATTTTGTTAATGGGTAAGGTTGGGTAGAAGGCATCAAGTAGACTTTCTTGACCGAGGTATCTCGATTGAGCTCCGATCGTGCTCCCCGAGATCGGGGCGTGTCCTAGGATGTCTCGGAGCCGTGTCCAGTAGAGTCCTTTATATCGATGTGTTGTCGACCACATCTATAATTAGGTGGATACTTGGAAATTTAGGAATGTCACCCTTCTTTGATACTATAAGATCGTGTGATAGAGCTCAAGATAGAAAGCTAATTTTCTCGTCATGCCTCCTTTTCCAGATGAGTAGTCCACGAGTTTGAAGCAGCGAGGAGGGAGTGACCTCGCGACTGAATCTGGGGGAGATTGCACAAGAGTTCATTAGGAGAATGGGTTGAATTGTGGAGAGGTTGGAAGCACTTGTGTCTAGGGGATGTTCCCATGTTTCTATCAATGTCACCACGCCACCAGATCATGTGGCGCGAGCACCTAAGAAATGAAAGAGGGTTGTTTGGACCAATAAGCCAGAATGTTTGATTTGTAAGAAGCACCACTTGGGGATATGTTGGATGACTCTTTAAATATGCTATGGTCATGTCGTGGGTATGCCCGGGATAGTGTTAGGGGTGGTAGGCTTGGGAAATTCCAAAGGCCTACGCAGAAACCGGTATAGAGATTGTTACTCCCGCCATGGGGGTCTGGAGGAAGGATAAGAGGCATGCTTATGATGTATGCCAAAAAGGTAAATATGAGGTCAATTGGGCGATTCAAATTAGCGGACCTCATCCCCGTTGTGAGAAGTGTAGGAGATGTCATTCGGGGGGTATGTCACTATGGTGCTAATGTATGTTATGTATGTTGAGTCGAGGGGCATCAGTTAAGGCACTACCCTATCAACCTACAATCGCCAAGTAAGTCATTCCTCGCTACATCATTATGAACACCGCATAATATTCCTTGTTGTATATGTACATCTGCATTGAAGAGCCAACATAAATATGGTCTTGAAAAGCCATTGAATGACAAAACATTGCATGTACCTACTTTTTTGAATGAGACGCATTATTCGTGAAGCCCCTTTATCACAATTCTCTTACTACAATCTCTTGAGGAATTGAGTTCAATAATGATTTTCTTGAATTGAGTTTTAACTTTAGGTTAATAGTTCCCACTTGCTTCCCTAAGTTCTCAAAAAGGGACAATACCTGATGAATTTCTTATAGAACCTTTTGATTCAAATGGATAAAATCTTCTCACTTGTGCACGCACCATCATAATATTTACCTACATGGCATCAAATCTAACGTGAAGTAGCCTAGTGTTGAGATCTTTCTCGAGCCACTCTCTCTCTCCTATGTATGTCGCTCATATGGTTTGAACAGTCACTTTACTCCCTTTGTGAACATTATCATGAATCCTTTCCACTGCCCGGTAATTAAGAGCATATCTCGGCACCTATCATACGCGATCATGTAAATTAAACGGGTCACTTGTCCGCATAAAGCTTCTCTAAAACTTGAGATCCTCACCATTTCGTCATAGGAATATCTATTGTTTGCCCATCTCAGTATAACTTTCATGTCCACTTAGATCATTTCGCAGTAAATAACTCACTTTGTTCCTAGTATTATAACTGCCAAAAGGGAACAAGCAATATATTATTTGAGCAAAAAGTTCATCACTTATGAGGCCAAATACACTCTTTTGGAAAGGACATGTTGCGCCTTAACCTGGGTCGCCCAGAAGCTTAGGCATTATCTTTTGGCCTATACAACTTACCTCATATCCCGAATGGATCCCCTGAAGTACATCTTTCAGAAGCCGATGCCAACAGGCAAATTGGCAAAGTGGCAAATCTTGCTCACAGAGTTTGATATTGTTTATGTCACTCGCACTTCCATGAAGGCACAAGCTTTGGCTGATCATCTGGCAGAAAACCCGGTTGATAATGAGTATGAATCTTTGAACACATATTTCCCAGATGAAGAGGTTAATTTAGTTAAAGAAGTAGTCCAAGATGATAGTCAAATTTGGAAACTATACTTTGATGGGGCTGTCAACATCAAAGGCATAGGGATTGGGACAATTCTGGTATCACCTACTGGGCAACATTACCCTGCTACGGCACGACTTTGTTTTTTCTGTACAAACAACAAAGCAGAATATGAAGCTTGCATCATGGGTCTGAACATGGCAATAAATCTAAATGTGCATGAACTGTTGGTGATGGGAGATTCAGATTTGTTTATTCGGCAGAGGCTCAAGGTGATTGGGAGACTCGAGACATCAAGCTCATTCCATATAGACAATGTGTGGAGGATCTTAGCAAAAGGTTCAAGTCCATCGAATTCAGGTACATTCCTAGGTTTCACAATGAATTAGCTGATGCCTTGGCCACCCTAGCCTCAATGCTTCCATATCCGGGTAATACTCACATTGACCCATTAGAAATTCAAATTCGGTATCAACATGGTTATTGCAATACAATTGAAGCAGAACCAGATGGTGAACCATGGTATCGTGATATTAAACAGTTTCTGAAAACAAGAGAATATCCGAAACATGCTAACATGGATCAAAAGAGAACTACTAGGCGACTCTCTAATGGTTTCTTTTTGAGTGGGGAAATCCTATATAAAAGAACTCTGGATTTGAATTTGTTGAGATATGTGGATGCCAAAGAAGCCGAAATGATTATGAATGAGGTGTATTCGGGAGTTTGTGGTCCGCACATGAATGGATATGTTCTAGCAAAGAAAATCCTTCGGGCAGGATATTATTGGCTTACTATGGAACGAGATTGCTTTCGTTTTGTTCGCAAGTGCCACCAGTGTCAGATTCACAGTGATTTGATTCACTCGCCTCCTTCAGAGTTGTATCCTATGTCGGTTCCTTGGCCTTTTGTTGCTTGGGGAATGGAAGTCATTGGCCCAATCGAACCAAAAGCTTCAAATGGGCACAGATTCATCTTGATTGCAATTGATTACTTCACCAAATGGGTGGAAGCTATTACATTGAAAGCAGTTACCAAAAAAGCAGTAGTAGACTTTGTTCACTCCAACATCATCTGTCGTTTTGGTATTCCAAAAACCATTATTACAGATAATGCTGCTAATTTGAATAGTCATCTGATGAAGGAGGTATGTGAATAATTTATAATTGAGCATCGCAATTCTACTCCTTACCGTCCCAAAGCTAATGGAGCTGTTGAAGCTGCGAATAAGAACATCAAGAAGATTCTTAGGAAGATGATCCAAGGGTCTAGACAATGGCATGAGATACTGGCTTTTGCTCTTTTGGGATACCGGACAACTGTCCGTACATCAGTTGGCGCAATGCCCTACTTATTGGTTTATGGAACTGAAGCGGTCATACCTGCTGAAATTGAGATTCCCTCTCTCCGAATCATTGTTGAAGCCAGGATTGAGGACACTGAATGGGTGAAGTCTCGATTGGAACAGTTGAATTTGATTGATGAAAAGCGTTTGGCGGCAGTTTGTTTTGGTCAGTTATACCAACAAAGAATGGCACGCGCTTACAATAGAAAAGTGCGCCCAAGACAATTCGAGGTAGGACAACTTGTTTTGAAACGTATCTTTCTGCACCAGGAAGAAGCAAAAGGAAAGTTCGCCCCAAATTGGCAAGGTCCTTACCTCGTCAAGAAAGTATTGTCAAAAGGAGCTCTACACTTGGCAGATATAGAAGGAAAGGTGACTGATATATCCGTCAACGTAGATGCAGTCAAGAGATACCATGTATGACATGGCTATGTTGGGGCATTCTTATATTTAGCATTCTCAGGTTGGGATGATGAAAGGCTATCATTCTCGCTACCCAAACACTGATCAACCCTAGTTATCCCTTTGAAGCCTTGTTTATATTTCTTTGTTTTCCCCTCTTTTGGAACCAATGTACTTTAAAAAAAAAAATTTTAAAAAAAAAGAAAGAAAGAAAACTCAAAAAAAAATAAAAAAAATCATCAAAACAAGTTCATGTTATTTGAACTACGTTCGACCTGATTCCGAAAGGATACGTAGGCAGCCTCACTCTGGGGTTCGGTCACACCAAAACAAAAATCCATATTTTCCAGTATTCAAAGAAACTGGGGCATGATTTTATTTTATTTTCGATGGTTGTTCCATCAAAATGGTTCCAAAAGTTATAATTCAGTTGAATAGTTCTTTTTACCTTTCCCT
Organism: Nicotiana tomentosiformis; assembly: GCF_000390325.3. Classification (NCBI taxonomy): domain Eukaryota; kingdom Viridiplantae; phylum Streptophyta; class Magnoliopsida; order Solanales; family Solanaceae; genus Nicotiana; species Nicotiana tomentosiformis. The sequence goes on along the minus strand of NC_090813.1, from coordinate 160,977,208 downwards.
GCTAAGACCTTCTGATCAACTTTCGAGAATGCTAAGTCAGTATACTACGGGTAATGCCTCAGCCATTGAAGAGAGAAAAAAAAATAAATGAGAGAGTCTTATTAGTGAAAACCTTCACGGGCACTATAAGGCAATAATGAGTTGAGAGAAAGGCGAATGAGAGAGGTCAATTGGTGAAAACCCACAAAGGGCATCATTGATCGATTTAAGGCTTCGTACATCCCGACACAAGCATGGTTAAGAAAAAGAACTCAGTTTCAAAGTGAAGTTACAACAGATTTCGAGAATTAGACAGTTCAAACGGATCGGGCATCCAGTCCAAAGTGCATGTCATGTTCATTGAAGTCAGCATATTTCCTTCAGATAAGTCCTTTCTTATTTTTTCTTCTGAAAGGGACACTTCTTGATTAAGTTGAAATATCTATTAGTTCACCTTCTTGTTTTCTTTCGCATTACTTTTTTGAGTCCCTTTCAGTATAATCTTGTCCAAGCAAAGCAAAGAAAAGGCCGCAAAATTGGTTACAGTTTCCCCGTTATATAAAGCAAAGATTGCTGGGCATAAACCGTATAGGAAAAGGCATAAAGCCATCTGCGATTTTCCTTGACGAGAAAAAGGCTGGAAGGACTGAACAATGTTCCAAGGGTCAACAAAAGTTACTCAGTTAAAAGATTTTTGGGAAGCAAGGTTGTTTGCACCATGAACACAAATGGTGATAGGCGCAAAATGGTTAGGTTTTGATGTTGAGAAAGAAGATCTCCAGAAAGAAAAGACAGAATCTCCTTGCAACTTGTACAATCATCGACAGAGTCAGTTTTTCTAACAAGTGTAATAGACGCAAGGTCAAGTCGCCCAAGAAATCAAGGCCACAAACCAACCTCCATTTTAAAACTAACGAATCTTTCTTTGTTCTGAACAGGAACAGAACAATTTTAAGAAACAGTTCGTGAAAATACGAACACCACCATGTGAAGTTCTCAACTCCTTAATTTTTTTTCCAATATACATGTAAACATGTTATTTTTAGTTTCCCTATCTTCAATATAGGGTACTACATCCCCTGGTTGTATTTTATTGCCAACATAGGGTACGACATTCCCTAGTAGCATCTCAGAGTGTCACGAGCCTCATTTTTCTGCCTACATAGGGTACGACATTCCCTAGCAGCGTCTTATGAGTACCAACACAGGGTACTACATCCCTTGGTTGCATTTCTCGTTACTAACATACGGTACAACATTCCCTAGTAGCATCTCACAGTACCATGACCCTCATTTTATTGCCAACATAGGGTACGACATTCCCTAGTAGCATCTTAGAGCGCCACGAGCCTCATTTTATTGCTAACATAGGGTACGACATTCCCTAGTAGCATCCCAGAGTGCCAAGAGCCTCCCATTATTGCCAAAACAGGGTACTACATCCCTTGGTTGCATTTCTTGTTGCAAACATAGGGTACGATATTCCCTAGTAGCATCCCAGAGTGCTAAGAGCCTCACTTTATTGCCAACACAGGGTACTACATGCCCTGGTTGCATTTCTTGTTGCAAACATAGGGTACGACATTCCCTAGTAGCATCCCAGAGTGCCAAGAGCCTCACCTTATTGCCAACACAGGGTACTACATCCCCTTGTTGCATTACTTTCTGCCAGAATAGGGTACGACATTCCCTAATAGCATCCTAGTGTACCACAAGCCTTACCTTATTGCCAACACAGGGTACTACATCCCCTGGTTACATTTCTCATTGCCAACATAGGGTACGACATTCCCTAGTAGCATCTCAGAGTGCCACGAGCCTCATTTTATTGCCAACACAGGGTACTACATCCCCTGGTTACATTTCTCATTGCCAACATAGGGTACGACATTCCCTAGTAGCATCTCAGAGTGCCACAATCCTCATCTTATTGCCAACACATGGTATTACATCCCCTGGTTGCATTTCTTGTTGCAAACATAGGGTACGGCATTCCCTAGTAGCACCCAGAGTGCCTCGAGCCTTATCTTATTGCCAACAGAGGGTACTACATCTCCTGGTTGCATTTCTTATTGCCAACATAGGGTACAACATTCCCTAGTAGCATCCCAGAGTGACTCGAGCCTCATCTTATTGCCAAAATACAGGGTACTACATCCCCTGGTTGCATTTCTTGTTGCAAACATAGGGTACGACATTCCCTAGTAGCATCCTAGACTACTATGAGCCTCATCTTATTATTAACACATGATACTATATCCCCTGGTTTCCTTCCTTCTTGTTAACATAGGGTACGACAATCCCTATTATAAAATATAAAAAAAAAATCTCATTTCTTTTTTAATTCTTTATTTTGCAATAGAAAGATAGTTTATTATATTTTCAATAACTCACAAAAATTTCTAGTGCAAACTGGGGCAGAAAATTTTTGTTCGTTTTGTTTGTTTCTGATGGCTTGCAGGTTTTTCTGCAAAGTACGGATTGGATGTGCAAAAATAAGATTCTAGCTCTCGCCAGAGAAAATGAAACGTTTGATCTCAATACCAGCCAAACCAGCTTTGACGTAATGCATGTAGAGACATAGGGTCTCAAGATCCATCTTCTCATCATCTGATCAAGAATCAAGCCTGGGAGAATATTTCATAGTTTGTTACATCGAGAGCATCAAGTTTCAGTCTAAAGTCAATGGGGGAAGCAAGTCAAGAATCAAGACAAGACTCCAGATGGCATTTAAATAGAAATTTTGTAACTCTTAGATTTCAAGAGTATGTAATTTTCTTTTCATTTTGTTGTAATAGTAGGAACCGCGGATCAGAACCTCGAAGGAACATCGCTCTGCTCTCCATCTAAGCATACTCTATCAGTCATTTTTCACATGAACTACACGGGACCTGATTCCCTTAGAACCCGGGATATGTAGGCTGCCTAAAACCAAGGCTCGGTCGCAACCTCTTCTTTTCTCTTCTTTTCCTTTTTAAATAATAGTGAGGTCAAAAATCAGTCACCTGGTTAATTTTCTTTGCCTGAAAACTCTTCATGTTTCCAAGCAAAGAGGGGCATGCTGTGAACAACTAATTTTTGACCACACTCAAATTCTATACTATTTCAGTGTAAATATTTTTTCTAGGTCTAATCGTAATATTTTAAAACTTTTATCTTATTTTTAATAGGTTTTATTTGAGAAAGGTTAAATAAATTTTGTTCCTATTTATAAAGAGAAAAAGAATATTTACAAAAATATATGGTTTCTTTTAATTATAATTATAATAAATAAGTTAGTTTAGCTTTAGTATATTTTGGGTGTCATTTAATTATAGTGTAAATATTTAGTTTGCCTATATTATTTTAGTCTAAATATTAGGTAGTTAATTTTCTTATCTCTATATTTTATTTGTTTTAAAGAAAAAACAAAAAAAAGAAGAAGAAAAAATAAAATAAACCAAAAGATTAATTCCTATATAATAAAACTAATCACTACCTCACGTCCCAACCCCCATGTCTCCAATTCTTTCACCCCCACACACACGATCCCACACTCAGCATATACACGATCTTACACCACTTCACAATCACTAGTTTTTTTAAGCACTATAAAACAAATTCATACACTACACAAAAGAAAAAATAAAAAAGAGAAGGAGGGCAATGAAATGGAGAGGACGGACGAAAAAAAACAAATTGAGAAGAAAGAAAAACGAGATGGAGTAGCTAAACTGAGGCAGCCGCAACAGTGAAAAGAGAAAAGACACCTTCAAATTATTAGAAACCCAACAACAATAGAAAAGAAAAAGAAAAAAAACAAACAACAGAGGTCGAGAGGAAGAGTCGAGGTCACGTTGGAGTTTCTTAGTCCGCAAGAAGCTTCTTTTTGTCTATATATTTTGCACCAGTGTTCATTGAGGTTCTTTTATCATCCCATTTTAATTAATAAAGAAAACGTTCTTGGTTATTTTTGTTCTCTTGTGTTCTTTTGGCAATAAAATATAATTGTGTTCCACTGGCTTTCTTCATATATATGTATATACAATGGTGTGCTTATTTCGTTCTTGTCTCGTTTAGCATATTTAATTCGTAAATTTGGATTATCGACTATCTGTTTCATTTCTCATTCACTGATTTAGTATTTATTTTATGCCATGCCATGTGATACGTTGGATCTTTGTTGGCTAGCTCATTTCCTAATATTGCTTAGATTAATGTGTTATATTTTCTTGCGTAAGATGATGCATAAGTATTTACTATGAATTAATTAGGCTGTCGAGTTTAATTAGGACTAAATGGGTTTCGGTCTATGTAATGGCGACAGTGATGCATTTGGGGTTGTAGTATTTGGTGTAGTAAAGTTCGTTTTCTTATCAAAATAACTTAGTCAAATTGAGTTAGTTCCTAGCGCTAGTTTTATCCTTTGGCCAAACTAATTTCAAACTTTGTTTTAGTTGACTTTTAATAGTTTTATAATCCTTTAAGTGGTTAGTTTTCACTCCATTATCATTCTTTCCCTCTACTTGTAATTAGTGTTAATTCAAAAGATAAGTTTATTAAGTTGTAGCTGGTTCTACAAGTGTGGACGACTTGATAGCTAAACCATAGTGCAACAATTCCATATCCATAATTCATGTCCTTACATTTAATTCAAAAAATTAAAATAACTCTAAAATAGCTAGAAGAGCTTTACACGCGCTTTAAATATTAGCCCATGTGTTCATACCTGAATCTTGGATCAATATTCTTAAATAATAAAAGGATCATGTGCGCATTCCCGCGTCGTTATACCTTTCAATTTAAAATATCTTAACCATGTGTACATTCCGTACTTTGGTTTAATATCTAACTTCAAAGAAATACCTTGTGTGCGTATCGCATCTGGGTCCAAACAATTAAAAAATATTAATAATTAATTAAGCGGTAATAAATAAGCCATAATCAATAAAATACAAGAATAGCTAAAAATTAATTTAAACCTTACATTAGTCAATAAAGCAACCGTGCTAGAACCACGGGACTCGAGGGGTGCCTTACACCTTTCCCTCAGTCAACAGAATTCCTTACTCAGTTTTCTGTTTTCGTAGACCATAAATTAGGAGTCAAATCTTCCTTTTGATAAGGGATTCAATAAAAGGTGACTTGGAACACCAAAACTCAATTCCAAGTGGCGACTTTGAATAATAAATAATCCCTTTCCAAACGTCACTTTAATTGGAAAAACTCTTCTAACTCAATCTCGTAATAAGGGTTGCGGGAAAAAAGAGGTGTGACACACCCCACAACCCAAGATTTACCCATTTGAGCTCAATTACCTTCCCACAACTCATGATTGTACATGCATGCATAGATACACTCTCACACCCAAGAATCACACTCCCCACCAACCATCTTCTACTACAAATTCGAAATTGAGACTAGGATGTAGAACCTTACCTCTTGGATGAAGAACTTGTGAGATTCTCCTTGTGAATTCTCCAACCTTTGAGCAAGGATTGGTGAACAATTAGCTTAGGAACTTTCCCTCTCACTCTATGGCGCTTCCTCACTCTCAAATATCAGATTTTTGCTTCAAAAATGGCCCTTTACATCTATATATCGAAATAGGGTCGGGTTATAAAAAAAAAAAATTGACCCTCCAAACACAACTCTGCGGTCGCAGAGTGGGCCGTAGAATAGATATGCGGTCCGTAAAATGGGCCGCAGAAGTGATGTTAAGAAATGGGTTGTTCGGGTCAGGTCTGCGGCCCGCAGACCAGTTCTGCAGTCGTATAATGCACCGTAGAACTCTCTTCCGGAATTCTTCATGCTAGATCTGCGATGGATTATGCGGCCCGCAAAATAGTTATGCGATCGCATAATTGACCGCATAATAGCTACCAAAATATTCCCATTTCTATGCTTCACTCTACGGCAATTTTGCAGCCAGTAGAGTGATTTTTCCGGTAGCATAATGGACTGCAGAAATGCCCTACTCTGCCAAAACCTTTCTTCAACTCCCTAACGCACTGTTCAACCCAAAAAAGTCCGTACCGCGGCGAGCTTGCGAGGCCTTACATCTACAACCCTCAATCACATTGCTCTACCTCGGTTCCACGTAACCTCGGGTTTTTGGGAAAATTTTACGAGGCCTTACATTTATCCTGGAACTTCTTTTGAGATAAGTAGTTTGGCGCCACCGCGCGACCTAGAAATTAAACATTTGACTCATTTAAAAGGCTTGTTTCTCACTCATTTATCAATTTTCTTTCTATTCTATAACTCATTCATGACCAGAAAGAACGCTCAACCAATTGATCAGAGCAAGGCATCACAACTTAGTGGACAACTGGGGGAGTCCATAATCCCAAAGAAAAGCAGGTCCCACCTACGAGTAAGGAGGTATCTGTAACGACCCGACTTGTCATTTTAAGAATTAACGCTCCGTTCAGTGACTTAAGATCTCGAGCAGCTTCATAATATGTATTATGACCCGCGTGTGTGGTCGAGTTTGATTTTTGAAAGATTCGGAATTTAATTTGAAAGAACAATTCTCATTGAGAAGCTTAAAAGAAAAGAGTTGACTTTTGAGCAAACTACCCCGAAATAGAGTTTTGATGATTCCAATAGCTCTGTATGGTGATTTTGGACTTAGAAGCGTGTCCGAAAGGTTATTTGGAAGCCCGTAGCTAAATTAGGCTTGAAATGGCTAAAATAGAAATTTAAGTTTGGAAGTATGACCGGGTAGTTGACTTTATGATATCGGGAACGGAATCCGATTTTGAAAATTTGAATACCTCCATTATATCATTTATGACCCGTGTGAAAAATTTAAATTCATTCCGGATTGATTTGATATATTTCGGCACAAGTTTTGGAAGTTGGAAGATTTGGAAATTTATGAGTTCGATTTGTGGTGTGATTCATAGTTTCAACATTATTTGATGTGGTTTGAGGCCTGGATCATGTCCGTGTTATGTCTTAGGACTTGTTGGTATGTTTGGTTGAGGTCCCGAGTGGCTTGGGTGAGTTTTCGGGGTGAGTTTTGAACGAGTTTGGGCATTCCGACACTATGATGATGTTTTTGGACAGTTGAAGTACGGAGCGCACATTTTGGAGTACGAATGTGCGGCCGCAAACTCCCAAAGTGCGGAGGCAGTGGTAATTGTGCATACCGCACTTAGAAATTATGCTGTCCGCAGTTGAAATTGTGTGGTCCGCAGAAAGGTAATTTCGATGGTACGCCTTCGGAAGCTTATATCTTTTAATCTACAAGGAATTTGGAGATGATTCAAAAACGAAAATTGTATCCCTTTGAAACTAGTTTTTATAAAGGTTTACCATTAATCAGTTGGACATTTGTAGAGAAAGTTATGGTTAATTTACTGAAACCTGGTAGTGCAGAGCTGCTGAAGTGCGGCCGCACAATTTGGAGTGCGACCGCAGCACCTGGGATGTGCGACCGCACAAGAAAATGTGCGATCAGCACAATGGGGATCAGATTTTGTACTATATAAATGAGGATTTCATCTCATTTTTCATATTTGGACTTTGGGAGCTCGGTTTGTGGCGATGTTTTGTGGAATTTTCAAGAAAATCATCGGGGTAAGTGATTCTAACTCGAATTTGGTTAATATACATAAATATATAATTATTTTCATTATTTAATTAGTATTTTGAGATAAAAATTTGGAAAAAATTGTAGAAATTTTATAAAACAAAAATTCAATATTTGGAGGACGATTTGTTATTGGAATATGATAAAATTGGCATGGTTGAACTTGTATCGGAATGAGTGTTCAGATTTCGTGAAAATTATGTCGGGTTCTGAGAGGCGGTTCCTGCGTTGACTTTTGGTTGAATTTTTAGAATAAAATTTTAAGTCGATGTTTTATTATACAGAATTATTTTCGATGAATGTTAATGAAGTTATACAATTAATTTGGATAGATTTGAGCTGTCCGAAGGTTAATTCAAGCAAGAAGGCAATTTTGGAATATCGACATAACTTCAAAAAGGTAAGTATCTTGCCTAACCTTGAGTGGGGGAATTACCCCTTAGGTATCGAGTCTTATGTGCCATTTGTGAAATGTGAAAAGCCGTGTGCGCGAGGTGACGAGTATGTACTCGGGCTTATATGTGCAAATTTTATTGGGTTAAAGTGTTAGGCATTATTGTGTAGTAAATTGGATAATTGTTGGCATTTATTAAATTATCTATTTTCCATGCCTCTATCCTTGTTTGTTGAATTTGTTTTTACATGACAATTTGATGTGGTTGTTACTTGAATATTTATGTAAATTTCGTGAGTTTGTTGATTTGATATTTTCTGAAAATAATTATATTATGGATTTTTCCATCTGCAAATAATTAATGAACTAAGTTTAAACTGAGGCGTTAATATAATTATCAAGAATTTGGATTAATGAAGGCGTTGCCCTATATTGAGTATTTCCTATCTCTGTTGATTGTTTTTGAGGTTTTATATATGATGTGTGGAGCCTTGGGCTATTTTTAAGAAATTTATTGATTTTACTATATCATTGAAATTGGTTGTGTTGTTGGGCAAATTGTGATAGGAATTGATTGTGTTGTGTTGTCGTGATAATATCCCATGTAAAGTGTTGTGCGATTTGAGTTATTATTATGAGGATATAAGGGTGGCCTTTCACTGTTGATATTATGTGGGTATAAGGGTGGCATTTCACCGTGGTTATGTGTGTTGGGATATTGTCTGGGCGGAGTGATAAGGGTGGCTATTATATGGAGCGATAGGAGTGACTATATGAGCGATAAGGGTGGCTATTGATATGGTCAAGGTGGAGGGATAAAAGAGGCTATTATAGGAGTGATAAGGGTGGCTATAGGAGAGATAAGGGTGGCTATTGTCAGGGATGATACGTGATGATGTTGAGTTATTGTGTTGGTAATTTTTATGTGATGATGTGGGGTTATTGAGTTGGTAATTTTCATGTGATGTTGTGATTTTTCTTGTGTTTATTTTTATATCTTGTGCAATTTGTCTTATTGTTGGTAAATTGATAATGGTCTGATCTATGTTAAAATTGGGAGCATGTGGCTATTGCCAGGCAGATTATGAAATGAAATGTGGGCACGAGGTGCCATGCATAAATACTGATGATATTGGCATGTGAACTGTCCGTGCAATTGTGATATGAAATGTGGGCACGAGGTGCCGTGAGTAGATGCTGATGATATTGGCACGTGAGTTGTCCGTGCGGTTGGGATAGAGAAATTGGCACGAGGTGCCGTGAAAATATGAAAGTGGACTGAGACCCTTATTTTTATGATTTTGAAATGAGGTGTCACATGGTGACTTTTATTCGAAAGATATTTATTTGAAAGAATTATATTTGAAAGAGATTTATTCGAAAGAATTATATTTGAAAGATATTTATTTGACGGGAGTATATTCGAAATATATTTATTGGAGAGTATTATATCCTATAGATTATTATTTGAAAAAAAAACATATAGGCGAAAGATTTATATTTGAAAGACTTGATTAATTGGTTGTACTTGTATTCATTATTTGTTGAGCAATATTTGTGGTGTTCTTGTTGCCCTGCTGTGTATATCACCGGTTGATTATTGTAGCCATCATTGTTATTTGTTTCCTATTATTTTTGTATACTATATTGTACAGGTTATTAGACTAGTGAGTGTCTCGACTGTACCGTGTCACTACTCCACTGAGGTTAGTCTTGATACTTACTGGATACCGACCGTGGTGTACTCATACTATACTTCTGCATATTTTTGTGCAGAGCCAAGTATTGGAGCTTTCGGACTCGGACAGAGTTAGAGTGTGATCGCAAGGATTCAAGGTAGAGCTGCTTGGTCATCGCAGTCCCTTAAAGTCTTTCCATTTTATTGTACTGTTAATTATTAATCAAACAATATTGAGCATTCGATCCTTGAGATCATTTCATGTATTTAGTTAGTGTTCGTGACTCAGTATTACCAGTCTTGAGAGGTTGTTTGTAACTATTTCCGCTGTTAGTTTCTATTTTAAAAAAAATAGTTTGAATTGTAATTATAATCGGCTTACTTAGTCTTAGAGACTAAGCGCCATCACGACGCCTGCAGTGGATTTTGGGTCATGACAAATTAGTATCATAGCTCCAAGTTCATAGGTTCTACGAGTCACAAACGAGTCTAGTAAAGTCTTGCGGATCGGTATAGAGACGTCAGTACTTATCTTCGAGATGCTATAGAACTGTTAGGAAATTTCCACTTCTTTAATTCCTGTCGTGCGGATTTATTGATTGTGGAATTTGAGCCTTTGTATCTCTATTCTCTCACAGATGGTGAGGACACATACTATCAGGTTAGCTGAGCAGGCACCCGCACATACTGCTAGGGCCGCAAGAGGCCACGACCGAGGTAGAGACCGAGGTAGAGACCGAGGTAGAGGCCGAGGAAGGGCGCGTGTCGTGACCAGAGCACCTGTCAGAGCAGCAGTTGATGAGCCGCCAATAGCTCTAATTGGGGGACAGTTACCAGAAGCACCTGTTGTTACCCCCGGACTTCAGGAGACTTTAGCACAGTTCTTGAATATGTTTGGTACATTAACTCAGGCAGGATTGATCTCTATTGCACCAAATATTTCACAGATTGGGGGAGTAATTCAGACTCCTACCACCCGTACTCCAGAGCAGCAGGTTCACATTGGTCAGGTTCCAGGTATAGTACCGGTACAACCTGTTATTTCGGTTCAGCGAGAGGCAACAGAAGAAGAACAAAAGAGACTTGAGAGGTTTAAGAGTGTCCACCTACTTTTAGTGGAATAACTTCAGAGGATGCCCAAGGATTTCTAGAAAAGTGTCACCGTATTCTCCGTACCATTGGTATTGTGGAAGTGAGCAGAGTTGCCTTACTACATTTCAGCTGTCAGGGGCAGCGTATCAGTGGTGGCAAGTTTATGAAGAAGGTAGACCAGCCGATGCAATGCCACCAACTTGGGCTCAATTTTCGGACATGTTTTTGAAAGAATTTGTTCCCCAACGTGGCGCACAGAGTTTGAACGGTTGTGTCAGGGCACTATGACAATGTCAGAATATGCTATCAGGTTCAGTGAGTTAGCCCGTCATGCACCTATCTTGGTACATACAGTCAGAGAGCGGGTCTGCAAATTCATTGAGGGGCTCGATTATGATCTTAAAATATGCATGGCTCGAGAGTTGCAAACTGATACTCCATTTCAACAAGTAGTGGAGATTGCGAGGAGGATTGAGGGTGTTCTAGGTGAGGAAAGGGAGTATAAGGAGGCCAAAAGGTCTCGAAGCTTTGGAGGGTTCAGTGGATTTTACTCTTCAGCTATGACCCATTATGGCAGAGGCTCAAGCAGTCGGCCAGCTTAGTCCGCACATTAGATTACTCGGGGTGCTCCGGTAAGTTCTTATAGTGCACCACCAACACCAGATTCTTTTAGTGGTTATTCCAGTTATCCAGCATAGGTTTAGTACGAGCAGCCGTGGCCTTAGAGGGGTTGTTATGAGTGTGGTGATACTAGGCACATCATGAGAGATTGTCCTAGACTTGGGAGAGGTGAATTTTATCAAAACACTCAGACTATAGGCTTTATTCCGACTGATGCTCCACGTGCACAACCAGTGAAGGGTGGAGGACAGACGGGTAGAGGGCGCCCAAGAGGGGAAGGCATGACCCGTTGATATAATTTCTATGAATTGGCTGAGGCCGAAACACCAGATGATGTCGTTACAGGTATGATTTAATTTATAGTAAAAGGAGCACTATTCTTGTTTTGATTTGATTCCGATTATCGAGGGGAGAACTCCTTTCATGCTCCTTATATGGTGGATTAGTGAATTTGTACTCCACTCCCGTGTTTATCCCCATTGGGAGATTTTATGGTGTTATCCCGTGTCTATCATTTGTATTTTTGTACACCATTAAGGGCTATAAGTCCAAAAGTGACTTTCTATTACTCACTACAGTGGGTTTTGATGTGATTTTGGAATAATTGATCTCAATTTTATGAATTATATGCCCTATTGGTATGAGGGGTTCATTATGTGTTGTGACAATTATTTACGGAATTTATTAAAAAGAAGAAAGAAAGGGAATGGAAAAATTTCAGCTGGCACAATGTGCAAAATACTTGTGATTGAGAGTTGAGGACGATATCCTCGCATTTTTATATGATGTGAAATACTTAAACTGGGCTACAAGCCGTGGTGAAAGTTATATAAGGACGAGGTCATTGTGGTGAAAAATTTATGAGTTTAAATTCTCCCTTTGTGAAATTAAATTTGTACTATAGTATTAATAGGGAGTCATGCCTGTTAGGCATATTTGATAAATCTTTTATGTGTTCTGTGCATGTTTAGCCATATTCGTGCTGTAAATATTGATTTTTAGCCTACAAGGTGGGTGCCCAGGTGGCGTTAAATGCGACTCGTTAATTCGGATAAATAATTATGAGGTCTTCATGCCTCGCGTGTTGCTGTCAGTGTTGTGAAAATTTGAAACGAGATTTTGGTTAATATTGTAACGATCCGACCGGTCGTTTTGATCTCTAGCACATCGTTCAGCAGTTTGAGGCCATGAGCAACTTCACTTCAGGTATTATGACTGGTATGCATGGTCGGAATTGAAAATTTGAAAGTATGGAGTTGATTTGAAAAGAAAATTCTCATTTCGGAAGCTTTAAGTTGGAAGAATTGACTAAGGGACTTTTGAGAAAACGATCTCGGAATCGGGATTTGAAGGTCCCAACAGGTCCGTATGATGAATTCGGACTTGGGCGTATGTACGGATCGGGTTTTGGAAAACCCAGGAGCGTTTCGGTGCCTATTTGGAAGTTGGCATTTTGGAAGAATTTTATAAATTTGGGTTGAAGTGCATTTCTATGTTATCAATGTCCGTTTGGGATTCCGAGTCTGGGAATATCTCCATATGGTAATTCTGGTATTGGGAGCGTGTCCAGAAGTGGAATCGGAGGTCCGCATGTCATTTTAGAGTCATTTGGCTAAAGCTAGAAATTTGAAGGTTTTTGAGAAGATTGACCGGAAGTGGACTTTTTGATATCGGGGTCGGAATCCGATTTCGGAAGTTGGAGTAGCTCCGTAATTTCAAATGTGACTTGTGTACAAAATTTGAGGTCAATCAGACGTGATTTGGTAGGTTTCAGCATCGAATATAGAAGTTGAAGTTTCAAAATTTATTAAGTTTGAATTGGGATACGATTCATGATTTCAATGTTGTTCGATATGATTTGAGGTCTCGAGCAAGTTTGTGTTATGTTATGGGACTGGTTGGTATGATTGGACAGGGTCCTGGGGGCCCCGGGTGTGTTTCAGGGTGGTTTTGGATCATTTCGGACTGCTTTGGAACTGCTGTTGCTGGTGTCTGGTTTCCTTCTTTCGCGAACGCGAAGGGAGTCCCGCATTCGCAAAGAGGAATTTGAGGGGGCTGTTGATTTGGCCTTCGCGAACGCGGAGAGATGCGTGATGGACTTACGCAAACGCGAGGGGCTAGTCACGAACGCGTAGAAGGAAATTGAGGAGATGGGCTTGAGGTCGTTGGCCTTCGCGAAGAAGAAATTTTGGGGCAGTGGCGTTTTGGCCTTCGTGAACGCGAGACCTTGGTCACGAACGCGAAGGAGGAGTGACTGTGCTGGGCAGAACGTTTTAAGATTTGGGATTGAGTTCATTTCACCTATTTTTCACACGAGTTGGGCGATGTTTGGAGCTTTTGAAGAGGGGATTTCATCATCAATCATGAGGTAAGTGATTTCTACTAGTTGTGAGTTACATACAAGGATTATATACGGATTTATACATGAAAAGTTATAGAAATTTGAGATTTTGAAGACAAACCTAGAATTTGTTATTTTTGGATTTTGACCACGAAATTGGACAGAGAATTTGGAATAAATCATATATTTGAGTTCGTGAGGTTATGAGTAATGATTAACTTCGAATATTTTAGGAATCCGGGCACGTGGGCCCGAGGGTGACTTTATCAACTTTTCGAACGGAGTTAAAAATTATTATAAATTGATTAACTATGAGTATTAGAGTATATTTTGATTCGGTTGCGTCATATTTGACTAGTTTTGGAGCGTTGGGCATCAATTTGAGTTGATTGAATGGCTTGGGAGCCGGTTATGGAACTTCAGAGCAAGGTAAGTCTCCTTTCTAACCTTGTAAGAGGGAATTTACCCCATAGGTAATATATCACTGTGTGCTCCTATTTGTGGGGGCTACGTACGCACGAGGTGATGAGAGTCTGTGCGTAGCCACTATTATGCCTAAGTTCGGGTAGTCTAGGACCCAAAAGCATGCCTTACTTGTAATATTTGAAATCTTGTTGTCAATTTAAAAATGCTTAAATCATATCAAACTGTGTTAATAAATTTCTAAAATGCTAGACATCATTTTCTTGACTTTTAAAAGAGAAATTACTTTTTTTCTTGGATAATTGCCCCTTGATGAATTCTTGATTGATTATTTGAATGTGTTATCTTTTTTGGAGCGGGCCAAACGCCTCGGTAGATTAAATATATGCATCTATAGTTCGTGCCATTCGACTCTCTGGCAGTGCACAGTTTAAATATTTGTTGGATCAGGCCATACGACCTTGGCATGATTTGTGCATGGTTGTATTGCTTGCCTTGAAATTTATAAATAATGATATTGCCTCCTCGGCTTGAGTTAAATTGTTAAATAATGGGAGATAAATTTGGAGATTTCTTAATTATGAAAGAACTGCTTACTTACTTTAAAATATTGAGCTTGCAACTGTTCATATCATCCATGCTTAATTATATCATTGATATCCTATTTATAGCCCATAGTAAGTGTCGAAGTCGACCCCTCGTCACTATTTCTTCGGGGCTGGGCAGGATACTTACTGGGTACGCATTGATTTACGTACTCATACTACACTTGCTGCACATTTTTTGTGCAGGTACACATATGTTTAGCGGCCTTGTGGGCGTAGAGGCGCGATTATGGCGGGGACTTAGGTGAGCTGTATTTTATACGATGCACTGCAGCCAGCAGAGTCTCCTCTAGTGAATTGTATTTTCTTTCATGTCCAAGTTGTATTCCAGGTAGTTATTGTATTTTTTTTAAAATTTCTAGAAAAGGCTTATGCACTTGTGACACCGGGTTCTTGGATGATTATGGGATGTTCACTATTGGAATTGGAAAACATTGATATTTATTCTGTAAATTCATCTTTTACTAGATAAATTTAAGTAAATTTACGATTTCAAAAGTATTAAAATGAGGACTTAATTAACTATTTAGTGTTGGCTTGCCTGACAGTGAAATCCAGCGCCATCACGACCTTTACGAATTTTGGGTCGTGACAACATGGTATAATAGCACTAGGTTCACTTAGGTCTCACGAGTCATGAGCGAGTCTAGTAGAGTCTTGCGGATCAGTACGGAGATGTCTGTACTTATCTTCGAGAGGCTACAGGGCTGTTAGGAGCACTTCCCTTCTTGATTCCTCATCGTGCGATTTGATTCCTTTGAGGCTTATGCTTTCATCTCTTCCTCATTCAATCTTGTGTGACGTGATGCATTGGTTATAAATAGGGAATTGAGGATTTGTAATTGTACTACAGATGTGGTACGGGGTGTTTCTCCCTGCGTAGTTGATTGGGCAATCGACGTCGCCTTCTGGAAGGCCATTCTGTCGTTTCAGCTCAGTATCAGTATTACCTACGGTTTGAGATTTGGCTTTGATTATCATGACGATTCGTGTGTTACTCTCTCACAGTAATTGTGTAATGGTAGGATGCTTGTATAAGCGTCAGAATCATGAATGACTTGGAAAAGGGTTTACTCAATGCATGACTTAGAGGTTCAGTATTTATTTCCGGCGGAGGAAAGGCAATTGGTCTATGAAGGTTCAGGTATGGGTTGATGGAGTAATGAGACTTGGTATTTTTGAGCGTGGTAGAATTTGATCTATGAGATGGTGCCAGAGAAGCGGTTGTCAGAGGTAGCGGTCTATCGGTTCAAGTGCTATTGAGGTAGATTTTGATTTAAGGCAATAATTGGGCATCAAAGGATGAGGAAAGACATGTGGGAGGTGTCTTGTGGTGGTTAAGTTCCTAAAAGGCCAAGTGTGAGAAACATAAGTCGAGTAGTTGCTTAAAGGAGAGGGTTTGACCAAAATAGGAGAGTGACAAGGTAGCATATAGGTCACAGGGTAGGATAGCTACACGTCTTGAGGAAAGTTTGGAGTGATTGGGATTCATGGTGGACAGTGACTAGGTCTACGAGCTTAATTTGGAATATCAGCTGCTATATTGAGAATGATTGGGTGTGTCAGGAGGAGGTAGCTTAATATGAAAAAGGATACAACATGACTTTGGGTTGGAATGTATTGTCGCACGTTTAGTTGATGCCAATGCGGAGTGAACGGGCTTGTACAGCTGGTGGATGAGCACGAGCTCAGGATGGTTTGTTGGCTTCGTGGTAATTGTAGTCGGTGTAGCGTTGTGGGAATATGTCGGCATGTAATTTCCACAGGTGGGTTATCTCCTGTGAGCAGGTTAGTGGTCGCGTGGTGTTGACAAAGCTTCTGCGAAGAAATTTTACTGACTATTCAGGAAGAGGTCGAATATGTGCATGTGGCTAGTGATTCAGAGTGGATATGAAGAGTTTAACAGAAAGGTTTCGAGGAATTTGGTGGGTTGATTGTGCAAGATCATGTCAACGATGAAGAAAGAATCTTGGCGGGTTCTAGAGTTATGTAATGGTAGTTTCAAGCTAAGTGGGAGAGTCCCACCGCCTACAGTTGGATTGCATGGTCGTCTATTTTTAAGATTTTTGGTTATCGGCATATTGATGGGTTATTAGGACTACGGAAAGAGAACATCAATGGTAATTTGAGCAAGGGATTTGGGGGATGTGTGCCACATTTGGCCTTATCGATTCATGTTCAGGCTTTGGAAAGATTCTGGATTTATGCTTCGTGTAGAGGCGAGTTACAAGTAAGATGATTCGGCCAGGTGCTTCCTTGAGAGGGTACTCATGTGCTAGTGGAGCCTTGGAGTTGATTATATTAGGGACCAAGTCAGAGTGGATGACTCTCAATAACGGTCCTAGTGGATTCAAAAGTTAAGGCGCGGTGCCTAAGGATTTTGAGTCCATAGTATGATTGAATATCGAGCTTCTGCAGCGGATTATGATAAAGCGGTTTGGAGTGTTCCGTGTTATCTTTGGTCTGCAAGATATCATGAGAGGAAGGGGAGCATGTAACATTAGATTTATAGAAGAATCATCAGAATTAGTGTATCCGTTGAAGACACGATTATGCGCTCAAGGAGGGTATGAAATGGTTCGTGGATTTTGGGGACAATGTGGTCTCGTGAAATGGGGTCACTCGGGATGAGTGCGGATTGAGTTCGTTATATTGATAAAGTAGCTGTTGTTATTCCTAAGAAAGATCCAGAGTAAATTAGGAGAAGTCGGGTTAGGTTAGCAATGGATGAATTGGCATAATTATGGCAATGATCAACTCCTTCAGTGTGTTGGGTTATTCATCTGATTTGTTATGGTACGTGCGAAGTTTGACGGTCGCCGTAACCGATCTTATTTGGAGGCTTTCGAGTATTATGGCCGGTTATGTGCAGATGGATCCCGAATGGGTTATGGTGGTTTAGACCACTACTTGAGGTTGGTATTTTCTGTGGATATGAGGATTCAGTCGCGTGTTGCAGTGGTTCTCTTGAAGTGAGTTAAGTAGAAGGTTCTTATATGATGAAATATTTACCCTATTAGTGGTTCAGGAGTTATGATGAAATTCTTGCACTATTGCGTATTGGCATGATTAAGTGCAGTGATCGGCATGGGATTCGGGAGTTGAGGATCAAGGTTGCAGTTTGGTGTCGACAAGGATATCATGAGCTCGGATGAGCAGGAAAAAGTATTTAGATGTTTAAAGTAAGATGGTGTTATTTTCGGCGTCACCTAAGGTCGATGTCGTGTATAAGACTCCTTGTGTATTGATTTGTGGATTCTTGATTTGCTTTTACAACTTTAGTACGGTCGGTGGTATGGATGTGCAGACTTGTTATCTGGTGCGGAAGGTCGTTGGAGCGTATCCCACGGGAAGATGGTATAAGTATGACGTGTAGTCACTTGATTGAGTAAATATTGAAACCAAGTATGAAGATTGTGGCAATATCACTAATTCGAGAATTTTTGCCTGGAAGGCGCTCGGTTCATTTGGTCATGGACTGTGGAAGTTTGTTCCGATTACGATGGATGTTCTTGTATGTTATGGGAAAAAAGGGTTACTAGGGATCCTTGAAAGGTTATTTTCCTAGTATGGTGCGATCAGAATCGGCTTGAGGTCTGTGAATGGATTTAAATATGAATATGGGCTCTATATCAGGTTGGATGTGTTCATTTCAGCATAGCACTCCTTATGGAGGAGTATTCGGACGTTGGATGTCATTTTGTCGTCGGCTATTTCATGTAATACTATATTGTGCCGTGTGAGTTGTGAAACGACTTGATAAATTTCTTATGTGTTGAGGTACCGCGTAGCGATGATGTTATGTGAGCGGGATGGCTCCCGAGATTCAGAGCATATGTCGCACCTTAGTTGTGCTTGAGTTTTGTAGCGCATGGCGCTATCGGTCTTCCCAGGGATGGTATGATGCACTTAGCATGCTTGTGTTCGATATTCGGATATTTTGTAGTAATGAGCATTTTAGCTCGGTAAGTATTTCCTTATAGATTCCTTTTGTACGGGTCGGGTGGCATGCTGTCACGGGTATGTTGCTTGGATCGGGTTGCGCGCCGCAATAGTGTGATGTTGAGTACAATCCCCTATATCTATTTTCGTGTGTTTTGTTTTCCATTTTCTGGGAAAGGTTCATAACACCTTCTCGGTTGTCTAATTAGTTGCGTGGGTTGAGTAATCCATTCCAGAGTTTATTTTCCTTATGTATCACATTCGAGTTGGTAGCTTGTTGGCACATTGTGACATCACATGAGACTTTTGATTGTGTCTGAGGTGGCTGGTTGCCTGAGCAGCTTATACTGGGTGAGACGAGATTTTTGGAGCTGGGATTAGTGCGATCGGATTATATGAAGTATAGTAAAGAGCAAATACCATTATTTGGTTCATAATGGGGTGATGATTCTAGTCAAAGCGAGGGATTCAATGATTTGTTGACTCTGCAGTTGGTTATGAACTTCTACACATCTCTTCCGTCCTGGTGGTATTGCAAGAGCTACAACCAGACTTATATATGTCATAAGGTGCATGGTGAGCATCAGATTCGGGGAATGTCGGATATTATGATTAGAGAATGTTATTATGGTCATGTGAATGTTGCGGTTCATGGTGTGAATTCGGCAAAGGTATGCAGTCGTGTTCTAGTACATCGTGTGGGATCGATACAGTGTTCGTATGTTGGAAGCAGGCCTGGCAGAGAATTTCGGATGTTAGAACTGGTCTCTAAGGCTTATTTACCTAGATAAAAGAAAATACCTTCCGATTTGATCGATCTAATATGCCCAACTGAGTTATGGTAGCACGAGTAGGTGCACGAGGTATTAAACAGTGATTTCGGACAACCCTAGAGAAGTTCTTAGCACGTTCGAGGATGAACATATGCTTAAGTGTGAGAACATGTATTGACCTGACCGGTCGTTTTGAGCTATAGTGCGTCGTTCAGCAGTTTAAGGCCATGAGCACCTTCACCTCAGGTATTATGATTGGTACGCATGGTCAAAATTGAAATTTCGGAAGTTCAGAGTTGATTTGAAAAGAAAATTCTCATTTCGGAAGCTTTAAGTTAGAAAAATTGACTAAGGTTGGATTTTTGAGTAAACGATCTCGAAATCCGGATTTGAAGGTTCCAATAGGTTTGTATGATGAATTCAGACTTGGGCGTATGTACGGATCGGGTTTTGGATGACCCGGGAGCGTTTTAGCGCCTATTG
Source organism: Nicotiana tomentosiformis (assembly GCF_000390325.3). NCBI lineage: Eukaryota > Viridiplantae > Streptophyta > Magnoliopsida > Solanales > Solanaceae > Nicotiana > Nicotiana tomentosiformis. The sequence continues at coordinate 160,957,298 of NC_090813.1, read as the reverse complement.
TGGAAGTTGGCATTTTGGAAGAATTTCATAAATTTGGGTTGAAGTACATTTCAATGTTATCAATGTCCGTTTGGGATTTCGAGTCTGAGAATAGCCCCTGTATGGTGATTCTGGTATTGGGAGCGCGTCCGGAAGCAGAATCGGAGAGGCATAGGTCATTTTGGAGTCATTTGGCTAAAGCTAGAAATTTGAAGGTTTCTGAGAAGTTTGACCGGAAGTGGAATTTTTGATATCGGGGTCGGAATCCGAATTCGGAAGTTGGAGTAGGTTCGTAATGTCAAATGTGACTTGTGTGCAAAATTTGAGGTCAATCGGACATGATTTGATAGGTTTCGGAATCGAATATAGATGTTGAAGTTTCAAAATTTATTAAGTTTGAATTGGGATGCGATTCAAGATTTTTATATTTTTCGATATGATTTGAGGTCTCGAGCAAGTTTGTGTTATGTTATCGGACTGGTTGGTATGATTGGACTGGGTCCCGGGGGCCCCAGGTGTGTTTCAGATCATTTTGGGCTGCTTTGGAATTGTTGTTGCTGGTGTCTGGTTTCCTTCTTCGCGAACGCGAAGGGAGTCCCGCGTTTGCGCACAGGAATTTGAGGGGGCAGTTGATTTGGCCTTCGTGAATGCGAAGGAGGGCTCGCGAATGCAGAGAGATGTGTGATGGACTTACGCGAACGCGAGGGGCCAGTCGCGAACGTGTAGATGGAAATGGAGGAGATGGGCCTGGGGTCGTTGGCCTTCGCGAACGCGAAGAGTGGAACGCGAACGCGAAGGAGCAGGTTAGCTAGCCATCACGAATGAGACGAGGATGTCGCGAACGTGAAGAAGAAATTTTGGGGGCAGTGGCGTTTTGGCCTTCGCGAACGCGAATGAGGAGTGACTGTGCTGGGCAGAACGTTTTAAGATCGGGGGTTGAGTTCATTTCCCCCATTTTTCACACGGGTTGGGCGATTTTTGGAGCTTTTGAAGAGGGGATTTCATCATCAAGCATGAGGTAAGTGATTTCTACTAGTTGTGAGTTAGATACAAGGATTATTTAGATATGAAAATTTGTAAAAATTTGGGATTTTGAAGAAAAACCTAGAATTTGTTATTTTGGATTTGGACCACGAAATTGGACATGGAATTTGGAATAAATCATATATTTGAGTTCATGAGGTTATGGGTAATGATTGCCTTAAAATATTTTCGGAATCCTGGCACGTGGGCCCGAGGGTGATTTTATCAATTTTTCAAACGGAGTTGGAAATTGTTATAAAATGATTAACTATGAGTATTAGAGTATATTTTGATTCGATTGCGTCATATTTGACTAGTTTTGGAGCGTTGGGCATCGATTTGAGTTGATTGAATGACTTGAGAGCCGGTTATAGAACTTCGGAGCAAGGCAAGTCTCCTTCCTAAACTTGTAAGAGGGAATTTACCCCATAGGTAATAAATCACTGTGTGCTCCTATTTGTGGGGGCTATGTACGCACGAGGTGACGAGAGTCCGTGTGTAGCCACTATTATTGTCACGACCCAAACCGATGGGCCGTGACGTGTTCGACACTTACCTGTCGAACACCCTTAAGCATGCGTTTAAGATATAAATATGAATAACATACGTGAGGGAAACATGTCCAAATGATATATATACATATACATACGGAATACAGTGGGACGAGCCAGCAAGGCTACTATAAAAAACTATATACGCAAAATTGGAAACCGAAAAGGCCGCATACTATCCGACTATACATAACTGCCTACAGACCTCTAGTAGAAATACAACTGTACAAAGACGGGACTGAGTCACGTCATACCCATATATGTATACAAGCATATCGTACCAAAATCAAAAGCAGCTCTGGATCAAGTGGAGCATGCCAATTCTCGCTGATCAAGGATCATAAGAAGGGGGACCATCAAATTGCCTACCTGCACCTGCAGGCATGAAACGCAGGCCCCGAAAAATAGGGCGTCAGTACGAATAATGTACTGAGTATGTAAGGCATGAAAATCAGTACATAAAAGACATAGATGAAACATGGAAAAAAGAAATCCACCTGTAAGTCTGGATAACTTTGTAAATTTTGAAATATTTATAGTTTCATGCACGTGCATATAAATGTCGTGTCATGCATAGGTATAGGTGTATATATATCATCATCAAGCCTCTGAGGGTATCCCATCATATTGTCTCGGCCACTGTAGGTAACATCATCAACATATACCAACTGATCAGGTGGTGGTGCGTATATAATGCCATAACCTTTTCCCATATCACATATACATATAATATATGCGTATATAACACCATCTCATCATGTGTCAATGTACATGTATAAATGAATGAAATGCATAATAATTACGTTAATAAGATTTCTCGGAAAGTCATAAAATTCAATATGCCTTTCAGATACTTTATCAAATACGTATTTTTCTCAGACCCATTAACAGAAGATATAATAATAATTCACATGGGGAATCAAGAATATAGACACCCCTAGTATTTCTATGAATATAGTCATTTATGAAAGTTGCGTATTTTGCTCCTTTCATATGTATTATTTGTATCACGCCAAAAGGAAAGAAGGGATAGCCTTAACATACCTGGAGTAGGGAAAAATCCGTATAATATTCTTGGAAAAGATTGCACCGTACTCCTTTAGAACCGCAAAAGTTTACGTTGCTAAGGTTTTTTATAATTCTCGTTGGAAATGTTTGGTTGCAAGAATTTTCGTTGGAAGCTTTGTTGGATTGAACCTTAGCGTCTGTTTTTGAATTGCTTAGAATTTGGAGGAAAGGTATCTGATTCTTACTTTCTTATTCTATGTCCAAAATGAGACCAACTTTGTAATGAAACCAAACTTTGTATAGACATTGAAAGGATTACACGTTAAAGTCCTATTCACCTTAGATAGCCACCTAAGCTCATATGACTACTTAGTCATATGTATTAATAGTGGCTTACTGCCACGTGGGGGTGGGGGGTAAAATATTTAAATCTTTATCCACTTATTAGGTAATTAGGTAATGTCCCGTTACCCGATAATTAACCAATTATCCGTATAATTAAGAATAATCTCAAATTACTTAAAATACTACTCATTTTTAATATACTTTATACATCATACTATCAGGGTCATATGGTACCTTGTATGGTACTAGTCCATAAATATCGGGTATTATAGCTCGGACCCTATTTTATCCCTAATCGACAACCTTCAATGAAACACATTTTCTTTAATTCGTGTACCCTTTATCCTTCATGGCACTTACTTATCGCTTGTTATAAATAGCATAAATACGTTAACCTCAACATAATCTCATCCCCGAATCTACGTCGATTAATTGAAGACGAAACTTTAACGTACAAAAACGCGAGATGTAATATCCTTCCCCCCTTAGAAACATTCGTCCTCGAATGTTTAACTCCCCGGGATCTATATAACTTTGGCAGAGTCACCTTTTGTAACAACACTACTACCAACTCCTCCTATAGAAACTCAATAATTCAACGCCACATAGGACCACAATCATCAATAACGACAATGGCCTCACACGACCCATGACAATAACTAACACAAGAATCCATACACGTACCTTAAGGTTATGACGTTTCAGTCGAACCTTTCTCTGGAGGAGGAAATAAGTAGGGATATCTAGACTTCATGTCTTCCTTGGCCTCCCAAGTCATTTCTTTCACATTTTTGTTTCTCCAAACTACTTTCACTGAAGCTACATCTTTAGTTTTCAATCTCCAAACCTGTCTGTCTAATATTGCAATGGGAGTTTCTTCATATGATAGCTGCTCTGTGACCAGAACATCGTCAACTTACACAACTCTGGAAGGATCTCCAATGCATTTACGGAGCATAGACACATGAAAGACTGGATGTACAGACTCCAAGTCCGAAGGCAAGTCTAACTCATATGCTACCTTTCCTACCTTGCGTATGATCCTATATGGTCCAATGTACCGAGGGCTAAGTTTTCACCTTTTTTCCGAACCTCATAACGCCTTTCATCGGCGATGCCTTTAGAAATACCCAATCGTCGACCTAAAATTCCATGTCTCGCCATCGATTATCCGCATCAGACCTGCTAATAGCCTTACCTGTATAAGTTTAATTTTCTCGATTGCCTGCTGTACCAATTCTGGTCCTACTAACATAGTTTCCCCAACATCGAACTACCCTATAGGTGACCTACACTTCCTTCCGTACAGAGCTTTATATGGATCCATCTGAATACTGGAATGGTAGCTATTATTATATGCGAACTCAATAAGCGGTAGATGATCATCCCATCTACCCTTGAAGTCTATCACACAAGCTCGTAACATATCCTTAAGTGTTTGAATAGTACGCTCAGCTTGTCCGTCTGTCTGGGGATGAAATGCTGTACTAAGACTTACCTGAGTCCCTAATCCATTTTGGAAGGACCTCCAGAAGTTAGCTATAAATTGAGCTCCTCGATCCGAGATAATAGAGATAGGGACACCATGTAGTCATACTATCTCCTTAATATAGAGTCTTGCATAATCCTCTACGGAATATGTAGTCCTAACGGGCAGAAAATGGGCTGATTTTGTAAGCCTATCAACAATCACCCATATAGAATCGAACTTACGCTGGGTAAGAGGTAAGCCTACGATGAAATCCATATTAATTACTTTCCATTTCCAAGTCGGAATCTCCATAGCCTACAATAACCCACCGGGCTTTTGATGCTCAATCTTAAATTGCTGACAGTTAGGGCACTAAGCAACAAACTCCGCTATGTCCTTTTTCATTCCGTACCACCAATATACCTCCTTGATATCATGATACATCTTTGTTGCTCCTGGATGGATAAAAAAACAAGAATAGTGAGTTTCTCCCATAACCTGCCGATGCAGCCCTGCAACATTAGGGACACATAATCGTCCTCGATATCTGTGGACCCCATCTTCTGTAATTTAAAACGGTTCTTTTCCTTCAGAGGGGTGGTATCCCTATAATGAACTAACAAAGGACCCTAGTACTGGCATTCCTTTACTTCAGTTACTAAAGAGGATGTTGCCGTATCCTGAATAGTAATTCCAATATCACATGAGTCCAGTAACCGAACTCCAAGACTAGCTAGCTGATGAATCTCATGGGCTATTCCCCTCCTTTCTGGCTGTAAATATGACAGGCTACCCATAGATCTACGGCTGAGGGCGTCGGCTACTACGTTCGCCTTCCCCGGATGGTATAAAATATCAACGTCATAGTCTTTAAGTAGCTCCAACCATCTCCTTTGACGTAAATTCAATTCCTTTTGCTTGAAGATATACTGGAGGCTCTTGTAATCCGTATAGATATCAACATGAATGCCATACAAGTAGTGCATCCATATCTTTAGTGCATGAATTACTGCGGCTAACTCTAAATCATGGGTCGAGTAATTCTTCTCCTGCTTTCTTAGTTGTTTAGAAGCTGCTGCATCAGCACGCAACCCAATCCAATGCCTGAAGCATCACAATAGATAACATAACCATCAGTCCTTTCTGGGAGCATTAGAACCGGTGCAGAAGTCAATCTGTCCTTCAATGCCTGGAAACTCCATTCGCAAGCATCAGTCCATTGAAGCTTTGCTCCCTTCTGAGTCAACTTTGTCAAAGGTGATGAAAGGGAAGAAAATCCCTCCACAAATCTCCTGTAATAACCTGCCAAACCGAGAAAGCTACGAACCTCCGTCAGTGTCGTGTGTCTAGGCCAAGTATTTATTGCCTCAATCTTTTGTGTATCAACCCGGATACCTTCACTCGAAATGATATGCCCAAGGAAGGCTACAGAGTTCAACCAGAATTCACATTTAGAGAATTTTGCATACAACTTTCCTTTTTGTAGAATTTTGAGCATAGTACTCAAATGATCTGCATACTCAGCCTCTGAACGAGAATATACCAATATATCGTCGATAAATACAATTATGAACAGATCTAAAAAGGGCCTGAACATATGGTTCATCAAATCCATGAATATTGTTGGGGCATTGGTCAAACCGAAAGACATAACACGAAACGCAAAGTGCCCATATCTGGTCCTGAATGCTGTCTTCAGAATATCTTCCTCCTTAACCCTTACCTGATGGTACCCGTGACTAATCTATCTTTGAAAAACATTTGGAACCTTGCAATTGATCAAATAAATCATCAATCCTCGGGAGCGGGTACTTATTCTTGATCGTCACCTTATTCAACTGTCTATAATCAATACACATCCGTAAGGAACCATCTTTCTTCCTCACAAATAACACAGGCGCTCCCCACAGTGATGTACTAGGTCTAATAAAGCCTTTCAAGCAAGTCCTTTAGTTGTTCCTTCAATCCTTTAGCTCTGCGGGGGCCATTCTATAGGGAGGAATAGATATTGGTTGAGTATCTAGTAGTATGTGAATAGCAAACTCAATTTCTTGCTCTGGCGGAAGACCTGGAAGTTCATCAGGAAAAACATCGGGAAACGCATTAACCACAGGGATGGACTGAATGGTTGGTGACTCTACTTCCACATCCTGAACCCGAACTAAGTGATAAATACAACCCTTTCTGATCATCTTCCTTGCCTTGAGATAGGAAATAAATCTACCTCTCGGCGACGCCGTATTACCTTTCCACTCCAAAACGGGCTCCCCTGGAAATTGAAATCGGACTATCTTTGATCTACAATAAACGTTGGCATGACAAGAAGCCAACCAATCCAAACCCATTATAACATCAAATTCTACCATATCTAACTTGATTAGGTCCGCTATGGTAGATCGACTATGAACCAATATTATACAACCCCTATATACTTGCTTAGCTACCACTGAGTCCCCAATAGGTGTAGACACCTCAAAAGGTTTAACCAATTCAGGTTTTATTCCAAACTTACTAGAAACCAACAGAGTAACATATGATAAGGTAGAACCTGGGTCAATCAGTGCATATACATCATATGAGAAGACGGATAATATACCTGTAACAATATCAGGTGATGACTCCTGTCGTCATGCCAACACATAAATACGGTTATGAGGACCGCTCGATCTAGATGCTCCACCTCTTCCTCTACCACGACTCATTGGTGCTTATGAACCTTGCCCAGGGGGGCATACTGATGATGACAAACCAGCTACAGATCCCGCTGGCTGAGCTATACTTGCATTACCTCTCGTCGGATAATGCCTCATGACGTGGCCCGGATAACCACAAGTATAACAAACACCCAACCCCATACAGCACTGCCCAACATGCTGCTTACCACACTGAGCACATCGTGGCAAGGGCGGCCTCATCTGACTTGACCCACCCCTATATTGAGAACCCGAGGCCCTGAAATTCTGACCAGGCCCTGAATATGTGGAACGATCAAATCTCTTACCGCCAAACTGAGGGGGCACGCTAGTTGATGGCTGGGCTGGATACCTCGGGTATTGTGGTCTTTGACCACCTCGAAACTAACCAGAAGGACCCGAAGACCTCGCTCTCTTATTCTAGGCCCTATCATGCTCACGATCGACCCTCTACTTCTGCTTACGCTCCTCTACACCCTGAGCATATGCCTGAATACGAGAAATATCCATGTCTGGCTGAAGTGAGACCGACGTACAATCATTAAGCAAGTGAGGCTCTAATCTTATCACGAACCGGTGAACCCGATCCTCCATCTTAGATACAATAGTGGGAGCATACCTAGCCAACGAATCAAACTGAAGACTATATTCTCGAACACTCATATTACCCTACCGAAGGGTCAAGAACCTATTAACTCTGGCTCGTCTAAGCTCTGGTGCCAGATAATGATGAAGAAAATCTTTTGTAAACTCCTGCCATACTGCTGGAGGGGCATCCTCACCTCTGGACAATTCCCAAGACTCGTACCAATTAACTGCAACATCTTGGAGTCTATAGGAAGCAAGCTCAACTGACTCAGTCGCAGTGGCCTTCATTACCCTCAACGTCCTCTGCATTCTATCAATAAATACCCGAGGGTCCTCGTTTGGATCTTTCCCCGTGAATACCGGAGGGTCTAAATTAATGAAATTATGAACCCTCGCACTGACGGACCTATCTGCATGACCAATACCTACTTCCTTATGCCGAGCCTGTGCGGCTACTAATCAATTTAATAGTTGAATAATATCTCTCATCTCCTGACCCGGTGCATTCGGCTGAGGGGCTGAACATACAGGGGCGGGCGCTGGAGCTGGTGCCCCTCGGAGCTCTCCTGAAGAGGGCGGGGTATGTGAAGTCTAAGATGGAATCTCACTATGAGACTCCCCCCCGAGCCATGGTCACTCGTGGCACTCGACTAGTAATCTCACCAGCCACGGACTTTCCTTTCTGGGCGACTGTAGTCTTTGGAAGCATTGCTGAAAATATAACATATCATTAGGAACATGAATTCTTATATCGCACGATCTAAGATAAAAAGAGAGGATAACATCCTATATGACCTGTAGCCTCCTATTTATAAGTGTGGTGCACAACACACCCATAAACAAGACTCTACTAGACATGGTCTGTAGACAACCCTAGGACAGAACTGCTCTGATACCACTTTTGTCACGACCCAAACCGATGGGCCGCGACGGGTGCCCGAGTCTTACCTGTCGAACACCCTTGAGCTTGCGTTTAAGATATAAACATGAATAACATATGTGAGGGAAACCTGTCCAAACGATATATATATATATATATATATATATATATATATATACATACATATACATACGGAATATAGTTGGACGAGACGGAAAGGCTGTTATAAACAATTATATACCCAAAACTGGAAGCCGACAAGGCCGCATACTATCCGACTATACATAACTGTCTATAGACCTCTAATATAAATACAACTATACAAAGACGGGACTGAGCCACGTCATACCCATATATGTATAAAAGCATATCGTACCAAAATCAAAAGCAGCTCCGGATCAAGTAGAGCATGCCAACTCTTGCTTATCAAGGATCCTAAGAAGGGGGACCGTCAACTTGCCTACCTGCACCTGCGGGCATGAAACGTAGGCCCCGGGAAATAGGGCATCAATACGAATAATGTACTGAGTATGTAAGGCATGAAAATGAGTACATAAAAGACATAGATGAAACATGGAATAAAGAAATCCACCTGTAAGTCTGGATAACTTTGTAAATTTTGAAACATTTATAGTGTCATGCACGTGCATATAAATGTCGTGTCATGCATAGGTATAGGTGTATATATTTCATCATCAAGCCTCTGAGGGCATCCCATCATATCGTCTCGGCCACTGTGGGCAACATCATCAACATATACTAACTGATCAGGTGGTGGTGCGTATATAATGCCATAACCTTTTTCCATACCCCATATACATATAATATACGCGTATATAATGCCATCTGGTCATGGGTCAATGTACATGTATAAATGAATGAAATGTATAATACTTACGTTAATAAGATTTCTCGAATTGTCATAAAAATTAATATGCCTTTTGGATACTTTATCAAATACGTATTTTTCTCAGACCCATTAACAGAAGATATAATAATAATTCACATGGGGAATCAATAATATAGACACCCCTAGTATTTCTATGAATAGAGTCATTTATGAAAGTTGTGTATTTTGCTCGTTTCATTTGTATTATTTGTATCACGCCAAAAGGAAAGAAGGGATAGCCTTAACATACCTGGAGTAGGGAAAAATCCGTATAATATTCTTGGAAAAGATTGCACCGTACTCCTTTAGAACCGCAAAAGTTTATGTTGCTACGATTTTTTACAATTCTCGTTGGAAATGTTTGGTTGCAAGAATTTTCGTTGGAAGATTTATTGTATTGAACCTTAGCGTCTGTTTTTGAATTGCTTAGAATTTGGAGGAAAGGTATCTGATTCTTACTTTCTTATTCTATGTCCAAAATGAGACCAACTTTGTAATGAAACCAAACTTTGTATAGACATTGAAAGGATTACACGTTAAAATTTAAATCTTTATCCACTTATTAGGTAATTAGGTAATGTCCCGTTACCCGATAATTAATCAATTATCCGCATAATTAAGAATTATCTCAAATTACTTAAAATACTACTCATTTTTAATATACTTTATACATCATACTATCACGGTCATATGGTACCTTGTGTGGTACTAGTCCATAAATATCGGGTATTATAGCTCGGACCGTATTTTATCCCAAATCGACAACCTTCAATGAAACTCATTTTCTTTAATTCTTGTACCCTTTATCCTTCATGGAACTTACTTATCGCTTGTTATAAATAGCATAAATACGTTAACCTCAACATAATCTCATCCCCGAATCTACGTCGATTAACTGAAGACGAAACTTTAACGTACGAAAATGCGAGATGTAACAATTATGCCTAAGTTCGGGTAGTCTAGGATAAAAAAAGCATGCCTTACTTGTAATATTTGAAATTTTGTTGTCAATTTAAAATTCTTAAATCATATCGAACTGTGTTAATAAATTTCTAAAAGGCTAGACATCATTTTCTTGACTTTTAAAAGAGAAATTGCTTTTTTTCTTGGATAATTGCCCCTTGATGAATTCTTGATTGATTATTTGAATATATTATCTTTTGTGGAGCGGGCCGAACGCCTCGGTAGATTAAATAGATGCATCTATGATTCGTGCCATTCGACCCTCTAGCAGTGCACAGTTTAAATATTTATTTGATCGGGCCGTACGACCTCGACATGATTTGCGCATGCTTGTATTGCCTACCTTGAAATTTATAAATAATGATATTGCCTCCTCAGCCTGAGTTAAATTGTTAAATAATGGGAGATAAATTTGGAGATTTCTTAATTATGAAAGAATTGCTTACTTATTTCAAAATATTGAGCTTGCAGCCGTTCATATCATCCATACTTAATTTTATCATTGATATCCCATTTATAGCCCATAGTAACTGTCAAAGTCAACCCCACATCACTACTTCTTCGGGGTTAGGCGGGATACTTACTGGGTACGCGTTTATTTACTTACTCATACTACACTTGCTGCACATTTTTTGTGCAGGTACACATATGCTTAGCGGCCTTGTGGGCGCAGAGGCGCGATTATGGCGGGGACTTAAGTGAGCTGCATTCTCTACGATGCAGTGCAGCCAGCAGAGTCTTCTTCAGTGAATTGTATTTTCTTTCCTGTGGAAGTTGTATTTCGGGCAGTTATTGTATTTTATTTTAAATTTCTAGAAAAGGCTCATGCACTTGTGACACCGGGTTGGGATGTTCGCTATTGAAATTGGAAAATATTGTTATTTATTCTATAAGTTCATCTTTTACTAGATAAATTGAAGTACATTTACGATATCAAAAGTATTAAAATGAGGACTTAATTAACTATTTAGTGTTGGCTTGCTTGACAGTGGAGTCTGACGCCATCACGACCTTTACAGATTTTGGGTCGTGACAAATATGAGATTAATTGAGGATGCTAAAATTAATTATGAACGGCTATTATGATCAGAGATGTGGTTATGAGCATACGTATAATATGTATATGGGCACGAAATTGTTACAGTCGGTTGAGACTAACACAATGTGTTAATATGAAAAAAAAAATCAGGCATTTGAAATTCATTTGAGTGTATGGAATTGGCTTTAAAGCTTATAATTGTGGATAAAAAAAATAATCTCCACTGAGATGGTGTTGTAGGACCCGTATTAAATTTATGGTGACGTAGAATCACCCGTGTGTATGTGTGAAATAATGCACTCAGTAATTAAATGTCATCAGAATAAGTCTTGGCACATTTGAGGACGAACGTATGTATAAGAGGGGTAGAATGTAACGACCCGACTTGTCATTTTAAGAATTAACGCTCCGTTCGTGACTTAAGGTCTCGAGCAACTTCGTAATATGTATTATGACCCGCGTGTATGGTTGAGTTTGATTTTGGGAAGATTCGGAATTTAATTTGAAAGAACAATTCTCATTAAGAAGCTTAAAAGAAAAGAGTTGACCGGAGAGTTGACTTTTGAGCAAACGACCCTGGAATAGAGTTTTGATGACTCCAATAGCCCCGTATGATGATTTTGGACTTAGGAGTGTGTCCGAAAATCTATTTGGAAGCCCGTAGCTAAATTAGGGTGGAAATGGCTAAAACAGAAATTTAAGTTTGGAAGTTTGACTGGGGAGTTGACTTTTTGATATTGGGGCCGGAATCCGATTCTAAAAATTTGAATACCTCCATTATGTCATTTATGACTCGTGTGCAAAATTTGAATTTATTCCGGATTGATTTGATATGTTTCGGCACGAGTTTTGGAAGTTGGAAGATTTGGAAATTTATGAGTTCAATTTGTGGTGTGATTCGTAGTTTTGACGTTGTTTGATGTGGTTTGAGGCCTCGATCAGGTCTGCGCTATATTTTAGAACTTGTTGGTATGTTTGGTTGAGGTCCCGAGTGGCTCGGGTGAGTTTCGAGGTGAGTTGTGAACGCGTTTGGGCATTCCAACACTATGATGATGTTTTGGGACAGTTGAAGTGCGGAGGGCACATTCTGGAGTACGGATGTGCGGCCGCAAACTCCCAAAGTATGGAGGCAGTGGTAATTGTGCGGACCACACTTGAAATTGTTCTGTCCGCTGTCGAAATTATGCGGTCCGCAAAATTCTTCTCGCGGCCGCAGAAAGGTAATTTCGCTGGTTCGCTCGTCCAACTTCGGAAGCTTATATCTTTTAATCTACAAAGAATTTGGTGATGATTCAAAAATGAAAGTTGTAGCGCTTTGCATCTAGTTTTCATTAAAATTTATCATTAATTATTTGAACATTTGTAGAGAAAGCTATGGTCAATTTACTGAAACTTGGTAGTGCAGAGCTGGTGAAGTGCGGCTGCACAATTTGGAGTGCGACCGCAGGACCTGGGATGTGTGACAGCACAAGAAAATGTGCGGTTAGCACAATGGGGATCAGATTTTGTACTATATGAATGAGGGTTTCATCTCATTTTTTATTTTTGGACTTTGGGAGCTCGGTTTGTGGCGATGTTTCGTGGGATTTTCAAGCAAATCATCTGGGTAAGTGATTCTAACTTGGATTTTGTTAATATACATGAATATATCATTGTTTTCATCATTTAATTAGTATTATGAGATGGAAATTTGGGAAAAGTTCATGATTTGGAGGACGATTTGTTATTGGAATTCGATAAAATTGGTATGGTTAAACTCGTATCGGAATGTGTGTTCAGATTTCTTATAAATTACGTCACGTTCCGAGGGGGAGGGGGGTCCCGCATTGACTTTTTAGAATAAAACTTTAAGTCGACGTTTTATTATTCGGAATTGTTTCCGATAAATCATAATGAAGTTATACAATTAATCTGGATAGATTTGAGCTTTCCGGAGGTCAATTCAAGCAAGAAGGAAATTTTTTGGAATATCGGCATAACTTCAAAAAGGTAAGTATCTTGCCTAACCTTGAGTGGGGGAATTACCCCTTAGGCATTGAGTCTTATGTGCCATTTGTGAAATGTGAAAAGCCGTGTACGCGAGGTGATGAGTACGTACTCGGGCTTATATATGCAAATTTTATTGAGTTAAAGTCTTAGGCATTATTGTGTAGTAAATTGGATAATTGTTGGCATTTATTAAATCATCAATTTATCATGCCTCAATCCTTGTTTGTTTTATTTGTTTTTACGTGACAATTTGATAGGATTGTTACTTGAATATTTATGTAAATTTCGTGAGTTTGTTGATTTGATGCTTCCTGGAAATAATTATATTATAGATTTTCCATCTGCAAATAATTAATGAACTAAGTTTAAACTGAGGCGTTAATATAATAATCAAGAATTTGGATTGATGAAGGCGTTGCCCTATACTGAGTATTTTCTATCTTTGTTGATTGTTTTTGAGGGTTTATATATGTTGGGTGGAGCCTTGGGCTATTTTTGAGAAATTTATTGATTTTACTATATTATTGGAATTGGTTGTGGTTGTTGGGCAAATTGTGATAGGAATTGATTGTGTTGTATTGTCGTGATAATATCCCGTATAAATTATTGTGTGATTTGAGTTATTATTATGAGGATATAAGGGTGACATTTCACTGTTGATATTATGTAGGTATAAGGGTGGCATTTCACCGTGGTTATGTGTGTTGGGATATTGTCTGGGCAGAGTGATAAGGCTGGCTATTATACAGAGCGATAAGGGAGGCTACTGATATTGTCAGGGCAGAGGGATAAGGGAGGCTATTATAAGAGTGATAAGGGTGGATATAAGAGAGATAAGGGTGACTATTGTCAGGGATGATACATGATGATATGGAGTTATTGTGTTGGTAATTTTTATGTGATGATGTGGGGTTATTACGTTGGTAATTTTCATGTGATATTGTGATTTTCCTTGTGTTTATTTTTATATCTTGTGCAATTTGTCTTATTGTTGGTAAATTGATAATAGTCTGATCTATGTTAAAATTGGGAGCATGTGGCTATTGCCAGGCGGATTATGAAATGAAATGTGGGCATGAGGTGCCGTGAGTAAATAATAATGATATTGGTACGTGAACTGTCCGTGCAGTTGTGATATGAAATGTGGGCACAAGGTACCGTGAGTAAATGATGATGATATTGGCACGTGGGTTATCCGTGCGGTTGTGATAGAGAAATTGGTACGAGGTGCTGTGGAAATATGAAAGTGGGCTGAGACCCGTATTTTTATGATTTTGAAATGAGGTGTCACATGGTGACTTTTATTCGAAAGATATTTATTTGGAAGAATTATATTTGAAAGAATTATATTTGAAAGATATTTATTTGAAGGTAGTATATTCAAAATATATTTATTGGAGAGTATTATATCCTGAAGATTATTATTTGAAAAAAAATATATAGGCCAAAGATTTACATTTGAAGGACTTGATTAATTGGTTGTACTTGTATTCATTATTTGTTGAGCAATATTTATGGTGTTTTTGTTGCCCTAGTATGTATATCACTGATTGATTATTGTTGCCATCATTGTTATTTATTTCCTATTATTTTTGTATACTATATTGCACAAGTTATTAGACTAGTGAGTGTCTTGACTATACCTCGTCACTACTCCACTGAGGTTAATCTTGATACGTACTGGGTATCGACCGTGGTGTACTCATACTACACTTCTGCACATTGTTTTGCAGAGCCAAGTATTGGAACTATCGGACTCGGACAAAGTTAGAGTGTGATTACAAAGATTCAAGGTAGAGCTGCTTGGCCGTCGCAGTCCCTTGAAGTCTTTCCATTTTATTGTACTGTTAATTATTAATCAAACAATATTGAGTATTCGATCCTTGAGATCATTTCATGTATTTAGCTAGAGTTCGTGGCTCAGTATTACCAGTCTTGAGAGGTTGTTTGTACCTATATACGCTGTTAGTTTTTATTTAAAAAACTATTCGCTTGAATTGTAATTATAATCGATTTACTTAGTCTTAGAGACTATGTACCATCACAACGCCTGTGGTGGGATTTTGGGTCGTGACAGTATCGGAAAGATGCAGCATCCGACAAAGGATCTTATCTCAACAAGGATGCATCACAATACAAAAAGTTTCCCTGCAATACGTATTTTTGACCCACAGCTTCATCGAACAGGTGGCGAATCTTCGCCACAAGATTCCCAAGGGATGTCGCCTGGAAGGAACTCCTTGGATCAACCCAGTTTAGAGGAAACCTTAAAGTCTTTCATGGCTCAACAACAGAGTTTGAATACTCAAATAGGTCTAATATTCAATGCATTGAGAGGGAGCACATATCAAAGGCTCATAATGTAGAAGTATTGCTACAACATCATCCCGTTCGGGTTAATGAACAACGGGGAAATATATCAAAGGCTTGTCACTCAAATGTTCGCAGATTACATTGGAAAGTCCATGGAAGTCTATATTAGCAACATGTTGGTCAAATCTATCCAAGCAGTTGATCATCTGGATCACACAAGGGAAGTGTTCATTGTCCTTTGAAAGTACAACATGAAGCTGATCCCAGAGAAGTGGCCTTCAGAGTGTGCTCATGTAAGTTTCTTAGCCCCCATTTGGCCATAGATTTTGTCAAGTTTTTTCCAAATTATATTTTGGCAAAACATGTTTGTTTATAGATTTTATCCATGTTTTGGCAGATTTTGAAAACAAAATTTTCAAATCTCAAAACTAGCTCTAGACCTGTTTTGGCCCAAAATATTACTGTTGGATTTTTTAACAATTGCAAAAATTACCCCAAACTTTTATATTTTATAAAAAAGCCCACCAACTATTTTGACTCAATTAATCCACGAGATAATTACTATCATTTTCTTTTGGACTGATGAATCTTGTAATATTCTTGCAATTTACTAAATTATAGTGGCTAGTAATTGTCCTATTAGAAGTTGATATTAAAATATCAGGTTATGATTTTAGGATAGTGTATTATGTAGTTCATTATAAAAATAATAATTTTGTGCCAAACTTATCTATGTTCAAGACTGGTGGTGGCAAAATAATTAAAAAAAAATAGTTATCCACCCATATTATCTATTGAAAAATTAGTTGGATAATGAACTTTTTAAAAATGGGTCAAATATGGATAAAAAATATATTATCCACTTAGAAAATGGATAACCAAGTGGATAACCAATGGGTTTAACTTTTATATTTGTAAAGCCTCAAATTGGGGGTTCCTCAAGTTTGGAAGACATGAAATTCTTCCAAAAGTGATCATATTCAAGAAGCCATGGATAATATGGATATCCATTTTATCCGTTGGTTAACCCATTTTTTATCCGTATTAAATATGGATCGGGTCAAATAATTTATCCTCTTTTTACATTATCCATTTTTGACCCGTCCATATCTGACCTGACCCACCCGTTTGCCACCCCCTATTCAGGACTATGGTTTGTGATAATGATAATGAGTGGCATCGATATTAATAAATTTGTTTGTTTTGGCATTGTTGGGTATTTTTTTTTTTTATAGTTTTTAGAACTTATGGGTATAAGTTACATTTCATATTTTTTAAAAAAAATAAAATAAGTTGTAAAAAATTATGTCCAAACAGATTTTCATGTTCAAACCAAACTTCACCCAAATAAGTTTTTTAATACAAATTTGGGAATCTATGGCCAAACGCTCGATTAGTTCCCTAGTCTCAAATAGAGGTATAAAAGCTAATTCTACACAAATAAATTTTATAGAGGAAAACCCGAAATTGTTAAAGAGCCAGAAAGAGGTAATGAGACTGATTGGACGGGTAGTAGCACTCAGTTGGTTCATATCCCATTCCTCGGAAATATTCCATAACATCTTCGCCGCACTAAAGAAAAATTAAAACTTCGAGTGGACTCCCAAATGTCAACAGGTGCTACGAGACCTGAAGAAGTATGTATCAAACACACTGCTCTTTTCCAAGCCTCGACCGTGAGAAGAAGAACTACTAATATATTTAGCCGTACCAGAAACTACTGTAAGTAGTGTGTCGGTGTGAGAGGACAAAGGTACGCAATCTCCAATCTATTATGTTAGGATGTAACTTATAGATGCCGAAACTAGGTTCTCACCCCAGAAAACGTTAGCTTTAGCACTCATAATGGCCTCCCCGAAACTAAAGCCTTATTTTCAATATCATCCTATTTTCGTGGTGACTACCTTCCTACTATGGAATATTCTTCATAAGCCAGAACTATCTGAGCGTCTTGCTAAATGGGCGTTCAAACTAAGCGCATTTAATATTACAACCTCGTATTGCTCTCAAGTCGCAAGTCCTAGCTGACTTTGTCGTTGACTTCCATGTTGGAAATTGAGTTTTGATGATCATGTCGAGTCTCAGACCGTGGGTCTACTAGTGATTCATGTATAGCTCAGAGTCCTTGAAAGAATGGGATTCACTTTCATGCATGACAATCGCCTATTTATACTATGCTGACCTGGCAAACACATGGAAACGCCAGGAAAATTTGGCAGATCATTGCGGGTTGATTTTAGGCCAAAATTTAAGGAAGTACTTATGGAATTAAATTCTACTTCTTTGGAAGACCGAATAAAATCTTTTTACTTTCTTTATTTTTCAGGGTTAGGAGATTTGGTGCAACTGGGTGAACATCCTTCTATTCCTATCCGTCTACTATGTATTCATACATATAGTACGAGTTTATTTTTGCACAGCTTGAGCACCTACACAAAATCCGAGAGATCTTTCTTCTGAGCAACAACTTTGTGAGAACCAAGAGCAAGACAAAGTGAAGAACCTAGTTTCAAAGATTGATTCAAGTTTAGTTCATTTTGTCATGATCTTATAATAGGTCTTTTGAGTTGTAATCTTACATTGCTTATACTAGAAGCTATTTGTAGGAATTCTTGAGTGACAATCTTTTGTTCTAGACTAAGAAATTAGTTTGGAGTGAGTAGCTACGATCAATTTGATTGTAGGTTGTTGAATGACTACATTTAGTCTCTTAGGTTGTAAAAGAGTTTTGTAACATGACTCCTCGTTGTTTGTACTGAGGTTTGTGAGAAAATTCCAAAGATGGATCGTGGTTTTTACTCTCTTGAGAAAGGAAGTTTTACACGTAAAGTTCCTCTCTTCTTTATTTTCTGCATTTATTAGTTACAGGAATTGCAAAAACCTTTTGAAGACTCAGGTATTTAACCAAAAAATAGTTTTTGTGGTCAAAGCAAATAATTAAATAATTCAGGTTTCTAATAACCAATTTTATTTAACTTTTCCTAGTATAGATTTGTAATGACCCGACCAATCGATTTGAGCTTTAGCATTTTGTTCAGTGGTTCGAGGTCTTGAGTGGCTTCATATTGTGTATTATGACTTGCGTGTATGTTCAGATTCGATTTTCGAATGTTTCGGGATCTATTTTGATGAGTGATTCTCAATTTAGAAGCTTAAATTGGAAATGTTGACCGATGTTAGACTTTTGTTAAAACGACCCCAAAATGGTATTTTTACGACCCCGGTAGGTTCGTATTATGATTTTGGACTTGGGAATATGCCCGAAATCAAATTCAGATATACATGGGTTGATTTGTGTTGTTTTGCTGAAAATTAGTAACTTGAGGTTTAAAAGTTTGAACGTAGGTTGACTTGATAGATATCATGTTTGGATTTCTATTTCGGGACTTGGAATATGTCCATTTTGTTGTTTGGAGCTTGTTTGCAAAGTTTGGCGTCATTCCAAGTTGATTTGATAGGAATTGAACGCATTATTTTGTTTTTAGAACTTCTTTAGTTTCATGTTGATTTCATGTATTTTGGAGGTCCGATTCACGATTTCGGATGTTATTTTGACGATTTGATCACGCGAGCGAGTTTGTGTTATATTTTTTGACTTGTGTTGATGTTTGGTTTGGAGCTCTGAGGGCTCGGGTGAGTTCCAGATGTGTATAAGAGTATTTGGAAGAATTCTAGCATTGCTGGTTTTTGCACAAATGCTTCAGGTCTTGCATTTACGAGATTTTGTTCGCATTTGCGAGAAAGGCTGGGGATTGCTTGGTTCGCTTTTCGAATATTTTGTTCGCATTTGCGATAGGGCCTGGGCTAGGACAGTTCCACATTTGCGATCAAATGGTCGATTTTGCGATAAATCTACTGTTCGCATTTGCGAACTTTATGTCGTATTTTCGACATCAGCAGGGGTATGAGGGTTTTCTCTTTTGAGATTAATTTTCGCATTTGCGGGTTCACATTTGCGACTGGACATAAAAGCTGAGGGATATGATTTTCGTCTCATTTTCATATCTTTGAACCCTAGGATCGGTAGGAGGCGATTTTGAAGAGGGATTTTCATCTACAATCATTGGGTAAGTGATTTTTTTTTATCAATTTCCAACTATTTTACATGATTATATATGAGATTTAACATCAATTTTGTGAGAATAAAAGTGAAATTTTGAGAAACTTTGTATATATTTTGAAAAAAGAGAATTTGAGTTTTGAGAGTCGATTTGGACTCGGATTTTAAAATAAAACACATGTATAGACTCACGGGGTTATGGATAGCTGGTATCTACCTTTGGACCCGAGTTTTGACCGGACGAGCCCGGGGTTGACTTTATTGGCTTTGGAGGAATTGTGCAATGATCATAGCTTTATTTATTGGAATTGATTTCTTTTGCATTAATTGATGTTATTAAGTCAATTTTGGTTAGATTTGTGCCGAGCGGAGGTTAATTGTAAAGGAAAAGCTATTTTTGAGTATTGATTGAGGGCTTTTGAGGTAAGTATCTTGCCTAACTTTGTGTGGAAAAACTACCCCATAGGGATTGGTTTGTTTGTACTATTTTAACTACGTGAAAGATGTGTACTTGAGGTGACAAGTGTGTATACGACCTTATATGTGAAAATTTGACCGGTTTAGACTCTTAGGTTTCTTATATCCATTAAATTGAGGTTGTTCCATCATGTTATATCCTCCATTGTTAAATTTACTCTTATATGATTTATTTGAAGTTATTGGTTCATGTTCTATCTTTTATCACTAAATTTACCCATACAAGCTTTAATTGTAATTGTTGCCTCTTTATTGTCATTTTTTTTCTTTCATAGTTGAGTATTTCTTATTTGAAGTTATAGCTACACGTTATCTCCTCCGTAGTTGAATGTCCTTAATTGAAGTTATTGTTACATGTTATCTCTTCAGTAGTTGGTTATCCTTATTTGAAGTCGATGTTTATCTCTCTTATTGTTGAACTACTCTTACTTGAAGTCATTATTACTTGTTATGTATTTCATTGTTGAGCTTATTCTTTCATTTTATTGTATTGTTGTAATTCTTGTGTTGATTTACTTGTCGTACCCTCATGTTATTGTTGTTCTTGTTGTACTCGGTATTGTTGAGCCGTGGGCTATGTGTGGTTGTGGTATTGGAATTTTTGTTGGGGAAACGTGATAGTATATTGTGATGTGGTACTGATATTTATATTATGTTGTTATGTTTTTGGCACATATGGTATTGTTGAGAGGATTATAGGGGTGTTCGCACGTGAGTTGTCCGTGCTATTGTTACTATTGATATTTGCGCATGCGGCATTTCAAGGCGGGCTATACATGTTGGGTTGCGCATGTGACGAGACAAGGTAAGAAAATTATTACGCGCGTATGGCGAGACAAGGAAGGCATTTACTTTATTATTGTGCATGCGGCGAGACAAGGTGGGCTATGTTGGGGATGATTTGTAATGTCCTGGGGGCATATTCATTGATGATATTTGTGTGGTGGTGTGGCTATCTTGTGCGAGTCATGCATATTACGGGTTTTGTTGTGTTGTTTCCAATGTTCCACTCGGTGTCTCTAATCTTACTTGTTGACTCGAGCTGTGATAGTACATTTGCACAAGCATACACCGTAATCTGTCACTTATATAGTCCAAGAATATGAACCTTGATGTTTGTTAATCATTTACATGTATTCTTGTATACCTCCCTTCTGTGCGTGAGTTATACTATTGGCACGTAAGTTGTCCGTGTTGATATAAGATACTGTTACTATTGGCACCTGAGTTGTCCGTGCAGATATGAGGGATTGTTAGTGTTAGCACATGAGTTATCCGTGCATATATGAGGTATTATAGGAATTGACACGTGAGTCATCCATGCGGTATGTGAGTTGTCCGTGCGGTTGTAATTGGTAATGTGGGCACAAGATGCCAAGTGATCAGGGTTCGTGATTTGGGACCCGTGATTTATGATTATGAGGTGCAGTAGCTCGGGGTAAATTCTTGTATAAACCTTGTGTGAGAGTGGTTGATTATTGGGTTGCAACTTATTTTTCCTTACTTGGTTTCACTAGACTTTAACTGTATTTTGCTTTCTTTACGGCGTTATTACCTGTTTGCTCCTTGTTGCTAATTGTTACTTCTAGTTTCCATTTGCAAGTATTGTATTGTCATTCTTACCATGTTTAGCTTTATACTAATATTGTTACCCGTTAGTTTTATATTCATACTTGTACATGTTGTTCTATCTAGTAGGTTTCTTGACTGTTCCTCTTCACTACTCCACCGAAGTTACTCTTGATACTTACTGGGTACCGCTGTGGTGTGCTCATGCTACGCTTGATGCATATTTTTGTGCAGATCTAGGTACCTTGGAGTGTACTAGTCTTTAGTTAGCTGATTGTGAGTTGCGGCAGAGACTTTAAGGTATACCTGCCTTTGTGTTCGCAGGCCTCAGAGCCACCTTTTGAAGTTTTATTTAGTTATTGTTTACTTCTATTCCAAACAATGATGTATTTGATATTCTTAGTTAATCTTAACTAAAAAAGTGCTTAAAAGCCAATAAGCACTTAAAATAAGCCAATCCAAACACTCTGAGAGGCTTATAGATTGTGCTACCGGTTTTGGGATGTTGTATATCTACTGTGGATTGTTGGCTTTGTATAAAAATTTCTGGTTCATGTTTAATATTTGATTGGTTAAAATATGTTATTAATTCAGTAAGTATTATGCTTACCCAATCTTAGAGACTAGGTGCCATCACGACTCCTAAGGAGGGATTTTGGGTCGTGACAAGATTAATAATAAATAATGGAGATAAAATATTGAGAGAATAAGAAAAAAAATTCTTATTGATAATCGCAGCTTCCAAGAAGAGAGAACGTGATTCTTCAAATAGCTGAGAATAAAATATAAGTGACTGATAGTATAATTTTGTGAATTCCTTGATGATCGTGCAAGATATGGTCTGGGGTGGGGTGGGGGTATATAAGGGTACAATATGTAACTGCTTTGCGCTACTTAATTCTCGCCCGTTACTAATATTTATTAAATTAATTACCCATTACTTTGGGTAATTTGTAAAGGTTATTGTAATAATAACCAATCACGTACAATCAGGGATTAATAATCAGAGGCAGATCCAGGATTCCAAAAGGATGGGTGCACCATTATGAATAGGTGAATCTAGAACTTATATTTGACGGGTTTAACTATAGTCTCTTATCATAAACCCACTATACTTTTAAAATTATAGGTTCAAAATGATATTCTTTTTGCAATTTTAGTGATTTTCATTTATATATATATGCTTCGTGCCGAAAATAAGACTTTTTAGAGTGGGATTTGAACCGTCAATTTCACTTGTAGAGGTGCACCAAGTAATTATTGTATCATAGGAGTATTTGAGCATGGGTGCACGCACATATATTTAAGTAGTTTTTTTAAAAGAAATATAACATTGTTATATATAGTTTAGGGAGAGGAGTATGGGTTCACGTGAACCCATATGCATCGACCTAGATACGCCCAGGAGATTATACCGATTTCTTTCCATATTATTGGCTATTAATGAACCTTCTTTCCTCATGGTTTTTAATTATCCATCTCGTGCCTATCTTCTCCTTTCCAGCTATCAAGTACAATATCTTTATAAAACGATCCCGTGGGTGTTTTACTCATGCTTTCCCTAGCCTTCATTCTCCTTTATCACTTGGCTCTTATGGCACATGCAGTATATCATTAGTCCACGTGGTGAGCATATTTTTCCACCAATATATATAGTCCCCCCATTTTCTGAATATTCTCAACTAACTATTCGGGAAGTGGTAAGTTTATTTATGGTGGGATGTCTTGCTGCCTCTTTCTGATATCATTATGATTTAATTTAGAAGCGAAGAGACATATGTCTCTTCCATTTAATGCTCGAGACATGTGTCTTATCGTGATTGACTCTGCTGTTTGCAGCGGATTTTTAGGGCTACTGCGACTGTGTCTTCCAAAATTTCTCCTACTCTCATTCGTTTTCTTCTAAGTCTTCTCTGCAACTCTCTTTTTCTTCGTTCTTTTACTGTACTTTACAATGACTTCATGATCTTCAAACCCTTCTTCATCGTTTGATCCTTGGCGTGCTTTTATAGTGGATGAACTTCCTACTTCTTTAGCTCCGGTCATAAGTAGGAATAGAGGTGGAAGGCTTCGTAGCCTAGGCTCCATATCGAGCCGAATCACCACCTCTTCTAATAAAAAATCCTTCTAAACATTCTTCTTCGTCCAAAGCTAAATCCATATCCTCCCCTAGATCTTCTTCCAAATCCAGTGATCAAAACAAAACATTGCCTTAACCATTAGTTTCAGAGATCGTTTCTCAAGAATGTTCTTTTAAATCTGACTATGAAGCATGGAAGAAAGAAGTTTCTTTCATAGCAACACTTAAACTTGCTGATCACTATCCTTCTCTTATTAACTCTGGTTTTCTCCCCCTAGTGCACCGAGAATATCATTGGAAACCTGACTTCCCAATTACAGCCCCTAGTGCGGATGATTGAATAATCACTTACCGTGAGGGTTGTTCGTTCGTCTACACTTATCCTTTCACTTTAGGATTCAAACCTCCTATTGACCCAATGGTATAGAGTTCTATCACTATATCGACGTTTGCCTCTGGAAAATAGGCCCGATAATGGGGAGGGCAGTGGCTTGCCTTCTTTACTTATCGGGTTTTGTTCCGCCCTTTTATCTTTCCATTATCTCCTCCATCTATATTCCTCAAAGGTTTTTGCAATGGTGTTTTCACACTCGTAACACGAAGCAAAAGAGTCTTGGTCTGTCCTGAAGATGACGGTGACCGAGGTCGGTATGCTCGGTTCATAGTTGTCCCCACTTATGCCTTAGTGGGAGAAAAGAACATGCCCTTTTCCGAGAAGTGGAACTTTGCACGTGAGTAGTTCCCTTTGCTTCTTCACTATGCTATTTTTCCTTTACAATACTAACTTTTTTGCTCATATTTTCTTATTTTTGAGCCTCCATGGAAGTGTTTGGTGAACTTCTCGACTTCCATGATTGGGTAGAAAAAAATATTATCTGCTGCTTCTATGGAGCAAAGATCCTGGAAGTTTCTATCCCAAAAGTTTAGGTGGAAAGTTAAAACTCACGATATGTTACTTTACTTTACCGTGAAATTTTCATTTTTTCCTTCTTGTTTTGACATACTTTGTCATTTTTAGGATTTGCAATCTGCGTATTCCGTCTTTCTTTCGCTCTTGTAGTTAGACTCAATGTCAACACTGCTTAGGAGCAAATTTTGAATGTGTCCTCTTCAAAGAGGAAAAATAACAAATCCCTTTCCTCTGATGAAAAGGAAAAAGATGAATGCTCTCTAGTAAAGAAGTCTAGAGTCAGGAGGTACGTCGTCTTGGATAATGAATCCAATGGTCCTCAGAACCAGCCTTCAGACTCTGTACCTTTTTACCTGGTCGATGAGCCTAAAGATGATCCTCTAGAAATTTCGAAGGATGATAATGCTGATCCTACCTTGACCCCCGTTCAAGTCCTGTTGAGATACTTTTTTCTCAAGGATTTGATAGTGAAGAAAAAGAGTTTGGCTTAGTTTCTGAAGAGCCACCTCTTGTGATCCTTCCCATGAGCCCCGTTGCTCCAACTGCTACTCCCGATGTTGTTCCTCGTGATGAAGCTAGTCCTTCCACTGGGAGAGGTATGAAGAAGGTTATGATCGAAGTCCCCGAGGGCATGAACTTACTGAAGAAATCTAACCGAGTTGCGGTTTAGTTGAAACCTTTGATTGGCCCCTCGATAGGGAAAAACCTAAATCCCACTCCTATCACTTTGAAAAATGATATTATTCATTCTTCTCTCGAGGTATATTTTTCCTCTCTTACATCTTTCAATTCTTCTCTCTTAAAGCTTATAATGCTTTTTCCTTGCCTTTTGTATATCAACTTAACAGGTTCGGAGCTGATCTGAGAGTGGATTGGACTGATTGCAGAATGGAGCATGGAAGCTGACGACTAGAAAGATCAATTTGAGTGCCTCCAGGTATAGGAGGACATCTTGGATGGTGAGAAAGTGACCTTAGAGCAAAAACCTAGGATCACTACTGCTGAGTTAGCAGTAATGAAATATTCTACCAATCAAGCTGAGAAGTAAAAAGACAGGATAGAATCCAGCCGAGAAGCATTCAAGGGCCACCGAGGAGATTCAGAGTTTGAAAGAACTTTTGAATCAAAAAGAAGTGTACTCGGGTGATTTGGTCCAAGCATTGACTCAAACCCAAGAAGATCTCCGCACCTCTTCCAATAAAGTTAAGTCTCTTGAGGCAACTCGTGAACCTTTCAAAGTCTCTTATGAAGCTGCCGAGACTGAAAAAGAAGAACCGATGGCTGAAGTTGAACAACAGGAGAAAGATTGTGAGGCTCTCAAGGATAAGATAACTATGGATGTGAGTTGGGCCTTCCTGAATACACATCTAGAAACTTTGACTGAGGCTAGACAAGAAGACTTTGATCTCGAAGCTGAGATTGCCAAGGCTAAGGATGCGATTTAAACTACTCAACAACGTCAAAATTTTTGTACTCCCAAGGATGAAAGTTCCAAGGGAGATTTTAGCAAAGATAGTTTAGAGGCTGATCCTGCTCATCCCCAGCCTTCATCTTCTAGTCCCCAAGTAGATCCTTCCGCTCTTTTTTAAGTTGTTTCCTAGTTTTCTCTTTTAACACTGATTTTTGATATTTCTTGGATTGTAATGACCTGTCGGGTCGTTTTGAGTATTGTAGCCCCATTCCCCCATATATTTCTTATGCTATGTTCATTTGTGGTTATTTCACTTACCGGGGTGGTTGGTTTGGTTCCGGAGATGTTTCAGAATGAATTGGGACACTTAGTCCCAAGGTTGGAAGCGTAAGTTGAAATAGTTGACCGGATATTGACTTATGAGTAAACAAAACTCCAGAATAGAGCTTTGATGGTTCTGATAGCTTCGTATGATGATTTCGGACTTAGGAGTATGCCCGATTATTGATTTGGAGGTCTGTAGGTCATTTTGGCTTGAATTGGCGAAAGTTGAAGGTTTAGAAAGTTGAGAAGTTTGACCGAGAGTTCACTTTATTGATACCGGGCTTGGTTTTTGGTTTCATAAGTTAGAATAGGTCCGTTATAATACTTTTGACTTGTGTGTAAAATTTGAGGTCAATCAAAATTGGTTTGATAGGTTTTGGCATCGAGTGTAGAAGTTGGAAATCCATTAGTTTCAATAGGCTTGAATTGAGGTGAGATTTGTGTTTTTGATGTTATTTGAGACTTCGACTAAGTTCGTATTATCTTTTAGGATGTGTTGGTATGTTTGGATGGGGTCCCGGTGGCCTGGGGTGAGATTCAGATTGATTCGGATTGAGTTTTGGCCATATAGAACTGCTGATCTGGTGTCCGATGCAGTCTTCATCGCGTCCGTGATGAAAAGATCGTATTCGCGTAGAGTTGTTCCAGGGTAGGATACTTTTGTTCTTCACGTTCGCGAAGGTTTAGTGGATCTGTTCACCTCGATCGCGAGAGGGGTTCCGCGTTCGCATAAAAGGATGAGGCCGGCTTTTGCACTAGGCATTTAGCCTCCGCGTTCGCAATGCGTAGGCATTGGGTCAAAGGTCATCGCATTCGCGACTGGATTGTTGTGTTTGCGTAATAGGATTTTCCAGCAGGTAATTTTTGTGCTTCGCAAATGCGAGGCATTTTCCGCGTTTGCGATGGAGGCATACTGATAAGTGTTGATTTTATCCATTTATTATTACTTTCTTGCTTTAGTTTTAGTGTGAAAGTGTTGATTTATGTTCCCAAAACTAATGAAATCGTGCAAATTGTAGGAATGCTGGAGAATTGGACTTTAATAATCTAACTCAAAAATGAGTATTCCGGCTCATAAGGCAAGAAGGAGTGCATCAGGCCAAAAATGCGGTTCGCAGAAGTAATTTTGCAACAGAAGAAGAAGGCGCGGACCGTAGAATTCTCTTTGCGGCCGCAGATCTGGTGATTGATGCTCAAATGATGATTGAAGCAAAGTGCGGACCGCACACAATTTGTGCGGCCGCAAAACATGGTCGCACTGGCAAGAATTCAATAAGTTCAGAGAGTTTGCAAAATGACCAAGTATGAAGCCTTGCCAAGAGTGCAAGCGCAGAAGGAAGAGTGCGGCCGCAGAAGCTAAAGTGCGGCCACATACCAAATTGTGCGGCCACCGAAGTCTTCAACATGCAGATCCAAGTGAGAAAACCGCACATGGAATTGTGCGGCCGCTGATCCTCCTAAAGGGCTTTTTTGTCAGCAAAATTTGGGCCATTATAAATAGGCAGGAATCACTTTTTAGGTTAAGTTTGGTAGTTTTTTGAGCTGTAGCCGTTGTAGTTTACCACTTTTGGTAATTTGTGACCAATTTGGGTTAACAACACATTAGTTTATCATTTTAATTTTGTATTATGGCTCTAATTATTGTTTCTTCTTTATTTTCTTCCATTTCTATTATGAGTAGCTAGATATTTTCTAGGGTTGTGACTCAACCCTAGTGTGTAAACCTTATGGATAATTAATCTAATGTTTGTTTATGATTGGGTATTTGTTATTTCACCTTCTTCATGCTTTGTTTCTAGAATTAATGGTTGCAAACATTGATTCATGCCTTTTTTGACTTGGTCTTTACTTGAGAAAGAGGGACATAGTCTAGGAAAAACTCGGCTAACAAGAAATTGGGATAGTTAAGGTTTTGACTAGCCTAATTAAAGGGTTTGAACTAGAGATAAGGAAAATCCGACTTGAGTTCATATCAACTATTTGACTTGATATCCATTCGGGCTTGAGAAAGCCAAATTGGGCAAAATCACTCTATGACCGAGAGGTATTGAGTGGGTAAATTAGAGTTGAGAGCTATAATACACCCTGATCACTAAAACAAGTGTTAACGTAATTAAGCCATTAGGCTAACACCTAGGTGAAGGTTACATCCCTAGGCCTTTCACCCATTTGAAAAACAACAAAAATAATTAATCATTCTTTAGTTTCTT
This sequence comes from Nicotiana tomentosiformis, assembly GCF_000390325.3. NCBI lineage: Eukaryota > Viridiplantae > Streptophyta > Magnoliopsida > Solanales > Solanaceae > Nicotiana > Nicotiana tomentosiformis. The sequence goes on along the minus strand of NC_090813.1, from coordinate 160,928,526 downwards.
TTCTCTAGTCACATGCCACAATAGGAATTGTAAGGTACGGTCTAGCTCAGTAAGTTCTTGCTATATGTCCTTTGCCTTTGGGAAATATCCAAACGGCTATTAGATAATCATTTGCCCTCGTGACACTTTGCCGACAACCACAACAGAGGATGCCATCATAAGGCAATGGAGGTGCATATAGATGATTATATAACCAATACTTAGAGGCAACACTACTGTGTCTTTTCCCCCTTACTTGTACTCTTCCTTTGTGGTTCTTCTTTTTTGTTATTATTAATAAAAATAGCTACTAGGCAGTCTTCCTAGTAGTTTAATTTGCTTAAAAAGTATAGATTGTTGAAGTAAATTACAAAACCATCCTGTTTGGAAGCGTATTTGAGCTTTTTATTCTACATTCATCAAGTGTACACTCTAACATCCACATTTAACTCCCTTAGGAAATTGACCCCGACTCATTATTGGGTACTATTCTTCCAACGACCGTTTCCACTCATTGTTGAGTGTGGATTCGGCGTGGATCATGTATATGGGCATATTTAAAAACCCCAAATTGTGGGTTAGAGTATTATTTCATACTTTGACTTGGGGAGATTGGCTAGGGGCGATATTTGTGAGGGATTTCACTACAAATCAAGAGGTAAGCAACTTTTGATCAGTTTTGTCCGTTAATATTGAAGAATACCCATTGATTTTTCCAACTAGGTTAATGTGTTTTTTAGGTGAAAATTTGGGGATTTTGGACTAGGGATTGGCGAGTAAGATTTGGGGATTTGAGGCTCGATTTGTGGTCAGAATTAGATGGTTTTAGTACGGTTGGGCTCATTATTGAATGGGTGTTAGGATTTTGTGAATTTTGTTGGGTTTCGAGGTGTGGGCCCCGGGTTGACCTTTTTGGTTGACTTTTGAATTTGGTTAAAGAACTTAACTTTATCATATGAGATCGATTCCTATAGTTTGTATTGATTATATTAAGTTGTTTGTGACTACATTCGAGTTGTTAGGAGGCCGATTCGAGAGGCAAGCATTTGTTGGAGCATTGAGTAGCACACTTTGAGGTAAGTAATACTTCTAAACTTGGTACTGAGGGTATGAATCCCTGAAATACGTGTTATATGGTTGGTGTTGAGGTGACACACATGCTAGGTGACGGGCGTGTGTGCGTGCATCATGGTAATTATGACTCGGTTGATTCTATGGTACTATTTAGTTATCTGGTTTTGTTTTATCCATGTAGTTCCTACGTGTTAGAGTAATTGAGCTGTGATTCATGTTAGAAATCATGCTTAAGGTATCTAATTATTCTGTAGGGACCTACTGAGCTTATTTCTACTATTGGGTTATTTGCTTGAACTGCAATTATGTACTCAGTCATGTTTATTCATTTGTGTATCATATCTGAGTCTCTGTTATCATTACTGTTACATCATGTTATCATTGCTTGGGATGGGTGGTAAGTTATTTGTGAGTCTGTGAGACTAGAGAGATTGATGAATGATTTGGGCTTGAGAGCCGGACTGTGAGTGGTATTTTGGATCGGGCTGCACGCTGCAGCATTCCATATTGGCTTTATATTTATTACTATTATTATGGATTAGGTTGCACGCCGCAGCAGACCTTATTGGCTTATTTATTATTGTGGATCGGGTTACACGCGGCAGCATGCCTTATAGGCTTTATATTCGTGCTTGGGCAGGATCCGCCCCTCCGGAGTCTAATATATCAGCAGTGAGCACATGCATACTGATCTATATACACGTGCTTTGGTGTGGGACATAGATGGCAGGCACCCATACAGTGCTGAGTGATTTTGTGTGATGAGTGGGAGTTTGAGATAGACAGATTCATTACTCTAAGAGTGTGAGTACCTAGGATCACCACCGTGATATATTACATTTGATATGCATATTTGACATATAAGCACAGAGGTGTAACATTCCTCATGCTAGCTGTACTTTGCACATTTTATTAGTGTTGGGCTTAAACTGTTGAACTTGAAAACATACCTAAATTTCTGTACTGTGAACGAAATGAATATGGGAGTTTCTCTAAGTTATTACGGTCATTATCCTGTTATATCTGTGTTGTTATTATTTTGATTCGTACTGTATCTTTCTAAGCTCGTCGCTCCTTTCAACCCAAGGTTAGTCCTGTTACTTATTGAGTACATTGGGTCGATTGTACTCTTACTACACTCTATACTTTGTGTGAAGATATTGGTACATCTGGACGCAGTGATTGCTAGGATGGTGCGAGTACCGGTTCGGAGACTTCGAGGTAGCTGCTATGATGCCCGCAGACCTTGACTCCCCTTCCTTTCATTTTTATTTAGTATTGTTCTATTTTTTTCCAACAATTGTACTAGAGTTTTAGACTATGTTGACATTAGTAGCTCATGTACTCACTGACACCAAGATTTTGGGATTGGTGTAGTTGAGTCATAGGTTTGTTATTAGTTATTTATGAGACTTTTCACAATTGAACTTATTAAATCATATTTTTAATTCAAATGCGTAGTTGTTATGTGATTGTTGGCTTGCCTAGTAATGTGTTTGGCGCCATTAAGACAGGTTGAGATTTTGGGTCTTGACAAGTTGGTATCGGAGCACTAGGTTCCTTCGAACTCATGAGTCATGACCAGGTTTAGTAGAGTCGGATCGGTGCGAAGATGTCTGTACTTATCTTCGAGAGTCCACCGAACCATTAGAAAACTTCACTTTCTTGTATTCTTGTTATGCAGATTTGCTGATTCCGAAAACTAAACTTCTATTATTTTATTCTCTCATAGATGGTGAGGACACGTGCTACTGGATCAGGCGGACGACCACCAGTACCACTAGTTAGGGCCGTGAGAGGCCGGGGCCATGGTAGAGGCCGAGGTTCAGCTCGTACTATAACTAGAGCAGCACCTATGAAGCCACTAGTTGCTCCATCTTAGAAGCAGGTTCCAGATGTGGTCGAGCTAGTGAGGCCAGGTCAGGCACCAATTGTGCCCATTGTGATTCCAGGCCTTTAGGAGGCTTTGGCTCAGATATTGACTGTATGCATTAGCCTTGCTCAGGCTGTTTCAATTCCGATCGCACCAACCACTTCTCAGGCCGGGGGAGGTGCTCAGACTCCCGGCGCCTATACTATAGATCAGGTAGCTCAGGGACTTCAGACATTGAAGGTACTGCCAGCCCAACCGGTTGCAGCTGCTCGGGCCTAAGTTGGCCCACTTATGAGTGACTTGGAGCAGAAGATACTAGAGCAGTTTGGGAGGCTTAAGCCTCCAGAGTTTAGTGGGGCTGAATCAGAGGATGCTCAAGATTTTATAAGCAGGTGCTAGAGGATCCTTCGCATGATAGGTATTTTGGAGATCAGTGGAGTTTCATTCACTACCTTTCAGCTGATGGGGGAGGTCTATGAGTTGAGAAGGCCAGTCTGCGCTGCACCCCTATGTGGCATTAGTTGTCAGTTCTCTTCTTAGAGAAGTTTGTTCCAAGGACTTACAGAGAGGAGCTGCGTAAGCAGTTTGAGTAGCTATTCTAGGAGGGTATGTTAGTGCCCAAGTATGAGATGTGATTTTCAGTGTTGGCTCGTCATGCGATATGGTTAGTTCCCACTGAGATGGAGAGGATTAGAAGGTTCATTGATGGCTTCAACTATGGACTGCGTTTCATCATGACTCGGGAGATTGCGATGGGTGCATAGTTTGATGAGGTTGGTTGATATTTCTAGATGCCTAGAGTTGGTTCGTAATCAGAAGCGTGAGGACAGGGAGGCCAAGAGTCCTCATGGTTTGGGTGGTTTAGCAATACCACATCTGGAGGACAATCCCACCACAACAAGGGTCGTCCTTAAAGGCCCGCTCAGATGGCTCGTCCGGTTCATCGTGGTGCATCAGCTAGCCATGGTTCATAAAGTGCTCGTCTGGGTTAATCATCTTCAGTGCCCTCCCAACTCGGAGTTCATCCCGTGCTCCATCAGTTTAGGGTTCATCTATACCACATCCTTCTCGCGGTTATTCTAGTTCTCATGGTCTGATTCAGTCCCTGCCGCTATTGACGGATCAAAGTTGCTTTGAATGTGGAGATTTTGGGCACGTGATGAGGTATTTTCCCCGTCTTATGGGAGGTCCAGTTTAGCAGAGGGGTTAGGCTATGACTTTCGCACCAGTTACTTCACCACCCGCTCAGCCAGCTCGGGGTTGGACTTAGGCATCTCGAGGTCGGCCTAGTGGGGGAGGCTGATTAGGTGGTGGTTAGGCTTGATGTTGTGCTTTTCCCGCCAGGCCATATGCCGTATCTTTAAACGCAGTGATCAAAGGTATTATTTTAGTGTGCCGCAAGGATGCTTCCATATTATTTGACCCTGGTTCCACTTATTCATATGTATCATCGTATTTTGCTCGTTATTTGGATATGCCCTGTGATTCCTTAGTTACACCTGTTCATGTATCTACACCGGTGGGTGATTCTATTGTTGTGGACCATGTATATCAATCGTGTGTGGTGATTATTGAAGGATTAGAGACATGAGTTGATCTCTTACTACTTAGTATGGTTGATGTTGACGTGATTCTAGTCATGGATTTGTTGTCACCATGTCATGCTATTCTGGATTGTCACGCTAAGACTGTGACGTTGGCGATGCCGGAATTGCCTAAGATTGAGAGGAGAGGTTCTTTGGACTATGTTCCCAATAGAGGGTTTTCATATTTGAAGGCCCAACGGATGGTTGGGAAGGGATGTTTGGCATATTTGGCCTTTATGAGGGATGTTGGTGCTGATACTCCTACCATTGATTCTGTTCTAATAGTGCGAGACTTTCCGAATGTGTTTCTTGTAGACCTGATGGGCATGCCACCTGACAGGGACATTGATTTTGGTATTGACTTGGTGCCGGGCACTCCGCCCATTTCTATCAGCAGAGTTGAAAGAATTGAAAGAGCAACTTCAAGAGCTTGTTGATAGGGGGTTCATCAGGCCCAGTGTATCACCTTGGGGTGCACGGGTTCTGTTTGTGAAGAAGAATGATGGTACTATGCGGATGTGCATTGATTATAGGCGGTTGAACAAAGTTACAATTAAGAACAAGTACCCACTGCCGCGCATCGATGACTTATTTGACCATCTTCAGGGAGCTAGAGTGTCACCAGTTGAAGATTCGATATTTTGATATCCTAAAGACAGTACTCAGGACCCGCTATGGTCACTACGAGTTTCTTGTGATGTCTATTGGGGTGACTAATTCTCTAACAACATTTATGCATCTGATGAATAGTTTATTCCATTCATATCTTGATTATTTTGTTATAGTATTCATTGATGATATACTGGTGTACTCACTTAGCCGGGAGGAGCATGCGCAACATCTGAGGATTGTACTACAGATGTTGAGGGAGAAGAAACTTTATGCTAAATTCTCCAAGTGTGAGTTTTGTCTTGGTTCTGTGGCATTCTTGGGGAACGTGGTTTCCAGTGAGGGTATCGAGGTAGATTCAAAGAAGATTGAGGTAGTTTAGAGTTGGCCTAGACCGTCTTCAGCTACTGAGATTTAGAGTTTTCTTGCCTTGGCCGGATATTATCGCCGTTTCGTGGAGGGTTTCTCGTCCATTGCTGCACCTTTGACTAGATTGACCCAGAAGGGTGCCCCATTCAGGTGGTCTGATGTGTGTGAGGAGAGATTTCAGAAGCTCAAGACTGCCTTGACAACAACTCCAGTTCTAGTTTTGCCTTCAGCATCAGGTTCATATATGGTGTATTTTGATGCTTCTCGGATTGGTATTAAGTGTGTCTTGATGCAGGAGAGTAGGGTGATTTCTTATGCTTCGCGCCAGTTGAAGCCCCATGAGAAGAACTACCCCGTTCATGATTTAGAATTGGCAGCCATTGCTCATGCATTGAAGATTTTGACGCATTATCTCTACAGTGTGTTGTAAGGTATTTACAAATCATCAGAGTCTACAACACTTTTAAAGCAAAAAATCTAAATTTGAGACAGCGGATATGGTTTGAGCTGTTGAAAGACTATTATATTACCATTTTATATCATCCTGGAAAGACCAATGTGGTGGCCGATGCCTTGAGTAGAAAGGCGGTGAGTATGGGCCTTGCATATATCCCTATTGGTGAGAGAATGCTTGCATCATATGTTTAGGACTTGGCCAATCATTTCGTGAGGTTAGATATTTTGGAACCTAGTGGGGTTCTAGCTTTCATGGTTTCTCGGTCTTCTTTATATTATCGCATTAGAGAGCGTCAGTATGTCGACCCCCATTTGCTTGTCCTTAAGGACTTGGTACAACATGGTGATGCCAAGGAGGTTTCTATTGGAGATAATGGGGTGTTGCAGATGTAGGATCGGATTTCTATGCCCAATGTGGAGGGTTTGCGTGAGTTGATTCTTGAGAAGGCCCACAGTTCATGGTATTCCATTTATCTAGGTGCCGCGAAGATGTATCAGGACTTGAGGCTGCACTATTGGTGGAGAATAATGACGAATGATATAGTGGGGTATGTGGCTCAGTGTTTAAACTGTTAGCAGGTGAAGTAAGAGCATCAGAGGCTGGGCGGTTTGCTTTAGAGGCTTGAGATTCCTGAGTGGAAATGGGAGCGTATCACCATGGACTTCGTTGTTGGACTCCCACAGACTTGAAGATATTTGATGCTATTTGGGTGATTGTTGACCGGTTAACTAAATCTGCACATTTAATTCTAGTTGTGACTACCTATTCTTCAGAGCGGTTGGCTGAGATATATATAAGCGAGATTGTTCGCCTTCACGGTGTGCTGGTGTCCATTATTTCTGATCGGGGCACGCAGTTCACATCGTGGTTTTGGAGAGTAGTGCAGCAAGAGTTAGGCACACCGGTTGAGTTAAGTACAATATTCTAGCCTCATATGGACGGACAGTCCGGGCGCACCATTCAGATATTGGAGGATATGCTACGTGCTTGTGTTATGGATTTCGGAGGTTCTTGGGATCAGTTCCTACCGCTTGCAGAGTTTGCCTATAACAACAACTACCAATCGAGTATTCAAATGCTCCTTATGTGGCTTTATATGGGAGACGGTGTCGATCTCCAGTTGGATGGTTTGAGCTGGGAGAGGCTAAGTTCTTGGGCACAAATTTGGTTCTGGATGCCTTGGAAAAGGTTAAGATGATTTAGGATCGGCTTCGCATGGCATAGTGGCGTACAAGCTTGCGTTTCCACCTAGTCTATTGAGTGTTCATCCAGTGTTTCATATTTTCATGCTCCGGAAATGTTACGGTGATCCGTATAATGTTTTTGACTTCCGCACAGTTCAGTTAGATGGAGATTTGAATTATGATGTGGAGCCGGTGACCATTTTGGATCGGTAGGTTTGAAAGTTGATATCAAAGATCATAGCTTCAGTGATAGTTCATTGGAGAGGTCAGCCAGTCGAGGAGGATACTTGGGAGACCGAGCGGGAGATGCAGACCAACTATCCACACCCATTTGAGACTCCAGGTATGATTCTTGACCCGTTCGTAGATGAACGTTTGTTTAAGAGGGGGAGAATGTAACGAACCGACTGATCATTTTGAGTATTGTAGCCATGTTCCCCCATTTATTGCTTATTCTAGGTTCATTTGTAGTTATATGACTTGTCGGGGTGGTTGGTTTGGTTCCGGTGATGTTTCGAAATCAATTGGGACACTTAGTCCCAAGGATGGAAGCTTAAGTTGAAAGAGTTGACCGGATACTAAATTATGAGTAAACAACTCTGAAATAAAGTTTTGATGGTTCCAATAGATTCATATGGTGATTTTAGACTAAGGAGTATGTCCAGATATTGAATTGAAGATCTGTAGGTCATTTTGGCTTGAATTGGCGAAAGTTGGAAAATTGAAGGAAATTCTGTAGGTCATTTTGGCTTGAATTGGCGAAAGTTGAAAAATTGAAGGTTTGTAAAGTTGAGATGTTTGGCCGAGTGTTGACTTTATTGATACCGGGATCGGGTTTTGGTTTTGGAAGTTGAAATAGGTTCGTTGTGTCTTTTATGATGTGTGTACAAAATTTGAGGTGAATCGGAGTTGGTTTGATAGGTTTTAGCATCAATTATAGAAGTTGGAAATCCATTAGTTTCAATAGGCTTGAATTGGGGTGCGATTCATGTCTTTTATGTTGTTTGATGTGATTTAAGGCTTCGACTAAGTTCGTATGATATTTTAGGATGTGTTGGTATGTTTGGGTGGGGTCCTGGGGGCCTCCGGTGAGATTCAAATTGATTTGGATTGAGTTTTGGTCTTATAGAACTGATGATCTAGTGTGTGGTGCAGTCTTCATCGCGTTCGCGATGAAGAGATCGCGTTCGCAATGAAGAGATCGCGTTCATGTAGAGTTGTTTAGAGGCAGGTGAATTTTGTTCTTTGTGTTCATGAAGAAGGACACACATTCGCGAAGGTTTAGTGGGTCTATTCATCGCGATCGCGAGAGGGGTTCAGTGTTCGCGTAGAAGGATGAGGCCGGCTTGGGCACTAGGCTTTTATACTTCGCGTTCATGAGAATAGGGTCGCGTTCTTGTAGGCATTGGGTCAGAGGTCATCGCATTCGTGACTGGGATGTTGTGTTCGCGTAAGAGGATTTTCCAGGCATTATTTTTTGTGCCTCACGAACGCGAAGCATTTTCCGCGTTTGCGAACGAGGCGTACCTGGGCAGATTTAAGAACCCCAAATCATGGGTTAGAGTATTATTTCATAATTTGACTTGGGGAGCTCGGCTAGGGGTGATTATTGTGAGGGATTTCAGTACAAATCAAGAGGTAAGAATCTTTTGATGACTTTTGTCCATTAATATTGAATAGCCATAGATTTTCCCACCTACATTATGTGTTTTTGAGGTGAAATCTAGGGGATTTTGGACTAGGGATTTTAGAGTAAGATTTGGGGATTTGAGGGTCGATTTGGGGTCGAAATTGGATGATTTTTGTATGGTTGGGATCGTTATTGAATAGGTGTTCAGATTTTGTGAAATTTGTTGAGTTCTGAGACATGGGCCCGGGGTTAACTTTTTGGGTTGACTTTTAGAATTTGGTTAAGAACATAGCTTTATCATATGGGATCACTTCCTAGTGTTTGTATTGATTATTTTAAGTTGTTTATGACTAGATTCGAGTCGTTCGGAGGCCGATTCGCGAGGCAAGTGTTTGTTGGAGCATTGAGTTGCGCACTTTATGGTAAGTAATACTTCTAACCTTGGTACCGAGGGTATGAATCCCCGAAATACGTATTATATGATTGGTGTTGAGGTGACACACATGCTTGGTGACGGCGTGTGGGCGTGCACCGTGGTAATTATGACTCGGTTGATTCTGTGGTACTGTGTAGTTTTTTAGTCTTGTTTTATCCGTGTAATTCCTACGTGTTAGAATAATTGAGTTGTGATTCATGTTAGAAATCATGCTTAGGCTATGTGCTTATTCTATTGGGACATACTAAGATTATTTCTACTGTTGAGTTATTTTCTTAAACAACAATTATGTACTCACTCATGTTTATTCATTTGGATACATATCTTAGTCTCTGTTATCATTATTGTTACATCATGTTATCATTGTTTGGGTTGGGTGGTAAGAGATTTGTGAGCCCGTGAGACTAGAGGGATTAATGACTGAGCTGGGGCTTGAGAGCCGGACTATGAGTGGTATTGTGGATCGGGCTGAAGGCCGCACCAGGCCATATTGGCTTTATATCTGTTACTATTATTATGGATCAGGCTGCACGCCGCAACATGCTTTATTGTCTTATTTATTATTGTGGATCGGGCTGCATGCCGCGACATGCCTTACAAGTTTTATATTCGTGCTTGGGCAGGATCTGCTCCTCTGGAGTCTGACATACCAGCAGTGAGCGCATGCACAGTGATTTATATACACGTGCTTTTGTGAGGAGCATAGATCCCAGGCACCCGTACAGTGCTAAGTGATTGTGTTGTATAAGTGGGAGTTTAAGATAGACAGATTACGTACTCTAAGAGTGTGAGTACCTGGGATCACCACCGTGCTACATTACATTTAACATATAGGCATAGAGATGTAACATTCCTCATGCTAGCTGTACTTGGAATATTTTATGAGTGTTAGGCTTAAACTGTTAAACTTGGAAGCATGCCTAAATTTTTGTACTGTGAACGAGCTGAATATGGTAGTTTCTCTTAGTTATTACTGTCATTGTCGTGTTATATCTATGTTATTATTATGATTCGGACTATATCTTTCTGAGCTCGTCACTGTTTTCAGCCCAAGGTTAGTCCTGTTAGTTATTGAGTACATTGGGTCGGTTTTACTCATACTAAACTCTGCACTTCGTGTGCAGATCCAGGTATATCTGGACGCGGTGATTGCTAGGGTGGTGCTAGTACCGGTTCGGAGACTTTGAGGTAGCTGCTATGACGCCCGCGGACCTTGACTCTCCTTCCTTTCATTTTTATTTAGTATTGTTCTATTTTTTTTTCAGACAGTTGTCCTAGAGTTTTAGACTATGTTGACATTAGTAGCTCATGTACTCGATGACACCAGGATTTTGGGATTGTTGTAGTTGAGTCGCAATTGTTTTTATCAGTTATTTATGAGACACTTCAGTGTTGAACTTATTAAATCATGTTTTTAATTCAATTGCGTAGTTGTTATGTGATTGCCGGCTTGCCTAGTAATGTGTTAGGCACCGTCACGATAGGTTGAGATTTTGGGTCGTGACATGGATATTTTGGGATGCTTTTGTTTTGATTTGTTTTTCAGAAACCTTTATCACTATTAACTTTTATCAATGTTAACTTTCAGCTTATTTTATATATGCCTTTGCTCTTTAATTTCTGAGCTTTTTTCTTGAATTATCTAAATAGGATGAATGCTTTAATATGCCGCGACTAAATACACACAATCTTTATTATAAAACTGGGCCCTTTTATGTAAACGACACTGATAAAAATGGCGTCTCATCTTCATATTGGTGTAAGAATATGAAATATGAAGTAATTTGTAGTTTTATTTAAACTTTCAAAATAAATATTCATGTACATCATTTTCATAACTGCTTTCTTTATAACAAACTTACAGGTACGAGTATAGTTACCCCGTGACTATTTTTGTAACCTTAACCTAATAGCTCTTGGGATTTTTCCTCTGAATCTTCAATTTTCTGTTAATTCTTCAACCCTTCACTACCTATTCAATCTTTGAGCTTGAAAATTCAAAATTTCCTTTAAGGTTTTTTCTTTGGCCATTGATCTATACTTCAGAGCTTTACTTCTTCCATATGCATAGTCCCCCAGTGTTTGAGGTTTGAAGTATGAAAACTTGAACACTGGATCAGCTTCCCTCTATGGTCCTTTCGCTGAAAAGGAAATACACACGGGACTTGGGGGTAATGTTTTAAATTATAACTACTTAACCCTTCCCATCAAAATTGTTGTAACCTAGACCGAGAATAATTAAGTATTCTGTGTGTCTTTTGGGTCTAATGTCATCATCTGGTTTGGGGTAGCTTTTTTCCTATCATCTCAAATGGTTAGTAAATTCTAAATAAACAAATAAGTAACGAACTTTGAGAACCTGACCGTGAATACTTGCTCAAAAGTAGTATTTCTTTAAGTGTACCGCATTCCAATGGGATGGTAACACTTTCCCGTCCATGGTCTCCAAGTCATATACTCCTTTTCCAGCAATGCCACGAACTCGATATGGTTCTTCTCAATTCGGACTTAATTTTCTTGCATTTACCACCTGTGTTGACTGAAACACCTTAAGGACAAAGTCCCCAATCTTGAAATATCGAAGATTCACCCTTCTATTGTAATATAGCTCAATCCTTTGCTTTTGCGTTGCCATCCGTATTAAAGCTGCTTTTCTTCGTTCTTCTGTCAAATCCAAATTTGTACGAAGCTCTTCCTTATTGGATACTTCATTTCTATGCTCAAACCTCAGGCTTGATTCTCCTATTTTCACTGGAATTAATGACTCAGTATCATAAGCAAGTGAAAATAGAGTTATACCGTGCTTATTGTTGTCATTATCTTGTAAGCCCATTATACCCCAGGTAGCACTTCAGGCCACCTGCCTTTTGAGTCTTCCAAATATTTCTTTATATTATTGACAATAATTTTATTTTTTGACTCTGCTTGTCCATTAGCTACGAGATGATACGGTGCTGAAGTAAACTATTTAATTTTCCATTATTTGAAAAAGTCAGTGACCTTTGCTCCCACGAATTGTGGCCCATTATGACATACAATTTTCCTTGGAACCCCAAGTCTACATATTATATTTATAAATGAAGTTGATAACTTCCTTTTCTCTTACCTATTTGAAGGCACCTACCTCCACCCACTTAGAAAAATAATCAGTTAAACCGTTGTTTTCCTGGTGCTTGCGGTAGAGGAGCTACGATATCCATTCACCACTTCATAAATGGCCACGGTGCGACAATTGAATGAACAATTCTACCGGTTAATATATATTATTTGCGTACCGTTGGCATTTATCGCACCTTTTTACGAAGTTTTCCACCTCATTTTCCATCTTTGACCAATAATACCCTACTCTTATTAGAGTCTTACTAGTGACATTTCACCAGCGTGATTTCCACAATGTACTTCATGTACCTCTGCATGTATTCAGTTTGTGAATGTCCAAGGCACTGAGATAAAGGTCCTCCAAACATCTTTTGATACAAATAGCCTTCTACTAAGCAATATCGAGCCGCTTTTATTCATAGCAGTTGTGATTGCTTTTTATCCTCAGGTAATATTCCATAATGCAGATAATTCACAAATTCATTTCTCCAATCACATGTTAAATTATTAAAATTTACCTCATTCTTGGTTTGATCGAGTGATGAATGAAATAGGTGCACCACGATTGCATTTTCCGTATTTCACACATCAGCTACTAATCCCAGATTTGCTAATGCATCAACCTCCGCATTCTCCTCTTTTGAAATTCAAATAGCTTTCCATATTCGGAATTGACACAATAATTCCTACACTTTTTTCCTAATATTGTTGCATTCGTGTTTCTCTAGCCACGTAATTCCATTGCATTTGATTTACCATAAGTTATGAGTCGCTTTTGATTTCAACTTGATAAATCCCCATCTCTTTTACAAGTTTCGGACCTGCAATTACTGCCTCATATTTGGCTTCATTATTAGTTATTGGGTAACGTTTTATTGCTTGCCTAATAATTTCTCCCGAACGCGAAATTAAGACAATAACGAGACCTGCCCCATTTACATTTAAGGATTTGTCAGTGTATAATGTCCAAGTCTCCAGATTAGATTCGGTAAATATTCGTACCTCATTTTAAGCTTCAAGAAGTAAACTCGAACTTAAATTTGCTAGAACCTGTGAATTTATGACAGTTCAGGGCTGATAAACAATATCATATTCACTAAGTTCTATTGCTCATTTAGCTAATCTCACTAATAACTCATGTTTATGTAAGATATTCCTTAATGAAAAAGTAGTTACGACAGAACTAGGATGACATTGAAAATATGATCATAACTTTATTGATGTCATTATTAACATTAGTGCTAGCTTTTCTAGATGAGGATATCGTGTCTCGGCATCCAAGAAAGATTTACTAGCATAGTAAATTGGAGATTGCGTACCTTTTACTTCTGGAACCAATACCACGCTTGTTGCTACTTTTGATATGGCTAAGTTGATGAGTAATCTCTCTCCATCCCTTGGCTTTGACAATAGAGGCGGTTTTGACAAATATGCTTTCAAATCTTGTTCACAGTCATCAGTCCATTCAAATTGATTTTGTTTTTCAATAACGAGAGGAATTTAAAACACTTCTCTGAAGATGTAGATATGAATCTCCCTAGAGCTGCTACTCTCCCTGTTAATCTTTGCACTTCCTTTTTACTCGTGAGCACATCAGGTATCTCTTCAATCGCTTTAATCTGAGCCAGATTTACTTCGATCCCCCTGTTAGAGACAAGAATAAAAATTTACCTGAGGCCATGCCAAAAGCATATTTCTTCGAGTTCAACTTCATATTATACTTGCGGAGTATTTCAAAGGTTTCATTCAAATGCATGAGTTTATCCTCTGCGTGTACCAATTTTACTAGCATGCCATCGATGTAGACTTCCATGATTTTTCCTAAATGTTCTTGGAACATATTGGTCACCAACCTCTGGTACGTAGCTCTAAAATTCTTCAAACCAAAAGGCATAAGTTTGTAGTAATAAGCCCCCTGTTTGTAATCAAAGAATGCCTCATCTAGGAGATCCATTTTTATTTGGTTATACCCAGAATAAGCATCTAAAAACTTAAAAGTTCATGACCAACAGTATAATCAATTAGTAAATCTATATGTGCTAAATGGAATGCATCTTTGGGGCATGATTTATTTAGATCAGTATAATCTACACATACTCATCATTTTCCATTTTTCTTTGGAACTACAATAATATTAGCTAACCAGTGAGGGTACTTTACATCTCTAATTGAACCAATTTTCAGAAGGTTTTGTAGCTCCTCTTGAATTACCTGATTTGTGAGTGCTTATTGCTTTCGTTTATTTTTCTTCAACGGGGGATGTAAAGGATCTTCATTTGACTTGTGACTCATTACCTCCGGTGGGATACCTATCATATCTGAGTGTGACCAGGAAAAACAATCAGCGTTAGTACGTAAAAATTCAATTAACTTACCTTTAAATTCTGGGCTTAGGTTCGTTCCAACAAAAACTTTTCCGTTAGGCCAATGAATGAATAATATAACAGCTTTGAGTTCTTTTGTAGTTGTTTCAATAGTCTCGGTATCCTCCGGTTCTTGGATCACATCGGGCCTCACATCTATATCTACTTCATTTCTTGCACTTTCAGTTGAGGTAAAATGTTTTTCCCCACTAGACACTGTAATTGCTATTTTTCATCTCTGTCCTTGGATGTTCCGCTTGCCACAACAACTGTGTTGGTTTCTCGTGCTACATGCTGATCTCCCCTGATTTGACAAATTCCCCATTGTGATGGAAATTTGATAACCTGATGTAATGTTGACAACACTGCATCCACGTCATGAATCCACGACTTTCCTAAAAGTATGTTGTAAGCCATGTCTGCATCCACCACTTGGAATTTGGTGTCTTTGGAGACTCCCTCGGCGAATGTTGATAACATAATTTATCCCTTTATTATAACACTTGAATTGTCAAATCCAAATAAAGATCAAGCCTTGGGTATCACACAATCAACCCCTTGCATCTCATCGACCACTCTTAGTAATATGATATTCACAGAGCAACCTCGATCAATCAAAACTCACTTGACATTAGTATCATGAACAAGTAAAGATATTACCAGTGCTTCATTATGAGGGATGAAGTGTCACTCCCAAACCTCGGGGAACGCGGCCGGCGCCCAACCAAGATAACCCGGTCAAACAAGCCTACTAGATGCTTTTTATCCGAATTTGTCCATGAATAAAGTGAATACATATTTCATTAATTAGACCATGAGAAGATCATGTGAGCAACACCAATTCATTACAATTAGTTACATCATTTATAAGTCTCCAAAATATTACATTACACATTCATAGTTTAGAAGTGGAACATGTGATACAAATACAACATTACTAGTTTGACTTTTCCAGTACCAATATACAACCCACACCATGTCTACGGAGTCACTAATAGATACAAAGGAGTACTATGATAGTTTCGGCGACAAGGCCCCATCTATACCTCAAAACATAATTCACAAGGGACAAAAGATACACGACCCCGAAAGGAAGTGGGGTTCACCAAGTCAGCTGGGAAGAGGGTGTACTTCTATCACCGATCAATGCAGACTGCTGTGGAACCACCTGCATCCATTAAGGATGCAGCGCCCACGTCAAAAGGAACATTAGTACATATGGAATAGTACTAGTATGAATGACTAAACACCCTCTCAATAGAACGAGTAATAATACAAGGAAGAATAATCATAGAATCAATGGGAGCCTCAAACAATACCAAAACATCGAGCTAGGAGCAAGACAAGTTTTCAATTAAATTTCAATGTTTTAGGTTGGGAGATCTTTAGTACCGATATACCACTATGTTTTTAGCATGGAGCCCGATCATGGACCGATCGGCTAGGCCGTCTCACCCAAAGACATCCAATCACAATCATAATCACAATCTCAATCACTATCTCAATCACAATCACAATCACAATCTCAAGCACAATCACCACTATGTGTGCAGCCTGATATCCGATCTCAACCCGATCGGCTAGGCCGTCTCACCACAATGCCTTGTGGATTGACATCACCGTTCGCTAGCAAATCATCTCATCCCAATTAAGAGTAATAATCTCATCACATCAATATCATCCCAAATAAGGGGAATAATCACAATCCACTCCTACACCGGCACGTGTATTTTCGGGGTTAGGTTATTTCAACCTACCCTTCCTCGGTGACTAACGAGACTCCCAAAATGTTTATTATATAAAGGATTTTAAGCTCATCTCACATTCTTTTACACATCTTTTCATTTCATTGGCGCTATTGGCCACAAATGTAATATCATTCTTAGAACGTCGACCGTATTTCATATTTCATGCTCACCGCTTTCACTTTCAAAAATCATCATGGTTTATCAACAACAAGGCATTTCTAATCAAGATCTCGAGTACACATATGAGCAATTTAGAGTTTTAATCACGTTGAGTTTTCTTCCAGAATAGGCATAATAACTTTCATTTGAAGCACGACTTGAAGTCATAACATTTCAACACACAAACCATACTTTGAGCACATTCTCGAATGATAACATAATATGACAAGAGCATTCGGTACACATTTTAAACATATATCTTTCAACACAAAGCTTATTCAGAATAGTCAAATTTATAATGAATAATTTGGGACATGAGAAATACGGAATTGGCCCATCATACTTGAGACTTATGAGAACAACGTATTTGAAGAGAAAGTTTAGCCAACATACCTCGGTTTGAGCTCCCTTAAGTACTACAGTGTTTAGGAAATCCTAGCAACCCCAATCTATTTTGAGGCATAACAAATTTGAACAAAAATTCGGAAGAAATTCGTGGTGTCAGCTCGTTTGAGAATTTTATCAAACACTAGGTGGGCATTATGTTTTTAAGGTCCTCCTATGGTGGATTCCTTCATCCCACAAGCCAATATCTACCCGTTTGAGCTCAACAATCTTCCCACAACATTTTTAGTACATGCATGCATAGATAACACCCACATACCTAAGAATCATACTCCCCATTACCCATCTTCTACCCCAAACTCGAAATTGAAGACTAGGGTATGGAAACTTACCTCTTGGATGAATACCTTGTGAGTTATACTTGTGAATTCTCCAAGTCTTGAGCAAGGATTTATGAACAATGAGCTTAGGAATCTCCCATCTCACTCTAGACCACTTTCCTCTCTCTAAAATATTAGTTAGAACCAGCCAAAATAAACCCCAAGTTTTTTTTATAAAAATGGGATCGAGTGAAATTTTCCAATCTAAAACGCTACAAAGCCGGGTTTTCGGTCGCAGACCGGACCCCTAAATAGGTATGCGGCCTACAAAGGGGATCTCAGAAAGGGTCCCCAAAACTGGGTAGGTCTAGACAAGTCTGTGATAGATCTGCGGTCACATAATGGACCGCAGAACCTCTTTCCGAAGTTTTCTCATGTTGGTTCTGTGATGGGTTGTGCGGCCGCATAATGGACCGCATAATGATCCTCAAAAGTAGCTTAAGTGCTGCTTCACTCTGCATCCGATCTGCAACCCACAAAGTAGTTCTACGGTCGCATAGTGGATAGTAGAAACGCCATGGTCTGTAAAATGATTCCTTCAACTCCCCGACGTACTGAACAACCCACAAAGTCCGTACCGCGACAAGTGAATTTCTACAACCCTCGATCACATTACTCTACCTAGGCATCACGAAGCCCCGGGTTTTAGGTGAAAGTTTATGGGGCCTTACATACTCCCCCACTTAAGATCATTCGTCCTTGAATAAGGGTCAAAATCCGCCATTAGCTCCCAATGTGGCTCAACTATTACTTCATACATCAGCAGTTCCAAATTTTGACTAACTTCCTAAATTTCCAAAAATTTCACCAGAGTTTCCCCTATAACTGGGCCTATCCACCTATTAGTGAATCTCAGAGACCAATCCTAACAACATATACAAAATCCAACGACACAACATAACACGAAAACAACACCAACCGTGGCTGCATAAGTAATATATTACCAAAAATGTAACACCCTTAACCACATATGGACAAGTGCTACATAATCATAATTCATAGAAGGAAAGCTCTTAACATTTTCATAGTACACAACTACCTAAATACATAGTTATTCAAACAAATTAGGGTACTTTTTCTTCATCTCTTCCTCGGCCTCCCATGTGGCCTCTTCAAACTGTTGGTTTTTCCATAGCACTTTCATGGAGGAAATCTCTTTATTTCTCAGCTTTCGGACCTTCCTATCAAGAATGGCAACTAGAATCTCCTCATAAGTCAATTATTCATTAACCTCAATAGTCTCAACGGGAACAATAAGCGACGGGTCTCCAACCACCTTCTTTAACATGGATACATGAAACACGGGTGCACTAAAGACATATCTGGAGGTAGTTCAAGCTTGTTAGCCACCCAACCAATCCTCTGAATGATTTTGTATGGTTCGACAAACCTCAGACTCAACTCCCTTTTATTACCCAACCGCATTATACCCTTTATGGGGGAAACCTTCAAGAATACCCAATCATCCTCTTTGAACTCCAAATCCCTACGACGAACATTTGAATAGGACTCTGGGAGGTTTTCATCCGTTCCTTAATGATCTTGACCTTCTCCATAGCGTGATGCACGAGGTCTGGCCCTATCAACTCTGCTTCCCCAATCTCGAACTACCCAATAAGAGATCTAATATCCTACCATATAGAGACACGAACAGTGACAACTGAATGCTAACATGATAACTATTGTTGTATGAAAATTATCTGAGTGGAAAATGATCATCCCAACTATGTTTGGTATTAAGAACACAAGCGCGCAACATATCCTCAAGCGTGTGAATGGTCCGCCATGCCTGCCCGTCGGTCTGTGGGTGAAAGGCTGTACTAAGATTTACCTAAATACCCAAACCTTGATGAACTTTCTTACAAATCTTAGCCGTGAACTATGCCCCCAATCAGAAATGATAGAAACTGGAGTATGATAGAAACTGGAGTTCCATGCAACCTGACTATTTTCTTGATATACAACTGAGCATACTGCTCTGCGGTGTTGGTAGCCTTAACAGGTAAGAAGTGTGCTGATTTTGTGAGTCAATCCACAATCACCCAAATCGAGTTGAACTTGCGAGTAGTGCGAGGTAGTCCTACCACAAAGTCCATATTGATCATTTCCCACCACCACATTGGAATCTCAATGTTTTGTGCCAACCCACCTAGCCTTTGGTGTCAGCCTTCAGTTGTTGATACTTTGGATATCTTTCCACAAAGTCTGCCACATTACTCTTCATATCATTCCACTAGTAGATCTCCTTAAGATCATGATACATCTTTGTAGAGTCGGGGTGCACGGAATACCTAGAAGAGTGAGTCTCGGTCATGATTCTTTCCCGTAGACCATCTATATTTGGAAAACATAATCGCCCATGGTACCTTAGTGTACCATCATCCGTGCTATCAGAAAAATTCGTGGTCTTATGTTTATGAATCCCCTCCTTCAATTGTACCAATAATGGATCATTGTATTGCTTCTCCTTGACTTCCAGCACAAGCGACGATTCAGCCCTATTTTGCACAGTCACCCCTCCTTCACTAGAGTCTGCAAGACGAACTCCCAAACTTGCCAACTGATGAACCTCCCTGGCCAGCGACCTCTGATATGCCTCCAAGTGAGCCAAAATACCCATAGATTTTCGGCTAAGAGCATTCGTCACAACATTAGCCTTCCCCGAAAGATATGGAATATCGATGTCGTAATCATTGAGTAACTCAAGTCGTCTTCTCTGCCTCAGATTTAATTCCTTCTATTTGAAAATGTATTGAAGTCTCTTATGGTGTGTGAATATATCCACATGGATCCCATACGGATAATGACGCCAAATCCTCAATGCAAATAACACCGCCGCAAGCTCTAAGTCATGTGTTGGATAGTTCTTTTCATGATTCTTGTGTTGCCTGCGTAAGCTAACAGGCTGGCATGTTGCATCAATACACATGCAAGTCTGATCCATGAAGCATCTCAATATACCACAAACCCATCTGTACCCTCTAGTAGGGTCAACACTAGTGCTGTAGTCAATCTTGATTTCAACTCCTGGAAGCTCTTTTCACAAACATTAGACCATTGGAACTTAACTGCCTTCTGCGCAAATTTAGTCAACGTAGAGGCGAGAGTAGAGAACCCCTCCACAAACTTCCTGTAATACCCAGCTAAACCCAAGAAACTGCGAATCTCTATTGGAGTTGTAGGTCTATGCCAATTCTTCACAGCTGCAATCTTCTAAGGATCAACCTTAATTCCTTCTTTAGAGACAACATGACCCAAGAATATGACAGATTCGAGCCAAAATGCACATTTCGAAAGCTTCGCATACAACTTGTGTTGATACAGAGTCTGTAGAACCGCCCTGAGATGATCAGCATGGTCCTCTCAACTTCGTGATTATACAAGAATATCGTCAATGAACACCATCACAAAGGAGTCAATAAAAGGCTTGAAGACTT
Organism: Nicotiana tomentosiformis; assembly: GCF_000390325.3. Lineage (NCBI taxonomy): Eukaryota > Viridiplantae > Streptophyta > Magnoliopsida > Solanales > Solanaceae > Nicotiana > Nicotiana tomentosiformis. The sequence continues at coordinate 160,907,798 of NC_090813.1, read as the reverse complement.
GATTCATAAGATCCATGAAAGCTGCCGGGGCATTTGTTAGTCCAAAAGACATTACCAGGAATTCAAAGTGCCCATACCGGGTCCTGAAAGTTGTTTTCAGAATATCTTGCTCCCTGATCTTCAACTTGTGATACCCGAATCTTAAATCAATTTTGGAGAAGTACTTAGCACCTTGCAATTGGTCAAACAAGTCATCTATCCTTGGCAGTGGGTACTTATTCTTGATGGTGACTTTGTTGAGCTACCGATAGTTAATACACATTCTCAGTGATCCATCCTTCTTCATTACAAAGAGTACGTTGCGCCCCATGGCGACACACTCGGCCGGATGAAACCTTTCTCTAATAAAACCTTCAATTGTTTCGTTAGTTCCTTCAATCCTGTCGGTGCCATTCTGTAGGGTGGGATAGATATAGGCTGTGTGTCCAACATCACATCAATCCCAAAATCAATCTCCCTGTCCGGTGGGATCCCAGGGAGCTCATCAGTAAAGACCTCTAGAAATTTATCCACCACTGGCACATACTCAAGTGTAGGTGCCTCAACATAGGTGTCTGTAACCCGAACCAAATGGTAAATATAACCCTTGTTTATCATCTTCGTGGCCTTAAGGTAAGAAATAAACCTACCATTCGGCACCACATTGACCCCCTTCCATTCAATAACTGGCTCATCTAGCTATTCAAACCTAATGGTTCTAGTTCGGCAATCAAACTGGGCAAAACATGAATAAAGCCAGTCCATACCCATTATTACATAAAAATCAACCATACCCAATTCAATAAGATTGTCCATGGTGTACCGACCATGCACTGTGACAACACAATCCCTATAAACCTGCACGGCTGCAATAGATTCACCAACCGGGGTAGATACAGAGAACGACTCATAAAGTTGTTCCGATTGTATCCCAAATTCCATAGCAACATACGGAGTGACATATGACAAAGTGGAACCAGGATCAATAAGAGCATATACATCATTAGATTGGACAGTAAATATACTTGTGATGACATCTAGAGAAGCTTCTGAACTCTGGCGACCCCTCATAGCATAGAAATGACTAGATCCTCCCGAACTCTATGCACCACCCCTAGCTGCACCACGCCCTGCGGGTGCTGGAGTGCCTTGAGCAGGAGGAGGTGCTGCGAATGTAGTAGCTGCACAACTGGCTGGTCGTGTCGTACCCCTGCCTACACCCTGGCAGGATGAATGACAATCCCTATGAATGTGGCCCCTCAATTTGCACTCGTAGCATATGGGTAGGTCTATGTAGCAAATCCTTAAGTGCATCTTCCCATACCTAGGGCATGGGGGCCTCCGCTGCTGCTACAATCTGCCTCCAGGACGACCCTACTGGTAGAATCTCCTATTGCCCTCACCGGGCCCGAAATGACTCCATTGTTGCTAACTAGGCCCTGATGGCTGTGCACTGAATTAAGACTGAGCAAAGGACTGGGGTGGCCTTGATGACCCTCCTCTAAATGTCGACCTGTCACCCCCACCAAAAGAACCACCAAAGTTGCCTGCAGATCGGGACTTATATCTACCCTCTCACTTTATGTTATTCTTCAATTTGCGGTTCTTTGTGACTTGAGCAAACACCACATTCTTCCCATAGTTCATATTAGAATTCAAGGCTGCTGTAGCGGCCTCATTAATAGCCAAGGGTCTAAGGCCCTGCACAAACTGGCACACTAAAGCCTCCATGGTGGGCAACATGTAAATAGCATACTTGGACAGCCCGCGAATATCATATGGTACTCCCACACACTCAGGCTACCTTGCTTCAGGCTCTCAAACTTAGCGGCACAGGCTTCCTTAGTCTCGGCAGATAAGAAATTATCAATGAAGGCATCAACAATCTCACTCCACCTTGCTGGAGGGCTCCCCTCATCACGGGACTCCTCCCACTGCTCAAACCAAGAATATGCCACCTCTTTCAGGCGGTAGGAAGACAACTCCACTGGTTTCGTCTTAGTAGCACGCATAACTCGAAGAGTCTTGTGCACCTCATCAATGAAGTCCTGGGGTCCTTCTCGGGATTAGTACCAGTGAACACTGGTGGATCTAACTGAAGAAACTTGTTCACCCTGGAAGTGGCAGAATCCCCTGGCTGACTGGAAGAATTAGGTGCAACATTCGATATCTGGGCCAGGGAAGCCACTATCTGAGCCAACATCTGTATGGCTCCCCTAAGGTCTCCCTCAGAAACACCGGGACCTGAAGCTGGGGTTGGAGGTGGAACTGGAATATCAATTGGAGGAATCGTTGAACCCTTAGTAGTTGTAGGGATTGGTGCAGTCTGAGCAAGAGTGGTAGAATCAGGCGGTGCAGTAATTGGAGAAATATCCTCACCCCTCGGGTGCGCACCCGCATCATCAAGTATCGAATCAACTGCCACTCCTGGGGTGGCATTGTCTCCTTGGCCAGTTCTTTCCTTCTTCCCAAGCTCCATGTACCGAAAACTATAGAAATGCACGAGTTAAAGGAAGAACAGTCTTACAATCAGCTCTATTGCACGATCTAGAACATCAAAGAAGGGTATCATTCCTAAATGCCCAAGTAGCCACCTTATTATAGATGTGGTCAAGAACACACCAATAAGAAGGAATCTACTAGACACGGCTCTGAGACATCCTATGACACTTTAAAACCTTAGGCTCTGATACTAAGTTTGTCACGCCCCGACCTCGGGGAACACGACTAGCACTCAACCGAGATAACCTGGTCAAGCAAGCCTACTAGATGCTTTCTACACGAACTTACCTATGAATAAAGTGAGGACATATTTCATTAATTAGACCATGAGAAGATCATGTGTGCAACAACAATTCATTACCATTAGTTACATCACTTATAAATCTCCAAAATATTACACTACGCATTCATAGTTTAGAAGTGGAACATGTGATACAAATACAACACTACTAGTTTTCCTTTCCCAACACCAATATACAACCCACACCATGTCTACGGAGCCACTAATAGATACAAAGGAGTACTATGATAGTGTCGGAAACAAGGCCCCGTCTATACCTCAAAACATAATACACAAGGGACAAAAGATACACGACCCCGAAAAGAAGTGGGGCTCACCAAGTCAGCTGGGAAGAGGATGTACCGTTATCACTGATCAATGCCGACCGATATGGAACCACCTGCATCCATTAAAGATGCAGCGCCCCCGGCAATAGGGACGTTAGTACATACGGAATAGTACTATTATGAATGACTAAAAACCCTTTAAATAGAAAGAGTAATAATTCAAGGAAGAACAATCATAGAACCAATGAGAGCCTCAACCAATACCAAAATATCAAGTTAGGAGCAAGACAAGTTTTCATGTAAATTTCCGTGTTTTAGCTTGGGAGATCTTTAGTACCGATATACCATAGTGTTATATGCACGTAGTCTGATAACGGACCGATAGTCTAGACCGTCGCACCCAAATACATCCAACCACAATCACAATCACAATCACAATCCCAATCACAATCTGAAGCACAATCACCACCATGTGTGCGGCATGGCGTCCGATCTCAACCTGATCGGCTAGGATGTCTCACCCCAATGCCGTATGGATCGACATCATCCTTCGATAGAAAATTATCTCATCCCAATTAAGTGGAATAATCTCATCACATCAATCTCATACCAAATAAGGGGAATAATCACAATCCACTCCTACACCGGCACATGTTGTTTCGGGGTTAGGTTATTTCAACCTACCCTTCCTCTGTGACTAACGAGACTCCCAAAGTGTTTATTATATAAAGGATTTTTAGCTCATTTCACATTCATTTACACATCTTTTCTTTTCATTGGCACTATTGGCCACAAATGTAATATCATTCTTAGCACGTCGACCGTATTTCATATTTCATGCTCACCGCTTTCACTTTCAAAAATCATCATGGTTTATCAACAACAAAGCATTTCTAATCAAGATCTTAAGTACACATATGAGTAATTAAGAGTCTTAATCAAATTGAGTTTTCTTCCACAATTTGGCATAATAACTTTTATTTGAAGCACGACTTGAAGTCATAACATTTCAACACACAAACCATAATTTGAGCACATTGTCGAATGATAACATAATATGACAAGAGGCATTCAGAACACATTTAAAACATACATCTTTCAACGCAAAGCTTATTCGGAATAGTCAAATTTATAATGAATAACTCGGGATATGAGAAAAAAGGAATTGGCCCATCATACTTGAGACTTACGAGAACAACATGGGATTCCATTCTAAGAGAGAATTTTAGCCAACATGCCTCACTTTAAGCTCCATTAAGTACTACAATATTCCAAAAATCATAACAACCTCAATCTATTTTGAGACATAACAAAATTGAACGCAAATTAGGAAGACATTCATGGTTTCAGCTCGTTTGAGCATTTTATCAAACACTAGGTGGGCATTATATTTTCAAGGTCCTCCTATGGTGGATTCCTTCATCCCACAACCCAATATCTACCCTTTTGAGCTCAACAACCTTCCCACAACTTTTTTAGTACATGCATGCGTAGATAACACCCCCATACCTAAGAATCACACTCCTCATTACCCATCTTCTACCCCAAACTCGAAATTGAAGACTAGGTATGGAACCTTACCTCTTGGATGAAGACCTTGTGAGTTTTACTTGTGAATTCTCCAATTCTTGAGCAAGGATTGATGAACAATTATCTTAGGTATCCCTCTCACTTTAGACCACTTTCCTCTCTCTAAAATATCAATTAGAACCGACCAAAATAAACCCAAAATTGCTTTTGTAAAAATGGGATCGAGTGAAATTTTACAAAACAGATATGCAGCCTGCAAAGGGGACCGAAGAAAGGGTCCCAAAAATTGGGCAGGGTTGGACAGGTCTACGACAGATCTGCAGTCCGCAGCTCAGTTCAACGATCACATAATGGACTACAAAACCTCATTCTGATGTTTTCTCATGTTGGTTATGCGATGAGTTGTGCTGACCGCAAAATGGTTATGCGGCTGCATAATGGTCCTCAAAATTAGCTCAGGTCCTGCTTCACTTCGCGATCGATCTGCGGCCCACAAAGTGATTCTGGGTCGCATAGTGGACTACAGAAATACCATGGTCTGCAAAATGATTCCATCAACTCCCCGACACACTGTAAAACCCACAAAGCCTGTACCGCAGCAAGCTCGCCGCAATGAATTTCTTTAATCCTTAATCACATTACTCTGCCTCGGCGCCACGAAACCTCGAGTTTTATGTGAAATTTTTTGGTGCCTTACATGAACAAGCCATCTGCATCCTCATCATCAAATTTTATGTCGTCTACTTCCAAGACTTATCGAATACGCTTTTCGTAGGTCACTAAGATCTTAGCTGTTCTTTTTGCTATCGTGTATGTAATTGCATTAACCTCTTCACCCCCGGTCATTGCATTCACCGTCCTTTATGGCGATGGGGGCTTTGGTGGTTCTTGCTTGTTTTTCATACAAGACTGGCTTCCTCTTTCACTAAATAGATCAGTGAGATATCCTTTCTTCAGTAAATAATCTACCTCTGCTTGTAGGAGCCTGCGCTCTGCTATTTTGTCACCATGATCATTATGGAATTCACACTAGAACTCTTAACTTCTTGTCACGACCCCAATTTCCCTTCGTAGGATGTCGTGATGGCACCTAGTCTCTATGACTATGTAAGCCTAACACTTACTGAATTAAATGACAGAATTTAACCAAAACAACTATTAAATATAAACCATATATTTCTATATAAAGCCAATAATCCCAACATGATACAATATTCCAAAGACGGTAGTACAAGTCATAAGCTCTACTGAGTTCACTAGGCAATTTCTAATTATAACTATTTCGGAATAGAAATAAACTGTACATAATAAACTTTAGAAGGTGACTCTGAGGCCTGCGAACGTGACGACACGTATACCTTGAAGTCTCTGCAGCAATATCTGATCAGCTATCTAATGATCAACAAACTCCGAATTACCTAGATCTGAAGAAAAATGTGCAGAAAGCATAGCATGAGTACACCATAGCAGTACCCAGTAAGTATCAAGACTAATCTCGGTGGAGTAGTGATGAGAAATAGTCAATACACCTACTAGGGAACAATATCCTATACAACCTATACAAGTACGAATATGAAGCTAACAGGGAACAATATCAATATAAAGCTAAGCATGGTGAAAACGACGACAATACTTGTAATAGTAAACTAGAGGCAACAACTAGCAACAAGCAACAAACAAGTAGTAACGCCGTAGAGTAGAATTATGACTGAGTGTAAAAATACAGTATCAGATAACCCAAAACAACAGAAATAGCCTCATTAGGTCTCAACCGAATAAGCACATAGCCGAAACATGATTTCTAACATGAATCACAGCTCATTAACTCTAATAAGTAGGAATTAGACGGATAAAACAAGACTTGATAGCAGCACAGTTCAATAATCAACTCGGATCATGATTACCATGGTGCACACCCACACGTTCGTCATCTAGGCTTCTTGTGTGGGCTTCTTCGCGTTCGCGCTCGCCTTCGCGACACAAGGGTCAACACGTAGAATTACTGTTCCATACTTGACCCCCATTTGCTCACGACGCCCGTCATTAGTGTAATTCCTACTTGTTAGACGACTTCGGAATTATACGGAGCCCACAGAATTAGAAACATCAAAACTCCATTCCGAAGTCGTCTACACAAAAGTCAAACTCCAATCCGAAGTTGTCTACACAAAAGTCAAACTCGGGTAAACTCTTTCAACTTAAGCCTTCAACCTTGGGATTAAGTGTCCGAATTCACTCCAAAACTTTACCGAAACCAATCCAACCACCCTAGCAAGTCACATAACCACAAATGAACATAGAAGAGGCAATAAATAGGGGTACGAGGCTATAATACACAAAACGGCTGGCCGGATCGCTACAAAAATTCAGTAGTAGCCCTTAAAGAAATGTTGTTCTCCTTTTTACCATTAAAAATTAATTTTACACTAGGAAAAATAGTTACTTAATTATTTTTAATAATTAAAATAGATATTTAATTATTTTCGTAATATTTAGGACTACTTGTCCTTCCTTTTGGGTTTAGGAGTCCTATTTCCCCCCTCATTCTTCAGCTCTTTAACAAGAAAACTTCATTAGCTAAACGTCATATTCACCCTTCAAAGCAAACTAAATTATCACGACCTGAAATCCCAATCACGGGGCCGTGATAGTGCCTAACATCCGCTTACTAGGCAAGCCAACTCTAGTTAATCACTTAATTAATTTTAACAATTTTAAAGCAAATGATTAAGAATATAAGTCTTAAATGCTCATAACATATAAATCTAAAACCAACACAGTCTAGTCTACACCCAGAAACTGGTATCACAAGTACATGAGCTGTAAAAAGTGCTACAACAAGGTCTGAATAAAATACAACTGTCTGAATGATATGAACAATAATAGAGATAAGAAGGGGACTACAGGGTCCTCGAACGACGTACAGCTCTACCTCAAGTCTCCGAATAATGACAGTCTGAGCAAGCCTCCAGTAAACGCCGCTAGGACTAACAACAGGATCTACACAAGAAGTGTAGAGGTATAGTATGAGTACAACCGATCCAATATACCCAGCAAGTGTCGAGTCTAACCCCGATGAGGTACTGACGAGGCTAGGACAAGACACCTACTAAAAACTTGTGCAGTTATATACATAAAGCAATAAAATAACAAATAAAGCATCACAAGTAATAGCAGGTTGGGACATGTAGAAAGGGACAATAAGTGGAAACAATAAGCAAGAAACACTAAGCAAACCTCTTTCAAAATAAGCACCAAAACCATCAAGTCAAGTCCACATTTCAAAATTCAAATCAAGAAATAAAGTCAACAAAGTGCATGACATCACCTTTTGTGTTTTTACTCTCATTCTCACCATATATCATAAATGCAAGTGTACGGCATCACCCTTCATGCTTTTACTCCCATCCTCACTATACAGTGTAAATAAGTATGTGCACGGCATCACCCTTCATGCTTTTAACCTCACAATCACTCAATCAATGATAATAATATGCAAACGAGGCATGGCAACACCCTTCGGGCTCTTCACTCTTCCTCACCAAGCAACAACAACACAAATATCAAGCAAGGTGGGAAGCAAATACACTTCAATAAATGTTTTGAACTCCACTCGTCATATGAAAAGCTTTCCACAATCATAGCCAACAACCAATTACAAGTTTCACGTTCTCAACACCAAATATTGAAACAATTCAAAATAACTTGAAAGCAACTAGTAAAAGATTAAGCAATATATCTAAGGCAAGGAAGACATAGTAAATAAAATAATATGGTACAATTAAGGCAAATTCCACCTATATGCTTATCACATAACCAATACATATGCTCTCATCACTTCGCATATACACCGCCACAACATATAGTTAACATAGCAAGTAGACCCGATTCATCTTAATTTCCTCAAATCAAAGTTAACCACGACACTTACCTCTTTCGGTAACCAAATCAATAATCAACCACGGCTTTTCCTTTCGAACAAGCCTCCAAACCAACTGATTCTAGCCAATTATCGTTCAAACAATTCAAAATAAGCTTTAGAAACTACCTACGAATGAAAAATGTTCAATTTTGATCATATTTGAAAAAGTCAACAAAAGTCAACCTTGGGCCCGCTTGGTCGAAATTCGAGATTCCGACCAAATTTCGATTATCCATTTACCCCCGAGCCCGGTTATGTGATTTGTTTTGAAATTCGACTTCAATTTGAGGTCTAAATCTCAATTTCACAAAATTCCTAAATTCTACTCAAACCTTCTAATTTCTACCTTGAAATTCATGGATTAGATGTTAAAATTCATGGAAAAGTAATGAGAATTAATTGAAAACTAGTTAAAGTTTCCTACCAATGAATTTGGTAAGTCCCGTTTTTCCAAATTTTACTCAGCTGCAAATGTGGCAATTGTGAACCCTTATTCGCAATTGCGATGTCCGCAATTGCAAAACACTAATCGCAAAAGCGACCAGTGCAACAAACTCACAGATGTTGCAATTGTGACTGTTCCTTCGCAATTGCGAAGAGTCCCTCCATCGCAAATGCGAGTTAAGCTTCGCATTTACGAAGCTGCCTGTCCCAGTTCCAAGTCGCAAATGCAACTCCAAGGTCACAAATGTGACCACCCCCTGTTCGCATTTGCGAAGACTTCAGTCCCAGCCCCACATTCGCATTTGCAAGCCTGACATCGCAAATGTGAGGTTCGCAATTGCAGTCAGGTCTTCGCAATTGCGAGACTTGCGACCTGAACCACTAGCTGTTGTGCATCAGCAGTTCTAAACTCAATCATAACACATCTGAAACTCACCCGAGCCCCTCGGGCTCCAATCCGAACATGCACACAAGTATAATAACATCTTACGAACTCGCTCGCTAACTCAAATAATCAAGAATCGATCATCAAAACTCATAATTTCAACTTTGAAATTCATTTTTCCAACTTTTCATATAATGCGCCGAAACGCGCTCGAGTCACCCGGGACCCCAACCGAACATGCGTACATCTAAAAATATCATACCAACCTACCGGAATCGTCAAAATATCGATCCGAGATCGTTTACCTATATTGTTGATTGTGGTGAACTATAGCCTCATTTTAAGTCAAAAATCATGTTTCCTTCAAAATTTTCACATAAAAACTTCTCAAAAAATGACACGGACCATGCACGCAAGTCATATAATACCAAATGGAGCTATGAGAGGTCTTAGAACACAAAACTTAAGGCTAGTGCTCAAAACGACCCATACAGTCGTCACATAAACTTGGTTGATAAATTCATACTTCTGACAAAGTTTAAAAAGTTTGATTAAGTTGGATATTACAATTATTTTAAAATTCAAATATAATAAACTCTTATTAAATTTGTTTAAAGACTTTGAATTTAACTACAAAATTATCACTTTTATTCATATGGAATTTTGACCATTTTTTTACGCACTTCGATCAAAAAATATGAATAAATTCATAGTAATAACAAGTAGTGTAGTATTGATTTAGCATCGAAATAGGAAACCTTGAACATTGAGTTATCCCAATCAAATTTAAACACTTTAAGCTTTCATCGAAAGTCGTAAAATTAGGAAAAAATTTGAATTTGCTATTTATTTTAAAATATATCAGAGTGAAAAAAATCACCAATTAAATTTTCTTAACATTTTATTATAAAAGAAGTAGCATTAAGTTCGAGTAGAAATAGAAGAACTTGAACTTTGAGGTTAGCTTTTGCAGTGATTTGACATTGGTTCACTTTAAAATATTGCTATAGTACAAATGATAATTTACGATAAACTTAGGAGCCAAAGATCTGTTTAGCCGGATTTAAATATATTGTTCAACTGTAGTAAAGAATAAGTCAGGATTAGATCATAATTCAAGTATAAAAAAAATTATTTATATGAGTAAAAGTTTTTCCTATTTATATATTTTTTTTCCTTAATTTTTGTTGATCTTTGTTACTTGCAAAAACTGTAGGGTATGAGAAATTATGGTTCTTTCTTAATTCAAAATTATTTAATTTTAAGTCTTTATAATTTAGTTATTTGTGATGGCATATTGGTCCAGCATTAGTCTATCTTTAGATTATAAATTGTCACAAATAGTTTTCTTACTTTCGCTTGAGTACAAGTTTTATCATCTTTTAAAAGTTATAAGACATGATGCCTATCTCGTGCTCTAACTGACCTATAGTTTTAATCCTAAATTATTTAATTATACTTTCAATTGTAACTCAAACACAATTTAGCATTGATGTTTGGCATATTTCGATATGTGTTGATGTTACTTTACCCATGTTTTAATCATTTCTTGATGTTATTTAATCTTTAAAACGCCCAACATGGTGTAATTATTGGTTTGATGACTAATTAAGTTATGTGTGACGATTTAAGGTGTTCGGAGTGCAAAATATGAAGAAAAGGTGGTTTAGCCAGAGGAAGAAGGGTTGGATGCGTCGCATCCAACCTAGGAAAACATCATCCTGCATGCAACCTTAGCAGTGAAGTTGGGCCATAGCGTTCGCCATCGCGTGCGAAACTGGGAAGTAGAAGAGAAGGCTGGATGCGTCGCATCCACCTTCGCAGGCAAAAATTGAAATGGAGGACAAGGTGGATGCGTCGCATCCACCTTAGCATCAATCCCTGAAGCCGATTTGGACTAGGAATAGGAGAGCTTTGGCCCACGACTTTTGTACGCAATATATAAGCTAAAAACGCCTCTTTTAGGTTAGCTAACATATTGGGAAGGGGGAAAAAAGTCACGAAAAAGCTGTGGAGGCCGGAATTCATCAAGTTTCATCTTTCTCCCACCAAACTTAGTATTTTTTATGTTTCTTTATACGATTTGTTGTTTGGCTACCATGTCTATATGGAGCTAAACTTCACGTTCTAGGGTTGTGGTTCTTTCATGACTATTGTTATTCAGATATTGATTTTGATTTCTTGATTTATCATATTAGTTTATTTATTCAATCTTGCACTTAATTATTTAATTGCTTGATCACCAATTGAATATTATCTACGAATCTAGAATTGAACTCGAAAGTGGGAATTCTATATTGCATATAGGATTGAGTAGGGCAAGTTCTTGAACTCGGGCATCGGGGGACGGATTCGTAGTTAGGATAGACATATACCTAATTGCCTTGCTTGGTTGATTTACAGGAATTATAAATGCGTTCTTGTTGATTCTAACTCCATAGACATATAGGCGTTAGGTTAGCTTGAATAGGCGAGTAAGAACTCGACAGATTCTTATGAGCAATATTAACCCTGTCAACCAATAAGCTAGATAAATTAGTCTGTCAATTCAATTGAAGAATACAATAGGATTGTTAGATAGCCCATAACCCTAGATCGTTTTCATTACATTGATATCATAAAAATCTGCTCTTTCTCTGTTCAAAGTTCATTATTTATATTTTTTTATTTAATTAGTTTAGAATAAAATATTTTTAGATTTAATTCTTGTTTAGATAATTAGGATAGTCTAATTTAGTTAATAGTTAATCATAAGTCCTCGTGGGTTCGACATCCGACTTTTAGTCACTTTATTACTTGACGACCGCGTATACTTGCGTGAGTGTGTTTGGTCGCAACAAGTTTTTGGCGCCGTTGCCGGGGACTTAGAAATTAGCTACGTGACTAAGTTAAGCTTTTATTAGATATTTGTTTTCAAGTTTTAATTTTCAGTTTGCCTGGTTTGTGTCAACGCAGGGTCTTCTCTCGAATGCAGAGGAGTAGAAGTGCAAACAACCTCATTCCTCTTGATCCAGAAATCGAACGAACACTACATAGAGTGAGAAGGGAACACGAAGCTAGAACGAGAATAGAAAGAGAGTTGGACATCGCAGTCCAACCACAACCAATAGATATGGCAGGCAATGAAGAGCGTCCGGTAATTGAAGCCGCAAGGCCCAATCTTGCGAATATGACTCAGGATATTGTGAAGCCTGATATCACTGGGCATTTTGAACTCAAACAGTACATGGTACAGCTGATTCAGTCCACAGGACAATATGTGGGTCTATCTCATGAGGACCCGCAGAGGCATATTCAGAACTTCTTGGAAATCACGGACACTTACAATTATCCGAACGTCTCCAAGGACTATGTCAGGCTGACACTATTCCCTTTTTCACTGTTGGGGGAAGCTAAAGAATGGTTGCAAAAGGAGCCCGCGAACTCTATCCACACTTGGGATGATCTAGCAAGGAAATTCCTGATCAAGTTTTTCCCAACTAAGAAGACAAAGTCGCTGAGGAGCCAAATTCTTGGGTTCCAACAACGGGATGGCGAGACACTTCGTCAAGCTTGGGAAAGATACAAGAAGCTAAAAAGCTAAATATGGAGATGGACTTGGCCGGTGAGAAGAGATTGCTACAACTCAACGAGCTTGATGAGTTTCGATTGCATGCGTATGAAAATGCCAAATTGTATAAAGAGAAGACCAAAAGATGGCATGATAAGCATATCCAACATCGTGAGTTTGAACCAGGTCAAGAAATTCTACTGTTTAATTCAAGGCTAAAGCTTTTTCCAGGAAAGCTTAAATCTCGATGGTCGGGTCCGTTTGAAGTGGTTAGTGTGAAACCTCATGGTGCGATAGAATTGTGTGATAAGGGGTCCAATACGACATTCTTGGTAAATGGCCAAAGAGTAAAACACTATTGGGGTGGTGACATTGCACGTCACAAGACCACAATGGATTTAGTGGAGGCATGAAGAACATGTTGCGTCGTGCCGCGACGTTAAATCAGGCGCTTCTTGGGAGGCCACCCAAGTTAGTTAGTTTATTTTTATTTTTATTTTTAAATTTTTTTTTTCTTCTTCGGACATAGATCTTATTCAAAAAAAAAAAAAAAAAAAAAAAAAAGTTTCCCCAGATATGAGAAAACGAGGCGGATGCGTCGCATCCCCCTCAGCAAAAAAAAAAAATTTTTTGACGGGCCAATTGCTCAAGGCAGTGAAGTCTGCCTATCGCGTCCGTGTCGCGTCCGAAAATTTTTTGAAGGAAGACAAGGGGATGCGTCGCGTCAAAGCTCGCACGCACAGGTAAGTACTATATATTTTAACACATCTTAAGATAACGAATTCGTTAAAAACTCTTCTTGCGACGCATCCACTCGTCTCTTTTTGCGACGCCTACGAACGCAGAACAGAATTCTTTAATCGAAATTGTAACGCATACAAACGCGACAGGTACGCATCATTCTCTTCGTTCTTCCGTTGGCTTCTCTCCTAATTCTTCTCTCTTCCCTCCCTCAATGGTAGCAACAAGTAGGTTTTGCAATTTCAAAATTTTTTAGGGTTGTCGTTCTTGGTCGTTGTAATGGTTGCGAGATGATAAACTATAATTCCCTTCATCTCGTCAAACTTTGGGAGGGTAGTTGCATTGCTCAACTGATAGAATGAACTAGGCACACTTGTTGCATACCACATGTTCGACGAATTGTCCCTGAGGAAAATTTAGGCGTCGGTGAAGTCTGAGTAACCGAGCAACATTGGTGTATGCTTGAGAATAAGTGTGGGGTCGAGTGAGGGGCTATGTGAAATTGAATTTTTGAAGAGAGTTATCACATACTTGCTGAAAGTCATGAGCTACAATTCCATGAAGTAGTGAATGGCATGACTTTACGAATAAATTGAAGTCTGCAAGCTGTTGCAATTACTTTCAAGCTGAACTTCGCTGTTTCATCTGCTAATTGTTGAATTCTTTGCATTGCAGGTACTTAGATTCGTAAAATGACAGCAGTGAGTAAACCATCCAAGCAAAAAGACAAAGATGGTAACAAGCAACCGCCCAAAAAGCCTACCGGAAGGGCAGCGGGCGGTCCAAATCCACAGAAAAAAGGAAGCGGACGGAGAAGGAAATGGAACTGCTGCCTAGGCAGTTAAGTGATGATTCAGAGCAAGAGGAGGAGGAAACATTAGTCAGGAGGACAGTGAAGAAGGGTATTACACCAAGCAAAGGAATAGAGATAAGAGAGCATGTGACATACCAAAGAAAAGCTTCGAAAATGAGTGATCCGACTGATAAAGGGAAGGAGAAGATTACTACAGAATCTGAATCCGATTCCGATTCGGACAATGACCACCTACATGTCAACATGAGTGATGAAGACGAGGGTGAACCCATAGACCGAGTTGATTGGGAGAAATACTTTGTTAATGAGAAGGCATTCCGAGCCTATAAGAAGATACTGGTTTCAAAGAAGTATATTCCGGAAAAGCCGATAAACATCGGACCACTTAAGACAAAGTACTCAGAGTTTCTAAAGTCAATTCGAGAGGTGCAAAAATGGGGACCCATCTTGAAAGGTCACGGCAAAGCCAACCTCACCATTGTTAGAGAGCTCTACGCCAATTGGCGTCACGCAAGGGGAAACATTGTGCGAGTAAGAGGGGTAGATATTAATGTGTCAGCTGAAGCTCTGAATAACTTCTTACGGGTGCCACACACACTTACAGACAGGTTTGACTCCATATGCAAAACACCAGATTATGCACACATTAAGTCTGTCCTATGCCCTACCAGGAAGGATGCAGAATGGAAGCATGGGAGTATGGAGTACCACTCTATAGCAAAGGAATTCATGAGTGCGTTAGCACGTGTGGCTCTAAATTTCATTTGTAACCGACTGCTGCCATGCCAACATAAAACTGATGTCCCTCGTTACCGCGCACTCGTATTATATGCTTTATTAGAGGGGATACCACTCAACTTCGGAGCCATCATGCATGATCAAATGCAGCGAACCAGGATGAATTACAAGTGGAGGCTGTTCTTTGCTAATACCCTAACGGCTTTTTTAACAGAGATGGGAGTACTATGGGACAAGGAGAATGACGACATTGAGGCTAAAGCTCCAGGACCATATGATGTCACTCATGTTCTAGAGCCGAACAAGGGAAGGTCTTCTAAGCTCACCATTCAACAATTATTTGAGCAAATGCAAGCAGATATGCAAGAGAACAGGGCTGAGCTGATAGCGACTCGTGTCGAGTTGAGTGCCACCAGGGATGAGTTGAGACAGACTCGTGCGGATCTAAGCCGAGTTCAGACCGAGCAGGCCACGATGATGAAGGAGATATCATTACTCCTCAGAGCTCTGGTTCAATGTGCAGGTACAGACATCTCCCAGCTGATTGCATCATCCACTGCCGGACCATCCACTCCTGTTCCTCCCATAGTCACTGAGGCTCCACTCAACAGGCCTACTGAGGTCGCTGTAACACCTGATACAGAATCAGCACCAGTTGTTGATGATAGGAATGCTATGGATGCAGATGCTCCTCCACAGACTGCGGATGAGCCCTCCACCTTGACTTGAGGGAGTTCTTCTCACCCTACTTTACCTTGTTTGTGTGCGTTGGGGACAACGCACAGTCCTAAGTGTGGGGTGGGGGTGATTCATGTTTTGATGTATGGATGAATGTACTAAAATATTCACTGGATTAATGGCATAAAATAGCAGTAAATTCATCTATATGGAGTAACTATCAGTTTATCTATTAGTTTATTTATTCAAAAAAATAAAAAAAAATAAATATATATATATATATAGTATCTTTATATATAGTATCTTTGTAGATAGTAATAATCCCCTGTGGTTTTTCTTTGTGCCTCGGTTCTTTTCCATGGGATGTAGTTTGAACCGGGTAATTTTGTTTTCTTTTTAGAGTAGAGTAGGAATGTAGGGAATAAAAGGAGGAAGAATGATGAACCTAGGTGACCTTGACTTGGTTGATAATGGCATATTTAGGCTTTTACATATGTAATATCTTCCCTTCTCACTCTGAAATTATTGATGATGCCTTGTTAAAATGGATAGCATGTTTTGTGGTGCCTATTTCTCATTTTCTTGACTTGTGTTCACTTTGCGCTTAATGCTTAATATCTCGTTGCTCCGTGAATACTTGCATTGTTTGAGAGTCGGAATGTGACCGTCCTTAATGAGTCATGTGCCATGTGTGGTAAGGTTTTTGTGTAGTCTATGTAGTGTACTTGTGTCTAGAACTTGCCCAGTATGTGAGTTGAAGCGAAATTTTAGGTGATGCTCGATTTGAAAAATGATTTTAGGCTTTCTTTGATCTTTTTGAGCTTATTGCTTATCACAAATAAAATCTATCCCTAGTTAACCCTTTTGAGCCTGTAGACCTTTTATTTGGTACCCACATTACAAGCCTATACCCTTTTTATTCTTAATTGACATTGTTTTGATCCTTTTACCTCTTAAAGCACTTTAATTGTTAGATGAGCGCTAAAAGAAGTAAGAAGGGACTAAGTGTGGGGTGACTTTTGAGTGGAACCAATGAAAGAAAGAAGGGTGCACTTATTTTGTAAAATAATACACCACTAGCAGAAAGTGAAAAAAAAAAGAGAAAAATCTGGAAAAAAAGAAAGAAAAATATAAATGAATAAATTGTTGTCTTGTTCTTGCTAGTGGGTATGAATTAAAGTAGTGCTTAAAGAAAGAGAAAATATTGTTTGAAGTCATATTATTGGTGAAATTGAAAGGGTGTTGAAGAATTCGCGCTTAAGTTATTTGATGATGTGTTAAAGTGCTTAGGAGGGTGAGTCACTATTCCTTAAATATATCCTACCCGTCCCTTAGCCCACATTACACCCATGAAAAAGTCCTAATTGATTTTAGATCGAGCGAGCTTACATTAGTAGAGATTTACATTAAGGGCAAGCCTATGGTACCAACTACATGCATGTGACTTCTTTTGTGAGAGTGAGCGATTTTCTTTGTGAGCATGAGATTCGAATGTGTGGATTGATTTTACTCTCTCTGCTTTTGTTGTGAGGGCACATGGTTTCACGAGGGATAGGTAACGTTATTAGACTTCTCTATGATGTTGGTTGTTCAAGCCATGAGTGCATTGTGACATTGAGTCGGTTTTTGAGGTTAGGATTGTTGTGAGCATGTTGTCTTTGTTCGAATATGTTTAAAGAAGGGCATAAGAAAAGGGAAGTGTGTTGATGCATAGTCTAGAGCCTAATTGTAGCAAATAACCATGGTCATAGATGTAGTGTGCTTTGAATGATAAGAGCTTAATTTTATTTTGTTTACTATAGTGATGGTTTGTTCGAGGACGAACAAAGGTTTAAGTGTGGGGTAGTGATGTTTGGCATATTTCGATATGTGTTGATGTTACTTTACCCATGTTTTAACCACTTCTTGATGTTATTTAATCTTTAAAACGCCCAACATGGTGTAATTATTGGTTTGATGACTAATTAAGTTATGTGTGACGATTTAAGGTGTTCGGAGTGCAAAATATGAAGAAAAGGTGGTTTAGCCAGAGGAAGAAGGGTTGGATGCGTCGCATCCAACCTAGGAAAACATCATCCTGCATGCAACCTTAGCAGTGAAGTTGGGCCATAGCGTTCGCCATCGCGTGCGAAACTGGGAAGTAGAAGAGAAGGCTGGATGCGTCGCATCCACCTTCGCAGGCAAAAATTGAAATGGAGGACAAGGTGGATGCGTCGCATCCACCTTAGCATCAATCCCTGAAGCCGATTTGGACTAGGAATAGGAGAGCTTTGGCCCACGACTTTTGTACGCAATATATAAGCTAAAAACGCCTCTTTTAGGTTAGCTAACATATTGGGAAGGGGGAAAAAAGCCACGAAAAAGCTGTGGAGGCCGGAATTCATCAAGTTCCATCTTTCTCCCACCAAACTTAGTAATTTTTATGTTTCTTTATATGATTTGTTGTTTGGCTACCATGTCTATATGGAGCTAAACTTCACGTTCTAGGGTTGTGGTTCTTTCATGACTATTGTTATTCGGATATTGATTTTGACTTCTTGATTTATCATATTAGTTTATTTATTCAATCTTGCACTTAATTATTTAATTGCTTGATCACCAATTGAATATTATCTACGAATCTAGAATTGAACTCGAAAGTGGGAATTCTATATTGCATATAGGATTGAGTAGGGCAAGTTCTTGAACTCGGGCATCGGGGGACGGATTCGTAGTTAGGATAGACATATACCTAATTGCCTTGCTTGGTTGATTTACAGGAATTATAAATGCATTCTTGTTGATTCTAACTCCATAGACATATAGGCGTTAGGTTAGCTTGAATAGGCGAGTAAGAACTCGACAGATTCTTATGAGCAATATTAACCCTGTCAACCAATAAGCTAGATAAATTAGTCTGTCAATTCAATTGAAGAATACAATAGGATTGTTAGATAGCCCATAACCCTAGATCGTTTTCATTACATTGATATCATAAAAATCTGCTCTTTCTCTGTTCAAAGTATCATTATTTATATTTTTTTATTTAATTAGTTTAGAATAAAATATTTTTAGATTTAATTCTTGTTTAGATAATTAGGATAGTCTAATTTAGTTAATAGTTAATCATAAGTCCTCGTGGGTTCGACATCCGACTTTTAGTCACTTTATTACTTGACGACCGCGTATACTTGCGTGAGTGTGTTTGGTCGCAACAAGCATAATATTTATACAACTTTTAGAAACAATTTACTCGTTGGAGCTAAAGTACACGTGCGACGCGTATATCCTAAGACTAGTGGAACCTTAAAAATACTAATTGTGGTCATTTATCAATAATGTTGACTTTGGTCAACTCTTCCAACATTAAGCCTCAACTTCAAAATTAAGTATTTTAAATCACTCTCGAACCTCTCGGTAACCAAATCAACCATCCCCACAAGTCATAAATCATGAAACTAATCTACGGAAAGTCTCGAATAGGAGAATGAAGTTTTAGAACTCAAAACGACCGGTTGGCTCACTACATGTATACTAGTGTGTGTGATACATGTATCGCAGAGAAATTTTTAAACTTAATTTTAACTACGAATTTTGACTTCAAATCAGTCCAATTACTTTTAATCTTTCTCAAATTTTATATATTGCCTCATTTATGTATTTTTAACGAATTCCAGTCATATCCATTGAAAAAAACTTTTTTTGCCTAGGTTTTTCTCCTTTTTCGAAAAAAACTCATATGACATGAACATGACATATGTTGTACACTTGGTAATAGATGAATAGATGATACAGCTCAAATGCCTGTCATACATAAGAGAATGGCAAAATAAATGCAGGAGGAAAAAGCGAGGTGTGAAACTGGTGTTACATTTTTCTTCTTTTCGCTATGACATTCTTAAAGCAATATAATTCGTATAACAAGGTGTGACATCAATGTGATGAAGAAAAAGCGAGGTGTGAAACTGGTGTTACATTTTTCTTCTTTTCGCTATGACATTCTTAAAGCAATATAATTCGTATAACAAGGTGTGACATCAATGTGATGAAGAAAAAGCATCATACCAAAGCCTCGATCATAAGGGAACGATGCTTCTGTTGCTGCAACGATACTAGAAAGAACATGAGAAATAGCACCATTCATATGAGTACTTTTCTCTCTTCGAGACAACTAAAGGACAACCCTCTCTATATCTCGATCCCGATTTAGCATTATATTACGCTATGGAAAGTATTTTTATTGATTATAGTGTGAATGTTGGAGCAGCTCCTCTATATTATGGATATGGAGGTGGAGGAGGGGGTGTCACTGCCTGATAGTAGGGGTGTTCGTCGGTTGGTACGGTACGGTATTTAGACATTTCTGTTCGGTATTTTTGGTATTCGATTTCTTAAAATGCTATACCAATATCATACCTAATTAAATTCGGTATGGTTCGCATTTTCTCCTTTCTGTTTCGGTTTATTCGGCTCGAATATTGACTAATGCATAAAGCCATAGACTGTAATTTTTAAGTAAGATTTGCATAAATACGAAAGTAAAAATATTATAATATAATATATTAAAAAAAGATAGAAACCAAAACTGTTAAACTTGGACGGGAGAAAGGTTGAAATGTAAGTAGGCAACCAAAGAAAAGGTGGAAAGGCAAGTATCATGGGGAAAAAGGTGGTAAACGTTAAAGAGAACTATTAAAATAACAGAAAGTAAAACTTGAATATTTGTGTTATAATAAATAATATGTGTATTGTGTAACTTAGTATGTATTTCGGTACGGTATCGGTATTTTGATATATTATTTTTGAATACCGGATAATAATATTTTTTAAAAACTTAAACCAAATACCAAAATATCGAATACCAAATATCAAATTTTTTAATTTCGGTACGGTAATTCAGTATTTACTCAATTATGTACGGTTCTACCTGATAGAGGCAGAAGCTCATAAAGGTTGCGGAAGATGCTATATTTGGCATCGTGATACTTCTTAAATTTGCCTAGTTGTTTTAGATGTTGTATATCATTAATAATTTTTTCTGGTTGTTTTTGATAGGCGGGGACAAGAAACTATACCGGCTAGTCAAGGTGAGAGAGAGGAAGGCTCGTGATCCGGATCAAGTTAAGTGTATCAAAGATGAGGAAGGTAGAGTTTTGATGGAAGAGGCTTAGATTAGACGAAGATGGCAGACATGTTTCTATAAACTCCTAAACGAAGAGGGTGATAGGGACATTGTGCTGGGCAACTTGGAGCACTCCGAGATGCGCCAGGATTTCGAGTATTGTAGGCGCATAAGAGTAGAGGAGGTCGAGGGAGCTATGTGTAAGATGCACAAGGGTAGAGCTACCGGGCCAGATGAAATCCCTGTAGAATTTTGAAAGAATGCGGGTAGAGCAGGTTTGGAGTGGCTCATTAGGCTGTTCAACGTCATTTTTAGGACGAAGAAGATATACGATGAATGGAGGTAGAGTACGATGATTCCTCTGTATAAAAATAAGGGCGATATCCAAAGTTGCAATAATTGTAGGGATATTAAGTTGTTAAGCCATATGATGAAAGTTTGGGAGAGAGTGGTTGAAGTGAGGGTGAGGACCAGTGTGTCCATTTCTGAGAACCAGTTCAGTTTCATGCCGGTGCGTTTGACTATGGAAGCCATTCACATTGTGAGGAGATTGGTGGAGCGGTATAGGGAGATGAAGAAGGACTTGCACATGGTGTCCATTGACCTGGAGAAAGTATATGATAAAGTCCCGAGAGAGGTGCTCTGGCGATGCTTGGAGGCTAAAGGGGTCCCAGTAGCCTACATTAGGGTGATTATGGACATGTATGATGAAGCTAAGACTCGGGTTAGGGCAACGGGAGGAGACTCGGAACACTTTCCAGTTATAATGTGGTTGCACCAAAGATCAACTCTAAGTCCATTTTTATTTTCCTTGGCGATGGACGCTTTGATGAGACACATTCAAGGTGAGGTGTCATGGTGTATATTACTTGCTGATGACATAATTTTAATTGATGATACGTGGAGTAGTGTTAATGAGAGGCTGGAGGTTTGGAGGCAAACCCTAGAGTCTAAGGGTTTCAAGTTGAGCAGGACCAAGACGGAATACCTGGAGTGCAAGTTCAGCAACGGTACCCAGGAAGGGGATATGAAGGTAAGGCTTGATACGCAAGTCATCCCCAAGAGAGGTAGTTTTAAGTATCTTAGATCTATAATACAAGGTAACGGAGAGATTGGTGAAGATGTCACGCATCGTATCGGAGCAGGATGGATGAAGTGGAGGCTCGCTTCCGGTGTCTTGTGTTATAAAAATGTGTCGCTGAGACTTAAAGGTAAGTTCTACAAGGTTGTAGTTAGACCGACTATGTTGTATGGTGTTGGCCGGTCAAGAACTCTCATACTCAAAAGCTAAAAGTAGCTGAGATGAGGATGTTAAGGTGGATATGTAGGCATACCTGGTTGGATAAGATTAGGAATGAAGTTATTCGAAAAAATATGGGAGTGGCCTCTGTGGAGGATAAGATGCAGGAGTCGAGGTTAAGATGGTTCGGGCATGTTAAGAGGAGAAGAATAGAACCCCCAGTTAGGAGGTATGAATGGTTAGCCTCGTGGGTAGCAGGAGGGGTAGCGGTAGGCCTAAGAAGTCTTGGGGGAGAGGTTATTAGGCGGGACATGGCGTAGCTGGAGCTGACTGAGGACATGGCCCTAGACAGGAGCGTGTGGAGGTCAACGATTAGGGTAGAAGGTTCGTAGGTGGTCGAGTGTTTCTCTTTGTCTTACTCAGTTCGCTAGCATTAGTGTTAGTATGATATCTTTTCTTCATAGATTGCTATTACTACCTACAGTTTTGTCACGGCCCCAAAATTCTCACCTTCGGACCATGATGGCGCCTAACATTTCACTTGCTAGGCAAGACAACATTAGAATAATATTATCTATTTTAAACAATTTTTAAATTTATTAATAACAAAGAAATAAATACGGAAGTAAAGTCTAAAATATAGTGAATAATTCATAAAAAATAACGGTGTCTAAATACCATCCCAGAATTGGTGTCATAAGTGCATGAGCTTCTAAAATAATACAAATAAAGGTCTAAATAAAATAAAGTTATCCGGAAACAAACACACAACTAAAAAAAGTAGACGGGGACTTCAGAACTGTGGACGTCGTACAGCTATACCTCAAGTCTCCTCTGGTAGCTGAAGTCCGAGCAAGTCTATGGTACGTCGCTGGGACCAACTCCGAAATATGCACAAGAAGTGCAGAGTGTAGTATCAGTACAACCGACCCCATGTACGGGTAAGTGTCGAGCCTAACCTCGACAAAGTAGTGACGAGGCTAATGCAGGCCACTTACATTAACTTGTACGCAATAATAGTAATAACCACAATAATAGAATTAAATCAGGTAACTCATTTCTAATAGTTGAAGCCAACTCAGCAGTCATAACAAATAGTACTGGTGCACCCCAGGGCGAGACACTGAGTCTAATGAATCCCTAATCATGCAAGTCTTGTAACTGCTCTTTTAATTCTTTCAACTCCGGCGGGGCCATACGGTATGGTAGAATAGAAATGGGTTGAGTGCCCGGAGCCAAATCAACACAGAAGTCAATGTCTCTGTCGGGTGGCATCCCCAGCAAATCTACAGGAAATACTTCTAGAAATTCACGAACAACTGGTACTGAGTCCATAGAAGGGACATCCGCACTGGGATCGCGAATATAAGCCAAATAGGTTAGACGCCCTTTCTCTACCATACGCCAAGCTTTCATATAAGAAATAACCCTACTAGCAGAATGACCAGGAGTTCCTTTCCACTCTAACCGAGGTAACCCCGGCATGGCTAGGGTCACTGTCTTGGTATGACAATCCAATATAGCATGATACGGTGAGAGTTAATCCATACCCAAGATGATATCAAAATCTACCATATCAAGAAGTAGAAGATCTACACTAGTCTCAAGACTATCAATAGTAACCACACACGAACGATAGACATGATCTACTACAACACAGTCTCTCACTGGTGTAGATACACACACAAAAGCAGTCAGAGAATCACAAGGCACAACCAAATATGAAGCAAAATAGAAGGACACATAGGAATAAGTAGATCTTGGATCAAATAGAACTGAAGCATCTTTATGGCAAACTGGAATAATACCTGTGATCACAAATGACTCAGCCTCAAGCCTAGCTGGAAAAGCATAAAATCGAGGTTGGACCCCACCACTCTAAACTGCGTCTCTAGGACGGCCTCTAATTGGCTGGCATCCACCTCTAACGGTCTGACCTCCACCTCTAATGGCCTGACCTCCACCTCTAATGGCCTGACCTCTACCTCTAGCTTCCTGATCCCTGCCTCTAGCTGGCTGAGCAGGCGGTGAAGCAACCGGTGCCTGTATGATGGCACGAGAATTCTGTCGAGATCTGTTACTCGCCAACCTAGGGCAATACCTCTTGATGTAACCAATGTTCCCACACTCATAATACCCATCCTGATGCCGTGGCTGCTGAAGCTGAAGCTGACCCGAATGGGCCGGATAACCACTGTAGTAACTCTGGAGTGGTGGTGCACTGATAGGAGCTGAATGTGCATGAAATTCTAGTTGCCCAGAGTAAGGCATAATGAGATCGTGACTCCCTGAAGCACCAGGAGATGCATGAAGTGCTGAATGAAATGGTCTGGGAGGATAACCCCTACCAAAATCACCCCTGCCTCTAGGAGAGGCACCACTAAAACCATCGAACTGACGAGGCCTCTTATCAGACCTTTGTCCTCTCTCATGTGCAAGAACCATCTCGATCCTCCTCGCGACATTAGCAGCTTCCTGAAAAGAAATCTCACTTCCGATCTCCTTGGCCATCTGAAGCCTGATAGGGTGAGTAAGTCCCTCAATAAACCTCCTCACTCTCTCTCCCTCAGTAGGTAGCAAAAATAGAGCATGACTGGCCAAATCCACAAAACGGGACTCATACTGAGTAACAGTCATACTGCCCTGCTGTAGATGCTCAAATTGCTTTTGGTAATCCTCTCTCAGTGTGATAGGAAGGAACTTCTCCAGAAATAGCTGAGAGAACTGCTCCCAGGTAAGTGCAGGCGATCCGACTGGTCTGGTCAATATATAATCTCTCCACCACCTCTTGGCGGAACCCGTCATCTGAAATATA
The DNA here is from genome assembly GCF_000390325.3 of Nicotiana tomentosiformis. Lineage (NCBI taxonomy): Eukaryota > Viridiplantae > Streptophyta > Magnoliopsida > Solanales > Solanaceae > Nicotiana > Nicotiana tomentosiformis. The sequence goes on along the minus strand of NC_090813.1, from coordinate 160,882,792 downwards.
GCAAAATCAACTACATTGGTCTCTACTATACTTATGTTCTGCAGCACCTCATGGCATCGGTCAAGATAATCATGTGGGTCCTCAGAAGGGGTACCATTGAAGTGAACTGGAAAGAGCTTAGTGAACTTATCCAGTCTCAATAAGGCCTCAAAAGACATGGCGGGCCTATCACCGGTCTGTGCCGCAACAACTGGCTGAACCACCCTAACTGGCGGGGCTGTTGGAGCCTGATTCTGGGGAGCCATCTGCTCCAGAGCGGGAGTAGTGGGAGTTTATGCTCCTCCCCCAGCCTGTGAGATGGCTGGTGCCACTAGAAACGTACCATTCTGGGCCACGCCCTCCATAAGACTCACCAAACGGACTAGAGCGCCCTGAAGCACTGAAGTAGCTATGAATCCTTTCGAGACCTGAACTGGTCCAACTGGTACATTCTGAACTGGAACCTCCTCCTGAAGGTCCACCTGAGGTTCTACAATAGGAGCTGCTGCTCGAGCACTAGACTGAGCTCTGCCTTGCCTCTACCTCGGCCTGTAGCACGACCTCGGCCTCGACCTCTACCCCCGGTCATAGTTGCCACTGGGGGCTCTAGTCCCTGTCCATCGATAGATGTATTACGTGTTCTCACGATCTGCGAGAGAATAAGAGTAGAATGGTTCAATCATCGATGATAGAATAAAATCGCACGACAGAATAAGAAAGAAGTGATATTGTTCCTAAACTTCATAGCCTTTGAGAGATAAGTACAGACGTCTCCGTACCGATCCTTCAGACTCTACTAAGCTTGCTCGTGACTCGTGAGACCTATGTAACCTAGTGCTCTGATACTAACTGTCACGGCCCCAAAATTCCCACCTTCGGACTGTGATGGCGCCTAATATTTCACTTGCTAGGCAAGCCAATATTAGAATAATATTATCTATTTTAAAACAATTTTTAAATTTATTAATAACAAAGAAACAAATACGGAAGTAAAGTCTAAAATTTAGTGAATAATCCATAAAAAAATAACGGTGTCTAAATACCTTCCCAGAATTGGTGTCATAAGTGAACGAGCTTCTAAAATAATACAAATAAAGGTCTGAATAAAATAAAGTTGTCTGGAAATAAACACACAACTAAAGTAAAGTAGACGGGGACTTCAGAACTGCGGACGCTGTACAGCTATACCTCAAGTCTCCTCTGGTAGCTGAAATCCGAGCAAGTCTATGGTACGCCGCTGGGACCAACTCCAAAATTTGCATAAGAAGTGCTGAGTGTAGTATCAGTACAACTAACCCCATGTACTAGTAAGTGCCGAGTCTAACCTCGACGAAGTAGTGACGAGGCTAAGGCAGGCCAGTTACATTAACTTGTACGCAATAATAGTAATAACCACAATAATAGAATTAAATCAGGTAACTCATTTCTAATACTTGAAGCCAACTCAGCAATCATAACCAATTATTACTTTAATCAATTTCCGTTGCAGCGTACAAACCGCTCCCACAATATATTTATTTTCAATCCTCTAATATATTTATTTTAATCAAGTATATATATATAGACTTTTAAGTAAGTCTGTTGCGGCGTGCAATTCGATCCCCCCAATATGGACTTTTTAATAAGTCGGTTGCGGCGTGCAATCTGATCCCCCAATATAGACTTTTAAATAAGTCTGTTGCAGCGTGCAATCCGATCCCCCAATATAGACTTTTAAATAAGTCTGTTGCGGCGTGCAATCCGATCCCCCAATATAGATATATTTACTTTCATTTCCATTGCGGCGTACAACCCGTTCCCCCAATATATTTCAGCAACTCATAAATGTAATAAAAATTACTCCAATAAATACTACGTCCAATGAGAAACTATTAAGCATCAAGGTACACAATAAATATAATTTATTTATGAACAAACAATGGCAATTAACAATTAATTGTGAAAATCATGGAGAAAATAGGCAGTTTAATATTTAATATACTAAATGTCAAGTAAAAATTAAGACACATAAATCAAATCAGTATATAGCAATTATTGCAGGAATTCAAGAATTAATATTTGACAAAGAATAGGAGAGAAACAATTATCATAACAATTAATTCGTGTATTAAAATAAATTTAGGATTTTCAAATAATTATGCAAACAATTAATTTGATGACGTATAGACACTCGTCACCTCGTCTATACGTCGTTCACATGCATTTCACATAACAAATAATTTAAGGGTTATATTCCCTCTAGTCAAGGTTAACCACGACACTTACCTCGCTTTGCAAATTCCAATAAATTATTCGACCACGAATTTTCCTTTTGAATTTGTCTCCAAAAGTGTCAAATCTATCCACAAATAATTCGATACACTCAATACGAATCATAGGAATTAATTCCATATGAATTTACTAATTTTTCGGATAAAAATTTGAAATTCATTTTAATATTCGACAGTGGGACCCGCATCTCAAATCCCTGAAAAATGCATGAAATCTGAACAACCGTTCCGATAAGAGTTCAACCGTACAAAAATTATCCAATTCCGATGTCAAATGGACCTTCAAATCTTAAATTTTCGTTTTTGAAAAGTTTTATAAAAATCTGATTTTTCTCCCAAAAATTCACGGATTCATAATATAACTGAGTATGGAATCATGAAATATAATCAATATAGGATAAGGAATACTTACCCCAATATTTTTCCCTGAAAATCGCCTAAGAATCGCCTTACCCGAGCTCGAAAATTGAAAATGGGTCGAAATTCCATTTCCAAAACTTAAGTTCTGTTTTTCAGATTTTTATTCATCGCGATCGCAGAAATTCGTTCGCGATCGCGTAAAACACTTCTGCCAGGTCCATTTTACTCTTCGCAATCGCGGATAATTGTTTGCGATCGCGAAGCACATTTTGGCTGCCCTTTTTATTAACTCTACGCAATCGCGTAAATGGCCATGCTATCACAAAGAACATTTTCCCAACCTTACGCGATCACGTACCGACTTATGTGATCGCGTAGCACAATTTCAGTGCTTCATCTTCTGCCTCATTCTTTCTACGCGATAGCAGCTTGGTCCTCGCGTTCACAGTGCACTGGAAGATAACCTTTCGCATTCGCGTGCCTATCTTCGCGAACTCGAAGGGTAAAACTCACGGCTCACAATTTCCTCTTCGCGATCGCAGGAATGGCTTCGTGATCGCGAAGCACAATGCACCAGATGATAGCAAAAGCTCAAAAACCAGATTTTCTAAAGTTCAAAATCATCCTGTAGCCTATCTGAAACTCACCCGAGCCCTCGGGGCTCCAAACCAAACATGCACACAAGTCCTAAAACATCATACAAACTTGCTCGCGCGATCAAATCGCCAAAATAACACCTAGAACTACGAATTGAACCCCAAATCAAAGGAAAGTTTTTAGAAAACTTCAAAACTTATATTTTCACAACCGGACGTTCGGATCACGTCAAATCAACTCCGTTTCTCGCCAAATTCGGCATACAAGTCATAAATATTATAGTGGACCTATACCGGGCTCCGAAACTAAAATACGGACCCGGTGTCAATAAATCCAATATCAGTAAATTCTTAAAAATCATTAAGCATTCAAACTTTTAATTTTTTATCAAAATTCCATATCTCGGGCTAGGGACCTCTGAATTCGATTTCGGGCATACGCCCAAGTCCCAAATCACGATACGGACCTGCCGGAACTGTCAAAACACTGATCTGAGTCCATTTGCTCAAAATATTGACCAAAGTCAACTCAGTTGAGTTTTAAAGCTCTATTTCGGATTTTAATCCATTTTTCATACAAAAACTTTCCGGAAAATTATACGGACTGTGCACCCAAGTCGAGGAATAATAAATAGTGTTTTTCGAGGTCTTAGAACACATAATTACTTATTAAATTTAAAGATGATACTTTGGGTCATCACATTCACCACCTCTAAAATAAACGTTCGTCCTCGAACGGAGTTAGAAAAAGTACCTGAGCTGGAGAAAAGATGTGGATATTTACTCTGCATGTCTAACTCGGACTCCCAGGTAGATGCCTCTACCAGCTGACCTCTCCATTGCACCCAAACTGAAGGATAACTCTTAGACCTAAACTGCCAGACCTGCCGGGCTAGAATAGCCATCGGCTCTTCCTCGTAAGTCAAATCTTTGTCCAATTGGACTGAGCTGAAATTTAACACATGGGACGGATCACCATAATATTTCCGGAGCATAGACACATGGAATACCGGATGAACCGCTGATAAACTAGGTGGTAATGCAAGCATGTAGGCTACTTCACCCACCCTTTCAAGAATTTCAAAGGGTCCGATATACCTAGGGCTCAACTTGCCCTTCTTTCCAAACCTCATTACACCTTTCATAGGTGAAACCTGAAGCAATATTCTTTCTCCAACCATGAATGCAATATCATGAACTTTACGGTCGGCATAACTCTTTTTCCTATACTGAGCTGTGCGAAGTTGATCCAGAATAATCTTAACCTTATCTAAGGAATCCTGTACCAAATCGGTACCCAATAATAGAGCCTCTCCCGGTTCAAACCAGCCAACTGGCAAACGGCATCGCCTTCTATATAATTCCTCATATGAGCCATCTGAATGCTCGACTGGTAGCTATTATTATAAGCAAACTCCGCAAGTGGCAAGAACTGATCCCAAGAACCTCCAAAGTCTATAACACAAGCGGGAAGCATATCTTTCAATATCTGAATGGTGCGCTCTGACTGTCCGTCTGTCTGTGGATGAAATGTTGTACTCAACCCGCGTGCCTAACTCATGCTGTACAGCCCTTCAGAAGTGTGAGGTAAATTGCGTACCTCCATCTGAAATAATAGACACGGGCACACCGTGAAGGCGGACAATCTCACGAATGTAAATTTCAGCTAACCTTTCTGAAGAATAGGTAACTGCCATTGGAATGAAATGTGCTGACTTGGTCAACCTGTCCACAATGACCCAAACTGCGTCAAATTTTCTCCAAGTCCGTGGGAGTCCAACAACAAAATCCATAATGATACGCTCCCATTTCTACTCAGGAATTTCTAACTTCTGAAGCAAACCACCAGGTCTCTGATGCTCATACTTAACTTGCTGACAATTCACACACCGAGCTACATATGCAACTATATCCTTTTTCATTCTCCTCCACCAATAATGTTGTCGCAAATCTTGATACATTTTGGCGGTACCTGGATGAATAGAATACCTGGAACTGTGTGCCTCTTCGAGGATTAATTCATGAAGCCCGTCAATATTAGGCACATAAATATGACCCTGCATTCGTAGAACTCCATCTTCCCCCACAACAACCTGTTTGGAATCACCGTGCCGCATTGTGTCCTTAAGGACAAGTAAATAAGGATCATCATAATGTCGCTCTCGGATATGCTCATATAAAGAAGACTGAACGACTGTGCAAGCTAGAACCCGACTGGGTTCTGAAATATCTAACCTCATGAATTGGTTAGCCAAAGTCTGAATATCTGCAGCTAACGGTCTCTCACCAACAGGAATATAAGCAAGCCTGCCCATACTCACAGCCTTTCCGGAGTGATACAAAATGGTGATATCATAGTCTTTCAACAATTCAACCATCTTCTTTGCCTCAAATTAAGATCTTTTTGTTTGAAATGATACTGAAGGCTACGATGATCAATAAATACCTCACACGAGACACCGTAGAGATAATGCCTCCAAATCTTCAGCGCATGAACAATGGCTACCAATTCTAAGTCATGAACAGGATAATTCTTCTCGTGAACTTTCAACTGCCGCGACGCATATGCAATCACCCTGCCATCTTGCATTAATACTGCACCAAGCCCAATGTGAGATGTGTCACTATATACCATATACGATCTTGAACATGTGGGTAATACCTATACTGGTGCCATAGTCAAGCGGTCTTGAGCTTCTGAAAGCTCAACTCACACTCGTCTGACCATCTGAATGGGACACCTTTCTAGGTCAGTCTAGTCAATGGGCTTGCTATAGATGAAAACTCTTCCACGAACCGACGATAATAACCTGCCAAACCTAGGAAACTCCGGATCTCTGTAACTGAAGTAGGTCTAGGCCAATTCTGAACAGCCTCAATCTTCTTAGGATCCACCTTTATGCCTTCTGTGGATACAACATGCCCCAAAAAGGCAACTGAGTCTAACCAAAACTCGTATTTTGAAAATTTGACATATAACTGATTATTCTTCAAAGTATGAAGCACACTCCGAAGATGTTGCTCATACTCCTCTCGACTGCTGGAGTAAATCAATATATCATCAATGAATACAACCACAAAAGAATCCAAATAGGCCTTGAACACCTGATTCATCAAATCCATAAATGTTGCTAGGGCATTTGTCAACCCAAATGACATCACTAGGAATTTGTAATGCCCATATCGAGTCCGAAAAGCTATCTTAGGGATATCAGATGCCCTAATCTTCAACTGATGGTAACCAGAACTCAAATCGATCTTCAAAAATATCTTGGCACCCTGAAGTTGATCAAATAAGTCATCAATTCTTGGCAGCGGATATTTGTTTTTGATAGTGGCCTTGTTCAACTGTCGATAATCTATACACATCCGTATAGAGCCATCTTTCTTCTTTACAAATAGTACTGGTACACCCCAGGGCGAGACACTGGGTCTAATGAATCCCTGATCAAGCAAGTCTTGTAACTGCTCCTTCAATTCTTTCAACTCCGACGGGGCCATACGGTATGGTGGAATAGAAATGGGCTGAGTGCCCAGAGCCAAATCAATACAGAAGTTAATATCTCTGTCGGGTGGCATCCCAGGCAAATCTGCAGGAAATACTTCTGGAAATTAACGAACAACTGGTACTGAGTCCATAGAAGGGACATCCGCACTGGGATCGCGAATATAAGCCAAATAGGCTAGACACCCTTTCTCTACCATACGCCGAGCTTTCATATAAGAAATAACCTTGCTAGCAGAATGACTAGAAGTTACTTTCCACTCTAACCGAGGTAACCTCGGCATGGCTAGGGTCACTGTCTTGGCATGACAATCCAATATAGCATGATACGATGACAGCCAATCTATACCCAAGATGACATCAAAATCTACCATATCAAGAAGTAGAAGATCCACACTAGTCTCAAGACTATCAATAGTAACCACACACGAATGATAGACATGATCTACTACAACACAGTCTCCCACCGGTGTAGATACACACACAGAAGCACTCAGAGAATCACAAGGCACAACCAAATATGAAGCAAAATAGGAGGACACAGAGAAATAAGTAGATCCTGGATCAAATAGAACTGAAGCATCTCTATGGCAAACTGGAATAATACATGTGATCACATCATCAAATAACTCGGCCTCAGGCCTAGCTGGAAAAGCATAAAATTGAGGTTGGGCCCCACCAATTGAAATTGTGTCTCTGGGACGGCCTCTAACTGGCTGGCCTCCACCTCTAACGGTCTGACCTCCACCTCTAATGGCATGACCTCTACCTCTAATAGCCTGATCTCTACCTCTAGCTGCCTGACCCCTGCCTCTAGTTGGCTGAGCAGGCGGTGAAGCAACCGGTGCCGATATGATGGCACGAGAATCCTATCGAGATCTGTTACTCGCCAACCTAGGGCAATACCTCCTGATGTAACCAATGTTCCCTCACTCATAACACCCATCCTGATGCCGTGGCTGCTGAAGCTGAAGCTGGCCCGAATAGGCAGGATAACCACTGTAGTAACTCTGGAGTGGTGGTGCACTGATAGGAGCTGAATGTACGCTAAATGCTGGCTGCCCAGAGTAAGGCATAATAGGACTGTGACTCCCTGAAGCACCGGGAGATGCATAAAGTGTTGAATGAAATGGTCTGGGTAGATGACCCCTACCAAAATTACCCATGCCTCCAGGCGAGGCACCACTAAAACCACCAAACTAACGAGGCCTCCTATCAGACCTCTGCCCTCTCTCCTGTGCAAGAACCATCTCGATCCTTTTCACGACATTAGCAGTTGCTTGAAAAGAAATCTCGTTTTCAGTCTCCTTGGCCATCTGAAGCCTGATAGGGTGAGTGGGTCTCTCAATAAACCTCCTCACTCTCTCTCCCTTGGTAGGTAGTAAAAGGAGAGCATGATGGGCCAAATCCACAAAACAGGACTCATACTGAGTAACAGTCATACTGCCCTGATGTAGACGCTCAAATTGCTTACGATAATTCTCTTTCAGTGTGATAGGAAGGAACTTCTCCAGAAATAGCTGAGAGAACTGCTCCCAGGTAAGTGCAGGCGATCCGACTGGTCTGGTCAATGTATAATCTCTCCACCACCTCTTGGTAGAACCCGTCATCTGAAATACAGTAAAATCAACTTCATTGGTCTCAACTATACCTATGTTCCGCAGCACCTCATGGCAGCGGTCAAGATAATCTTGTGGGTCCTCAGAAGGGGTACAACTGAAGTGAACTAGAAAGAGCTTAGTGAACTTATCGAGTCTCAATAAGTCCTCAAAAGACATGGCGGGTGTAAAATGTCACGACCCAAAATCTAACCATGGTCGTGATGGAGCCTATCGTGTTACAAGGCAAGCCTATTTCACAAAATATTACTAATAAATTGATTATAAGAATTTAATAAAACATTTCCAACATTTGAATTTCTCATAAACTAAATCAACTCTAAATATAATATAGAAATACGGAAACGAGCCCCAAACATCGGGGTGTCACTAAGTCATGAGCATCTAAAACTATGAACTAAGAAATATAAGTTGTCTAACTGTCCAAAAGAAGAAATGACAAGTAACAAGGTCCTACGGACGCTAACAGCTACCTTGCAGTCTCCAAAGATAGCTGGCCTGAATAAAGTGCAGGGTGTTGTATGAGTACAACTGACTCAGTAGTAACAGAAATAACTAAGGAACTTAGCAGTAGTGATGAGCTAAGCAGAATAATCCAATTATTATTTCCACAATTAAGTACAAATAGGAGTAGACAGGTAATTTCATAAATCAGTAAGACTACAAGGAAAATTAACAGGTAAATGCAGCAACAGCAAAAGTAAATGCAACCTCACAGTAATGTCACTCCATCACTCAGTATTCGTACTCAGCACTCAACTTTCAACACTCTACACTCATTGGGGGTGTGTACAGACTCCGGAGGGGCTCCCAAAGCCCAAGCGCTAAACATGGACAACTCACGTGCCATGATATCAATACCTGAATCCGCACGGTCAAATCACGTACTACGTGGACAGCTCACGCGCTATGGTATCAATACCTGGACCCGCATGGTCAACTCACATGCTACACGGACAACTCACGCGCTATGGTATTAATATCCTCACAACCAGGCCCCCGTCCTCACTCAATCATGTACCTCACTAGTCTCACCATCATCAACAAATAAGGGAACATAGCCTACATCAACTATCACAGCATAATTAGAAAATAATAGAGACTGAGGTAAACATGTACAATAATTTCTATGACTGAGTACAAATAATGTGAGCATGAATAAAGCCTAAGCATGATCTCTAACATGAAGGCAGACAAGTTCAACAACAAGTAACTACGTAAACACAAATGATGGCCATGAGGCCTCACAGAACAGACCAAGTCTCAATCCCTCGAGGTATACACCCACACGCCCATCACCTAGCGTGGGTATTACCTCCAAACAGTCACACGATATCAAATTCTCCGGGTTTATACCCTCAAAGCCAGAGTTAAAACTGTTACTTACCTTAACAGCGTAATACTCCAGGATGCTCTCGTCTCTGGACTCGGTCTCCAAAAGCTCCGAATCTAACCAAAAATCAGAATATCACTATCAACATAGTCTAAAGAATCGAATTCCACAATAAAAACTACATAAATATGCCAAACATCCAAAATCGGCCAAAACTTGCCCCCAGGCCCACGTCATGAAATCAGTCAAAAATGGTAGAATAATAAAACTTGTCCTCTCCCGAGTCTAACCATATAGAATTCATCAAAATCGGACTCCGTTGGTCCCTCAAATCCTCACTTAAACTATCCAAAACTCAAACCCTAACTCCCTCAATTTTACTTTGAAATCATCAATCAAATCCCAAAAATGAAGATGGATTCATGAAATATAACCAAAATTGAGTAGAGAACACTTACCCTAATCCTTATGGTGAAAATCGCCCCCAAAATCGCCCAAATCTGAGTTCCCCAACTCAAACTATGACCGAATGAACAAACCCTCATTTTATATATTTTTCTTCCAGCTATTCTACCTCGTTTCTCATGCCAAACGATCCCGAAACTCACTTTTTATATCTCCAATGGATTCCTTGTGAAATTTTAGTCAAGTTAGGCTTTTGAATCACTCGATTTGACCTTACAATGAAGGGGATATGTAGGTTTTAATATTTGCAAATCGTGCAGATTTTTAAATACGAATTCAGTGGCAATTGCGTAATTAATCTGGCAACCCAATTCTTTAGTAAAATGACCATAAATTTCTCATACGATGCCCAAATTCGACGATTCATTTTGCTATGGCTCCGTAATTACGATACGGATCTAAAGCTTCAATCAAAACAGAAATCAAAGCTCATTTTATTAATGTGGTACCATTTATGCTTGAAGAAACGACGTCGAAACATAAGAAAAACGAGCGCAACGCAGCCCAAACCTATCTGAAACTCACCCGAGCTCCTTGGGAATCCGTACGAACATACTAACAAGTCCCATAACATAACACAGACCAAATCAAGGCCTCAAATCATGCATAACAACATTTAAACGACGAAACGCGCCTCAAATCAAACTAAATGAACTTTCGAACTTTCAACTTCCAGAAACTCGCACCGAAACATATCAAATCAACTCGGAATTAACTCAAATTTTGCACACACGTCACAAATGACACTACTAACCTACTCCAACTTCCGGAATTCCATTCCGACCCCGATACCTAATTTTCCACTGCCGACCAAAATCGCCAAATTTCTAACTTTCGCCAATTCTAGCCTAATTCTAACACGGACCTCCAAATTACATTCCGGACACACTCCTAAGTCTAAAACAACCCAACGAAGCTAACCGAATCATAAAAATCCCAATCCGAATTCGTTTACTCATAGGTCAACTTTCGGTTGACTTTTCTAACTTAACTTTCTAACTAAGAGACTAAGTGTCTCATTTCACTCCAAAACTACTCCGAACCCAAACCTACCAGCTCGTTACAACTCAACACAGTTGAACAACACATAAATAAGCAGAAATGGGGGAAATGGGGCTATAACTCTCAGAACGACAGACCGGGTCGTTACATCTTCCCCCTCTTAAACAAACGTTCGTCCTCGAATGAGCCAAGAGTTGTTCTCAAAACCATCAAACCACCATATAACCTTACCTTGCACATACCCGGGGGTGATCCCATGCCACCCCTATCCAATGTAGATCCGATAACACAACATAAGTGAAATTTCTCAATTCAACCAAACCCACCATCCTTGGAATCAATTTTTACTCATCTGAAATTTCTTATAAAATCTGAATCCTGCAACCTACACACTGTAGAACGCATTACCTCATACACACCAAAAGAACTAATCATACCCATTACCATGCCGATCCAACCTACTACCAAGATATCCCATCTATCCGAGTCCCTTCTGAATTACCTTCAAATTGATACTTCGCCCCGCCATAACACCACAATCGTCAACCCAGACTCACCACACTAGACCCAAGCATAAAACCACACCTCCCTAAGGCTCATAAGCCATTGAATACTCTCTTAAATATCCCCAAAAGTACCACAAGCACACGCTCACACAATCAACACCTCAGTGCTCAAGCTACAATCAAACCCCGACCTGGAGTCCTCCAGACTGGCCCAACATCAACATACAAAAATCACATCTCGCACCCCATCCAGAGAATCACAAGCCGTCTAGGCACGACTGATACTGAGCGCTCGTGTGCGCATACGAATGTGTGGAAAGAATTCAAAGAGCTACACTTCAAGTTGAATCAATACTGCACGATAAGAATCCAAGAATATGAAATTTCCTAAGGATTCTGCAGTCTCTCGAAGATAAGTACAGACGTCTCCGTACAGATCCGCAAGACTCTACTAAACCTACTCATGAATCGTGAGACCTATGTAACCTATGCTCTGACACCAACTTGTCACGACCCAAAATCTAACCATGTTCGTGATGGCGCCTATCATGTTACAAGGCAAGCCTATTTCCCAAAATATTACTACTAAATCGATCATAAGAATTTAATAAAATATTTCCAACATTTGAATTTCTCATAAACTAAATCAACTCTAAGTATATATAGAAAATATGGAAATGAGCCCCAATCATCCGGGTGTCACTAAGTCATGAGCATCTAAAACTATGAACTAAGATATATAAGTTGTCTAACTGTCCGAAATAAGAAATGATAATATGAGTAACAAGGTCCTGCGGACTCTAATATCTACCTTGCAGTCTCCAAAGATAATCGGCTTGAACTCAATGATCGCCGCATTCTAACTCAACTGGATCTGCACATAAAGTGCATGGTGTAGTATGAGTACAACCGACTCAGTAGTAACAAAACTAACTAAGGAACTGAGCAGTAGTGACGAGCTAAGAAGAATAATCCAATTATTATTCCCACAATTAAGTACAGATAGGAGTAGACAGGTAATTTCATAAATCAGTAAGACTACAAGGAAAATTAACAGGTAAATACAGCAACAGCAAAAGTAAATGCAACCTCACAGCAATATCACTCCATCACTCAGCACTCGCACTCAACACTCAACGCTCAACACTCTGCGCTCACTGGGGTGTGTACAGACTCTAGAGAGGCTCCCAAAGCCCAAGCGCAAAGCACGGACAACTCACGTGCCATCATATCAATACCTGAATCCGCACGGTCAACTCAAGTGTTGTGCGGACAACTCGCGCGCTATGGTATCGATACTTAGACCCGCATGGTCAACTCACGTGTTACGCGGACAACTCATGCGCTATGGTATTAATATCCTCACAACCAGGCCCTCGACCTCACTCAATCATGTACCTCACTAGCCTCACCATCATTAACAAATAAGGGAACACAACCCTCATCAAGTATCGCAGCATATTAGCAAATAATAGAGACTGAGGTAAACATGTACAATAATTTCTATGACTGAGTACAAATAATGTGAGCATGAATAAAGCCTAAGCATGATATCTAACATGAAGGCAGACAAATTCAACAACAAGTAACTACGTAAACACAGATGATGGCCATGAGGCCTCGCGGGACGGAAATATTCGCAATCCCTCGAGGTATACACCCACACGCCCGTCACCTAGCGTGGGTATCACCTCCAAACAGTCACACGATATCAAATTCTCCGGGTTTATACCCTCAAAGTCAGAGTTAAAACTGTTACTTACCTTAACAGCGTAAAATCCTACTCCGGGATGCCCTCATCTTTAGACTCGATCTACAAAAGCTCCGAATCTAACCAAAAGTCAGAATACTACTATCAACATAGTCTAAAGAATCGAATTCCACAATAAAAACTACATAAATATGCCAAAAATCAAAAATCGGACAAAACCCGGCCCCCAAGCCCACGTCTCGAAATCAGTCAAAAATGACAGAATAATAAATCTTGTCCTCTCCCGATTCTAACCATATAAAATTCATCAAAATCGCACTCCGTTTGGTCCCTCAAATCCTCACTTAAACTCTTCAAAACTCAAACCCTAACTCCCTCAATTTCACTTTGAAATCATCAATCAAATCTCAAAAATGAAGATGGATTCATGAAATATAACCAAAACTGAGTAGATAACACTTACCCCAATCCTTATGGTGAATCGCCCCCAAATTTGCCCAAATCCGAGCTCCCCAACTCAAAATATGACCGAATGAACAAACCCTCGTTTTATATATTTTTTGCCAGCTATTCTGCCTCTTTTCTTAAGAAAAACAATCCTTAAACTCACTTTTTATGCCTCCAATGGATTCCTTATGAAAGTTTAGTCAAGTTAGGCTTTTGAATCACTCAATTTGACCTTATAATGAAGGAGATATGTAGGTTTTAATATTTGCAAATCGTGCAGATTTTTAAATACGAATTCAGTAGCAATTGCGTAATTAATCTGATAAATCTGGCAACCCAAGTTTTTAGTAAAACGACCTCGGCCTCGACCTCTACCCCTGGTCATAGTTGCCACTGGGGGCTCTGGTCCCTGTCCATCGGTAAATGTATTACGTGTTCTCATGATCTGCGAGAGAATAAGAGTAAAATGGTTCAATCATCGATGATAGAATAAAATCGAACGACGGAATAAGAAAGAAGTGATATTGTTCCTAAACTTCATAACCTCTGAGAGATAAGTAAAGACGTCTCCGTACCGTTCTTTCAGACTCTACTAAGCTTGCCCGTGACTCATGAGACCTATGTAACCTAGTGCTCTGATACCAACTGTCACGGCCCCAAAATTCCCACCTTCTGACCGCGATGGCGCCTAACATTTCACTTGCTAGGCAAGCCAACATTAGAATAATATTATCCATTTTAAAACAATTTGTAAATTTATTAATAACAAAGAAACAAATGCGAAAGTAAAGTCTGAAATGTAGTGAATAATCCATAAAAAAATAACGGTGTCTAAATACCATCCCAGAATTTGTGTCATAAGTGCACGAGCTTCTAGAATAATATAAATAAAGGTGTGAATAAAATAAAGTTGTCTGAAAACAAACACACAGCTAAAGTAAAGTAGACGGGGATGTCACGCCTCAAAACCGAGGAGCGCGACCGGCGCTCAACCGAGTGAACCCAACCGAGCAAGCCTGTTAGATTTCATTCTACCCAAACTTATCCACGAATAGAGATAATACATATTTTCATTAATTAGACAAAAATGTGTTCATGTCTACAATACCAATTCATTTCCAATAGTTTCATCATTTTTAAAGTCTCAAATGGACAAGTAATACAACCACAACATAACATAGTTTGTCTTTCCCCAGCACCAATACACAACCCACACTATGTCTACGGAGCCTCTATAGATAAAGAAGAGTACAATGATAATGCTGGCAACAATGCCCCGGCTATACCCCAAACAGAATACACAAAGTACAGAAGATTCATGACCCTGGAATGAAGTGGGGCTCACCAAGTCATCTAGGAAGAAGGTACACTGCTATCACTTACCAATATCTCCTTCTGTGGAACTACCTGCATCCATTGGAAGATGCAGCGCCCCCGACAAAAGGGACGTTAGTACTGTTGAATAGCACTAGTATGTATAACTAAACACCCTCTCACTAGAATGACAAATAATACAAATAAGATTATCATAATATCAATGAAAGCCTTAATTAACATCAAACCTCAATTTATGATCAAGACAGTGTTCAAATTAATTTCTGTATCTCACATTGGGAGATTTTTAGTATCGATATACCATTGTCCACAATACCAGTAATATTATTCACCATACCAATACCACTATTCACAATACCATTATTCACAAAACCAGTACCACCGCACTCTTAGCACGGAGTCCGATCACGACCCGATCGGCTAGGCTATCTTAGTAGAGACATCAATCATAATTTCTCTCAATATCAATACCACTATCTTTAACACGGAGTCCGATCACGACCCGATCGTCTAGGCTATCCATTAGGGACATCGACCACAATCACAATTTCAATTACAATTTCCAGCACAATCACCACCATGTGTGTGGCATGGTGTCCGATCACGACCCGATCGGCTAGGTTGTCTTATTTGAGACATCAACCTTTTTATATCAATCATCGCATTTCATAATACTTTCACATCTTTTCATTTCATTGGCACTAGTGGCCATAATTATAAGATCATTCTTGGCACGTTGACCATATTCAGTATTTCATGCTCACATTATCAATTTCAAATAGCATCCTCATCATCAACAACAAACATAATTCAAATCAAAGTGTGTAGTGCACATGTGAGCAATTTAGAGTCTACTGCACATAGAGATATTTCACAAAATTTTGCATAATAGCCTTCATTTGAACTTGACTTAAAGTCGAAACATTATTAATGCACAACCCCTATTTTAACACATCCTCAATTGGTAACATAACATGAATAGAGCATTCGGGATGCTTGTTGAACATATATCTTTCAATCCAATCTTACTCAGAATAGCCAATTTCATAATGAATTACTCCGGACTTACATAATTTACATGAATATCGTGGGATTCAATTCTAAGAGAAGAGTTTAGCCAACATACCTCACTTGAGCTTCCTTACACTATAAATATTCCAGAATTCTTAGCAACTTCAATCTATTGTATAATATAACAAATTGAATCAAAATTAGGAAGGTGATCATGGTTAATTTGAGCATTTTATCAAACACTAAATGTGCATTAAGGTTCCAAGGTCCTTTTATGGAGAATTTCATCATCCCACAACCCAATCTTTACCATTTTTAGCTCGATAATCTTCCTACACCCTTTGATAACAAATGCATGTAAAATAAACAACTCACATGTCCAAAAATTATCTTGCTAGTTACCCATTTTTAGAAATTTTTGAAATTAGGGTTTAGGGTGTAGAATCTTACCTCTAGGATGAAGACTTAGTGAGCTTCCCTTCTTAATCTTCCAAAACTTGAGCAAGAATTGAATAAAAATTATTGAAGAACACCTTCTCACTCTAGGGCACTCTCTCTCACTCTAAAATATCAGATTATGTCTCAAAAATGGCCCAAATAGTGTATTTAACGAAATAGGGTCGGGTTTTAAAAACTCAAAAATGGAGCTCCGGAACAAGGTATGCGACCGCATATTCGATCGCATAACCGATATGCGGACTGCATATCGGTCGCATAATTGGTTACAAAATAGCCAAAAGAATTGTCTGTGTATGCGGTCACTATGCGGTCCGCATAACTGTTATGCGGTCGCATAGTCGACCGCATAGTTGCTTCCAACTGACCCAATTAACTACCTCACTCTGCGGCCATTATGTGGTCCACAGAGTGATTCTGCGGTCGCATAATGGACCTCAGAAATGCACTTTTCCACCAAAAAGATTCTTTTACGTAAGCCTAGTCCGGCACCATGAAACATTATTTTCTTTGCAAACATTACCGGGCTTTATACTTAAGTACTTCGAAATTTTCCGGGGTGTTACATTCTCCCCCGCTTAGGATCATTCGTCCTCGAATGAGGGTGAAAATTCGTCATTAGTATCTTATGCAACTCAGTTTGTTTCATACCACATTCGAGTAGCCCCAAATTTGACTAACTCCCAAAATCTCCAAAAATTTTGCCAGAGTTTCCCTTGTAACTAGGCCTATCCACCTGTCAGAGAGCCCCTAAAACAAATCCTACCAACATATACGTATTCCAACGACGTAACATAATACAAAACAATACCAAATGTGGCCTCATAAGCAATATATATCCGGAAAGGAATACCATTAATGCCAATTGTTCACATGATATAAAATTCATATAAAGTAAGTCTTATAATGTTTTTCCTAGATCACAACTTTAAATACATGGTCATTCAAACAAATAAGGATACATTTTCTTCATTTCTTCCTCGGCCTCTCAAGTAGCCTCTTCAACCTGTTGGTTTCGCCACAGCACTTTCACGGAGGCAATTTCTTTATTTCTCAATTTTTGGACTTGCCGATCAATAATAGAAACCGAAATCTCTTCGTAAGTCAATTTCTCATTTACCTCAATAGACTCAACCGGAACAATGAGTGTCGGATCTCCAACTACTTTCTTTAACATAGACATATGAAACACCGGGTGTACTAATGATATCTCAGGTGGTAGCTCAAGCTTGTACGCCACCTCACCGATCCTCTGAATGATTTTGTACGGTCCGACATACCTCGGACTCAATTTTCCTTTCTTACCAAATCGCATTACACCCTTCATGGGAGAAATTTTCAAGAATACCCAATCATCTTCTTTGAACTCCAAATCCCTACGACGAACATCCAAATAGGATTTCTGACGACTCTGAGCAGTCTTCAACCGCTCCTTAATGATTTTAACTTTTTCCATAGCCTGATGCACAAGGTCTAGCCCTATCAAATCTGCTTCCCCAATTTCAAACCACCCAATGGGAGATCTACATCTCCTGCCATATAAAGCCTCGAACGGTGCCATTTGAATGCTAGCATGATAGCTATTGTTATATGCAAATTCTATGAGTGGTAAATGATCATCCCAGCTATCTTTGAAGTTTATAACACAAGCGCGCAACATATCCTCAAGCGTCTGAATAGTCCGCTCTGCCTACCCGTCAGTCTACGGGTGAAAGGTTGTACTAAGATTCACCTGAGTACCCAAACCTTGCTGAAATTTCTTTCAAAAATTAGCAGTGAATTGTGCCCCTCAATCAGAAATGACGGAAACTGGGGTGCCATGCAACCTGACTATTTCTTTGATATATAACTGAGCATACTGCTCCGCTGTATCGGTAGACTTAACCGGCAAAAAGTGTGCTGATTTTGTGAGTCGATCTACAATCACCCAAATTGAGTCAAACTTACGCGGAGTACACGGTAATCCTACCACAAAGTCCATATTAATCATTTCCCACTTCCACATTGGAATTTCTATGTTCTATGCTAACCCACCGGGCCTTTGGTGTTTGGCCTTCACTTGCTGACAATTCGAACATCTTGCCACAAAATCCGCCACATTACTCTTCATATCATTCCACCAATAGACTTCCTTAAGATCAAGATACATTTTTTGTAGAACCTGGATGCACGGAATACCGAGAAGTGTGAGCTTCAGTCATAATTCTTTCCCGGAGACCATCCACATTTGGAACACAGATTCGCCCTTGGTACCTTAGTGTACCATCATTCATTCCAAGATAAAAGGCTATGGTCTTATGTTTATGAATCCCCTCTTTCAATTTCACCAACAATGGATCGTTATATTGCTTCTCTTTGACTTCCACAACAAGCGATGATTCAGCCCTATTT
The DNA here is from genome assembly GCF_000390325.3 of Nicotiana tomentosiformis. NCBI lineage: Eukaryota > Viridiplantae > Streptophyta > Magnoliopsida > Solanales > Solanaceae > Nicotiana > Nicotiana tomentosiformis. The sequence goes on along the minus strand of NC_090813.1, from coordinate 160,863,806 downwards.
TGCACAATTACCCCTCCTTCATTAGAGTCCGCAAGACGAACTCCCAAACTAGCCAATCGGTGAACTTCTTTGGCCAATGGCCTTTGATATGCCTCCAAGTGTGCTAAGCTACCCATAGATTTTTGGCTAAGAGCATCCTCCATAACATTAGCCTTCCCCGGATGGTATAAAATATCAATGCCATAATCCTTGAGTAATTCAAGCCATCTTCTCTACCTCAGATTCAATTCCTTCTGTTTGAAAATATATTGAAGGCTCTTATGGTCCGTGAATATATCCACATGGACACCATATAAATAATGACGCCAAATTTTCAATGCAAATACCACTGCCGCAAGTTCTAAATCATGTGTTGGATAGTTCTTTTCATGATTCTTTAGTTGCCTGGAAGCATAAGCTATCACCTTTCTATGTTGCATTAATACACATCCAAGCCCGATTCTTGAAGCATCACAATATACCACAAATCCATCTATACCCTCTGGTAGAGTCAACACCGGTGTCGTAGTCAATCTTGCTTTCAATTCCTGAAAACTCTTTTCACAAGCATTTGACCATTGGAACTTAATTGCCTTCTGCGTCAATTTAGTCAATGGAGAGGCAAGAGTAGAAAACCCCTCCACAAACTTTCTGTAATATCCAGATAAGCCTAAAAAACTGCGAATCTCTGTTGGAGTTGTAGGCCTCGGCCAATTCTTCACAGCTAAAATTTTCTAAGGATCAACCTTAATTCCCTCACATGAAACTACATGACCCAAGAATATGACTGATTCAAGCCAAAATTCACACTTTGAAAACTTTGCATATAACTGGTGCTGATGTAGGGTTTGCAGAACTACCCTAAGATGGTCAGCATGGTCCTCCTGACTTCGTGAATATACAAGAATATCGTCAATGAACACTATCAATAAGGAGTCGAGGAATGGATTAAAAATGCGATTCATAAGATCCATGAAGGCCGCTAGAGCATTTGTTAGCCCAAAAGACATTACTAGAAACTCAAAATGCCCATACCGGGTTCTAAAAGCTGTTTTCGGAATATCCCGCTCCCTGATCCTCAATTGGTGATACCCGGATCGTAAATCGATTTTGGAGAAGTACCTGGCACCTTGCAATTGATCAAACAAGTCATCTATCCTTGGCAGTGGGTACTTATTTTTGACTGTTACCTTATTAAGCTGTCGATAGTCAATACACATTCTTAGTGACCCATCTTTCTTTCTTACAGAAAGGATCGGTGCGCCCCAAGGCGACACACATGGCCGGATAAAACCCTTTTCTAACAAATCTCTCAATTGTTCCTTTAGCTCCTTTAATTCTGCCGGTACCATTCTGTAGGGTGGAATAGATATAGGATACGTGTCTCACATCACATCAATCCCCAAATCAATCTCCCTGTCTAGTGGGATCCTAGGGAGTTCATCCGGAAAGACTCCCGGAAATTCATTCACAATAGGCACAGACTCAAGTGTAGGTGCCTCAGCATTGGTGTCTGTAACCCTGACCAAATGGTAAATACATCCCTTGGTGATCATTTTCGTGGCCTTCAGGTAAGAAATAAACCTACCCTTCGGCACTACATCATCACCCTTCCACTCAATAACTAGCTCATTTGGAAATTCGAACCTAACAGATCTGGTTTGGCAATCAAGCTTGGCAAAACAAGAATAAAGCCAATCCATCCCCATTATCACATCAAAATCGACTATTCTCAATTCAATAATATCGGCCACGGTGTCCCGACCATGCAATGTAACAACACAATCCCTATAAACCCGCGTGGCTAAAATAGACTCACCAACTGGAGTAGATATAGAGAACGGCTCATAAAGTTGTTCTGGTTCTATCCCAAATTCCATAGCAACATAAGGTGTGACATATGACAAAGTGGAACCGGGATCATTAAGAGCATATACTTCATGAGATTGGATAATTAATATACTTGTGACAACATCTGGAGAAGCCTCTGAATTCTGGTGACCCCTCATAACATAGAAACGGTCGGATCCTCCCGAACTCTGTGCTCCACCCCTAGCTACACCACGCTATGCGGGTGTTGGATGCCTCGAGCTGGATGAGGTGTTGCGGATGTAGTAGCTGCAGAACTGGCTGGCTATGCCATGCCCCTGCCCGTACCCTGGCGGGACGAACGACAATCCCTCTAAATGTGACCCCTCAATACGCATCCGTAGCATATGGGTAAGTCCATGTAGCATATTCCTAGGTGCATCTTTCCACACCTAAGGCATGTGGGCTTCCTCTGCTACTAGAATCTACCACCATGATGACCTTGCCGATTGGATCCTATGTTGCCCTGACTGGGCCTAAAACGGCTCCACTGTTGCTGCTGACTAGGCCCTGATGGCAGTGCACTAGCCGAAGACTGAGCAAAGGACTGTGATGGACCTGACGACCCTCCTCTGAATGTTAACTTGCCACCACCTGAAGAATCACCAAAGTTGCCCATAGACCGGGGCTTATTACTACCCTCTCGCTCCATTCTGTTCCTTAATTTGCGGATCTCTGTGGATTGAGCGAATGCCACCATCTTCTATAGTTCATATCTTAATTCAAGGTTGTTATAGCGGGCTCATTAACTACCAAGGGACTAAGGCCCTGTGCAAATCGGCGAACTCTAGCCTCCATAGTGGGCAACATGTAAATAGCATATTTAGATAGGTACACGAATCTCATATGGTAATCCCACACACTCAGGCTACCTTGTTTCAAATTCTCAAACTCAGCAGCATGGGCTGCCTTAGTCTCGGCAGGCAAGAAATGATCAATGAAGGCACCGGCAAACTCACTCTGCCTCGCCGCAGAGCTCCCTTCTTCACAGGACTCCTCCCATAGTTCAAACCAAGAATATGCCACCTCTTTCAGGCGGTAGGAGGCCAATTCCACTGCCTCTATTTCAGTAGCACGCATAACTCTGAGAGTCTTGTGCATCTCATCAATGAAATCCTGGGGATCTTCCTCTAGGTTAGTACCCGTGAACACTGGAGGATCCAACTGGAGAAACATATTCACCCTGGAACCAGTAGAATCCCCTGGCTGACTGGAAGAAGTGGGTGCAACATTTGACCTCTGGGTCTGGGAAGCCACTATTTGAGCCAACATCTGTATGGCTCCCCTAAGATCAACATCAGAAACACCAGAATCGGAAGCTGGAACTGGAGGTGGAACTGGTATATCAGTTGGAGGAACTGTTGCACCTTCAGTAGGTGTAGGGACAGGTACGGTCTGATCAGTTGTAGTAGAGTCAGGCAGTGTAGTAACTGGAGGAATATTCTCACTCCCCGGGTGCTCACCCGCATCATCAATTATACGATCAACTGTCACTCCTAGGGTGACATTGGCTCTTTGGCCAGTTCTTGCCTTCTTCTTAGGCGCCATGTACTGAAAATTAGAGCAACTCGGGAGTTAAAGGAGGAACAATCTTACAACAAGCTTTAACGCACGATCAAGAACATGAAAGAAGTGTATTATTCCTAAATGCCCATGTAGCATCCTAATTATAGATGTGGTCGACAACACACCGATAATAAGGACTCTACTAGACATGACTCCGAGACATCCTAGAACACTTTAAAACCTTAGGCTCTGATACCAAGTTTGTCACGCCCAAAAATCGAGGAGCGCGACCGGCGCTCAACCGAGTGAACCCGACCGTGCAAGCCTGTTAGATTTCATTCTACCCAAACTCATCCACGAATAGAGATAATACATATTTTCATTAATTAGATGAAAATGTGTTCATGTCTACAATACCAATTCATTTCCAATAGTTTCATCATTTTTAAAGTCTCAAATGGACAAGTAATACAACCACAACATAACATAGTTTGTCTTTTCCCAGCACTAATACACAACCCACACTATGTTTACGGAGCCTCTATAGATAAAGAAGAGTACAATGATAATGCCGAGAACAAGGCCCCTGCTATACCACAAACAGAATACACAAAGTACAAAAGATTCATGACCCCGAAATGAAGTGGGGCTCACCAAGTCAGCTGGAAAGAAGGTGCATTGCTATCACTGACCAATATCTCCTGTTGTGGAACCACCAGCATCCATTGAAAGATGCAGCGCCCCAGGCAAAAGGGATGTTAGTACTGTCGAATAGCACTAGTATGTATAACTAAACACCCTCTCACTAGAATGATAAATAATACAAATAAGATTATCACAATATCAATGAAAGCCTTAATTAACATCAAACCTCAATTTAGGATCAAGACAATGTTCAAATTAATTTCCATATCTCACATTGGGAGATTTTTAGTATCGATATACCATTGTCCACAATACCAGTACCATTATTCACCATACCAATACCACTATTCACAATACCATTATTCACAAAATTAGTACCACTGTACTCTTAGAACGAAGTCCGATCATGACCCGTCCGGCTAGGCTATGTCAGTAGAGACATCAACCACAATTTCTCTCAATATCAATACCACCGTCTTTAACACGGAGTCCGATCACGACCCGATCGGCTAGGCTATCCATTAGGGACATCGACCACAATCACAATTTCAATTACAATTTTCAGCACAATCACCACCATGCGTGCGGCATGGTGTTCGATCACGACCCGATCGGCTAGGTTGTCTTATTTGACACATCAACCTTTTTATATCAATCATCGCATTTCATAATACTTTCACATCTTTTCATTTCATTGGCACTAGTGGCCATAATTATTAGATCATTCTTGATATGTTGGCCATATTCAGTATTTCATGCTCACATTATCAATTTCAAATATCATCCTCATCATCAACAACAAACACAATTCAAATCAAAGTGTGTAGTACACATGTGAGCAATTTAGAGTCTAATGCACATAGAGATATTTCACAAAATTTGGCATAATAGCCTTTATTTGGACTTGACTTAAAGTCGAAACATTATTAATGCAAAACCCCTATTTTAACACATCCTCAATTGGTAACATAACATGAATAGAGTATTTGGGATGCTTGTTGAACATATATCTTTCAACCCAATCTTACTCGGAATAGCCAATTTCATAATGAATCACTCGGGACTTACATAATTTACATGAATATCGTGGGATTCAATTCTAAGAGAAGAGTTTAGCCAACATACCTCACTTGAGCTTCCTTACACTCTAAATATTCCGGAATTCTTAGCAACTTCAATCTATTATAGAAATATAACAAATTGAATCAAAATTAGGAAGGTGATCATGGTTCGAGCTCATTTGAGCATTTTATCAAACACTAAGTGTGCATTAAGGTTCCAAGGTCCTTTTATGGAGAATTCCATCATCCCACAACCCAATCTTTATCATTTTTAGTTCAATAATCTTCCTACACCCTTTGATAACACATGCATGTAAAATAAATAACTTTCATGCCCAAAAATTATCTTGCTAGTTACTCATTTTCAGAAAATTTCGAAATTAGGGTTTAGGATGTAGAACCTTACCTCTAGGATGAAGACCTAGTGAGCTTCCCTTCTTAATCTTCCAAAACTTGAGCAAGAATTGAAGAACACTTTCTCACTCTAGGGCACTCTCTCTCACTCTAAAATATCAGATTATGTCTCAAAAATGGCCCAAAGAGTGTATTTAACGAAATAGGGTCGGGTTTTAAAAACTCAAAAATGGAGCTCCAGAATAAGGTATGCGATCGCATAACCGATATGCGGACCGCATATCGGTCGCATAATTGGTTACAAAATAGCCAAAAGAACTTGTCTGTGTATGCGGTCACTATGCGGTCGGCATAACTGTTATGCGGTCGCATAATGCACCGCATAATAGTTATGCGGTCGCATAATGCACCGCATAACAGTTATGCGGTCGCATAGTCGATCGCATAGTTGCTTCCAACTGACCCAATTAACTGCCTCACTCTGCGGCCATTATGCGGTCTGCAGAGAGGTTCTGCGGTCGCATAATGGACCGCAGAAATACACTTTTCCGCCAAAAATTTTCCTTTACTTTTCGGTGCATTGTTCAACCCAAAACGTCTGAGATCCTCAAACACGGAAGCGTAGTTCGGCACCATGAAATATTATATTCTTTGCAAACTTTACCGGGCTTTATACTTAAGTACTTCGAAATTTTTCGGGGTGTTACAGGGAACTTCAGAATTGCAGACGCCGTGCAACTATACCTCAAGTCTCCTCTGGTAGCTGAAATCCGAGCAAGTCTATGGTATGCCGCTGGGACCAACTCCGAAATCTGCACAAGAAGTGCAGAGTGTAGTATCAGTACAACCGACCCCATGTACTGGTAAGTGCCGAGCCTAACCTCGACGAAGTAGTGACAAGGCTAAGGCAGGCCACTTACATTGACTTATACGCAATAATAGTAATAACCACAATAATAGAATTAAATCAGGTAACTCATTTCTAATAGTTGAAGCCAACTCAGCAGTCATAATCAATTATTACTTCAATTAATTTCCGTTGCAGCGTGCAAACCGCTCCCACAATATATTCATTTTCAATCCTCCAATATATTTATTTTAATCAAGTATATATATAGACTTTTAAATAAGTCTGTTGCGGCGTGCAGTCCGATCCCCCAATATGGACTTTTTAATAAGTCTGTTGCGGCGTGCAATCTGATCCCCTAATATAGACTTTTAAATAAGTTTGTTGCGGCGTGCAATCCGATCCCCCAATATAGACTTTTAAATAAGTCTGTTACGGCATGCAATCTGATCCCCCCAATATAGACTTTTAAATAAGTCTGTTGCGGCGTGCAATCTGATCCCCCAATATAGATATATTTACTTTCATTTCCGTTGCGGCGTGCAACCCGTTCCCCCAATATATTTCAACAACTCATAAATATAATAAAAGTTACTCCAAAAAATACCACGTCCAATGAGAAACTATTAAGCATCAAGGTACACAATAATTATAATTTATTTATTAACAAACAATGGCAATTAATAATTAATTGTGAAAATCGTGGAGAAAATATGCAGTTTAATATGCTAAATGTCAAGTAACAATTAAGACACATAAATCAAATCAGTATATAGCAATTATTGCAGGAATTCAAGAATTAATATTTGACAAAGAATAGGAGAGAAAGAATTATCATAACAATTAATTCGTGTATTAAAACAAATTTAGGATTTTTAAATAATTATGCAAATAATTAATTTGACGACATATAGACACTCGTCACCTCGCCTATACGTCATTCACATACATTTCACATAACAAATAATTTAAGGGTTCTATTCCCTCAAATTAAGGTTAACCACGACACTTAGCTCACTTTGCAAATTCCAATAAATTATTCGACCACAACTTTTCCTTTTGAATTTGTCTCCAAAAGCGTCAAATCTATTCACAAACAATTCGATATACTCAATACGAATCATATAAATTAATTCCATATGAATTTACTAATTTTTCGGATAAAAATCCAAAATTCATTTTAATATTCGACAGTGGGACCCACATCTCAAATCTCAGAAAAACTTGCGAAATCTGAACACCCGTTTCGATACGAGTTCAACCGTACAAAAATTATCCGATTCCGATGTCAAATGGACCTTCAAACCTTAAATTTTCGTCTTTGAAAAATTTTATAAAAATCTAATTTTTCTCCCAAAAATTCACGGATTCATGATATAACTGAGTATGAAATCATGAAATATAATCAATATAAGATAAGGAACACTTACCCCAATGTTTTTCCTTGAAAATCGCCAAAGAATCGCCTTACCCGAGCTCAAAAATTGGAAATGGTTGAAAATGGGTCGAAATTCCATTTCTAGAACTTAAGTTCTGTTTTTTAGATTTTTATTCATCGCGATCGCGGAAATTCGTTTGCGATCGCGTAGAACAACTTCTGCCAGGTCCATTTTACTCTTCGTGATCGCGGATAATTATTTGCGATCGCGAAGCACATTTTGGCTGCCCATTTTATTAACTCTACGTGATCGCGTAAATGGCCATGCGATCGCAGAGAATATTTTACCAACTTTACGCGATCGCGTACCGACTTATGCGATCGCGTAGCACAATTTCAGTGCTTCAGCTTCTGCCTCATTCTTTCTACGCGATCGCAACTTGGTCCTCGCGTTCGTAGTGCACTGGAAGATAACCTTCCGCGTTCACGCGCCTATCTTCGCGAACGCGAAGGGTAAAACTCACGGCTCACAATTTTCTCTTCGCGATCCCAAGAATGGCTTCGCAATCGCGAAGCACAATGTACCAGATGACATCAGAAGCTCAAAAACCAGATTTTCTAAGTTCAAAATCATCCCGTAGCCTATCCGAAACTCACCCGAGCCCTCAGGGCTCCAAACAAAACATGCACACAAATCCTAAAATATCATACGAACTTGCTCGCGCGATCAAATCGCCAAAATAACACCCAGAAACTATGAATTGAACCCCAAATCAAAGGAAATTTTCAAGAAAACTTCAAAACTTATATTTTCACAACCGGGCGTCTGAATCACATCAAATCAACTCCGTTTCTCACCAAATTCGGTAGACAAGTCATAAATATTATAGTGGACCTATATCAGGCTTCGAAACCAAAATACGGACTTGGTGTCAATAAATTCAGTATCAGTAAATTCTTAAAAATTATTAAACTTTCAAACTTTTAATTTTTTATCAAAATTTCATATCTCGGGGCTAGGGACCTCGGAATTCGATTCCGGGCATACGCCCAAGTCCCAAATCATGATACGGACCTACCGGAACTATTAAAATACTGATCTGAATCCGTTTGCTCAAAATGTTGACCAAAGTCAACTCAGTTGAGTTTTAAAGCTCTATTTCACATTTTAATCCATTTTTCACACAAAAACTTTCCGGAAAATTATACGGACTGCGCACGTAAGTCGATGAATGATAAATAGTGATTTTTGAGGTCTTAGAATACAGAATTACTTATTAAATTTAAATATAACATTTTGGATTATCACAAGTTTGACTGCATTCTTGGGTTCGATCTTATTTTATCTTGTTATTATTCTTACTTGCTACAATTACCTTTTCTTTTTTAGTCATTCTCTAGCCGAGGGTCTATCAGAAATAACCTCTCTATCTTTCCAGGAGTAGGGGTTCTTGTGAAAACTTTCTGGTCTTCTTCGTCTGAAATATTTTGTACGCCTCTTGGACCTTGATTTTTTAACCTATCTTACATTGTAAACCTATCTACGAGTGGGTCCCTTTGTATATGTGAAGGACCATTGTTGTTGCTGTCGTTGATAGAACTAGTTTCTACATACGTGTTTCACACGTAATTTTCCAAGTAAGAAGAGAAAAATTAAAAATAAATAAAAAAGTAAAGAATAAATTTAAAAGTATACAATAAAATATACACCACTAATATTGAACAATGTTAATCCCATGAAATCTTTGCCTTATGAAGATATTAAATATGTCACTTTTTTTAACTAACACATACCATATATATTTTATTATTACTATTATATTCTAATTATTTATATGAACCAAATGGGTAAGAAAGACTTTTATGGACATATGAGAAAACTTTGCAGATTGAACTATAAATACTTGCTTGTTATTTTTTACTATAGGAATAAGAAGAAGTATTAATCTATGAATATATCAATTAATATATAAAGAGCATGTCAACAATGTATGTAACCTTGCAGTTTATCTCCGTGTTCTCATTCAGACTCTTTCAATTATTTGATCATCCCTATTTTCTCTCCTCCTCGTCCTCATTTTTTTTTTTCTATTTTTGCTTTCTCTCTCGCCCATGACATTAAGAATGAGCCTCGATAGGTTGGTCTCCATTAATATATTATTTTCTTATTGAAACTAAATGTTCTTTATTGGTTTAAGAAAAGATGAACTAATTAAATCAATATAAGTAAATTTATCTCGTGTTTATAATGCTTTATGGTAGTTAATGTATACCTAATTTAAACTGATTCATCTCATATATTTGTCTCTTTCGAAAACTAAACTCTAATTACTCTGGTATGTACATTTAAGTAACGATGATATTTATTTTTTTTAATTCAATTGAAAAAACATTGTAATTACATCAAAGTCCCAACTACAACATCGCATGTTTGATTCCTATAATTAACAATTATGTCTTACGATTTCCACCTTTTTTTATATTAGAATCCGGTCTTAATTCTTAGAAGTTTGGGTATACACACTCAATGGTTCACCTAATATGTTGAACTTTTTATCACATTAATTTATTCATCATACTAATGCTTGATGTTCCTATAAACTCTTTTAAGTGCATGTAAGAATAATTATTCTATAATTCAGTACTCAAAAGTTCTAATTTTAACGGACTCATGGGCTCTACTCAAAAAAATTATTATGATTCCTATGTTAATTAGTTTAGTAGTGCCCCTTAACTCTTTCGTGATTTCTTCTCCCTTAAATCAATACTCTTAGTATATTATAAATAGTTATTGGTGTAAGGTCATCTTAATAAGAATTTTAAAAACTTTAAACATCATCATATTGAGCATATCATGCAATAGTATGCGCTATTCGCAGTTTGTAATTTGTTCAAGGTTATAAATTAAGCGTAGGTCTAGAAGTCTTAGTGCTCATAGCTTTTTCATTTCAAATCTTGATTTTCAAAATTATTTCATGGTTTGAATTTTGTTAAAAGAACAAAATTAAGTGCATCCTAACATATACTATTTCTAGTTGTGTCATTTCGTTGTAAATTTTTGGCATATATTTGAAACTTCAAACTCGTGTGGCATAACATTTCAAATATCTAAAAAGCTAAAATTGAACTGGTAGTCTAATAAGAAAAGGATTCATTCCGATACAAATTTTAACTATTTCATTATTTGTTAATTTGTATTATAATTTATTTATTAAAGATATTATTATTATACTTAAAAAAAATAGAGATATTTACGTTATGTAATGAATAAATTTATCGGTGGGCTGGATTTTCTCTTCTCCTATTGCTTTTTTAATTTTCTATGAAGGGCTTGCAAAAATAAAATATTATTTTGTATTATTATGAATGGAAAATGAAAGAAACTTGAGATTGTATAAATTTCGTATGATAAGGAATGGGTTTTGTTGATGTGCTTTTCTAATCCAAGCAGATAATTAGTAGCCGATCCTTAGGCAACAAAATCCAAAGGTAGTACTTAATTAGAATTCTATTTCTATGATATTTTACCAAAATAACTTATTAATTTTTGTATTTTTAGGCTATTTTGGTCAACCAACATTTTTACTATGAGTTCCTCTGTTTAATATTTTAGGGCTATTTTGATCTATCAATATTATATTCGTGCTTTTATAATAATATAGGCTCTCCTGTTTCTAAATGGATTTGGACAATATAATACGTTTTCAAATTAAATTAGTAATAAGAATTTTTTTAAGAAGTATATCCTAAAAGTAATAGGATTACATGGCTAAAAATATGTCCATATCCCGAAAATAATTATACTAATAGAAAATCTAACATGTTTCTAAAGGTATTAGGTTTACATGCTAATATGTAGTATTATATATCTATGCCCGAAAATAATTATACTAATATGATTCCTAGAGATAATCATGTAGGATTCCTAATGTGTAGTATTAGGTCCTAAAACTAATAGGATTACAAGGCCAATGTCTAGAATTCCGATTATGTCATTTTATTGTGAGTTATATGCTTAATATTAAAAGGTTATTTTTGTAATCCAACATTTTATTCATGCTTTTATAATAATACTAGTTTTATGTACGTGCGTTGCACGTAAATCTTTTGTCAATTATTACAAGAAAGAAAAATATATTAAATTTACTAAAAAATTATATAAAAACTTGATAATATTTTAAACTTTAAAAATTATTGTTATTACATTAACATAATACTTGAGTTCAAAATGATCATTCATCATTCTGAACTTGAAAATATGATCGACTTAGTTAAGTTAGTTAGATAGTGTTCGAATTTATAGTGCATGCAGAAAAAAGCAATGTGGTATTATCTTGTCTAATGCTTCATTATAGATGATTTTTTTGGTGTATGTCCCCTTCTGTCGCTTTAGTTGTTGTCATGAATAATTGTTGATATATATTCTTTTTAAAAGTGCCACATATAATTATCTGTCTAAGAATACATGTTGCGGCAAATATAGATGAACACTAAGGATTGTTTATCTCTATGCTTTATCTATTTTTATGACAACATTTTTTTTTATGTTAAACAAACATATTGAAAACTACTTAGTCAACTTTATCTCCTCTATATTTTTTAGTCATGATATTATTAACTATATGTTGCAATATTTTCCCTTTAAAATTGAACTTGTCCGCTTTAGAGTAATCAAATCTCATAATTTCTAAGTTTGATAAGACATGTTTCACATAATTATCAAAGAAGTAGAACGGATTCGCCGATATAGTAGTAAACTTGGAACTCATTAGGTGTTCAAATTTTGACTCTTAATCATAAAATAAATAAAAAAAGAATATTTAAATCTAAGACCATCTCTAGTGAAACACAAGTTTCCTGCATTAATTTGTAGGTCAGAACTAATACAATCATTTGGTGACATAAAGTATGTTTGTCACGGTTACATGACAATTATCAAAGTATAACCGTGCAGGGCATTCTATCGTTGCTTTCAACGAATAGAATAAAAAATTTACTCTCCATAAGATTTTGAACAAAAGAGTAAAAAAGAAAATATAAAATATAAAATATTTTAAGGACCTGCTTATACAATCCTTTAAAGCATAGACGTCAAAGATTGACATGCAAATCTAAAGCTCCGCAATACTTGAAGTTTCTAAAATAGCTTCAAGCTGATTTACCGCCAAATTGAATTATCAGATACAATATAACAACAAAACTATTTTACAACATGAAGGGAGAAGAAAAAATAAATTGGCTGAAATAATGTCACCTTAAGCAGCGGTCTCTTCCATTCAGCTGAATGATTTTTGTTTACCCGAAAAATCGGATAACGTTAAATTTAGATGCGGTTCTAAGGGTATGCAAATTCCTTTGATACAAAAAGACAATACAAGTATTTTTGCTATAAAGTGGGAATAATGAACAGGAAGACTGAATGAGTTAAAGAAAAAAAGCACAATGAAATCTCCATGTCTCTCCCAGCCGGTCTATTGCAGTCTATCTCCCTTTTTATAGTAGAGGGTCACTGCTTTATCTATAACAACATAATAAAATAATACATATAGTGGAGGACCCATGATGGTTTGTCTCTGCCTTGATTCCCGCCAAGATTCTCTCCCTCGATGCCGTTGTAACGGCTCTTGTCTGCGAGCTTAGCACTGGCTCGAGCTCGGTGTTAGATCGAACCCCCAGTCTTGGTTCGAGCTCGATTCTGCCTTGGGGCATCGATATTCGGGGCCTGTGTCCATCAGTGTTGCCCCGTAGTCCGATTCGGACACGGGCTCGATAACGATATCGAGTTTTGCCGTCGATTTGTCTTATAGTTCGAAGCTCGACGCCCCTACTTCGGAATTCGTCCGAGCTTGTCGTGTGGATACCCTTCGATTGAAATGACATTGTCTCGATAAGTCTTTATGACTGAGAACCGGTTTTGACCATACACAGATAGTCCCCTCGTTTCTCAGAAAGGATGTGGCGAGGAACGATATGATTTCCCTGCGACTCGATCAAGTTTATGCTGACGTTTCTATCGACCCCGACCATGGCGTATGTAATGCTCGATCATCTTATGCGTCTTTATAGTACCCGACTTTATCGAGGATACCCGAATTTTCTTCCCTGTGGGAATTGCCAGTTACCTTCGGTCCTTGGTGACCGGAGAAGATCAATCAGTGATGAATGCGGAGGGGCTTCTTGTCTTTTCAACGAGGCCCAACATGCTTTGAATCGGGTAACTTCTGATGGCGTTTTCGCCACTTTTTTACACAGAGTTGTAGGTAATTCTAATATTTCACCTTTTGTTTGCAGGCTTCGATGTTGCATCACGAGGCTTTTCTCCGAATCAGGGAGGAGCATGATGCCGAGGTTCGAAGCCTCACTGAGAAGAGTGACTCGTAATGGTCGAGTGAGTGATTGTTCAAACTCGAAATAAAGGTAGCCCGTAGGCTTGGCAATCGAGCGAATGATTCGAACTCGATGCAATGTAGCCCATAGGCGTAATGGTCGAGTGAGTGATTGCTCGAACTCGAAATAAAGGTAGCCCATAGGCTTGGCAGTCGAACGAATGATTCGAACTCGATGCAATGTAGCACGTAGGCGTAATAGTCAAAGTAGCCCGTAGGCTTAATGGTCGAGTGAGTAATTGCTTGAACTCAAAATAAAGGTAGCCCGTAGGCTTGGCAATCGAGCGAATGATTCGAACTCGATGCAATGTAGCTCGTAGGCGTAATGGTCGAGTGAGTGATTGCTCGAACTAGAAATAAAGGTAGCCCGTAGGCTTGGCAGTCGAGCGAATAATTCGAACTCGATGCAATGTAGCCCGTAGGCGTAATAGTCGAAGTAGCCCGTAGGCTTAATGGTCGAGTGAGTGATTGCTCGAACTCGAAATAAAGGTAGCCTGTAGGCTTGGCAATCGAGAGAATGATTCGAACTCGATGCAATGTAGCCCGTAGGCATAATGATCGAGTGAGTGATTGCTCGAACTAGAAATAAAGGTAGCCCGTAGGCTTGGCAATCGAGCGAATGATTCGAACTCGATGCAATGTAGCCCGTAGGCGTAATGGTCGAGTGGGTAATTGCTCGAACTCGAAATAAAGGTAGCCCGTAGGCTTGGCAGTCGAGCGAATGATTCGAACTCGATGCAATGTAGCCCGTAGGCGTAATAGTCAAAGTAGCCCGTAGGCTTAATGGTCGAGTGAGTGATTACTCGAACTCAAAATAAAGGCAGCCCGTAGGCTTGGCAATCGAGCGAATGATTCGAACTCGATACAATGTAGCCCGTAGGCGTAATGGTGGAGTGAGTGATTGCTCGAACTCGAAATAAAGGTAGCCCGTAGGCTTGGCAGTCGAGCGAATGATTCGAACTCGATGCAATGTAGCCCGTAGGCGTAATAGTCACAGTAGCCCGTAAGCTTAATGGTCGAGTGAGTGATTGCTCGAACTCGAAAGAAAGGTAGCCCGTAGGCTTGGAAATCGAGAGAATGATTCGAACTCGATGCAATGTAGCCCGTAGGCATAATGGCCGAGTGAGTGATTGCTCGAACTCGAAATAAAGGTAGCCCGTAGGCTTGGCAGTCGAGCGAATGATTCGAACTCGATGCAATGTAGCCCGTAGGCATAATAGTCAAAGTAACCTGTGGGCTTAATAGTCGAGTGAGTGATTGCTCGAACTCGAAATAAAGATAGCATGTAGGCTTGGCAATCGAGAGAATGATTCGAACTCGATGCAATGTAGCCCGTAGGAGTAATGATCGAGTGAGTGATTGCTCGAACTCGAAATAAAGGTAGCCCGTAGGCTTGGCAATCGAGCGAATGATTCGAACTCGATGCAATGTAGCCCGTAGGCGTAATGGTCGAGTGAGTGATTGCTCGAACTCGAAATAAAGGTAGCCCGTAGGCTTGGCAGTCGAGCGAATGATTCGATCTCGATGCAATATAGCCCGTAGGCGTAATAGTCGAAGTAACCCATAGGCTTAATGGTCGAGTGAGTGATTGCTCGAACTCGAAATAAAGGTAGCCTGTAGGCTTGGCAATCGAGAGAATGATTTGAACTCAATACAATGTAGCCCGTAGGCGTAATGATCGAGTGAGTGATTGCTCGAACTCGAAATAAAGGTAGCCCGTAGGCTTGGCAATCGAGCGAATGATTCGAACTCGATGCAATGTAGCCCGTAGGTGTAATGGTCGAGTGAGTGATTGCTCGAACTCGAAATAAAGGTAGCCCGTAGGCTTGGCAGTCGAGCGAATGATTCGAACTCGATGCAATGTAGCCCGTAGGCGTAATATTCGAAGTAGCCCGTAGGCTTAATGGTCGAGTGAGTGATTGCTCGAACTCGAAATAAAGGTAGCCCGCAGGCTTGGAAATCGAGAGAATGATTCGAACTCGATGCAATGTAGCCCGTAGGCATAATGGCCGAGTGAGTGATTGCTCGAACTCGAAATAAAGGTAGCCCGTAGGCTTAGCAGTCGAGCGAATGATTAGAACTCGATGCAATGTAGCCCGTAGGTATAATAGTCAAAGTAACCTGTGGGCTTAATGGTCGAGTGAGTGATTGCTCGAACTTGAAATAAAGGTAGCATGTAGGCTTGGCAATCGAGAGAATGATTCGAACTCGATGCAATGTAGCCCGTAGGCATAATGATCGAGTGAGTGATTGCTCGAACTCGAAATAAAGGTAGCTCGTAGGCTTGGCAGTCGAGCGAATGATTCGAACTCGATGCAATGTAGCCCGTAGGCGTAATGGTCGAGTGAGTGATTGCTCGAACTCGAAAGAAAGGTAGCCCATAGGCTTGGCAGTCGAGCGAATGATTCGAACTCGATGCAATGTAGCCCGTAGGCGTAATAGTCGAAGTAGCCCGTAGGCTTAATGGTCGAGTGAGTGATTGCTCGAACTCAAAATAAAGGTAGCCCGTAGGCTTCGCAAGCAAGCGAATGATTCGAACTCGATGCAATGTAGCCCGTAGGCGTAATGGTCGAGTGAGTGATTGCTCGAACTCGAAATAAAGGTAGCCCATAGGCTTGGCAGTCGAGCGAATGATTCGAACTCGTTGCAATGTAGCCCGTAGGCGTAATAGTCGAAGTAGCCCGTAGGCTTAATGGTCGAGTGAGGGATTGCTCGAACTCGAAATAAAGGTAGCCTGTAGGCTTGGCAATCGAGAGAATGATTCGAACTCGATGCAATGTAGCCCGTAGGCATAATAGTCGAAGTAGCCCGTAGGCTTAATGGTCGAGTGAGTGAATGCTCGAACTCGAAATAAATGTAGCCCGTAGGCTTGGCAGTCGAGCGAATGATTCGAACTCGATGCAATGTAGCCCGTAGGCGTAATAGTCGAAGTAGCCCGTAGGCTTAATGGTCGAGTGAGTGATTGCTCGAACTCAAAATAAAGGTAGCCCGTAGGCTTGGCAATCGAGCGAATGATTCGAACTCGATGCAATGTAGCCCGTAGGCGTAATGGTCGAGTGAGTGATTGCTCGAACTCGAAATAAAGGTAGCCCGTAGGCTTGGCAATCGAGCGAATGATTCGTACGCGATGCAATGTAGCCCGTAGGCGTAATAGTCGAAGTAGCCCGTAGGCTTAATGGTCGAGTTAGGGATTGCTCCAACTCGAAATAAAGGTAGCCTGTAGGCTTGGCAATTGAGAGAATGATTCGAACTCGATGCAATGTAGCCCGTAGGCATAATAGTCGAAGTAGCCCGTAGGCGTAATGATCGAGTGAGTGATTGCTCGAACTCGAAATAAGGGTAGTCCGTAGGCTTGGCAATCGAGTGAATGATTCGAACTCGATACAATGTAGCCCCTAGGCGTAATGGCCGAGTGAGTGATTGCTCGAACTCGAAATAAAGGTAGCCCGTAGGCTTGGCAGTCGAGCGAATGATTCGAACTCGATGCAATGTAGCCCGTAGGCGTAATACTCAAAGTAACCCGTGGGCTTAATGGTCGAGTGAGTGATTGCTCGAACTCGAAATAAAGGTAGCCGTAGGCTTGGTAATCGAGCGAATGATTCGAACTTGATGCAATGTAGCCCGTTGGCGTAATGGTCGAGTGAGTGATTGCTCGAACTCGAAATAAAGGTAGCCCGTAGGCTTGGCAGTCGAGCGAATGATTCAAACTCGATGCAATGTAGCCCGTAGGCGTAATAGTCGAAGTAGCCCGTAGGCTTAATGGTCGAGTGAGTGATTGCTCGAACTCGAAATAAAGGTAGCATGTAGGCTTGGCAATCGAGAGAATGATTCGAACTCGATGCAATGTAGCCCGTAGGCATAATGATTGAGTGAGTGATTGCTCGAACTCGAAATAAAGGTAGCCCGTAGGCTTGGCAATCGAGCGAATGATTCGAACTCGATGCAATGTAGCCCGTAGGCGTAATGGTCGAGTGAGTGATTGCTCGAACTCGAAATAAAAGTAGCCCATAGGCTTGGCAGTCGAGCGAATGATTCGAACTCGATGTAATGTAGCCCGTAGGCGTAATAGTCGAAGTAACCCGTAGGCTTAATGGTCGAGTGAGTGATTGCTCGAACTCGAAATAAAGGTAGCCCATAGGCTTGGAAATCGAGAGAATGATTCGAACTCGATGCAATGTAGCCCGTAGGCATAATGGCCGAGTGAGTGATTGCTCGAACTCGAAATAAAGGTAGCCCGTAGGCTTAGCAGTCGAGCGAATGATTCGAACTCGATGCAATGTAGCCCGTAGGCATAATAGTCAAAGTAACCCGTGGGCTTAATGGTCGAGTGAGTGATTGCTCGAACTCGAAATAAAGGTAGCCGTAGGCTTGGCAATCGAGCGAATGATTTGAACTCGATGCAATGTAGCCCGTAGGCGTAATGGTCGAGTAAGTGATTGCTCGAACTCGAAATAAAGGTTGCCCGTAGGCTTGGCAGTCGAGTGAATGATTCGAACTCGATGCAATGTAGCCCGTCGCTAAGATTCTCTCTCTCGATGCCGTTGTAACGGCTCTTGTCTGCGAGCTTAGCACTGGCTCGAGCTCGGTGTTAGATCGAACCCCCAATCTTGGTTCGAGCTCGATTCTGTCTTGGGGCATCGATATTCAGGGCCTATGTCGATAAGTGTTGCCCCGTAGTCCGATTCGGACACGGGCTCGATAACGATATCGAGTTTTGCCGTCGATTTGTCTTATAGTTCGAAGCTCGACGCCCCTACTTCGGAATTCGTCCGAGCTTGTCGTGTGGATACCCTTCGATTGAAACGTCATTGTCTCGATCAGTCTTTATGACTGAGAACCGGTTTTGACCGTACACAATTTTATCTACCAAATTCAAGGCGATATTTCAAATCTATAGTGGTGTTTACCGCAAAGAAAATAACAGCATGCATCTGACCAGTAAGCATTATAAAGTATATATATGGTATAAAAGGAGGACGTAGTTCAACATAAAATTTGCATATAATATGCTGGATTACGGGAAAAAATAGAATTCAAGAAAAAATGATATCTAATTGATATCCCTTTATCAAAAAGGTTAAGCTTTCAAAATCTCTAGCGGCAATGATATGTTGAGTTGTTTAAGTGGAGCTGCCGTAATTTAGATGGATTTAGTTGACCTAGTTGTGTACCAAACTGAATTTAAGTAAGAACCCAAATTCGAAGGAATTAGTACTACATTCAAAGTCCTAAATCCGAAAGAAGGGTCTTCAAAGTTACACTTTTATCCGATAAAAAACTATATTCTAAGGGTATAAAAGTCCATTAAAATTTCGAGGATATTTTAGTCTATCAACATTTAGTTGGGATGTAGATTTTGATATATGGGAACTAGATTTGAATGGATGTTTCTTTCCGGGTTTGTAAAAATTGAATTATGATTTTTTATTATCATTATTATATACAGAGATTGTGAAAACTGAACTTTAATACGTTCATAGTCATGAGGCCAATGGATACTAATATTGTAGTTTCTTTGTATTATATATATGTTTTTTCGTATATAGTTGCTACTCTTAACTTTGAAATATAACTTTGATGATTTTGAAAAATCTTGTGCATAATTGAGTCGCTTGGACTGATATTGATTTTTGTTACGATAAGGTGAAAATTACATCCATGGATGGTTTTAAATATGGAAAAGTCTTATCGGGGTTGAATGCAGTTACGAAGATCGATCAACCGAAAACTAAATAGGTAATATATTATAGAGGATTTTATTCTCTTGATTTTGTTTTCTTTTTTCAAGGAATTCTTCAATGGAAAATAAAAGTTACATCTTTCAGGTAATGATAAAAAATTTTTTGCAAGTAATTGCAAAAAAGTTACATTCAAAGTCCTAAATTCGAAAGAAGGGTCTTAAAAGTTACACTTTTATCCGATAAAAATTATATTCTAAGGGTATAAAAGTCCATCAAGATTTTGAGGATATTTTAGTCCATCAATAATAATAATATAGATAGATAGATCATTTAATGGCTAATTATTGATAAGTAATGTCTATTTTTGGCTTATGTCACTGGTTTTCCCTTTATAAAAAGGTTCTAAAGGATAATTGTCCAAATAAATATTTTTCCTAATCTTCTCGGAGAAAACGTGCGTAAAATGGTTGTGTACACAAGCCCAATCAGAAATTCAACCAAAAGGCAGTCCCATATGGCCCAAATCAGAGTTGGGCTAAGAAGGGCTTGGACTAAGTATTTAAGGAGACATCGAAGCTTAAAAATTAGGGTTTATAAGGAGGCTTTCACATCAGCGAAGCAGCAGGTAAGCTTAGTTACTGCAGAAAGTGGCGGAGCTGTGAGGCTGCTGATTCAAATCTAAAGACCACCAAAATGGTTCGTTTCTTTCTCCAGTTTATTCCTTGTTAAATTAGAAGATATTCTATTCTAGATCCACAACATATCCATTTACATTTGTTAGATAAAATTAGTGTTGCTTCTCATTAGAGTTTTGGTCGTTTTTTCTCATTATACTTGTTTTATTTAGTGTTATTGTGCTATTTATCCTCACAAGATAAGTAGGGGTAACGTCTGGTGTGGATAATACTGTGTATGTTGTTGTTGTTGTTGTTGGTTCGCTGTATAAAGAAGGCATAATCTGCATTACTAATATAAATTTTATATGACTAATATATATTTGATTTCCACTATAAAACTCTGCCTTACTAATACTACCACAACTTAGCGCCGAAATATGTATGTTACTTTATGTTTCTCAAAACAGAGATAATCTATGTATTATCTTATGCCAATGGAATGTGGAATCTTACTACCTGGATAAGAGAACCTAAAATGATTCCTTAAAGCTAATCTTTCACTTTGAGTCGAGATCCCTACATGACAATTCTTTTTTGGTATTTCACCAGAAAACAATCTTTGTACTATTATTTGCTGGATAACGAACCTTGTGTATTCTATATCTCGTAAAATATCATCTTCACTGAGAACTAATAAACAAAATACTTAAAGCTAATGACTTTGAATCACAATCCGTAGATGAGAATTTTGGCAGTATAATCCACTCTATAACAATCTATATATTGTTAATGTGCTGGTTTAACAAAACTTGTTTTACAATCAATGCTTAACTATTCTGTGAACTTTACCCCCTACAGTTTATTGAGTAATTTATTATTTCTATATCTTGTAAATCGTTTTCACTAAGTACAAATTTTGAGATAATTTTCTTATCCTTGCATCTAAGGATGCAGTTAACTAATTCTATCTCGAATAACTGCATGAGATCTCTTGACATTGATGGATTTTGAATTTTACAGTTGGCTTCAGATGCTTGTCATTTTCTATTGGTAGTGGACTTAAATAGCTGGCCTGAACTCTTTGGAAATGTTGTACATGCAGTAGTGATATTGCCAAATGTAACTTTGTTTTTATATTCATGTACAGGCTAGAGGTTTGAAGAAACATTTGAAGAGGCTCAATGCCCCAAAGCATTGGATGCTTGACAAGCTTGGAGGAGCTTTTGTAAGACATCAATTATCATAGTAACCGGTGAGTAATTTTTGATGTTTTCCTGCTTCTTTACTTGAAGAGTTGTCTCTTTTACTTCTGTAGGCTCCCAAGCCTTCGTCTGGTCCGCACAAATCAAGGGAGTGTTTGCCGTTGATCATTATCATGAGAAACAGGCTGAAGTATGCTCTGACATACGGCGAGGTCATTTCAATTTTAATGCAACGACTTGTTATGGTTGATGGGAAAGTTAGGACAGATAAGACTTACCCTGCTGGCTTTATGGGTAAGAGTACTTCCTTCATATTTGGTGTGGTTTTGCATCTTCGAGTAATACTGCAATGATTTGAATCTTCAAATCAAGAATGTTCAGTTTTCAAAGAACATTTTTCGTTAATGACCTTTTTTGTTGATGTTCTGTTTGTTTCCTCTGTGTTCTAGTTGGTTGAGTTCCTCAAATTAGTAATGCCCATTCTTTTTGACATACAGATGTTGTGTCAATTCCTAAGACAAATGAGAACTTCCGCCTCATGTATGACACAAAGGGCCGATTTCGTCTTCACTCAGTTAGGGATGAGGAAGCCAAGGTTCACTTCTGATGCATTCTTGATTTTTGCACTATGGACTTTGAGAAAGTAGCCTGCATCTTTTTGTACTTTGGAACAATTCATTTTCTGTTGATTGCTTCCAGCTTGTAGGATTGTGCAATACTGCCTTGTTTGAGTAATTACTAATTTTCTTTTGGCTAATTACAGTTTAAGCTGTGCAAGGTCCGATCTGTGCAGTTTGGACAGAAGGGTATTCCATACCTTAACACTTACGATGGAAGAACAATCCGCTACCCCGATCCTCTCATCAAGGCCAATGATACCATCAAGCTGGACTTAGAGAACAATAAGATTGTTGACTTCATCAAGTTTGATGTCGGAAATGTTGTCATGGTGACTGGTGGTAGAAACAGGGGGCGTGTTGGTGTTATTAAGAACAGGGAAAAGCATAAGGGTAGTTTCGAGACAGTTCACATTCAAGATGCCCAAGGGCATGAGTTTGCTACCCGCTTGGGAAATGTGTTCACTCTCGGAAAAGGTACTAAGCCATGGGTATCCCTCCCTAAAGGAAAAGGTATCAAGTTGTCCATCATTGAAGAGGCACGGAAGAGACTTGCTGCTCAATCAGCTACCACTGCTTAAAATGCGTGGTCGAACTTTAGACTGATCAAACCTTTTTTCTGGTTGGACCTAATGTTTATTTTTATTTTAGCAATACCAATTTTGTTTGTACTGCCCTACAAACATTTGTGTTCTAGGTTCTTGTCAACCTATAGCTTTTTGTTAGGATAAAAACGTTGAAGACTTTTAAAGTGGTCAGGTAGGTATGTGCTTTTATGATTATTGAATTTGATATAAATTGATCCTTCCTCTGTTTGACTCCGCCTATAAGAGCTCTTGGGAGTCATTACCCTGTTATCCGGGCTGTTATCCCTTGAGCGAGAGCCCTTCCACACGGTACTTCCGGATCACTATGATCCCTGCTAACATTTTTTCAGATCCCCCTACCAAGGACGCTTTCTGCTGCTGATACTGCTCTATTTTCTTGCTCCGGACTCCAGAGATTGGTAATCCTTGTCTTTTTGGAGGGTATAAAGATTTTAAAGAAACAACCTGCTTTACTCCAGGCAAGCGAAAGCACAATTATTTCTTCTGTTGCCGGGTGCCTTAATAATTCGTTCATTCTCAATGCATGGTTAAATTCTTACATAAGGAAAAATGGGCAGGCTCATTACATTCTTATATGCCAAGACGAAACGAAAAAAAGGGACAATTGGTCGGTAGGCAACAATTAATTGTATTTTCTAGCCAAAAAGTATATAAAATAAGTATATTTGTTTTCTGTATATAATACACATATAAAAAGATAATATATTTTTTCGACTATTATTTTATTTCCTCGAAAAAAATTGGACAATATCTATTACAAAGTTTGATAATATTGTTTAGTTCAATGCCTGTTATTACTACTTTTATCCCAATATATGTGGTGAAACTGCTTTATCCCAGGAACTGGGATTTCGAGTGTCCAACTTCTTAATTTTGACTGTAAATTCGGACATAGAATCTTTAAGTTTTTTGAAATAAGATTTATATATCTAAAAACTACGTAAAAAATACCTCAAGTCACAGTAATTAACAATTCAAAATATGAAAAAGGTATGTGAAAGAATCATGGGCAAAGAAAAACTCGTTTGACTCTCGGGATTGAATTCCACCACATAAATTGGGACGGAGGGACTAACTTTGTCTTCTTTAGATAGAGGAATAAATCTGGTACAATTGTTTTTGTTCTTAGTTTATAACTATAATAACTAGTGAAGTTGCCGTACTTCGTGCGGTCATAAAAACCATCAATAAAACACATTTTTTAAATTTAGTTGAGATAGAAGAGATAAAATTCTTCATGTAAATGCATATAAAACTTAATTGTATAAGTATGTTAAATCCCCAATATAAATAATTTAATTTATGAGTTCAGAAATGTGAATGCTTGTGTACATACACACACAGAGATTATTCAAAAATAATTTGCCTCATTAATTTAAAATTATTTATTTATGCAATATCTTTTAGGGCCAAACGATCTTGATCGTCTACCACATTCAATACCACATAAATAGCCAACGATCTTTACAATATAAAGGGACAAAAACGGTCATATTAAAATTATATATGTGCACTCGTTCTACATAAAACTATCTAAGACAAAAATTAGTACTCCTAGTAGCAAAATGTATCTCACAATACCAGTTTAATCAATACTTTACTTCCAGTTTACCTCTAGTATACTTGTCGGTGCTTTGCGTGATCGTGAAAAAGGCTCAAAATATAGTTGAATATTATCATCATAATGTTTGTAATAAAAAAAAAAAGAGAATAAAACAAAAGGACTAAGTTACTGTGATGTTTAAATTTTCTGTTTTAAAGAAAACAAAAATGTTAACTTTTTCGTACATATAGAGAGAGTAAGTTGCATAATCAAATTGATCAAGCAAATCAGATATTCAAAAATGTTAACTTTTTCGTACATATAGAGAGAGTAAGTTGCATAATCAAATTGATCAAGCAAATCAGATATAAAACAAAAAAACAGTGATCTTCTTACAAATACAGCTAAAGTCCAATAATCCCAAATATCCCAAGGCCAAGCAGCCTCTTCCAACACCTTACCATCCATTAAAAACCCTAAAAAGGGAAAATAAATTCTATGAATCTGTTACATATGAAGGACCCGTTTGGCAATAGATTTTGTCAAAATAAACTTGGGTTTTATTTGGCAAACACATGTTTGTCCATAGATTTTGCTTACATTTTGGCCAAATCCCAAAACCAGCTCAACCAAAATATCACTATTATATTTTTTTAAAATTGCCCCAAACTTTTGTATTTTATAAAAGAGCCCACTATTTATTATTTTGTAACGATGTTACTTCGTCTTCTCGGTCATCTGATAGTGTATCATGTAGTTCATCATAAAAATGATAATTTTGTATCAAATTTATTTATGTTCAGGACTATGATTTGCGATAATATAATGAATGTTATAGATAATGGTACTGTTGGGTATTTGTGATAATTTTTAGAACTTGTGGGTATAAGTCATGTTTCATGTTTTTCAAAACCAAACTTCACCCAAAATAGATGTCCAAACACATTTCCATCTTCAAATTAAACTTCACCCAAATCAGATTTTTCAGAATAAATTTGGGAATCTATGGCTAAACGCTAGCGAAGATTATATTAATTAAAATACGCAAACAGAGAGCTCCAAGAACTATATCTGCGAATTATTTTCTAAGTAAAAAACACCCAATCGCTCTTTTTACATAACATTAAAAATTACCAGATGGGCAAAACTAATATTGAAAGTACCAGTAGTCTAAAGTCTTTTTTCTCCACTTAATAAAGTAAAAAAAGAAAAGAAAAGACATGTTTATCAACCAAAATCTTATAGACTGCTGCAACCTTACAACTGCTGAATCAGCGGATAAAGCAACTAAATTGAAGAATTAGAGCCCGTTTGGACATAAGAAAAATTTTACTTTTTTTCGAAATTTTTTTACTTTTTTTCGAAATCAGTGTTTGGCCATAAATTTTCAAATTTTCACTTGAAGATGGATTTTAAAATTTTTTGAAAATTTGAAAAACTCCAAAAAGCTGTTTTTCAAAATTTTCACTCAGATCACTCGCAAAACTTCAAAAACAACCCAAAATTATATTCATGTCCAAACACAACTCTAGTTTTCAAATACCATTTTCACTTGAAATTTTTTTTAAAACTTTTTTACGGAATTTTACAATTTTTATGTCCAAACACCCACTTAGTATTGGAAATTAAAGAGAATATAACGATTCAACCAGTCATTTTGAGTTTTAGAATCATATTTTCCTATTTAATACTTTACGTAGATTGATTTTTTGTTTTATTACTTAAGGGGATTAGAGGCTCGAGTTCCGAGGGGTTCAGGTGATTTGGGATGTTTTGTTCCTAATAGAGACTTAAGGTTGGAAGCGTTGACCAAAGTCAACATTATGGGCAAACGACCCTGAATTGGTAATTTGAAGGTTCCAATAGGTTCGTATGGTGATTTTGGACTTGTACAGATGTTTGATTCAGGTCTTGAGTGGCCCAAGGTTGATTCGCCACTTCTAGTTGAAAGTTGGAATTTTGAACTTATGAAAGTTTGAGATTTTTTGTTTGATACTTGATTTTTGATTTTGATGTTGTTTTTAGTATTTTGAGCTTTTAGACAAGTTTGTATAGAGTATACGGACTTGTTAGGATGATTAGACGGGGTCCTGGGAGGCTCGGGTGAGTTTTGGGGTGGTTTAAAGTATTTCGGATTGAGTTTGAACCGCTAGTTTTCTAGTACACAATAGTGTATCACGACCGCGGAGCTGAGTCTCGCGATCGCGTAGAAGAAATTAGCCGAGGGGTAATTTGGGCTTCGCCGATCGCATGGAGGAGGTTCACGATCGCATAAAGTAGGGAGCTAGTACATCGTTGCGTCGGAGGAGGTCGTGATCGCGTAAGAGCTAGACCAGTTGGCTTTTGCGATCGCGATTAAGGAATGTGCTCCAAGGGTGTTTAAGGTCCAGATTTCAGGATTTTTGTCTATTATTATCATTTTTGAGACCTTGACTTCGGGAAAAGGCGATGCTTAAGAGATTTTACCCCAACTTCACAAGTTAGTGATTCTAACTTGGATTTGACTTAAGATATTGAATACCCATTGATTTCAACACCTAAATCTAAGGATTTTGAAAAAAGAGGAAGATGATTTGACATAAGGAGTCATTATTTTATTTTTTCCTGGGATTTTAAACATCAATTTAAGGTCAGATTTGGAAACAAAGTATATATTTAAACTCAGGAGGTCATATGACTATATATTGTGTTAATTTCATATTTCGGGAATGTGGGTCTGGGTTGCTCGGCACCAAGTCAATACAAAAATTAATATCCCTATATGGTGGCATACCTGTAGATTCATCGAAAAAACTTCGGGGAACTCTCTCATAATTGAAACCGAATCCATAGGAAGAACCTACGCACTAGTCGCGATCACGATTAAGGAATGAACTCGAGGGGTATTTAAGGTCTACATTTTAGGATTTTGCCTATTTTCACCATTTTTGAGACCAAGATTTTAGGAAGAGGTAATTTTTGAGGGGATTTTTACTCCAACTTTATAGGTTAGTTATTTTAACTTGGATTTGACTTGAGATATTGAATACCCAGAGATTTTTACACCTAAATCTAAGGTCTTTATGAAAGAGAAATAGGGTCTGGCATAAGGAGTAATTATTTTCTTTTCGGATTTCAAACATCGCGATTCACCACCGCCAGAGCTATGCGATCGAAAGCCTCCTCACGTGATCATAAAAAAAGATCTCCTCTAGCTCAATCCCTTCTACGTGATCGCGATACAAGCCAGGCGATCACAATTCATACACATGGCTCCAGAATCCACCAATCTCAACTTAGCTCCAAATGGTCCGAAACAACCCTCAAAGCTTACCTGAGCCCCTCAGTTCCCCATCCAATCATCCTAAAAACTTTATATACCTTATTCAAACTTATACAAAGGATTAAAATACTAAAAAAATATTAAAACCAAGAATCACGCATCAAATCGATAACTTCAAACTTTCTTAAGTTCAAAATTCTAACTTTCAATTTGAAGCGCCGAAATAACACCGGGGCACCCGAGGCCCGAACCAAATATACGTACAAGTCCAAAATCATTATGCAAATCTGTTGGAATCTTCAAAATACCAATATGGGATCGTTTAACTAAAAGTCAAACCTTGGTCAACTCTTGCAACTTCAAACCTCAAACTAGGAACTAAGTATTGCAAAACAATTCCGGACCTCCTGAAAACCAAGACACTCATCCCTACAAGTCATAAATCATAAAAACAACCTATGGAAATCATCAAATAGGAAAATGGGGTTCTAAAACTCGAAATGACCGGTCGGATCGTTACATTCTCCACCTCTTAAACAAGTGTTCATATCTAACAGATTTAGAAGCATACCTGAACTGCTTAAAAGTGTCGATATCTACTCCGCATATCTGAATCGGTCTCCCAAGTAGCCTCCTCACTTGGTTGTCCTTTCCAAATCACCTTCATCAAAGTGATCTCTTTTGACGTCAATTTTCGAACCCGTTTATCCAAACTAGCTACCAGCTCTTCTTCATAGACCAAATTCTCATCCAACTTTACTTTACTGAATTTCAAAACATGTGACATATCTTCATTATAACTCCGGAGCATAGAAACATGGAATACATGATGAACTCCCAAAAGACTAGGAGGCAAAGAAAGCCTATAAGCAACATAACCAACTCTCTCTAACACCTCAAATGGACCAATAAACGTAGGACTCAACTTGTCCTTCCCAAACCTCATCACACTTTTTATGGGTGAAACTTTCATAAATATCTTCTCACCCTGCATATATGCCACATCTCGAACCTTCTTGTCCACATAACTCTTCTGCCTGCTCTGAGCTGTCTGAAGCCGTTCCTGAATCAACTTCACTTTCTCCAAAGCATTACGTACCAAATCTTTACCCAACAACCTAGCCTCACCAGACTCAAACCAACGTGACCGATATTGCCTACCATATAAAGCCTCATGGAGTCATCTGAATGCTAGACGAATAATTGTTGTTGTAAGCAAACTCCGCCAAAGGTAAGAAATGATCCCAATGAGCTCTAAAATTAATCACACAAGCACATAACATATCCTCAAGAATCTGAATCGTATGCTCAGACTGACCTTCCGTCTGTGGGTGAAAAGCTGTGCAAGCTCCACCTATATGCCCAACGCTCGCTAAACAGCTCTCTAAAAGTGAGATGTGAACTGAGTGACACCGTCTGAAATGGTAGAATAGGCACACCATGCAAATGAACTATCTCCCTGATGTAAATCTGAGCTAACCTCTTTGCAATGTAAGTAGTCAACACCAGTATGAAATGCGTGGACTTAGCCAATCTATCCACAATGGCCCAAATAGCTTCAAACTTCCTCAAGGTACGTGGTAAACCTACCACAAATTCCATAGTGATACGCTCCCACTTCCACTCCAGTATTACCATTTTTTGAATTAGACCACCTGGTCTATGATGTTCATGCTTAACTTGTTGACAATTCAAACATTGTGAAACATGTCCAACAATGTCCTTCTTCATCCTCCACCACCAATAATGCTACTTCAAGTTACGATACATCTTTGTTGTATCTGGATGAATAGAATACCGCAAACTATCAGCCTCCTAAAGTATCAACTCCCTCAAGCCATCAACATTTGGTATGACCTCTACCGGCCTGACTCCACATCTAGATAACGGGGCAGGTGGCATAGCAACTAGTGCGAGAACCATATCTTGAGTACCCTGATACACTGCACCTTTGCAGACTTTGGGAAAAACTTCTTTACATGCCCCAAATCTCCACATTCGGAATAACCTCTAGCTAGAATAGACTACTAGGCATGAGTCTGCCCCTAATAACCTGAATAACCACTAGAAGAATCCTGATAGAAGGAGAGCGGGATAAACCCTCTGCTAGAAGTGTATTGAATTATGAGTAAACTGGAACACCACAAATGGGATGGGGTGTTGAATAAGATGGACTACTAATATAACCTCTACCATAGTAGCCCTTGCCCCTAAATGAGGAACACTGAATCTGCCAACACTGTGGGGTCTCTTAGCCTCATGCTCCTTTCTACCCTGACCTTGGATGCGCTCAATCCTATGTGCTATCTAAACAGTCTGATGTAGTGTGGTCCCTGTCTCTATCTCTCTAGCCACAATAATATTAATACCATAATTAAGCCCCTCGATGAACCTCCTCACCTTCTCAGCCACGAAAGGAATCAGAAATGCTGCATTACGTGGTAGCTTAGTAAACCTCGGCTCATACTTTGGGACTAAAATGCAATCCTTCTATAGGCGCTCAAACTGGCCATGCAACTCATCTCTCTTGGTGTGTTGAATGTACTTTTCCAAGAAGAGAAGAGAGAATTGAGTCTATGTGAGAGGAAGTGACCCTCTTGGTCTACTTTACTCCTAAATCTACCACCACCTCTTGACTGGCCCTCTCGATTGGAAGATAGTGAAGTCAACTCCATTGGACTCCACCAAGCCCAAGTTGTGCAATATCTCATGACATCTATCCAAAGAAATCCTGTGCATCCTATAAAGAACCACTCTCAAAGAGTGGGGAATGCAACTTCTAAAACCTATCCATCCTCTTCTGCTAATCCACAGACATAGAGGGCCTAACCTCAGGCCATGCTATAACGATAGGCTAAACCACACTACCTGGTAATACTCATGGAGTCCAAAATTCATAAACCATATGCTCTGGAGTGTGTGTAGCTGGAGTTTGAACTCCTCCCGAGCCTGTGAAGTAGCTTGCACCATAAGAAGTACACCCTCCTGAGCCATGCTCTGGAAGAAACCCACTATACTTACCAAAGCATACCAAAGTAATGGGGTAGCAATGAAACCCTCAGGAACCTGAGCTGGTCCCGGTGGAACAACATAATATGGAACCTGGTCCACCTCTAAAATCTGCAGGTGGCTCCTTAGACTGGGTAGCAATGTTGCATGTGCCTTGGTCTGGGATCTAACCTTACCTCTACCCCGACCTCTACCTCTTGTAGCGGGTACAACTTGGGGCTCTGGCTCCTTCTCAGCTACGGTTGACGCGGTGTCCTCACCATCTATGAGAGAATAAAAGAGCAAAGATTCAAACTATCAGGATAATCAAAAACCACAGGATGAATAATAAAAGAAAGTGAAGTTTCCTAAATATCCCATAGTTTCTCAAATATAAGTGAAGACGTCTTCATACTGATCTGCAAGATTCTATTAGACATGCTCATGACTCATGAGACCTATGCAACCTAGGGAAGCTGTCACGACCCAAAATCCACCAATAGCCGTAATGGCACCTAACACACTGGCTAGGCAAACCAACAGTCACAATCTCTAAATAAACCACTGATATGGATATAATAAGTCTAAACAAGATCAATATCAAATATAAATCTAGATCTAATAAAGAAGTGCTAAACACCACAACATCCACAGATCTGGTGTCTCTGAGTACATGAGCTTCTAAGAGTAAAAAAATACAAGGTCTGAAATAAGTACAGTACTATCTGAATCAAACAACAGTTAATATATATGAATAAGGTGAGTTAAAGGTCTTGCGATCGAATAAGCAGTACTACCTTGAGTCTCCAAGATAAGTAACTAAGAACCCTGCTGTGCTCCACCAGTATCAATACCTGGATATGCACAAAAATATGCAGAAGTGTAGTATGAGTACAACTGACCCAATGTACTCAGTAAGTATTAATTCTAACCTCGAAGAAGTAGTGATGAGGCGCTGACCAACATGATATGTACTTCCATATTTATATAATCATCAATAAGTATATATAAGAGAATGAACAATCCAACAACAGTGAATATCAATAATATGAATCATAGTTCAAAGAAAATAATAATCATGCTTCTTAAATATATTGATCAAAGCATAATTCTTTTGCCGAGTTCGCATAAGATAAATAATATACGGAAAATGTCATGTAAAGAGATGCCTCTACGTGAGTGCATAATATAGGCATTCTCCAAATCAACCTTTTCCACAATCAGTACCAATCCACACACACTCTCAATACTGTATGAGTGCCTGGCATAAATGCCCCTCACAAACACAACCCACGCATCTGACACTCACAAGGTCCAAAGTAACATGAGTAATTATGATTCCGGAAGGACGGATCCATATCCAAGTGTCGGTATCATAATAGCTCAATGATCAGTATCATCAATTGCTCATATATTTCAGTGTGCCAAAGTATCTCATAGTAACATAATCACATTAACCCGTATAGAGTGTACCATCGTGCCATAACTCCACTCATATAACTAAATCCATATGGAGAGATGTAATATAGGTATGGTGCACAAGAATATAAGAAATAAATATGTGGATGTATGCACTCATGAGAGTAAGGTATGGCTACAACTAAATCACATAGCTCAAAATATAAGGAATGAGTCATCATATTCAAATAAGGAATCATAAGCCTAGACATGATATCTCGCATGCTTAAGTAAAACCCACATAGTCATACAATTGAATAAAACATGTATCAGAAAAATATACAACGAAACAAGGCATAAAGAAACCTAAAACTATCCCAAATACGGTATAACAATGGATCTTGTATATACGATCGTCACCTCACATACACACTAAACCCAACTCAAGTAACACATAGCAATCAAGTCCATTTTCAGATGAATTCCCTATTAACAAGGTTATCCAAGAGACTTACCTCTTCCCAATACTGCTTCAACCTTCCACAACAGATTTTCCTTTAGAAATCTCCTCCAATTAGCTCAAGTCTAGCCAAACAATACTTAACGAGATCAAATAAAGTCATTGAAACCAAGTCCAACCAATAAAGCTTCAATCTTTAATCAATTCTCACAAAGTCAACAAAAGTCAGCCCAGGCTCACATGGTCAAAACTCTAGTCTAGGACTAGATCTCATTGACCTATAACCCCACGAGTCCAAATATGTGATATAGTCCCCAAACCCGAGCCCAAATAAGTGTTCAAAACCTCAATATATACTCTCTTAAGTTGTAGACAAAACCCTCAAATTTT
This sequence comes from Nicotiana tomentosiformis, assembly GCF_000390325.3. Classification (NCBI taxonomy): domain Eukaryota; kingdom Viridiplantae; phylum Streptophyta; class Magnoliopsida; order Solanales; family Solanaceae; genus Nicotiana; species Nicotiana tomentosiformis. The sequence goes on along the minus strand of NC_090813.1, from coordinate 160,831,015 downwards.
ACTTTAAAATTCCCTATTTTAGGTGTAGAAACCCGTAGGGAATTAAGATATATGACCAAAACCAAGTAGAAATTCCATACCTTCGAGATTGTAATAAAATCCCTCTTCAAAATATCCTTCTCTCATTCCCTCAAACTCAAAACTGGTAAAAATGATCTAAATCCCGAATTTTGGACTTAAAAGACCACTGCCAGCACTGCACATCGTGAACGCAACACAAACCCAGTTATCGCGAAGCACAACCTAGAAGACCCTATGCGATCACAACCAGACTCCACACAATCATGAGGAACAACTCACCTCCCCCTGCTGGACCTCCAACGTGATTGCAAACACACCCATACGACCGTGATTCACCAAGATCTAGAGCTACGTGATTGCTAATCTCCCACGTGATCGCAAAGCAAAATCTCCTCCAGCCTAACTCCCTTCTACATGATTGTATCACAAGACATGCAATCATGATTCACACCCCTGGCACCAGAAGCCTGCAATCTCTACTTAGCTCCAAATGGTCTGAACCAACACCGAAACTCACTCGAGCCCCTCGGGACCCTTTCAAATCATCCTAACAAGTCATATACCTTATTAAAACGTGTACAAAGGGTCAAAAGACTAAAAACAACATCAAACCAAGAATCATACATCAAACCAAAAACTTTAAACTTTCCTAAGTTCAAAATTTAAACTTTCGACTAGAAGCGCCGAAACAACCCCGGGCCACCCGAGGCCAGAACCAAACATACATACAAGTCCAAGCTTATCATACAAACCTATTAGAATCTTCAAAATACCTATCTGGGGTTAGTTACTCAAAAGTCAAACCTTGGTCAACCCTTCCAACTTCAAACCTCAAACTAGGAATTAAGTATTCCAAAATAATCCCGAACCTCCCGGAAACTAAATCACCCATCCACACAAGTCATAAATCATAACCAACCTACGGGAAATATGAAATAGGGGAATGAGGTTCTGAATTCAAAATGATTGCCCGTGTCATTATACAAGGTGTATAATTGTAGTATGAGTACAACCGACTCCATGTACTCAGTAGTATCAAAACTAACCTGAACAAAGTAGTAGAAAAGTTATAGTCAAAAGATTTTTGACACTCACTTTACATAACCTGTGCATTTCATAAGAGTCTACAATTACAAAGAAACAATAAAACAATAGCGGATATCAATAATAAGGTGCACATTTCAAGACAAATATATTAAGCATTCAGATAATGAGGTCAAAGCATGTACAAATGCACTAAATCTGTATATGTAACAACCTAACCGGTTGTTTTGAGTTCTAGACTTCCTGTAGGTTCATTTGATAATTTATAACTTACGAGTATGGTTGGAATAAATCATGTGGGGTTCGGGAATGATTTGAAATACTTAGTTCATAACTAGAGGCTTAAAGTCAACGTTTTGGGTAAACAGATTTGGAATCGGTATTTGAAGGTTTCAATAGGTTCCTATGATAACTCTAGACTTGTACATATGTTTGGATCGGGTATGGGATAGCCCGAGAAGGATCCGATATTGTAAGTTGGTAATTTAAAGAACTTAAGAAATGAAGAGTTCGACATTTGCATTATTGCGCTCCGATCCGTGTTTTGAGATTTTAGATAGGTTCATATAGGCTACTTGGACTTATTAGGATGGTTTTAAGGTGAATCGAGGGGCTCAGGTGTGATTCGAACACATCACGTGAAAAGTTAGAATTTGGAAGTTAAGAAAGCTTAAGAGTTTGGTTTGATGCTTGATTTTGGGTTTTGATATAGTTATTCATGTTTTGAGACTTTAGACAAGTTTTTATAGAATATATGAACTATCTATGATGATTGGACAAGGTCTCGAGGGGCTTGGGTGAGTTTCAATGCATTTGGGGCAAGTATTGGTAGAATTGAGTTGTTGAAATTGGGATTCTCTATAGCTAAGCCTGATTTTGAACATATATTTATCTCAATCACGAAGTAATTTGGAGATCAGTAAAAGAAAATTTTAACCTTTTGAATCTAGTTTCTAGAAAGTCAAACCATTTTTTATTTTGACATCTGAGCAAAAAGTTAAAGTCATTTTTCTGAAGTGTGGCAGTGTAGTTTTTGGACGGCTAAAGTGTTATAGGTTGAAGCACTACCATGATATAGGTGGGTGGGGGTGGGGGACGATGTCCAGGGCAACGCGATAGTGCATATTTACAGCCAGATATTTCTTCACACTATAAGTAGAGCCTATTTCGTAGTTTTGGCATTTTTCTTCAATTATGGAGCATGGGAGCTCAACTTTAAGGGGTTTTCTCATCAATCACATTGGGGTAAGTAATTCTGACCCAATTTTATCATCAAGTTAATGATCTATCATTTATTTTTATATGAAATGAAGGACTTGGGAGAAATCAAGTAAGAAATGGAAGAAAACTTAGAAATGAACAATTATTGATTTAAACATGCTAATAACATCAAAATGGGATTTTGATTATAGATTTGGGTTCCATGACTCATGGGTATTCGGGATCCGATTTTAATTTCGGGTTTTGATGAAGTGGGTTCCGACTGACTTTTGTTGAATTTTTCTAAATTCATTAATGATTGAAGCCTTTTGGATTGGTATTGATTACTAAGGCACTATTTAATTTCCTTAAATGTTGATTGACTAGATTTGGGACATTTGGAGGCTAATAACAAAAAAATGTGTTTGTTGGAGAGTTGAAGTTGTTCCAGAAAGAGGTAAGTGTCTTGATTAACCTTCACTTGGGAATATCTTCTAAAATGACTTTATATGATACATTCTATGTGTTTAGTGGTGACCGATCTGTCGAGCGTATATGCGGGCACTAAGGTTATATCATGCTTGGCGTACATTTTAGGCTTATTTATTGATCTGATATATGCCATACTTGTGATATGACTTAAATTATTTGTATGATTACTTGAGCTTTCTTATTCATGTTAGAGATCATGTATAGGCCTTTGATGCTTATTTGGACATGATGACTATTTTATATGATGGATTACATGCTAGAACTGTAGTAATATGTTACACATATGCATACATTATGTATAGAGATCATCTCTTGTGCACATGCATACATCCCTGCATTATTTTTTCTTTGCCCATGTGCATCATACATGCTTATCTCTTCTTCAAATGCATATATCATGCATAGAGATCATCTCTTGTACACATGCATATATCCCCGCATTGATATTTCTCCGTCCATGTGTATCATACAAGCTTATCTCTTATTCAAATGCATACATCCCTACATATGGTTCTCTTATATGAACTGAGATTATGGTACGTGAGTTGTTCGTGCAATTGAAATGATTATGACACGTGAGTTGTCCGTGTGATTGATATTGTTATGTCATGATGGTTTTTGACGTGCAGTTATTTTGACATTGATATCTTATGGCACAAGGAGTTTCAGTGTGGGCGCTTTGATATGGATTCATCTCTTCGGAGTCGGGTGATTACCCATGCTACACCGAGCCATGTTAGCGCAAATGATATGCGTGTCGCGTTGGAGCACAATGATGTGCTGGATCAATTAGAGCACATGAGATATGCTGGATATTGATTATGATTGAGTCTTGAGCTTGCATTAACATTCTAGACTTATGTAAAAATATTCATGCATATCACTGACATATGCACATTCATGCATTGTATATATGCATAATGAATTGTAGGACACTTCAAGGGTGCCATATTGATGTAAATGTTGAGTCTTCATCATGCATAGACATTTTAGACTCATGTAGGAGCATTCTTATAAATGCTATTTGGGAATTGATATGAAAATGGGTCTTTACATACATAGACACTCTACATTTAGATAGAAGTATTTGAGTTAAAGCTACCAGGTGCAAATCTCCTTTATATGCAAATTTAGTGCATTCATATAAGCTTAGATCTGGTTATTCAGAGAAGAGTGTTTATTAATATCTTCTTTAATTATGCACCTTATTATCGATATTCGTTGTTCCTTGGTTGTTTCTTGGCTATTTCTCTGTTATTGTATATACTTATGAGTTGCACAACTTGTACTACCAGTTGTTGAGATAGTTCGTATTAATCTTCGCGTTCTTATTTCATTATTTATTTGATGATTTTAGTTTGAGCAGAGTTTATGTTAAGTGGCTTGCCTAGTGGGTTGAGTTAGGCAGCACCACGATCCCAATGGGATTTGGGTCGTGACAAGTTGGTATCAGAGCTCTAGGTTCATAGGTTCTATGAGTCATGAGAAAATATCTACTAGAGTCTTACAGATCGGTATGATGATGTCTATACTTATCTTCGAGAATCTATAGGGCATCTAGGAAAATTCTCTTTCTTTCTTTCCTTATTGTGTGACTTTATTTCAGCTTGAAGTCTAACTCTTAAGTTTCTTTCTATTCATTCATATGCATTGATGAGAACATGTTATCAGTCGGGCACTCGATTTGTGATGATGTCATGGATAGGTTATGAGATACTTTCTCATGTTATGATGGAAGGATTGTCTAAAATACTTATGGCCAGGTATGGATCGCATCTTTGGCTCGAGGGATTTAGTTAAATGAGCATGTGTTGGACTCTACTGTCCGGTAGTATCCTTAGAAGTGGGAGCGATGGCACATTGAGTGGTTAGGTAGCTATGTTTTTGTAGTTGATTTCCTAGGAATTAAGCATATGCCTCCAACACTTTAAAGGATGAAGAAAAGGATGCTTCCAAGGAAAGTGGTAGAGTGAACAAGATAGCTATGTAATTGTAATGACCCGGCTGGTCATTTTATGTATTTGAGACCCATTCCCTTATTTGATATTTCCCATATGTGTATTTTATATTTTATGTCTTGTTAAGTTGGGTAGAATGGTTTTCATGGGGTTTAGGAATGATTTGAAACACATAAGTTCATTTTAAAGCTTTAAGTTGGAAGAGTTGACCAATGTTTGACTTTTAAGTAAACGCCCTCAAATTGGTGATTTAATGGTTCCTATAGGTTCGTATGGTGATTATGGACTTGGCCATATGTTTAGATTTGGAGGTTCCTAGATGGTTTTGGCTCTATTTTCCAAAGGTTGGCATTGAAGGTTTGGAGAGTTTATAGGTTTGACGGGGAACTGACTTTGATGTTATCGAGTCTCGATTGGTGTTTCGGGACTTTGGATAGGTTTATTTACTGATTGGTGATATTTGGCTTAAAATATATGTATTTATATGCATGTCACCTCGCATTTTACTCAACTTTCATGGATTTGTATGTGTAATGTAATGATTTATGCTAATTTGTGGTATTTTTATGTGTGGGAGTCACTCGGAAGCAATGTGAAATGAAAAGGCACAATTTGAAGCAAAAAGAGGAGAAAAGAAGAAAATTGCCCAGGCTAGCGCCTAGGCCAGCGCGTCGCGCTGCCTAGGACGCAATAGGCAGAAGCAAATATTTTTGGGCATTCAGCCCAGCACAGGGCTAGTGCGTCGCGCTGCCCTGGAAGCTGAGGCATGAACTTTCCTACTACGCGTGAGACTTGGTTTTTACGGCCCTACACTATCCAACTCGTATAAAAAGTAATCTAAACCTATTTTGGAGGGGGAGACGCCACTTTGAGAGTAAAATACAAGCATGGAACACTGGGGAGCAAAGATTCTCAGTTTTTCTTCATTATTCTTAGTATTTTCAACAATTCAAACACTTGAATAATTATTTAATACTATCATGAGTGGCTAAGACTCATTAGTTCTAGAGTTGTGCCATGAATATTGTTGTTTGGCATTAACTACTCCTTGATTATAATTTGGTATTTCATGGTTATTTCTTTAATTATGTGTTTAATTGCTTGATTATCTAGCCAATAGTCAAGTTCTATCAACTATATGAATTTTGGTTGGGAATGCTACATTTAGATTAGAGAAGAATTGATGAGGACATGATCTTAACACTGGGGGGGGGGGGGGGATGATTTGCGGCTAGGATAGGAATAAGCCTAATCACCATGCTTAATTGAATATCTTGATGTTAATGCATTCTTGATAAATTAATTCCATAGGAATATAAGCGTTAATCTATTTTGGATAGGCAAGTAGTAATTATGGAGAATACTACGAGTACACTTACTCGATTAATTAGAAACCATAAGCGAATTGCATGTAAAAGGGAGTTAGCTAGAACACAATATGATTGGTGAATTGATCACAACCCTAGAATGTTTATCTCTATTGAATTCTCAATACAATATGCTCTCTGCATTACTTAATTAGTTAATTGCTACATTTACTGCTTAGTTTTTAATAACATAACTCAACCTTGATCGACTTGACTAAATAACAATCTGAGTAAAATTAGCAGGTAGTTAAACACAAGTCTCTGTGGGTTCAACACTCTATTCATCATTATATTACTTGTTGACCACATATACTTGCATGTGCATTTTGTAGTAACATGTTTTTGGTAGCGTTTCTAGGGACTTGAATATTGACTGCTCTACTAGCTTTAGCTTTTGTTGTGTATTTCGTCATGTCTAACATTTCTTATTGGTTGCTTTGCTCTCAGGAACTTTGTTTGAATGCGAAGGGTCAGAAGCCAAGATAGACTTCAAGGCTTTGACCTAGAACCTAAGATAACATTTCACATAAGGTTGAGAGAAGCAAGGGACACAAATAATCTTCATGCACTTGTTCATACTGCCTGTGGAGATGGCAGACAGGCATCCTTTGGCGGTGCCGGAGGTGGCGATGCCTAGCATTGCTAATGTCACCTCTAGCATCGTGATGCCCAGAATCACTGGGCACTTTGAACTGAAATAGAGCATATCCAGCTACTACAAGTAAGCCTGCAATTCATAGGTCTACCACATGAGGATCCGCAACAACACAAGTTACACTTCTTATTATTTCCTAACTATGTGAGGCTCACATTATTTCCTTTCTCTTTCTTGGGCAAAGCGAAAAGATGGTTGAAGGCGGAATCGGCTAACTCTTTTACATCATGGAATGATCTGGCTTGTAAATTTTTGGCACAGTTCTTCCCTTCAAGCAAAACTACAAAGATCAGAAATGAGATAGTCACTTTTAAACAGAAGGAGGGTGAGTCCTTATATTCTGCTTGGGAGAGGTTCAAGGTGCTGCTTTGAGATTATCCTTATCATTGTCAGACTAATGAAGTGTTGGCTCATACCTTCATAGAAGAGCTACACCCAGAGATCAAGATCGTGGTAGATGCTGTAACCGATGGTCAAGTGTTGGATAAAGGCTTTGATGAGATTTATGCATTGTTTAACAAATTCTCCAAAAGTAATCCTGATTGGCAAAGGGAAACGAGAAGACAAATATTCCACAAAAGCGCAGGGGTCCTTAAGTTAGATACAGTTTCTGCATTATTGGCACATGTTGTATTTTGCCAACCAGTTCAATAAACTGGCCATGGTTCTCAATAAGTAGTAAGTTCAACCAGTGCAACAAGTTAAGGCATTTTGTGAAGTTTGTGGAGAGGGTCACAAGAGTGATCAATGCCTAGCAAATCCAGAGTTAGTATGCTTTATGAGTAATGCAATCGAGACCAGGCAAATAAGTATAGGAACACCTATAATTCAAACTGGAGGAACCACCCAAACTTTTCATAGGGTAGAAATCAAGGTACTCAGAATCAATATAGGCCACAAGATCCTCAACAACAATATAGAGACAACCACAGGCTGAACAACTGTCACGACCCAAAATCCTAACCTGTCGTGATGGCGCTTATCATGGTACTAGGCAAGCCGACATTTAAAACTATTTACAACACTCTTAACATAAAACGAATTTAAGCAGTTTAAACAATAAAATATTTCATTAATGGGATAGGAACCCAAAATACAACACAAAAATTCCCAACATCGGGGTGTCACTGAGTACATGAGCATCTATATATCACAAGTCCGGAAAATACTATTTATGATAATCTGAAACTAAATACAATAAGTTGAAAGATAGGTAAGGAGAAATAAGGTTTGCGAAATGCCAAGCAGCTACCTCGATAGTCTCCAAGAATCCGAACTCCACAACTCAGCAACCGCCATGACCGGATGCACCCGAGTCTGCACATAAAGTGCAGGGTGTAGCGTGAGTACAACCAACTCAGTAAGTAACAGGACTATATAAAGAACTGAAAGTAGTGACGAGCTTCACAATTATAGTTCAATTACAGTGATTTCAACATAGGAAAGTAGGCATGCTCTCAAGTTCAATAAATTAGGTCAAAGAGTTATTCCATGACAAGTTTAAGTGAAACAGAGTGTAATATCTTTTAGAAATTTCAAGACAGTGATACATGGCAGCTAAGTGCAACAATAATGAAATCAAATGCATCCTCTCAGGGACATAGTCGCTCAATCCTCCTATTCACTGAACACTCGGAACTCGCACTCAGTAGGTACCTGCACTCACTGGGGGTGTGTACAGACTCCGGAGGGGCTCCTTCAGCCCAAGCGCTATAATCCGCACAGATAACTCACATGCTGCACGGACAACTCACGTGCTATAGTATAATATCTGGATCCGCACGGACAACTCACGTGTTGCACGGACAACTCACGTGCTGCACGAATAACTCACGTGCTATAGTATTACTATCACAATCAGGCCCACAACCTCACTTAGGCATAAATCTCTCCAGTATCTCGGGCTCTCAGTAGTCATGAAAGTCAGCCCCAACATAAATGATATAGTGTATCAGCAAGGCACAATAGAGACTGAGATATAATAAACAAGTAAAACTGTGACTGAGTACGAAACAACAATTGAGTAGATTATTCAACATGTACACAATCTCTGTGGGTCCCTACAGTGCCAACACAGAGTCTAAAAATGATTTCTAACATGATTTGTGGTTCAATTTCTCTACTACATGGAGAATGTGCAGATAACAACAGATTATTCAACTACACGGTTCCACGGAATTTGACCATGTCATAATTCCTACGGTACACACCCACATGCCCGTTACCTAGCATGCGTGTCACCTTAAAATCAAATACATGACACGTAATACGGGGTTTCGTACCCTCAGAACCAAATTTAGAACTGTTACTTACCTCATAAATCTTTATTCCAACACACCCTTGCCTCGGGAAACGGCCTCTGAATGCCTCAAATCTAGATATAAACAATGCGATATAATTAATACGGGCTCAAGGAATCAACTCCATAAGAAAATGCTAAGCTATTAATCAAAATCAAAAATCGGCTCAAAAGCCGGCCCCAAGGCCTACATCTCGAAATTCAATAAAAGTCACAAAACCCAAAAGCCCACTCAACCACGAGTCTAACCATACTAAATGTATCAAAATCCGACACCAAATCGTCACCCAAACCCCCAAATCAAACTCTCCAAATCCCTAGCCTCAAACTCCCAATCTACACCTTAAATATACACCAACTAGGTGGGAAAATCAATAAGGAAGCAATATTATTGATAAAAAATGAGCACAAGGGACGTACCTCAAGAATCCCTTCGAAACGCCTCTCAAAAATTGCCTAAACCGTGCTTGAAATGTTTGAAATGAAGCCAAAATCGCGAACCCTTGTATTTAACTTTCTGTCCAGCTTTTCCGCTTCTACGGACACTTAAACGCATCTGCGGTGTCGCAGAAGTGACCAAAATTCCGCTTCTATGGTGAACCACTGGAGCTGGGCCTCCGCTTCTGTGCTCCTCACCTCACATATGCGCAACCTCAGGTGCAGAACTCCCCATCGCACTTGCGAGCCCTCTGCTTCTGCGCCCTTAATGCCGCATCTGCGACCATGCAAGTGCGGAAATAACCTCACACCTACGACCTCTGCTAACTTCCTCCCTGGCCACTTCTGCGGCTCCCTTCTTGCTTTTATGAGAACGCACCTACGATCCCCACTCCGCAGGTGTGATTACACCAGAAGCCGGTGAGCTTCAGCATTCCCTCAGACTTCAAATCGATCCGATAATCATCCGAAATCAACCCGAGGCCCCCTGGGACCTCAACCAAACATACCATCAAGTCCCAAAACATCATACGAACTTGGTCGAGCCCTCAAATCACATCAAACAACATCAAAAACATGAATCGCACCCCGATTCAAGACTATTGAAACTAAGGACATTCCACTTCTACAAACGACGCTGAAACCTATAAAAGCACGTCCGACTGACCCCAAATTTTACAGACAAGTCACTTTTAACATTACAGACCTATTCCAACTTCCGGAATCGGAATCCGAACCCGATATCAAAAAGTCCACTCCCGGTCAAACTTTCCAAAAATTCCAACTTTCGCCATTTCAAGCCTTATTCCACTAAGGACCTCTAAATCACAATCCGGACACGTTTCTAAGTCCAAAATCACCTAACGGAGCTAATAGAACCATCAAAACTCCATTCCGGAGTCGTTTACTCAATGATCAACATCCAGTCAATCACTTTCACTTAAGCTTTCAACCTCGAGACTAAGTGTCTCATTTCATTCTGAAATCTCACCGGACCCAAACCGACTACCCCGACAAGTCACATAATAGCTATAAAGTACAAAATGAGAAATAAATAGGGGAACAGGGCTACAAATCTCAAAATGAATGGCGGGGTCGTTACATCTTCCCCCTCTTAAATAAACGTTTGTCCTCGAACGGGTCTAGAAACATACCTGGAGTCTCAAATAGGTGTGGATATCTGCTCCGCATCTCCCACTCAGTCTTCCAAGTAGCCTCCTCAACTGGCTGATCTCTCCACTGCACCTTCACTGAAGCTACATCCTTAGACCTCAACTTCCAAACCTGCCGATCCAAAATAGCGACCGACTCCACATCATAAGTCAGATCACCATCCAACTGAACCGTGCTGAAATCCAAAACATGAGACGGATTGCCGACATACTTCCGGAGCATAGAAACATGAAACACTGGATGCACACTCGACAAACTAGGTGGCAAGGCAAGCTTGTAAGACACCTCCCCAATCCTCTGAAGTACCTCAAACGGTCCAATATACCGGGAGCTCAACTTGCCCTTCTTTCCGAACCTCATAACACCCTTCATGGGTGAAACCTTGAGCAGTACCTTCTCTCTGACTATGTAAACAACATCACAGACCTTCCTGTCGGCATAACTCTTCTGTCTAGACTGCGCCGTGTGAAGCCGCTCCTGAATTATCTTAACCTTGTCCAAAGCATCCTGTACCAAGTTAGTACCAACAACCTAGCTTCACTGGGCGCAAACCAACCCACCAGAGATCTACACCGTCTCCCATACAAAGCCTCACAAGGAGCCATCTGAATGCTCGACTGGTAGCTATTGTTGTAGGCAAACTCCGTGAGTGGCAAAAACTGATCCCAAGAACCCCCCAAATCAATGACATAAGCGTGTAGCATATCCTCCAATATCTGAATAGTGCGCTCAGACTGTCCGTCCATCTGAGGGTGAAACATTGTGCTCAACTCAACCTGGGTACCCAACTCTCGATGCACGGCTCCCCAAAACTACAATGTGAACTGCGTGCCCCGATCTGAAATGATGGACACTGGCACGCCGTGGAGGCGAACAATCTCTCAAATGTAAATCTCAACCAACTGCTCTGAAGAATAAGTTGTCCCAACTGGAATGAAGTACATAGACTTGGTCAGCCGATCCAGAATCACCCAAATAGCATCAAACTTCCTCGAAGTCCATGGGAGTCCAACTACAAAATCCATGGTGATCCGCTCCCATTTCCACTCTGGAATCTCCAACCTCTGAAGCAATCCGCCCGGTCTCTGATGCTCATACTTCACCTGCTTACAGTTGAGGCACCGAGCTACAAATCCCACTATCTCCTTCTTCATCCTTCTCCACCAATAATGCTGCCTCAAGTCCTGATACATCTTCGCGGCACGCGGATGAATGAAATACCGCGAGCTGTGGGACTCCTCAAGAATCAACTCACGTAGCCCATCTACATTAGACACACAAATCCGACCCTGCATCCTCAATACCCTATCATTCCCAATAGTAACATCTCTGGCATAACCGTACTGAACCGTGTCCTTAAGGACAAGCAAATGAGGGTCATCATACTGGTGCTCTCTGATGCGATCATATAAAAAAGACCGAGAAACCACACAAGCTAGAACCCGACTGGGCTTCGAGACATCTAATCTCACGAAGCTAGAAACCAAGGCCTGAATATCAACTGCACGTGGTCTCTCACCGACAGGAATGAATGCAAGGCTACCCATACTCACTGCTTTTCTACTCAAGGCATCGGCCACCACATTAGCATTCCCGGGATGATACAGAATAGTGATATCATAGTCCTTTAGCAGCTCCAACCATCTCCGCAGCCTCAAATTCAGATCCTTCAGTTTGAACAAATGCTGGAGACTTCGATGATTTGTAAACACCTCACAAAACACATCGTAGAGATAGTGCCTCCAAATCTTCAATGCGTGAATGATGGCATCTAACTCCAAATCATGGACATGGTAGTTCTTCTCATGAGTTTTCAAATGACGTGAAACATAAGCAATCACTCTACCTCCCTGCATCAAGACACACCTAATACCGATCCAAGAAGCATCACACTATACTATATAAGAACCAAAAGCTTAAGGTAGAACTAGAACCGGAGCGGTGGTCAAGGCAACCTTGTGCTTCTGAAAGCACTATTAATACCCATCCGACCATATGAAAGAAGCACCCTTCTAGGTTAATTTGGTCAAAGGCGATGCAAAAGATGAGAAACCCTCCACAAAGGGACGATAATAATCGGTGAAGCCGAGAAAGCTCCGAATCTCCGTATCTAAGGATGGTCTGGGACAACTATGAATCGCCTCTATCTTCCCCGGATCCACGTGAATCCCCTTAGTGGATACCAGGTGCCCCAAGAATGCCACTAAACTAAGCCAAAATTCACATTTGGAGAACTTAGCATAAAAATTCTCCTCCCTTAACCGCTGCAACACAATCCTCAAATACTGGGTATGCTCCTCCTGGCTACGAGAGTACACAAGGATATCATCAATGAACACTATGACAAACGAGTCAAGATAAGGCTGAAATACACTGTTCATTAGGTGCATGAATGCTGCTGGGGCGTTGGTCAGCCCAAAAGACATCACAAGGAACTCATAATGACCATAACGGGTCCTGAAAGTTGTCTTTAGAATATCCGAGTCCCGAATATTGAACTGGTGATACCCAGACCTCAAGTCAATCATAGAGAACAACCTCGCTCCCTGAAGCTGGTCGAATAGATCATCATTGCACGACAAATGATACTTGTTCTTGATTGTAACTTTGTTCAACTGCCTATAATTAATGCACATCCGTATGGTACCATCCTTTTTCTTCAAAAACAGAACCGGTGCACCCCAAGGTGATACACTAGGCCTGATAAAACCCTTATCAAGGAGTTCCTGAAGCTGCTTCAATTCCTTCAACTGAGCTGGTGCCATACGATATGGTGGAATAGAAATGGGCTGAGTGCCTGGCACCAAGTCAATACCAAAATTATTATCCCTGTCGGGCGACATGCCCGACAGGACTGCAGGAAACATATCCGGAAAATCTCGTACCACCGGAATAGAATCAATAGCAGGAGTATTATCTCTAACATCCCTCACAAAGGCCAAATAAGATAAACAACCCTTCACAACCATCCGCTGGGCTGTCAAATATGAAATCACTCTACTGGGAACATAGTCTAGAGAACCTCTCCATTCAATCCTTGCCAACCCCGGCATCGCCAACGTCACGGTCTTAGCATGATAATCTAGAACAACATGAAATGGAGACAACCAATCCATACCCAAGATCACATCAAAGTCTACCATTCTAAGCAATAAGAGATCAACTCTAGTCTCTGATCCCTAAATAGTCACTACACACGACCGATATACACGGTCCACAATAATAGTATCACCCACTGGCGTAGATACACGAACAGATGAAACTAAGGACTCACGGGGCATATCCAAATAATGAAAAACATACTTTGTTACATACAAATAAGTGGAACTGGGGTCAAATAAGGCAGAGGTATCCCTATGGCATACTGAGACAATACCCGTGGTCACTACATCAGAGGCAACAACATCTAGTCTGGCAGGGATAACATAGAATCGGGCCTGACCGCAGCCTGATCGGCCTCTTCCTCTAGGGCGGCCCCTAGTAGACTGAGCCCCACCCCGAGCTGGCTGTCTGAAAGAAGCACCTTCTGGGTCAATTTGGTCAAAGGCGATGAAATAGACGAGAAGCCCTCCACGAAATGACGATAATAACCAGCCAAGCCGAGAAAGATCGTAATCTCCATATCTGAGATAGTCTGGGCCAACTCTGAACCGCCTCTATCTTCCTCGTATCCACCTGAATTCCCTCATTGGAACCACGTGCCCCAAGAATGTAACTGAACTAAGCCAAAACTCACATTTGGAGAACTTAGCATAAATATTCTCCTCCCTCAACCGCTGCAACACAATCCTCAAATGCTGGGCATGCTCCTCCTAGCTATGATAGTACACTAGGATATCATCAATGAACACTATGACAAATGAATCAAGATAAGGCTGAAATACACTGTTCATCGGGTTCATGAATGATGCTGGGGCATTGGTTAGCCCAAAAGAAATCACAAGGAACTCATAATGACCATAACAGGTCCTTAATGTTGTCTTTAGAATATCCGAGTCTCGAATCTTCAACTGGTGATACCCAGACCTGAAGTTAATCTTAGAGAACACTCTCGCTCCCTGAAGCTGGTCGAATAGATCATCAATGCGTGACAAAGTAAACTTGTTTTTGATTGTAACTTTGTTCAACTGCCTATAATCAATGCACATCCGCATGGTACCATCCTTTTTCTTCACAAACAGAACCGGTTCACCCCAAGGTGGTACACTAGGCCTGATAAACCCCTTATCAAGGAGTTCCTAGAGTTGCTCCTTCAATTCCTTCAATTCAGCTGGTGCCATACGATACAGTGGAATAGAAATGGGTTGAGTGCCCAGCACCAAGTCAATACCAAAATCAATATCACTGTCGGGCTGCATGCCCGGCAGGTCTGCAGGAAACACATCCGAAAAATCCCGCACCACCTGAACAGAATCAATAGCAGGAGTATCAGCTCCAAAATCGCTCACAAAGTCCAAATAAGATAAACAACCCTTCCCAACCATTCGCTGGGCCGTCATATATGAAATCACTCTACTGGGAACATAGTCTAGAGAATCTCTCAATTCGATCCTTGGCAACCCTGACATCGCCAACGTCACGGTCTTAGCATGACAATCCAGAACAACATGACATGGAGACAACTAATCCATACCCAAGATCCCATCGAAGTCTACCTTACTAAGTAATAAGAGATCAACTCTAGTCTCCGATCCCCCAATAATCACTACACACGACCAATATACACGGTCCACAATAATAGTATCGCCCACTGGCGTAGATACACAAACATATGAAACTAAGGACTCACAGGGCATATCTAAATAATGAGAAAAATATGATGATACATACGAATAAGTGGAACCAGGATCAAATAATGCAGAGGCATCCCTATGGCATACTGAGACAATACCTGTGATCAATGCATCAGAGGCAACAACATCTGATCTGGCAGGGATAACATAGAATTGGGCCTGACCGCCACCTGATCGGCCTCCCCCTTTAGGGCGGCCCCTAGTAGAATGAGCCCCACCCCGAGCTGGCTGTCTAAAAGAAGCACCCTTCTGGGTCAATTTGGTCAAAGGCGATGCAATAGACGACAAACACTCCACGAAGCGACGATAATAACCGGCCATTTCGAGAAAGCTCCAAATCTCCGTATCTAAGGATGGTCTAGGCTAACTCTGAACCGCCTCTATCTTCCTCGGATCCAACTGAATCTCCTCACTGGACACCACGTGCCCCAAGAATGCCACTGAACTAAGCAAAAACTCATATTTGTTGAACTTAGCATGAAGATTCTCCTCCCTAACCGCTACAACACAATCCTCAAATGCTGGGCATGCTCCTCCTGGCTACGAGAGTACACCAGGATATCATAAATGAACACTATGATAAACGAGTCAAGATAAGGCTGAAATACACTGTTCATCAGGTGCATGAATGCTGCTAGGGCGTTGGTTTGCCCAAAAGACATCACAAGGAACTCATAATGACCATAACGGGTCCTAAATGTTATCTTTAGAATATCCGATTCCCGAATCTTCAACTGGTGATACCCAGACCTCAAGTCAATCTTAGAGAACACCCTCGCTCCCTGAAGCCGGTCGAATATATCATCAATGCGCGATAAAGGATACTTGTTCTTGATTGTAACTTTGTTCAACTGCCTATAATCAATGCACATCTGCATGGTACAATCCTTTTTCTTCACAAACAGAACCGGTGCACCCCAAGGTGATACTCTAGGCCTAATAAACCCCTTATCAAGGAGTTCCTGAAGCTGCTCCTTCAAATCCTTCAACTCAGCTGGTTCCATACGATACAGTGAAATAGAAATGGGCTGAGTGCCCGGCACCAAGTCAATACCAAAATCAATATCCCTGTTGGGCGGCATGCCCGGTAAGTCTGCAGGAAAGACTTCTGGAAAATCTAGGACTACCGCAACAGAATCAATAGCAGGAGTATCAGCTCTAACATCCCTCACAAAGGCCAAATAAGATAGACAACCCTTCCCAACCATCCGCTGGGCCGTCAAATATGAAATCACTCTGCTGGGAACATAGTCTAAAGAACCTCTCAATTCGATCCTTGGCAAGCCCTGCATCGCCAACGTCACGATCTTAGCATGACAATCCAGAACAACATGATATGGAGACAACCAATCCATACCCAAGATACCATACTAAGAAATAAGAGATCAACTATGGTCTCCGATCCCCCAATAGTCACTACACACGACCGATATACACGGTCCACAACAATAGTATCGCTCACTGGCATATATACACGAACGGATGAAACTAAGGACTTACGAGGCATATCCAAATAACTAGAAAAATACGATAATACATACGAATAAGTGGAACCAGGGTCAAATAATGCAGAGGCATCCCTATGGCATACTGAGACAATACCTATGATCACTGCATCGGAGGCAACAACATCTGGTCTGGCAGGGATAGCATAGAATCGGGACTGACCGCCACCTGATCGGCCTCTCCCTCTAGGGCGGCCCCCTAGTAGACTAGGCCCCAGCCCGAGGTGGCTGTCTGAAAGAAGCACCATTCTGGGTCAATTTGGTCAAAGGCGATGCAATAGATGAGAAACCCTCCACGAAGCGACGATAATAATCGGCAAAGCCGAGAAAGCTCTGAATCTCCGTATCTGAGGATGGTCTGGGCCAGCTCTGAACCGCCTCTATCTTCCTTGGATCCACCTGAATCCCCTCAGTGGACACCACGTGCCCCAAGAATGCCACTAAACTAAGCCAAAAGTCATATTTGGAGAACTTAGCATAAAGATTCACCTCCCTCAACCACTGCAACATAATCCTCAAATGCTGGGCATGCTCCTCCTAGCTACGAAGCTACACCAGGATATCATCAATGAACACTATGACAAACGAGTCAAGATAAGGCTAAAATACACTGTTCATCAGGTGTATGAATGTTGCTGGGGTATTGGTTAGCCCAAAAGACATCACAAGGAACTCATAATGACCATAACGGGTCCTGAATGTTGTCTTTAGAATATCCGAGTCCCGAATCTTCAACTAGTGATACCCAGACCTCAAGTCAATCATAGAGAATAACCTCGCTCCCTGAAGCTGGTCGAATAGATCATCATTGCACGACAAATGATACTTGTTCTTGATTGTAACTTTGTTCAACTGCCTATAATTAATGCACATCCGTATGGTACCATCCTTTTTCTTCAAAAACAGAACCGGTGCACCCCAAGGTGATACACTAGGCCTGATAAAACCCTTATCAAGGAGTTCCTGAAGCTGCTCCTTCAATTCCTTCAACTGAGCTAGTGCCATACGATATGGTGGAATAGAAATGGGCTGAGTGCCTGGCACCAAGTCAATACCAAAATTATTATCCCTGTCGGGTGGCATGCCCGACAAGTCTGCAGGAAACACATCCGGAAAATCTCACACCACCGGAACAGAATCAATAGCAGGAGTATCATCTCTAACATCCCTCACAAAGGCCAAATAAGATAAACAACCCTTCCCAACCATCCGCTGGACCGTCAAATATAAAATCACTCTGCTGGGAACAGAGTCTAGAGAACCTCTCAATTCGATCCTTGGCAACCCCAACATCGCCAACGTCACGGTCTTAGCATGACAATCCAGAACAACATGACATGGAGACAACCAATCCATACCCAAGATCACATCGAAGTCTACCATACTAAGCAATAAGAGATCAACTCTAGTCTCCGATTCCCCAATAGTCACTACACAAGATCGATATACACAGTCCACAACAATAGTATTGCCCACAGGCATAGATACACGAACAAATAAAACTAAGGAATCACGGGTCATATCCAAATAATGAGAAAAATATGATGATACATACGAATAAGTGGAACCAGGGTCAAATAATGCAGAGGCATCCATATGGCATACTGAGACAATAACTGTGGTTACTGCATCGGAGGCAACAACATCTGGTCTGGCAGAGATAACATAGAATCGGGCCTGACCGCTGCCTGATCGGCCTCCCCTTCTAGGGCGGCTCCTAGTAGACTGAGCCCCACCCCGAGCTGGCTGTCTGAAAGAAGCACCCTTCTGGGTCAATTTGGTCAAAGGCGATGTAATAGACATGAAACCCCCCACGAAGCGACGATAATAACCGGCCAAGCCGAGAAAGCTCCGAATCTCTGTATCTGAAGATGTTCTGGGCCAACTCTGAACTGCCTCTATCTTCTTCGGATCCACTTGAATCCTCTCACTGGACACCACGTGCCCCAAGAATTCCACTGAACTAAGCCAAAACTAATATTTGGAGAACTTAGCATACAAATTCTCCTCCCTCAACCGCTGCAACACAATCCTTAAATGCTGGGCATGCTCCTCCAAGCTACGAGAGTACACAAGGATATCATCAATGAACACTATGACAAACGAGTCAAGATAATGCTGAAATACACTGTTTATCAGATGCATGAATCCTGCTGGGGTGTTGGTTAGCCCAAAAAAATCACAAGGAACTCATAATGACCATAACGGGTCCTGAATGCTGTCTTTAGAATATTCGAGTACCGAATCTTCAATTGGTGATACCCAAACCTCAAGTCAATCTTGGAGAACACCCTCGCTCCATGAAGCTGGTCGAATAGATCATCAATGCATGACAAAGGATACTTGTTCTTGATTGTAACTTTGTTCAACTGCCTATAATCAATGCACATCCGCATGATACCATCATTTTTCTTCACAAACAGAACCGGTGCACCCCAAGGTGATACACTAGGCTTGATAAACCCCTTATCAAGGAGTTCCTGAAGCTACTCCTTCAATTCCTTCAACTCAGCTGGTGCCATACGATACGGTAAAATAGAAATGGGCTGAGTGCCCGGCACTAAGTCAATATTAAAATCAATATCCCTATCGGGCGTCACCCGGCAGGTCTGCAGGAAACACATCCGGAAAATCTCGCACCACCAGAACAGAATCAATAGTAGGAGTATCAGCTCCAACATCCCTCACAAAGGCCAAATAACATAAACAACCCTTCCCAACCATCCGCTGGGCCGTCATATATAAAATCACTCTACTGGGAATATAGTCTAGAGAACCTCTCAATTCGATCCTTGATAACCCCGACATCGCTAATGTCACGGTCTTAGCATGACAATCCAAAACAACATGATATTGGAAAACCAATCCATACCCAAGATCACATCGAAGTCTACCATACTAAGAAATAAGAGATCAACTCTAGTCTCCGATTCCCCAATAGTCACTACACATGACCGATATACACGGTCCACAACAATAGTATCGCCCACTAGCATAGATACACAAACAAATGAAATGAAGGACTCACGAGGCATATCCAAATACTGAAAAAAATACGATGATACATATGAATAAGTGGAACCATGATCAAATAATGCAAAGGCATCCCTATGGCATACTGAGACAATACCTGCGATCAATGCATCAGAGGCAACAACATCTGGTCTGGAAGGGATAGCATAGAATCGGGCCTGACCGCCGCCTGATCGGCCTCCTCCTCTAGGGCGGCTACTAGTAGACTGAGCCCTACCCCGAGCTGGCTGTCTGAAAAAAGCACCCTTCTGGGTCAATTTGGTCAAAGGCGATGCAATAGACGAGAACCCTTCACGAAGTGACGATAATAACCGGCCAAATAGAGAAAGCTCCGAATATCCGTATCTGAGGATGGTCTGGGCCAACTCCGAACGACCTTTATCTTCCTCGGATCCACCTGAATCTCCTCACTGGACACCCTGTGCCCCAAGAATGCCACTTAACTAAGTCAAAACTCATAGTTGGAGAACTTAACATACAGATTCTCGTCCCTCAACCGCTACAACATAATCCTCAAATGCTGGGCATGCTCCTCCTAACTACGAGAGTACACCAGGATATCATAAATGAACATTATGACAAACGAGTCAAGATAAGGATGTAATACACTGTTCATCAGGTGCATGAATGCTGCTGGGGAGTTTGTTTGCCCAAAAGAAATCACAAGGAACTCATAATGACCATAGCGGGTCCTAAATGTTGTCTTTAGAATATGTGAGTCCCGAATCTTCAACTGGTGATAACCAGACCTCAAGTCAATCTTAGAGAACACCCTCGCTCCCCGAAGCTGGTCGAATAGATCATCAATGTGTGACAAAGGATACTTGTTCTTGATTGTAACTTTTTTCAACAGCCTATAATCAATGCACATCCATATGGTACCATCCTTTTTCTTCACAAAAAGAACCGGTGCACCCCAAGGTGATACACCAGGCCTGATAAACCCCTTATCAAGGAGTTCCTGAAGCTGCTCCTTCAATTCTGTCGACTCAGCTGGTGCCAAATGATACGGTGGAATAGAAATGAGCTGAGTGCCCGGCACCAAGTCAATACCAAAATCAATATCCCTGTCTGGCGTCATGCCCGACAGGTCTGCAGGAAACACATCTGGAAAATCTCGCACCACCAGAACAGAATCAATAGTAGGAGTATCAGCTCCAATATCCCTCACAAAGGCCAAATAAGATAAACAACCCTTCCCAACCATCCGCTGGGCTGTCAAATATAAAATCACTCTGATGGGAACATCGTCTAGAGAACTCTCCATTCGATCCTTGGCAACCCCGGCATCGCCAACGTCATGGTCTTAGCGTGACAATCCAGAACAACATGACATGGAGACAACCAATCCATATACAAGATCACATCGAAGTCTACCATACTAAGAAATAAGAGATCAACTCTAGACTCCGATCCCCCAATAATCACTACACACGATCGATATACACGGTTCACAATAATAGTATTGCCCTATGGCATAGATACATGAACATATGAAACTAAGGACTCACGGGGCATATCCAAATAATTAGAAAAATACGATGATACATACTAATAAGTGGAAGAAGGGTCAAATAATGCAGAGGCATCCCTATGGCATACTGAGACAATACCTGTGATCAATGCATCGGAGGCAACAACATATGGTCTGGCAGGGATAGCATAGAATCGGGCCTGATCGTCGCCTGATCGGCCTCTCCCTCTAAGGCGGCCCCTAGTAGACTGAGCCCCACCCCGTACTGGCTGTTTGAAAGAAGCACCCTTCTGGGTCAATTTGGTCAAAGGCGATGCAATAGACGAGAAACCCTCTACGAAGTGACGATAATAACCGGCCAAATCGAGTAAGCTCCGAATCTTCGTATCTGAGGATGGTCTGGGACAACTCCGAACGGCCTGTATCTTCCTCGGATCCACCTGAATCTCCTCAATGGACACCAAGTGCCAGAAGAATGGCATTGAACTAAGCCAAAACTCACATTTGGAGAACTTAGCATAAAGATTCTCCTCCCTCAACCGCTGCAACACAATCCTCAAATGCTGGGCATGCTCCTCCTGGCTACGAGAGTACACCAAGATATCATCAATGAACACTATGACAAATGAGTCAAGATAAGGCTGAAATACACTGTTCATCAGGTGCATGAATGCTGCTAGGGCGTTGGTTAGCCCAAAAGACATCACAAGGAACTCATAATGACCATAACGGGTCCTGAATGCTGTCTTTAGAATATCCGAGTCCCGAATCTTCAACTGGTGATACCCAGACCTCAAGTCAATCTTAGAGACCACCCTCGCTCCCTGAAGCTGGTCGAATAGATCATCAAAGCAGGACAAAGGATACTTGTTTTTAATTGTAACTTTGTTCAACTGCCTATAATCAATGCACATCCGCATGGTACCATCCTTTTTCTTCATAAATAGAACCGGTGCACCCCAAGGTGATACACTAGGCCTAATAAACCCCTTATCAAGGAGTTCCTAAAGCTGCTCCTTCAATTCCTTTAACTCATCTGGTGCCATATGATACGGTGGAACAGAAATAGGCTGAGTTCCCGGCACCAAGTCAATACCAAAATCAATATTCCTGTAGGGCAGCATGCCCAGCGGGTGTGCAGGAAACACATCCAAAACATTTCGCACCACCGTAACTGAATCAATAACAGGAGTATCAGCTCCAACATCCCTCACAAAGGCCAAATAAGATAAACAACCCTTCCCAACCATCCGCTGGGCCGTCAAATATGAAATCACTCTGCTGGGAACATAGTCTAGAGAACCTCTCAATTCGATCCTCGGCAACCCCAGCATCGCCAATGTCACGGTCTTAGCATGACAATCTAGAACAACATAACATGGAGACAACCAATCCATACCCAAGATCACATCAAAGTCTACCATACTAAGCAATAATAGATCAACTGTAGTCTCCGATCCCCCAATAGTCACTACACATAACCGATATACACGGTCCACGATAATAGTATCGCCCACTGGTGTAGATACACGAATAGATGAAACTAAGGACTCACGGGGCATATCTAAGTAATGAGAAAAATATGATGATACATACGAATAAGTGGAACTAGGGTACAATAATGCAGAGGCATCCCTATGGCATACTGAGACAATACCTGTGATCACTGCATGAGAGGCAACAATATTTGGCATGGTAGCAATAGCATAGAATAGGGCCTGACCGCCGCCTGATCGGCCTCCCCCTCTACGGTGGCTCCTAGTAGACTGAGCCCCACCTCAAGTTGGCTGAGTGGGTGGTGTAACTGCTGGTGCTGGTGCCAGCCGAGAACTCTGCTATGAAGCCCCACTCAACAACATAGGGAAATCTCTCTTGATATGACCAAAGTCTCCGCACTAGAAATAACCCCTCCCCTGATAGAACTGCTGCTCCTTATAACCCGAGGAACTACCTGTGGAAACCTGAGCAGACGAGGCATAGTGAGAACTCTGTGCTGGTAGTGCACTAAATGAAGACTGGCCTGTGTGAGCAATGTAAGAACCGTGGCTAGCTGATGCGCTACAATGAGTTGGACGAGTTATCTGAGCGGGCTTATAAAGACGACCTCTGCTGTGGTAGGACTGCTCCCAGAAGGTACACCACCAAAACTGCCCAAACCTCGAGGCCTCTTGGCCTCTCTCTCACCATGCTCATGGATACAGACTATCTCTATCTGCCGAGCAATGTCAACCACCTTTCAAAAGTAGCACTAAATACCCTCTCCCTAGTCATAAGCAACTGCAGCTGTTACGTGAGGCCATCAATGAACCTCATGATCCTCTCCCTATCAATGGGAACCAACAAAACTGTGTGGCGAGCGAACTCAGAAAACCTCATCTCGTACTGGGTCACAGACATGCCACCCTGCCGAAGCTGGACAAACTGTCTGTGCAGCTCCTCCTTGAGAGACAGCGGCACAAACTTCTCCAAGAAGAGAACGGAGAATCCTGCCATGTAAGTGGTGCTGCACCGACTGGCCTGCACCTCTCATAAGCCTACCATTATCTGAAGGTAGCCCAAAAAAAATAAAAAGTAGTGAACGAGACCCCACTTGTCTCCAGAAAACCTGCTGTACGAAGCATCCGCTGGCACTTGTCCAAGAAGCCCTGGCATCCTACGACTCAGCACCGCTAAATGATGGAGGCCAAAGCCTCCCAAATCTCTCAAGTCTCCTCTGCTCATCATCAGCCATAACTGGGACCACCAGGCCTGAGTAGCTTCAACTGTCTGGGCATGTAGTATCTCCGGTGTCTGAAGTCCCTACATCGCCTATTCTGGAATACGGGCAGTGGGGGTATGAGTACCTCCCCCGGCCTAAGAAATGGCTGGTGTGGCCTGAGCCGAAACCACCTGAGTAAGACCAGTGCAAACTGTCAATATCTGGGCCAACGCCTCCTGAAGGCCTGGAATCACAATGGGCACAACTGGTGTCTGAGCTGGCCCCATTGGCTCAACTACATCTGGAACCTGCTCCTGAGCTGGAGCAACTGGTGGATCTACAGGTGCTGTTCTAACTGCTGTATGAGCTGCACCTCTGCCCCTACTGCGGCCCCTACCGCGACCTCGGCCTCTCGTGGCCCTAGCTGGTGGTACTGGTGGCTGTCCATCCTGTCCGGTAGCACGTGTCCTCACCATCTGTGAGAGAATAGAATACATAAGTTTAGTTTCCGAAACAAACAAATCCGCACGAGAAGAATACAAGAATGTGAAATATTTTAAGGGTTCGGCAGCCTCCCGAAGATAAGTACAGACGTCTCCGTACCGATCCGAAAGACTCTACTAAACCTACTCATGACTCGTGACAACAATGTAATCTAGGCTCTGATACCAACTTGTCATGACCCAAAATCCTAACCTGTCGTGATGGCGCCTGTCGTGGTACTAGGCAAGCTGACATTTAAAAATATTTCCAACACTGTAAACAGAAAATGAATTTAAGCAATTTAAACAATAAAAGATTTCATAAATGGGATAGGAACCCAAAATACAACGCGAAAATTTCCAACATCGGGGTGTCACTGAGTACATGAGCATCTATACATCACAAGTCCGAAAAATACTGCCTATGATAATCTGAAACTAAATACAATAAGTGGAAAGATAGGGAAGGAGAAACAAGGTCTCCGAAATGCCAAGCAGCTACCTCGATAGTCTCCGAGAATACGAACTCCACAACTCAGCAACCGCCGTGACCGGGTGCACCTGGGTCTGCACATAAGGTGCAGGGTGTAGCGTGAATACAACCAACTCAGTAAGTAACAAGACTAAATAAAGAACTAAAAGTAGTGATGAGCTTCACAGTTATAGTTCAATTACAGTGATTTAACATAGGAAAGTAGGCATGCTCTCAAGTTCGATAAATTAGGTCAAACAGTTATTCCATGACAAGTTTAAGTGAAACAGAGTGTAATATCTTTCAGAAATTTTAAGACAGTGATACATGGTAGCTAAGTGAAACAATAATGGAATCAAATACATCCTCACAGGGCCACAGTCGCTCAACCCTCTCATTCACCCAGCACTCGGCACTTGCACTCAGTAGGTACCTGCGCTCACTGGGGGTATGTGCGAACTCCAGAGGGGCTCCTTCAGCCCAAGCGCTATAATCCGCACGGACAACTCACGTGCTATAGTATACTATCTGGATTTGCACAGACAACTCATGTGCTGCACGGACAACTCACGTGCTATAGTATTACTATCTCACAATCAGTCCATCGGCCTCACTCAGTCATAAATCTCTCCAGTCTCTCGGGCTCTCAGTTGTCATAAAAGTTAGAACCAACAGAAATGATATAATGTATCAGCAAGAAATAATAGAGATCGAGATATAATAAACAAGTAAAACTGTGACTGAGTACAAAATAACAATTTAGCAGATTATTCAACATGTACATGGCCTCTGTGGGTCCCTACAGTGCCAACACATAGTCTAAACATGATTTCTAACATGATTTATGGTTCAATTTCTCTACTACATGGAGAATGTGCAGATAACAACAGATTATTCAACTACACGGTTCCACGAAATTTGATCAAGTCATAATTCCTATAGTGCACGCCCACACGCCCGTCGCCTAGCATGTGCGTCACCTCAAAACTAAATACATGATACGTAACACGGGGTTTCGTATTCTTAGAACCAAATTTAGAACTGTTACTTATCTTAGTCCGAGCAAATCTCTACTCCAACACACCCTTGCCTTGCGAAACGTCCTCCGAACGCCTCGAATATAGCCATAAACAATGCAATATAATCAATACGGGCTAAAGGAATCAACTCCATAAGAAAATGCTAAGCTATTAATCAAAATAAAAAACCGGCTCAAAAGTCGGCCCCCAGGCCCACGTCTCGAAATTTTGATAAAAGTCACAAAACCTGAAACCCCACTCAACCACGAGTCTAACCATACCAATTTTATCAAAATCCGACACCAAATCGTCACCCAAACCCCCAAATCAAACTCTCCAAATCCCTAGCCTCAAACTCCCAATCTACACCTTAAATACACACCAACTAGGTGGGAAAAATAATGGGGAAGCAATATTATTGATAAAAATTAAGCACAAGGGATTTACCTCAAGAATCCCCTCAAAAACTATTTAAAAAATTGCCTAAACCGTGCTTAAAATGTTTGAAATGAAGCCAAAATCTCAAACCCTTGTATTTAACTTTATGTCTAGCCTTTCCGCTTCTGCGGACACATAATCGCATCTGCGGTGTCGCAAAAGCGACCAAAATTCTGCTTCTGTGGTGAACCACTGGAGCTGGGCCTCCGCTTCTGTGGTCCTCGCCTCGCATCTGTCCAACCGCAGGTGCGGAACTCCCCATTGCACCTGCGAGCCCTCCGCTTCTGCGTCCTTAACACTGCATCTGCGACCATGCAGGTGCGGAAATAACCTCGCACCTTCCGCACCTGCGACCTCTGCTCACTTCCTCCCTGGCCGCTTCTGCGTCTCCCTTCTAAATTCTATAAAAATGCACTTGCGATCCCCACTTCACATGTGCGACTACACCAGAAGCCGGTGAGCTTCAGCATTCCCTCAAACTTCAAATCGATCCGATAACCATCTGAAATCAACCCGAGGCCCCCCGGGACCTCAACCAAACATACCATTAAATCCCAAAATATCATACGAACTTAGTTGAGCCCTCAAATAACATCAAAACCACGAATCACATCCCGATTCACGCCTATTAAAACTAAGAAAATTCTACTTCTACAAACGACGTCGAAACCTATCAAAACACGTCCGCTGACCCCAAATTTTGCACACAAGTCACATTTAACATTACGGACCTACTCCAACTTCCAAAATCAGAATTCGACCCCCATATCAAAAAGTCCACTCCTGGTCAAACTTTCCAAAAATTCCAACTTTCGCCATTCCAAAAGTCTACCTGAGCTATGCCTAGTTTGGAAGTGTTGAAACATTGCCAGTGATTTTCTCTTTTAGATTGACTACTTTGCAAGAAGAAAAGTTTCTAAGCTTCATGAGCACATAAGAGCTATTGGATGGACAATTACTAATATTAAGGGAATCAATCCATCATTTTGCATGCATTAAAATTTTATGGAAGATGGGCACCGCCCAAGTGTTGAGCAACAAAGGAGGTTGAATCCCATTATGAAGGAGGTCACGAAGAAGGAAGTAATTAAGTGGCTTAATGCAGGTATCATCTTCCCTAGTTCTGACAGTAATTTGGTAAGTCCAATGCAATGTGTACCTAAAAAGGGCGGGATGACTGTTGTAGAGAATGAGAAAAATGAGCTAATTCCTACTCGCACCATGACGGGGTGGAGAGTCTACATTGATTATAGAAGGCTCAACAAAGCAACCAACAAGGATCACTTCCCACTTCTATTCATTGACCAGATATTAGACAGGTTGGCTGGACATGAGTACTACTACTTCCTTGATGGATATTCGGGGTACAACCAGATTGTTATAGCCCTAGATGTTTAAGAGAAAATGATGTTCACATGACCTTATGGTACTTTTTTCCTTTAAACGAATTCCATTCAGTCTTTGCAATGCAACGGCCACTTTCCAGAGGTGCATGATGGCCATTTTCATCGATATGGTGGAAAATATTATCCAAGTCTTCAAGGATGACTTCTCAGTCTTTCGGTCTTCTTATGATGATTGTTTGAAAATTTGGCCAAGGTGTTGGCAGGATGTGAAGAAACGAATTTGGTAATGAATTTGGAAAGGTTCCACTTCATGGTGCAAAAGGGGCATAGTTCTAGGCCATAAAGTCTCAAGGAATGGCATTGAAGTTGATAAGGTGAAGGTGGAGGCAGTTGCAAAATTTCCACCACCCATTTCTATGAGGGGTGTCCGGAATTTCTTGGGACACGTAGGTTCTTATAGATGCTTTATGAAAGACTTTTCTAAAATTGCTACTGCTTTTTACAGGTTACTCGAAAAGTATGTGACATTCAAATTTGATGAGGCATATCTGAAGGCGTTTGAATAGATCAAGGAGAAGTTGGTGGCTGCACCAATTATTGTGGCACCGGATTGGTCCTTGCCGTTTGAACTTATGTGTGATGCAAGTGACCATGATATTGGAGCACTGTTGGGCCAAAAAAAGACAAGATGTTTTACTCTATATACTATGTGATTAGGACACTTGACAATGCACGGTTGAATTACACCAGTACTGAGAAGGAGTTGTTGGCCGTTGTGTGAGCATTTGAGAAATTTCGAGCCTACTTGGTGTGAACAAAAGTCATAGTTCACACCGATCATGCATCAATCAAGTATCTCTTTACAAAAAGGAATCCAAAGCTACATTGATGCGTTGGGTTTTATTGTTGCAGGAATTTGACGAAATACGAGATCAGAAGGGCACAAAAAACCAAGTGGCTGACCACCTATCATGGCTGGAGAATCATGAGCACGTGGAAGAAGGTGGACAAATTAATGAGACATTCCCTGATGAGCAACTTTTTTATATCACACATGATCCTGCCCCGTGGTACGCAGATTATGTGAACTACCTTGTAAGTGGAGTTCTCCCTCCTGAAATCCAGTCCGAGGCCAAGAAAAGGTTCCTGCATGATGTGAATTTTTACTATTGGGATGAGCTATTCTTGTATAGACAGTGCGCTGATCAGTTGATAAGGAAGTGCATTCCTGAAAAGAAGGTAGAACAAGTGTTGTATGATTCCTATGCCTCGCCTTATGGGGGTCATCATGGAGGCGATAAGACAACTACAAAGTTGTTGCAGTAGGGGTTCTATTGGCCAACATTATTCAAAGATGCCCATGCATTTGTTAAGAAGTGTGACCAGTGTCAGAGAACAAGAACAATCATGAGAAGGCATGAGATGCCTTTGACTAATATCCCGGAGGTGGAAATTTTTGATGTGTGGGGCATAGATTTCATGGGACTATTCCCATTGTCAAGAGAGAATAAGTACATCTTGCTAGCGGTGGACTACGTATCCAAATGGGTGGAGGACGTTGCATTACCGACCAATGATGCCAAAGTGGTGGCTAATTTTGTGAGAAAGAACCTATTTCGAGGTTTGGGACTCCACGTGCTTTGGTTAGTGATGAAAGAACACATTTTTGCAATCGGTTGCTAAATAACCTTATAGCCAATATAAGGTCTGCCATAGAGTTGCCACTACGTTTTATCCACAAATAAGTGGACAAGCCGAAGTGTCAAATAGAGAAATAAAGCAAATACTAGAGAAAACAGTGAGTGTGAACAAAAAAAATTGGGTGGCACAGTTAGATGATGTTTTATGGGCATATAGAACTGCATACAAAATGTCAATTAGATCATTTTCGTACAAGCTTGTGCATGGGAAAGCATGTCACTTGCCAGTTGACCTTGAACATAAGGCTTATTGAGCAGTCAAAAAGTTAAATATGGACTTGGAAGCTACGGGCGATAGGAGACTCCTACAGTTGAATGAGTTAGATAAGTTTAGGCTGCACACGTATGAAAATGCCAAGCTTTACAAGGAGAAAACTAAAAGATGGCATGACAGGCATATCAAACCCCATCACTTTGAACCAAGCGAAAGGGTACTATTGTTCAATTCCAAGCTCAAGTTATATCCTGGAAAGTTAAAATCAATCAAGGTGGTCAGGTCCGATTGAGGTGGTGAAAGTCACCCCATATGGTGCAATCGAGATGCGTAATTTAAATGGAGAAAGACAATTTTTGGTGAATAGGAAAAGGGTCAAGCACTATTGGGGAGGTGCTATTGATTGTTACAAGATAAATGTGCTACTCGGTGATGAGTAAGCGAGACCCTGTGTCGTGCCGCAACGTTAAATCAGGTGCTTGTTGGGAGGCAATCAAATTTTTATTGCTTTCATAGATTAGTTTTTTTGAGCTTTTTAGTTAGAGTAGTATACTGTTTTTATTTTCTTTGTAGTCATAGAAATTATAGGTAGGAGTGGTATTGGAACGTGCAAGGGATGCATAAAATATTCGAGCAAAACAGAGATATATATATATATATATATATAAGATGATCTAGCGTATAGGCTAGCGCCTCGCGCTACACTGGTGCTGGATCAAGAAACAATTCTCCAGCCATCGCTCAGCCAGCGCATCGCGCTGGTCTGCAGCCAGGTAAGTGAATTTTTTTTTTGTTTATTTTTCTTAACCCATCTACCCGTTTTCACTCACCTATTAACCCACTTCCCTTAGCCATTCCCTTCTCACTTAAATTAAAACAAAATAACCTAACCCCTTCTCCCTCTCTCACCCGTATATCTCTCTCTTTCTCTCCCCGCTCTTTCTCTCAACATCCCTCTACTCTCTCTTTCGTTTTCCTCTCTCTCTCTCTCTCTCTCTCTCTCTTCTCTCTCTCTCTCTCTCTCTCTCTCTCTCGGTATATCCCCTCCCCTTTTCTTTTGTTTTCTATTTTCTTTCACTTGTTTTTGGTGTTGCTCCCATTTCCCTATCCCCCCATTGTTAGGTTACCTCCCCTACTTCACCCTAGTTCACACTTGAGTGTTATGGTGGATGACACGAATATGCGAAATTAGTGGGTGTAATTGGTTATGAATGTGTTAAGCGAGGTAGTAAACTATAATTCTCTCTACCTCGTTCAAATTTGGGAGGGTAAATATGCTACCCCATTATTTAATTAAGATGAACACAATTGATGTCCACCACCTGTTTGATGAATTGCTTGAATGAACAACTTGTGTGCCGACAAAGTTTGAGTAGCCGAACATTTATATATGATGTTTTGGGCTCTGTGTGGGGTGTTTTGGGGGTGGGTTGACATCGCCCGAAGAGTGTTAGCTATGAATGCCACACCATAGCTTCCCTACTCACGAATTTTTGTATATAACTTGTATGTTGTATTGTAGGTCATATCTTCGGATGGGTTAGTGTATCATATTACTTCGTAGTACTTGGGGGTCATACTTCTCATGCTTGAATTCCTACAAATCCCCCATTATTCTTTATTCACCTAGTTACTTTTCTAAGGTGTGATATGTGAAATTATTCTTGAGTGGCGTGGGGAAGTCTTGACTACCCATTGCCTTTGTTGTGAAACACTGGTGCGTTTGTTAGGCAACCAATTTCAGTATCTTGCATAGGGCCTTCGATTCTAAGTGTGGGGTCATCTTACACTTTCACTTTAACTTTAGGCTAATTTCTTGATTATTTCTCACATATGAGGTGATTCTTTTGCAGGTTCCAATGCTCGTGATGGTCCAACCAAAGCAAAAGGTGCGGGTAAGTCCTTCACTACCGTTCCCCATCCCAAAAGGCAAAAAACAAGGAGAGGGGTCTTCTAGGCAATCCAAGTGCAACCAATTTGCTGAGGGGCCCAAAAATGCACCTTTGGGACCACGACCTAAGCTGAAATTGGTTCGCGAAGATGCTATCCAATGGTACCATTCTTTCGAGTTATATAGGATGTGTGTCTCAGAGTTGGGGATCAATGTGGCCAGTTTGGGCAGGAACTTCCCTCAGGTGCTAGAGAGGTTGATAAGCTTGAAGATGAATAAATTGCTGGAGTGTCCTGGACTTGAAAACTTGAGCATGGTCAAGGAGTTGTATGCAAATTGGAATGAGGACAGGAACATGTCATGGGTGAGAGGAAAGGAGGTGCCACTTGATAGGGAGTCTTTGTACAAGTTCCTAGGGGTTGACTATCCAAAACCCGAAGATTTTGCCAAGGTTTGTGAAAAGCCCAACATACACGGCCATTCGTCACACTCATTGTGGCGTGGATTCAAATCCCAATTGGACAAGGACCAAGGATCACACCCACAATGAGATTCTACGAGTGGATTTCAACAAGATTGCCAAAGTGTGGCAAAATTTTATGCAATCAAGGTTGATGCCAACGGAACACAACACGGGATTCACTCAGGCTTGGGTATGCCTGATCTATTTTCTGATGACTGGGTGGTTGGTCAATGTTGGTGAGATTATGCTTGGAGAGATGTCCCGCACGCGGTTCAGGCGGAAGATAAAGAGTTGTTTCTATGGCAACCTTCTAACCAATTTATGTTATCTCGGAGGTGCCTGAGTACCCAAGGTACGATGAGGTGGAGGAAGCTCCTAAGAGCTTGATGGACATCACGGTGCTGCTAGATACCATTACCAAGCTGAGCACGATAGCTCATAATGAGTGTGGGGAAAATTTTAACAGGTATATCTATGGGTCATTGTACTTGATGATGCGCTTACTTTGAGTGATGGATGAAGAGAGAACGCAACTGAACATTGAGTACCCGCTTTCTAATGCAACAAAGGAGATGTTGGGGATTATGACTAGCAGTCCTATTCACCCATCTGAATATGAGAACACGGTTGTTGGGTCGGATGACGAGGGAGCTGTTGATGATGAAGTTGTTGGCCCGATGGCATTAGTGCCACTTGATGCAGATGAGGATAAGGTCAGAGCTTCGGCCGGTGTGCAGTCTGATAGTGAGGGATCTGAGGATGACCTAGAGGGGTCGGATTATCAGGGAGTTTTTCTTTCCGCCCTACCTTTGTTGTCATGCCCCGAACTCGGGGAGCGCGATCGATGCTTAACCGAGTGAACCCGGTCAAGCAAGCCTATTAGATACTTTCTACCCAAACTGACTTATGAATAAAGAGAATACATATTTTTGTTGATTAGACCATAAAGAGATCATGTATGCAATACCAACTCATTAACACTAGTTACTTCATTATAAAGTTTCAAATTTCACACATATTTTCCATGGTCTGAAACGGAACAAGTAATTCAAATATAACATAACATTGTTTGACTTCCCCAGCACCAATATACAACCCACACTATGTCTACAGAGCCTCTAATAGATACAGAAGAGTATAATGATGGTGCCGGAAATAAGGTCCTGACTATACCTCAAACACAATACACAAGGAACAAAAGATACATGACCCCTAAATGAAGTGGGACTCACTAAGTCAGCTGGGAAGGGATATACCGCTATCACTGATCAATATCTCCTGCTGTGGAACCACCTACATCTATAAAAGATGCAGCGTCCCCGGCAAAAGGGACGTTAGTACATGTCGAATAGTACTAGTATGAAAACTAAAACATCTATTCAAGAATTTGGAAATACAACATGAATATGATGAATCATGATAACAATCATAGGGCTTAGATAGCCATAAAAGTCAAACAGATTTGTTAAGACCTTCCAATAACATTTATAAATTTCCAGTCGGGGATTCTCTACAACTACCTTTACACAGAGCGGATTTGTCGCCTCACCCCAATATATGCGGGTGGAGGTGCACTCACAATACAAGGAACTCTACACAAAACGGCTCCGCCACCTCACCCCAATGTACGCGGGTGGAGGTGTATTCTACTATACCCAAACTTTACACAAAGCGGCCTTTCCGCCTCACCCAAATATATACGGGTAAAGGTGTATTCCACAATACCAAAACTCTATACAAAACGGCCTTGCTGCCTCACCCCAATGTATGCGAGTGGAGGTGTATTCCCAATCACAATCTCTACACAATTTAGCATCACAATTTTTATTTGAAACACGACTTGAAGTTGTAATATTTAGATGTACAATTCATACCTTGAGCACGTTCTCACAATAATGACACAACACAACAATAACATTTGGAACACGTGTGAAACATATATCTCTTGTCACAAAGCTAATTCGGAATAATCGATTCGTGGTGGACAACTTGAAACTTACAAGAATAATGTGGTGTTCAATTCTAAGAGAAGAGTTTAGCCAACATACCTCACTTGAGCTTCCTTAAACTCTAAAATATTCCAAAAATCTTAGCAACTTTGATCTATTCTAGAAATGTAATAAATTGAACCAAAATTAGGAAGATGGTCATGGTTCTAGCTCTTCTGAGCATTGTTTCAAACACTAGGTGTGCATTAAGGTTTCAAGGCCCTTTTATGGAGGATTCCATCAACCCACAACCTATTATTTACCTTTTTAGCTCAACAATCTTCCTACACCCCTTGATAACTCATGCATGCAAAATAACCAACTCCCATACCCAAGAAGTATCTTACTAATTACCCATTTCTAGTTAACTTTTGAAATGAAGGGTTAGGGTGTAGAATCTTACCTCTAGGAAAAAGACCTAGTGAGTTTTCCTTGTTAATCTTCCAACATTCGAGCAAGAATTGAAGAACAAATTGTTGAAGAACTCTCTCCCACTCTAGGGCACTCTCTCACCCTCAAAATATCAGATTTTTGCCCAAAAGATGGTACATATCGTCTATTAAACGAAGTAGGGTCGGATTATAAAAACCCAAAAAAATAAAGCTCCGGAACCGGATCTGCGGTCGCATATGCGACCTCATAATGCATCTGCGGTCCGCGAAATGGATCGTGAAATGAACCTCAGGAACTGGAAAACTCTACCTGGGTTTGCGGTCACTATGCGGCCTGCAGACCTGTTCTGCAGTCGCGTAATGAACCACATAATAGTTTTGCGATTGCATAGTCGACCGCAGAATGGCTCCCAAACCTGCCCAGTCCTGCCTCACTCTGCGGCCATTCTGTGGCTCGCGGAGTGATTCTGCGGCCCGCAGAGTGATTTTGCGACCGCATAATGAACCGCAGAAATGCCTTCTTCTACCAAACAAATTCCTTTAACTTCTCAGCGCACTGTTCAACCCAAAAAGTCCGAGACGAAACCTTAAATTCCTTTGTGAAATTTTACGTGGCCTTACATTTGTTTTAATTTTTTGTATGCATCGAGGACTATGCATGCGATAACTATGGGGGTGGGGGAATAAATTTCTGTCTATTGTAATTGTATATCTCTGTAGGTTTTATTTTTAGTAGTCATAACTCATGGTTTAGCAGCAATCTAGCGTTAGAGTTAGCAGAAAAACAAGGAAACAATAAAAAAAGTAGGACTTTTCTCGACGATAAATCTCTTGGATAGATTTCTTGAGGGATTAAAGTCCGATTAAAAACTACAACACCAAAAAGATTTTCTTTACTAGTGGTAGTTAGGTAGTAATTCCCTTATTTTTTCTTTGGGTACTGGTTCTTTTCCAATGGGTTTTATTTGAACCAGGTATTTTTCTCTCTTTCTAGGATTAGGATATGAAGGAAAACTGAGTTGCTCTAGATACCTTTTGACATGTTTGATGCTGACACATTTAGGCTATGGCATGTGTTCTATCTTCCCATTGTATTTAGTTTGAAATTTGATGCCTAGCTGGGAAATGAGTAGCCTACTTTGTGACACCTTGTTTAAGTTTCTTGGCTCGTATGACATTTAGTGCATTGTTGCTTAAATTTCTCAACTATGTGTACTTTCTTGGACTTGGGAGTTGAATAGAGCCGTCTTGATTGAGTCATATGCAATGTGCATGTGTGAGGATTCGTGATGTTCTGTGATATCGTGTGTAGTCTAGAACTTGCCCCGTGTGTTAATCAAAGCGAAATCATTAAGTTGTGCTAGTCTAGGAGATGACGTAGGCATTTCTTTGCTTGATCATGGACATACTTTTCACTTACAAATAAAATTTTCCGTTGTTAGCCCATTTGAGCATGTAGATCTTTTCTTTGGCACATTACAAGGCATATCCCTATTTTTATTCTTTACTTAAGCTTGTTGAACCTTTACCTCCGAAGGCACTTAGTTGCTAAAAGAAGTAAGGTGAGATCTTGGGAAGTAGCTTTTGAGTAGAACCATGTAAGGCCCAAAAGGTGCACTAAGTTATGAAAGACCACTAGTCGAGAACCTTATCCTACCCATCCCTTAGTGCACATTACAACCCGGAAAGACTTAATTTATCATAGACTTGGCTATCTTAGATTAGTAGAGATATACACTACGGACCAGCCTATGGGACCACGGGGTGCATATGAACTTATTTTCGAGTGTGAGTGACTTGTGTTCAATTATGTGATGTCCTTAAATTAGGTCCAAAGTCATACTTGAAGGTGTGGACTATCTTTATATTCACTCTCTTGTTTATTAGTGAGGGCACATGGTCTCATGACAGATTGGTAATGTTATTAACTTTTCTTGTTGGGTGAGTGCATGAGTTGAGGATGCTTAGCGGTAACGAGTCAGCTTTTGAGGCGAGGTGGTTATGGGTAGGTTGTTTAAATTTTTTCACATCTTCAAATTCATATCTTTGACTTTTTTCACATCTTTATACTTTGGCATGTTGAGAATGGGAAGAGTGTGAATTTAGCGTGCTTATGCTTAACTGTCTGTGTCGACCATAGTGAAGGGTAGAGTGTATGATTGAAGATTAATTGCTCCTCCATAATTGATGCGTAAAGTTGTTGGGGGTGTAGTAAGGAGTTGCATTTGCTCGAGGGCGAGCAAGAGTCAAAGCGTGGGGTGGTGATATTTGGAGTAAAGTATGTGTATTTATATGCATGCCTCCTCGCATTTTACTCAAATTTTATGGATTTGTATGTGTAATTTAATGATTTATGCTAACTTGTGGTATTATTATGTGTAGGAGTCGCCCGGAAGCAATGTGGAATGAAAGGGCACGATTTTAAGAAACAAGAGGAGAAAAGAAGAAAATTGCCCAGGGTAGCGCCTAGGCTAGCGCATCACGCTGCCTTGGATGCAAGAGGCAGAAGCAAACGTTTCGGGCATTAAGTCCAGTGCAGGCCCAATGCGTCGTGCTGCCCTGGACGCTGGGGTGGAAACTTTCCTACTTCGCGTGGGACTTGGCTTTTACGGCCCTACATGACCCCAACTCGTACAAAAAGAAGTCTAAACCTATTTTAGAGGGGGAGGCGCCACTTTGGGAGAAAAATACAAGCACAGAGCACTCGGGAGCAAGGTTTTTCTATTTTTTTCATTATTCTTAGTATTTTCAACAATTCAAATACTTGTGAAATTGTTTAATACTATCATGAGTTGCTAAGACCCATTATTTTGGGATTGTGATTTAGCCATGAATAGTGTTGTTTGACATTAACTACTCAATTAAATTTGCTATTACATGTTTGTTTCTTTAATTCTGTATTTAATTGCTTGATTGTCTGGCCAACAGTAAAGTTCTATTAACTATTTGAATTATTTGGGAAAGTTAAAGTTTAGATTGGAGAAGAACTGAAGAGGGCATGATCATAACTATTAAGTGGGAGGAAGATTTGTGGTTAGTATAGGAATATACCTAATCACCATACTTAATTGAATATCATGATCTTAATGCATTCTTGATAGATTAATTTCATAAGAATATAGGCGTTAATCTATTTAGGACAGGCGATTAGTAATTCGAAAGAATACTACGAGTACACTTACTCGATTAATTAGCAACCATAAGCAAGTTGCAATAAAAAGAGAGTTAACTGGAACACAATAGGGTTGGTGAATTGATCACAACCCCAGAGTGTTTATCTCTATTGAATTCTCAACACAACTGCTCTCTACATTACTAAATTAGTTAATTGTTATAGTTACTGCTTAGTTATTAATAACCCAACTCAACCTTGAGCGACTTGACTGAATAATAATTTGAGTGAAATTAGTAGGTAGTTAAACACAAGTCTCTGTGGGTTCGACACTCTATTCATTATTATATTACTTATTGACCGTGTATACTTGCGTATACATTTTGGAGAAACAATTGAAACTTGTGCGCAGAGTTTATTTGGAATCCAGAATGTTTAGGCATGATTCATATATGTTTGGCGAAGTTAAAATGTTTGGAAGTAAAGATATGGGATATGACCTTTTATTCGTGGTTTTGATGTTAATTGTGGTGTTTTGAGAATTTGGATAGGTTTGGATAAGGTATTCAAAATTCTTGGTATAGCTGGGTAGGAGCCTGGGGGGACTCGAGTATGATTCAGAAAGATTCTGGAATAATTGGAGATTTTGAGCATTGCTGGTACTGGTGCATCGCACATGCGAAAGTGAGGTGCCTAGGTGTGATGTCGCACCTACAAAGGAAGGATGTCATGGGAATTTTTCTCATTTGTGACACTTTGGGTACTTCTGCGATAAGTATTCACAAATTCATTATTCACATTTACTATGAGGAGTTCGCACCAGTGATACTTAGTCAGCAGTTGGGAGTTCACAGATCAAGGATTTGGATCGCAAAATCGGACTCGCAGATGCGGAATTACTAGTAGACCTGTTATATTTCGATTTGACCACAAAAGTGGAATCACTAGCAGACCTGTTACATTTCGAGGGTTTATCTTTTTTCATTATTTTGATTTTTGGAGCGTGGAAAGAGGCAATTTTTGGGGATATTTTGCTACTAATTAGAGGGTAAGTAATTTTTATTTGATTATAAAACTTCTTTTTCCCATGGATTTATACACTTAGAACAAGAATTTGAAAAGAAAAAAAATGGGGTTCTTTGTCCTAGATTTTGAATAGTGAATAATTGAGATTTGAACCACGATTTGGAGTCGGATTTGGATGAGACTTGTATACTTGGACTCGTATTCGAGTGGGTAGTTGAAATTCGTGAGTTTTGTAAAGTTCCAGAAAGGGGGCCTGGGTTGACTTTTGGTTGACTTTGTATAATTGATTAAAGATCGAGCCTTTATGCTCCACAATTATTTCCTTTAGTATTATTTGACACCTTGGTGTGTTATTTGATCTGTTCAGAGGCTGATTTGTGAGGAAGGCCGTTCCTGGAGTATTAATTTTGGTTGTTAGAGGTAAGTATCTTGTGTAGCTTTGGCTCGAGACACTTGTTTCTTGAATTAATTATTGGCTACATGCTAGACTTCAAATTCATGGATAGGTTTTGATTTCCTGTTTGAACATGATACTCGTTATTGTATGGAGTGCCTGCCTAATCTAAGTTGTAGCCGTACACTTCGCACATGCATAGACCTTAATATGCTATTTTCCTCATCCATGAGTATATGATTTGATATTCATTTTTTGTATATATGTGTTCTTGTATATGCTTTCTATGAGATGGACTAGATTGACAACACGTGAGTTGTCCGTGTCGGTTGAGTTATTATAGCACGTGAGTTGTCCATACGGTTGTTATGATTATGGAACAAGAGTTATCCGTATAGCGTGTGGATAAGGATCCATCCCCCTAGGGCCGTTCTCTCATGTTTCTCCTTGATGATGCACACACGGATTATGGAAAACTGATCAGTGTTTGGACTTTGTGTATCTTCTCTATATGCAAACGCTTTGAATGTGTACATAATTTTTTCTGTATTTCTTCTCTATATGCTAGCTCCACCTTTTTATGCATATCTTCTCTATATGCTGCTTTAATTAATGAAATAATGCACGGTACATATCTTCTCTATATGTCAATCTGGGTAACTTGACTCGTTTATTCAGGCATATCTTCTCTATATGCAACTGTTGACATATTATTTGATATTAAATACAAATCTTCTCTATATGCTGAATTGTTAGTTGCTTACGATGCCTGTGCATATCTTCTCTATGAGCACCAGTGGCCTTGCCAGTACATCATTCTTAGATTTCGGTATTGTTTCTGTGTACATGTATACTCATGAACTGTACAGGTTTGATAGGTAAGTATCATTGATAACTCTCTCCACTACCTCGCCGAGGTTATTCATGATACTTACTGTACATGGGGTCGGTTATAATCATACTACACTCTACACTTAATTGTGCAGATCCAACAGTCATACCCGGTTGAATGTTGAGTGCTAAGTTGCTGCTAAACCCGAGGTAGAGCTGCTTTTTGATTGCAGTCCCTGGCTTCAGATAGTATACTGTATTATCAGACTTGTATTAGTACATTAGAGCTCATGACTCAGTATTACCAGTTTTGGGATTTGTTGTATTATTTTGGTATTTATCTATGATTGTTTGACTTTCAAACTCATTTATTCTGAATCTGTTATTATTTTCCACAATATTTTATCATTAGCTTGCCTAGAAAGTGTGTGTAGGCAACATCATGGCCTGTGGTGGTTGTCACAACCCAAACCGACGGGCTGTGACGGGCACCCGGTACCTTACTCAACCGAGTACCAACATAACGTATCTTTTCATATCATACTATCATAGACAACTGAGTCGGAGAGGCTGCCGTGAGATAGGTAGAATACAACATGTAATACCAACTTATACATAAGACATATGGGTCTCTAAGACCAAAATGACCACTCGTACACTAAACATAGGCCGACAAGGCCATACAATCTTTTACGTCCATGGCATCTATCTACAAGCCTCTAAGAATACATAATTGTCATAAAGTTCGGGACAGAGCCCCGCCATACCAAATAATACACGTCTAAATCATACTGAACAAATAAGCAACTCCGGAGCAAACAGAGCGCACCAACACCTTCCGCTGAGCTGATAGCCTACTTGGAGGACTCTCGACCTGTCTATCGGGACCTACGGGCATGAAACGCAGCGTCCCTAGGAAAAAAAGGATATCAGTACAAATAATGTACCGAGTATGTAAGGAATGAAAATCAGTAAATAATAGACATGAGAGAAACATGGAGTAAAAGACTCGACATGTACGTCTGCATAGCTCTGTGAATCATTTTTTTATAACGTCATGCATATGCATATAAATGTCATACCATGCATAGGTATATGTGTTCATAACATCATCAAGCCTCTGAGGCATCCCATCATATCATTTCGGCCACTATGGGCAATTCATCAATGTATACCAGCTGATCAAGTGGTGGTGCGTATATAACGCCGTAACCTTTTCCCATATCTCATATACATATAATATACGTGTATATAACACCATCTGATCATGGGTCAATGTACATGTATAAACGTATGAAATGCATAAGAAATACGTTAATAAGATTTCTCTGAATGTCATAAAAATAATATGTCTCACAGATAAACTTTATCAAATACATATTTTTCTGAGACCCATGAACAGAAGATATAATAATAATTCACATGGGGAATCAATAATATAGACACCCCTAATACTTCTATGAATAGAGTTATTTATGAAAATTGTGCGTTTACTCGTTTCGTTTGTATCATATGGATCATGCCAAAAGAAAGAAGGGATAGCCTTAACATACCTGAACCGATTCTCTTGATATTTCCTCTAGCATACATCTTTTGCGAAAACACGTAACGGCGGATCGAAGTAGAGAAAAATCCGTTAGCAAGCTTAGCATCCAATGTTGCTAGTCCATGGAGATTAAAACTAATACGTTGCTTTCATGATTCTTAAGATAATGACTAATACGTTGCTTTCATGATTCTCAAGATAATGACTTACGATTCTTCGTAAAGAATATGTGACTCTCTTTAATGAATTCTTATCACATGCATATAAGAATGAGTTTCTTTAAGAATGAATATATGTCTCTTTTTTAATAAATGGATATGACTCATGCCCTTTAAGACTTGCCACATAATATAATGACTAAGAGTCACAATTCTTGGGCTGCCACGTTTTTGGGGGGTTAAGTCCTCCAAAATCTTTGATTATCCAAAGATTTTAATTAATCTCTCACTAAAAATTATTAATTATCCGCATAATTCCCTAATTAATTAGGTAATATCCCATTACCCAATAATTAAGAATTATCTCAACTTACTTAAAATACTACTCACTTTTAACATACCTTGTACACTTACTATCATGGCCATGTGGTACCTTGTATGGTACTAGTCCATAAATACCGGGTATTTTAGCTCGGGCCATATTTTATCCCACACCAACAACCTTCAACGAGACTTATTTTCTTTGATTCATTTACCCTCTCTCTTTCACGAATTTACTTATCACTTGTTTGAAATAACATAATGCTTAAAATCTCAAAATAATCTCATTCCCGAACTTACATCGATTAACTTACGACGAAACTTTAACGTATGAAAATGCGGGATGTAACATCTCATTTTACGAGCTTCCATCAATTTACTTATGGCATACTTTCACGTATGAAAACATGGGGTGTAACAGTGGTTTTGGGTCATGACATCTTGGTATCAGCACTAAGTTTCATAGGTCTCACGATTGATGAGAAAGTCTAGTAGAGTCTTATGGATTGGTATGGAGACATCTGTACTTATCTTCTAGAGGCTACAGGACTATTAGGAAAACTTTTATTTCTTTTGTTCTCTATCGTTGGGATTTGTTTGTCCGGAAGTATGAAACTTTGTCTTTCTATTCTCTCATAGATGGTGAGGACACGATCTTTTTTGGATGATGATAATTTTCCCAAAGCCAAAGCCGTGAGAAGTCGAGGTCCGGGCAGAGGTAGAGGTGGAGCA
This sequence comes from Nicotiana tomentosiformis, assembly GCF_000390325.3. NCBI lineage: Eukaryota > Viridiplantae > Streptophyta > Magnoliopsida > Solanales > Solanaceae > Nicotiana > Nicotiana tomentosiformis. The sequence continues at coordinate 160,788,340 of NC_090813.1, read as the reverse complement.
CGCACCGCAGTTAGGGACCATGCTAGAGCTGCCATTATGGAGCCACGAGTAGCTCTAGTTGAGAAGCATGTTCCTGATCATATTAAGCCGGTGTGGCCAGCTCAGGCTTCGGAGGGACCTATTGTTAAACCTGGTCTCTAGGAGACTTTAGCTCATATTTTGAGAGTGTTCGTATATACACCAGAATGGCTGGCTGATTGTTACCAGACATCTGTAGTCCTATTAGTGTAGCCAGTCATTGTAGTTCAGCCCAATACTAGACCAACCTTGACTGCTAAGGAGTAGAAGAGGATTTAGATATTTCAGAGACTTCATCCTCCCCACTTAAGTGGAGGGCCTACTAAGGATGCACATGATTTTCCTAATTAGTGCCAACGTGTTATGTGTAGTTTGGGTCTGGTGGAATTGAACGCGACTGATTTGGTCAATTTCCAGTTGACATGGCTAACCTACAAATGGTGGCAGACTTATGAGTTGAGTAGGCCAGCCAATGCGGCACCACTCACATGGTATTAGTTCTTATTAATCTTCTTAGAGTAGTTTATTTCACATACTCGCAGAGATGAGCCGCACAGTGAGTTCAAGCATCTACGCCAGGAGGGTCATGACCATAACTTAGTATGAGATGAGGTTCACGGAGCTGGCACGTTATGCGTGTTCTTAGTCCGTGTTGTGAGGGATAAGGTTAGGAGTCTCATTGAGTGCCTCAACGTTGGTATCTAGTATGTGATAGCTTGAGTGGCCAAGACTGATTTTCAGCAAGTTGTGGAGATTACTGGATTCTTATAGTGTATTCGGAGAGAGAGAGAGAGAGAGAGAGAGAGAGAGAGAGAGAGAGAGAGAGAGAGAGAAAGAGAGAGAGAGAGAGAGAGAGGAGTGTGATGCCAAGAGGTCCCGTGGTTCAGGTGGTTTTAGTGGTGCATCATCTGGAGGCCAGGGGAATCACAGTAGAGGTCATTCATTGAGGCCAGTTCAATCAGCCTATCAGGTTGCTCGTGGCTCTTTAGTGAGCTGCAGTTCATACAATGCCTGCCCAGGACAGTCATCTTTTAGTGCACTGCCAGCACAGAGTTCATACCCTACTCCATCTGTTCAAGTTTCTTCAGGCAGATATTCAGGTTCTCAATGACAGTCATAGAGCTAACAACATCGCTAGAGGAAGGGTTTCTTTGAGTATGGAGACTTGGGTCATCTCAAAAGGGATTGTCCCAGGCTTATGAGCAGTGTACCACGTCAGGGCACCCAATCCATGATTTCAGCGCCAGTAGCTACACCACCAGTACATCCATTACGGGTGAAGCCTAGTCAGTTTGAGGCTGTCCTAGAGGTAGAGGTCAGTCCGGTGAAGGACATGCCCGTTGTTATGCATTCCGGGGCAGGACAGAGGCAGTTGCTTTGGATGTTGTGATCATAGGTATTGTTTCAATGTGCCACAAGGATGCTTAGGTATTATTTGACGTTGGTTCCACTTATTCTTATAGGTCATCATATTTTTCTTCTTGTTTTGATAAGCCTCGTGGTTCTCTTGATATTTCTGTTCATGTATCTACACATGTAGTGATTCTATTATGGTGGATCGTGTGTATCAGTCTTGTGTGGTTACCATTGGGGGTTATGAGACTAGGGTTGATCTTTCATTACTTAGTATGGTTGACTTTGAGGTGATTTTGGGTATGGATTGGTTAGCACTGTACCACGCTATTCTAGATTGTCATGACTGTGACATTAGTTATGGCGAGGTTGCCGAGGTTAGAATGGAGGGGTTAGCTTGATCACACTCATAATAGAGTAATTTTATTTCTAAAGGCTCAACAGATGATAGAGAAGGGGTGTCTGGTGTATCTGGCCTTCGTTAGAGATGTTAGTGTTGATACTCCTACTGTTAAGTCAGTTCCAATAGCAAGGGAGTTTCTAGATGTGTTTCATGTAGACCTGTTGGGCATGCCACCTGATAGGGATATTAATTTTGGTATTAATTTGGTGTCGGGAACTCATCCAATATCTTTTCCACTATATTGCATATCTCCAACTGAGTTGAAGGAATTGAAGGAGCACTTGCAAGAATTATTGGATAAAGGGTTCATCAAGCCGATTGTTTCACCTTAGGGTGCACCAGTGTTATTTGTGAAGAAGAAGGACGTTTCCATGAGAATATGTTTTGATTATAGGAAGTTGAACAAGGTACCATCAAGAACAAGTATCCTTTGCCTTACATTGATGATTTGTTTGATCAGCTTCAGGGTGCCAGAGTGTTCTCAAAAATTTATGAGATTGAGTTATCACCAGTTGAAGATTAGGATTGAAGACATTCCTAAAACTTGTTTTATGATGCGTTATGGGCATTATAAGTTCTTGGTGATGTATTTTGGTTTGACTAATTCCCCTACAACTTTTATGCATTTGATGGACAGTGTACTCCAGCTTTATTTGGATTATTTTATCATTATGTTCGTTAATGATATCTCGGTATATTCTCGTAGTGCTGAGGAGCACGAGCAGTATTTGAGGATTGTATTTCAGATTCTAAGGGAGAAGACGTGTTATGCTAAGTTCTCCAAGTGTGAGTTTTGGTTAGACTCAGTGGCATTCTTGGGCCATATGGTGTCTAGTGATAGGATCAAGGTGGATATAAAGAAGATTGAGGCAGCTTAGTGTTTGCCCAGACCTTCTACAAAAACAGAGATAAGGAGTTTCCTTGGTTTAGTCCTACTATCACTGCTTTGTGTAAGGGTTCTCATATATTGCAGCTCCATTGACCAAGTTTACTCAAAAGGGCGCTCCAGCTCAGATGGTCTGACGAGTGTAAGGAGAGCTTTTAGAATCTCATGGCTGCTTTGACTACATCTCCAATTTTGGTATTTCCCCTAGTATCGGGTATGTATACTATCTATTGTGATGCTTCGCATGTTGGACTTTGTTATGTGTTGATGCAGGACGTGGGGTGATTGCCTATGCGTCGCACCTGTTGACGCCCCATGAGACGAACTATCTTGTACATGATTTGGAGTTGGCAGCTATAATGCACGCATTCAAGATTTGGAGGCATTAATTATATGGCGTGTCTTGTGAGGTTTACACTGATCACCGGAGTCTTCAGCATCCGTTCAACCAAAAGGATTTGAATTTGAGGAAGCGGAGGTGGTTGGAGTTGTTGAAGGATTATGACATCACTATTCTATATCATCCGGGTAAGGCTAATGTGGTAGCAGATGCCTTGAGTAGGAAGGCGGAGAGTACAAAGAGTTTGGATTTTATTACAGCTATGGAGAGGCCTTGATGTTCAGGTGTTGGCCAACAAATTGGTGAGATTGGATATTTCAGAGCCTAGTAGAGTTCTTGCTTGTGTGGTTGTGCAATCATCCTTGTTTGAGCGCCGTTGATACCCAATTTTGCCCTCATATTTTATAAATATCATATATATTTTTCAAAATATCATTGTTTTGCGTCATCACCAATTTACAAGAGTCATATAAGTATTTTCTATAATATTTCATAATATTTAGGGATCAAACATTGAGTTTCTTGCATTTAAATTGTTCAAATATTCATTAATCACCCTTTCAAATTATTTTGTGATGATTTAATCATCCAAATTTATTATTTACACCCACGTATATGTTTTATAATATTTTTACTTCATTTCATATAATTACATTTGTATTTGTTTAGCTATTTATACAATTTTGCAATAATAGCCTATGTTCTATACATAATTACATTATTTACATTGTTATATTAAAATAACATTTTTATATTTTTTATAATGTTGGGCTATTATTTTCAATCCTTTTACTGCATAAGTAATATTTTTATTATTTATAAATTATTTTAAATAATTTTCGCATATTTAATTTCATAGCCCAATCCTAAGACAATATTCGGACCAAAAGCTGGCCCAAACCTTAGCCCAATCTGCCCTGGCCCATTCCAAACGACCCCTTTAGTTTAACCCGATCGGGACCCGTTCTACGACCCGTCCCACTTCTCCTCTATCCTAGCCGTTGATCTCAAATGATCAGCGGCCCACAACCATTCCCCCGTTTTTAATTACCTTCGCCTCCAAAACCAACACCCATTTCTTCTAAGACATCCGCCCTTAAACACTCTCCTTCTCTCTCCTTTAGAAACCCTAGCCACCTCACTCAAATCCCAGTCCAAGTACGAGATTACATGGAAATCTTCCATATTTCCTTTCCTTTTTTGCACACACAACAATTTTTACCCCAACGTTACAGTGTGTTCGATACTGAGTTATTTAAGGATGTTCATCAACAGGCGTTCGTTCGACTCCAATTCTGTATTATCGCTATGTTCTTGACTTGATACATTCGCTATCAGGTTATATGGGTCTGATTCAGTGAGATCTTTAACTATTTTGGTTCTCCATCTTGAACTTGGGTTTGCCTAATTTTTCTCCTAATCCGATTCTAAATCGATTTTGTATGCTATTATTTCCTTTATTATGTTTGATTGACTGAGTTTCCTTGTTTGTTAGTTTAATTTCTACTACTATATAAACCCCCTTTCCCGTTCCCCTCTAAGGCTGAACACCCACTAAACTATTGCTATTACTCTCTTACTTTCATTCATCTTGCTATTTTAAAACTTGAGACCTTGGCCGGCTGAAAGCCAAGGCCATTAGAATTCGACTGTGTTCCTTTCTCAGTGCGAGCACTGTCCGGAGTTTGCTTGAAACTCTTGGGAACTATGACGCATTGGGATTTTTGGATTCCGCAGCTCTTTGCTATTGGCGATTAAAGTATTGCTGGAAACTGTTTTTCTTACTTGCTTGTCCATTAATTTGTAACTGGTAAGTGTCTTTGGCCCTTTGTAGTTGCATTTACTATTTGTCTCTGTTCATGTTATGTATATCAATATCACTGAGACCTTTGTGGATCAATATGCTACTATGACATCTCTTTTTGCAACCCTATTTGCTCTGAATTTATTCTTTTGGTTTTATACTTTTTCTAGCATCTGAACTTGTCGAAATTCTAACCCTAATTCTGGTTTCCTTAAGCATGTTTACCCTAGTGTGTTTGTATGCTTAAACCTACTGTTTGTCCTGAGTTTACCTTTCTGCCTTATTCCGGATTCTTGTCATAAACCAATTCGTTTCCGGAATATGTTCTAATTCATGTTGAGTCATTCATGTGCAACGTATTACTTTCCTAGAGTTAATTCATGATCATATTATTAGCCAAACATGCTTTCCCTACTACTTGTAAACTCTAATGCATGTTCCCTGCCTTTTTAATCTTGTGTTCTTTAATAATGCCTAAGAATTCTAGGATGAAATTCACTATCTGGCTTCTTTACCTATATGTGGTCAACCCTAGTGCATGCTAGTCTTGTTAACCTGGATTTGATATATTCTTGTCTACTATGAGTTTTGATGCTATTTAAACCTTGTGACTGATAATGTTAAAATTTCTCATGCCTAGTTAAGTGAATTGTTACAGACCACGTTCACCAGCATGTTTGTTATGCTATTTGTGATCATACTTGCACTAGACTCTCATGCTAGAAACTTCCATGTGAAAACTGCTATTTCATTTGCTCTTGTTTGTAATTCTGCAAGATTTTCCTGTTAAATTTTATGTCTAAAGTTATTTAGGCTGATTCTGGATCATATTTTACTCTAAAACTCTACTTGGGGTTGTTTGCTAGCTTGTGATGGTCAATCCTGTCATTCTCACTTTGTTTCTGGAAATATAAGCATGAGCCTTCTTGTCAATATTTCATGTGATCCTATCTATGTGCTTTGGTTGGAATTACTGTTAGATACAACTTTAAGAACTAAGTATGATTGCCAAATTATCCTACTAGTATGATTATTGTGCAAGGCTTTCTTATTAAATTATACTACACTTTTTTCTTGTTTATGAACTCTGCTAGGCTGTCATCTGAAGTTCTTTGAGTTGGTTTTATTTTGAAACACTGTTTGCAGTGGTTTGGTAGTTTATGAATCTCTTATCTTGTCACTGTTAATCTTGTTTTCTGCAATTACTTGCTCGTATGTGTCTTTGAATGCCTTTCAACTTAACATGGCCCTCTCTATTGGCTGAAACGGTAGCTTTTCAGTTATAAATACTAAGTGTTTTAAGTTAATGCATAAGTAGTTCTATACCTGTATCGCTAATTTGCCACCCATTAGTTTAATTACTGGAATTGTTTGGGTCTGGTATACTAGGTCTGCCTTTGGTTTTGGGAGTTCGAAGTATACTGTCTGCACCTAGAGTCTGGGCCTATTGTGCGAAGTCCTAAGCCTATTTGAAGGCGCATATATATTACTGGATTATTCTACATTTGTATTTAGGCTTGTAATATTTAAAATGGTCTGTAATAGCTTGTAAAAACTGAATGATGGGATATTAGTAAAAGGGGGCTGGGGTATTCTGATGCTTACACGAACGGGTAGAGAGCATGCCTATAGGATCTACCAACTTTATTTGCTACTTTTGTTCGATATGCTTTATTTTTGCACACTGGTAGAAATCATACCTATAGTAAATCACACACTTCACTTAACTTGTCTAATACCTGTACACTATCTAAAAAATTGTTAGTTTGAGTAATTGTTATACCTGTTCCCATGTCTACTATTGTGCACACTTAGACAGCATGCCTATAGGATGCAATAACAAATGCTTCGCTAATCTAGATACCATGTATATAGGGTTTCAACTAATCAATCAATCAGTCGCTTCTATTGCTTTCATTATACTGCTCATTCAGATATCATGACTGTGGGATCTTAATCAATTAATCAATTACTTTTGTTGCTTCATCCACACTTAGATGATATGCCTATAGGGAAAAAGTATTATAAAGTCAATTTCGATTGTCAATTGTTAGAAATCCTGCCTATAGGATACTGACACTCGTCTTAGACAACATGTCTATAAATCTAATGCCGTTAACCCTAGGCTTTCGAACAGTCTTACCGCATCATTGCGCGAATAATGTAGATGTCATGCCTATAGGTTTGTAATACCTTTTATCTACCAATGTGTTAGTCTAAAGATGCAATGACTATTGGAAATCAGAACCACATAGAAACCATGCCTATAGGACTTAATGACTCTAATGCGTCTTAATTCTAAAACTGTCTACTGCCTAATTTACCTGCGTGCAATTGCTGTTTATGTATGGAGATTAACTTGAGCCATTTGTTGACTTTATGTGAAGTCCTATAAGTTTTGAATGCGGGCCTAGTTTATCATTTTGAGCATCCTAAGTAGAGTCTAGAACCACCCAAATAGTAGGTCCAAAGCCTCCTAGACCATAGGCATGGGACGGGTAGCGCACGCATAGGAGACAGCCTAAAATTGAACTAGAGCGCTTTAAGTAAACAACTTTAACATAGTAATCCGATAGCAGGAGATGATAGTCTGTGCCCGTTGAATAATATGAGCAACCCTTACCATAAGGGAGTTGCAAAGTATTATTTATGTTGCACGTGGTGATCCTTTAGGCTAAAAAACTTAGGACCCCCCTCCTTTATATGTTTATTGTTCACACTTAGTCATTGAATATAGAATAATTAAGTTGTACCTCGTAACCTCTAAAGACCTATATTGATTATTTATATAGTTTAATTGTTGCATGTGTTTCTTTGAACCTGCTCATAATAGATCCTTTAAATTCCTTATCTTCCCTCACTTATATGATCACTTAGGACAATTGTAATCTGATAATCGCACATAGTGTAAACTTCGGCCGGAACCCACAGTTGTGGATCTAAAAAAGTGTCTAACACCTTCTCTATGAGGTAATTTGAGCCCTTATCCGATCTTTAGTGACATTGACTAGTTAAAATAGTGTTATTTGCAAATAGGTGCCCTAACGTACCTTAAAATCGTTAGATGGTGACTCTTCTCTTTTAATACCTATTTAAAAGAGTTGTCACATGTCGAAACTCGCTTTCGAGAGAAAAAGAGGTGCGACAGCATTGTAACTCTGCTGGGGATATACTTAGGCTCTTACAATAATGAAGTTTCGATTATATGAATTAATGGATTATTTTATGACATGTACATCCCCTCCCTATTCACTTTATCTTGTTTAAAACTGCTATATCATGTCTCTCCCGTCCCCATCTCCCCATTAGATTCATTTAATTACGTTCTTGCACATTTTCATGAGTTAAACTGACTTCTCTCTTTTGTCTTTCCTTTTTTCTTTGCTTTCTCATGTTCATATTTATCATATTATTTACTGTTTTTACATATTTTCATCATGCAAATATCTGGCAACGTGTTACTATTTTTTTTATAAAGCATGCTTTCAACATCATACTCCACTCGTGCTTATTTTAACATAGCGGCGCTTGATGAGTGTCTGCGCTTTCCTTAAAAAAAGACCATTTTAAATCGAAAAGGCTTATTTGGGATAGACTAGTAGATCAGTGGTGCAGTCGACGGTCTCGTGCCTTTTCCTCTCAAGTTGTCCACTTGAGAGTACCAGTCTAGACTCTTCTAGAAACCACATTCTGATTTGAAATGTACATGCATCATACTAAACCTAGTACGGATTGAGACATCATTGACGTATCAAGCCGCTTAGATAAACCCTGTCCAAAGTCCAACGAGATCTCCACGATCCCAAAGGACACCATCATATTATGTGCATCACTTGGAGAAAACGTGCCAACATGTTGATCATTACTGCGTAAATAGTCAAATCTAGAGGGGGGAAAAGGCTAACTTTTATATATTTGCAGAAATTGAAGCACGAAATCCCCAGGTTTGGTATGGTCCAAAATATCCCGCTTCTGCTAATTGACTGGTGGAACGACCTTGCACCTTATGATAGAAACCATGTGAGGAGGGTATATGGTAACCTGCTATCTTTGCTGAACATTCAACCAAACAGGGGACTGATCAAGGCTGCTACCATATTCTAAGATGAGAAGAGAACTGTTTTTTGATTTGGCAATATAGAAATGACTCCTCTCCTGGAAGAAATAAGGGGTTTCGCCAAGTTACCATGGGATAGTCCAGGACTATTGGTGCCAGATATTCGCACTCTACGCGGTTTTATGAAAATGCTGGATTTTAAGAAGAATGATGAACTGGTTTGTCTGAAGAAATCATACATCCCCTTTGAATTTCTCTATAAGCTATATGGGCATAGCAAATCATATCACCTTCATCATAAGGAGCTAGCCATTACCTCTTAGGGATGGGTGCACCGCCGGGTCTATGTCTTTATTTTTTTAGGAACATTGATTTTCATATATGTAAAATAAAGTACAACAAAGGAGGGGGGGCAAAAACCTAACCTCCAGAATATGATAAAAGTACACATGGTCGTCCTTATCTAACAACCAAATGAAACCTGAAAGCTATGTGTAGTGAGACCTAAGATGTTGTACCAATTGTCTATCCAACATTGATATGCAATTAGGTATACATAAACCATGTGAAGTAAGCCTAGGTCAACAATACAATCATGCAAAATTGAGCCTAAATCTACTAGGTAAATGAGTTGGAAGGTTATCTTTCATATACAACAAGTTCTACAACTAGAGAAGGTGTAGAAGAGACTATCTTCAACTTTGCTTTGAAATTGAGGTCAAAGAAAACCCAGTTGAAGATGGCTATCAAAAAGGCCCATACATTTGGGCAAATGAGTTGCTGATGTCTGGTTTTTCTGAAAGGAGAGAGTGAACATTGTCCTGCTTCTATCATCCAAAAATTGAAGCAAATGAACTGAACTGAAGGCTTCTAGCTTCTAGGAAGGTTAGTGCATTATGTGGATTTTTGTTGCTGGGTAATTGATGGGGAGAAAATGCATGGTAGCTAGGTCTGGGCCCCTAGATGTGTCCTGCTGAGGACCTACGTTGATGACAGTGTACAGTAAGATAAGCTGCTACAGATATGCTATATAGTAAGAGGCTAGTTGGTAATATAGTAGCAGCTGTGTTGGTGTCTTCTGGCAGTAGTTGGGATGTGCAAAAAGGAGGTAGCATATGTGAAGTTGTTTGTATTCATGTCCTGTAGGCATCTTGAAAGTTTTGTCCATATAGTCATGCATCCAGTTATTGAAGATTAACTTGTTTGTGTATGTATAACCATGTTGAGATACTAAAGTGAATTGGTGCACTTTCAGAAGAATAAACATCTGAGATGCTAATAACATACCCTTAAAGCGCATCAATTGACTAAGCCTACTCAATGTACCTGCAAAATTAAACAAATATGTTAGTAAAGAGGGAGCTTCAAGGCTCCTTATTCTCCACAGGGTGCTCTATTGCCAGGTTCTTGTAGAGTCTGGGATCAGAGGTTGAGTGTGAGGTGAGGTTGAGTGTGGGAGAAAGAGGTCTCTAGATTTTGTGAGCAATGTCCTATTTCTATCATCCAAAACATTCTTGGGGCTTGTATGTTGAAGTGATGGATTGTGGCTTCTGGAGTTGCCGATGTAGTAGGGGAGTTTCTGTTGTTGAGAACTGGTATGAAATTGCTGGGTGTTTCAGTGTATTCTTAATAAATTTCTAAAGTGTCCAATGTGAGCCTGCAACACTGTTTCTGTAAGTGTTTTTGTGTCTGAATTGTGTCAAGTTGATAGGCTCCCTATGACAAGTCCAAGAGGATTGGTACATTTGCAAGAGATTGAGCATCAGATATGCTAATACCACACCTTGCAGATGCATCAATAATCTGAACCTGTCCTTAGTCCTTGCAAAAAATAGCAAACAGGTTAGAAGAAAGGAGTCAGCTCTCAGGTTCTTGTGTGTTCTGGGAACATTGAGAAAGGCTGGTCTGTGAGTGATGAGGGTGTTCTATGTATTAAGAAAGGGAAGTTGTAGGACATTAGTCAAAGAGACATGTAAAATAGTTGCATCATATTGAGGATGCTGCATATGATGATCCTTAAATTCTTCCTTTTTATGAGGTTGAGTGGTGGAACTGTCACCCAGGTTCTTATGGGTTCTGAGTGGCAAGTTGTGTTGGTTGTGGTATGTAAGGTAATGAGTGGTTGTTCTATGTTGGGGTGCGATTATTGTGGTGCACAGCTGCTTAAGGGATTCATTCGGTTGTGCAATTATCAGAATCCAATGGCCTGCCTCCATTTCTTGATCTTTTTCAGATGTAGAAACCACGTTTAGAAGAAGGATCAATATACATTGCATACCACAGTATAATGAACCTGCAAAAAGGGGAAGACTGTTAGTGTAATTGGTGCTTCAGTGTTCACTCACCTGCTATTTTCAGCAAATTGTGTTCCTTGTATTTCCATTGAGCAATTGTCTTGGATTGATAGGACTGTCCCCATGTATTCCTGGTGTTTAAACATAAGCATTAGAAGAGCTGGAAGTGGAAGCATTGTCAAATGATTGCTGAATTCTGTTTGTCAGTTTGTGTCTGAAGGCAGAGGTATCTAGCTGATCAAGTATGACTTGACCTTTGATGTGGGAAGGTAGGTCAAGTACAATGTCATCTGGAAGTGAAAGTGTAGTCTGTTTCTTGGGTTTGTTGATCTTTCCAATGCAAGGGGAAGAATTCATACTCGCTTAGCCATGGTCGCCAGGACCTTAATGGAGGGTATCGAGGGGCAGAAGGACACTATCATCCCGATGATCTTAGCTGAGATGTACCGTGCTCTGGATCGATGCAAGCATGGGCTCGAACACTTCGAGGGTTGTAATCTCTTGCTATAAGTTTGGCTACTGAAACACTTTCAGAGTGGTGACTATCTCCAGGAGCTTCTACGAAGACCACTGAATGTCTACATAGCTAGTCATCATCCAAAGAAGATGACATTCATTCCAGACAGGTTTGCAAAGCTTGGAAATAATGTAGGCTGGGTGCGTTTCTTCAGCAATCTGACAGACGAGCAATTGCATTGGATGTTAGAATGGTTTCCTGGTAGTGAGTTCATCATTAGATCCAAAGGAATTACTCATTTAGTATTGATCGGGTTGCGAGGCATCTACCCATACGCTCCTATAAGGGTAATGGGGCAAGATGGGAGGAAACAAGTCATACCTCGGGTTTCCAACATAGTTCAGTATAAAGCAGATTTCAAAGAAGATGTCATTCCATTCAAGTTTGAAGCCCAACACATGTGGAACCAAAAGATCATCTTGGAGGGAGAGACTATGAGCCAGACAGGTATCACGCCGGTCATATGTACTACTATCTCCCATGGTTGGAGGACGACATAGTCGGGGACGTTAAACCGGGGATCAATCTGAAGGATATGATCATAGATGAGGTGGCTGGGGCATATGTGAAATATAAGAGCCTACGTAAAAGAGTGTTCGAATCTAAAGCTAAGCATCTAGAACAACATAAGATGAATATGGAGGCGATCAGAGAATGGAAGGAGATTACAAATAAGTCAACAAAAAGGTTGGAGCATCAAGAGCAAGGACTGATGGAGCTAGAGGGGAATATGAGAAAGAGGCTTTGGGATTGTCAAGGCATGGATCCTGATGAAGGAGGGAAGTTGGAAATGGCGTACTTGATACTCGACATGCGCGATCTAGGAAATATGATTGATGGAGTCAAGAGAGCTAAGCATGGAGAAGGTCCTTCAGGGACCAAGTAGGCTAGGAGATAATATTCTTTACTGCTTTCAAGATTAGATTAGATTTCAATGTAATAAGGCTTAATGCCATTAGTGACTTTATAATTATTATTTCGATTTAGTGAAAGATTGATTTAGCTTATTTTCGCATTAATGGAATGAGGCAACGTTGGCATAAATTTTCTCCAAGTCTATATGTTGCTTAGGCCTACCTCAGGAACAATGAGGTCCCCAAATCAGGACGCGAATTATTGCATGACCTTACGTGATACCTGCTTAAATATTGCAAATACTCTTTTACTTCATCTTGCTTATTTGGTTACCTTTTGTTTTCTTTCTTTCTTTTGATTACTCCCATTTCCAAAGGTTGGTTTTTGCATTCTGGCATCATCAACTTACCACACTAGATCCAGAGGTCCTCCACCTCCTCCCCCACCTAGCGATCCGAAAAGCAAAGGCAAAGGGAAGATGGATGATCTAAGTGGTAACCAAAAAGGCAATGCTACCATGGCGGAGAATGTTCAAACCTCGGACAGAAGAAGTGCGCCAGGGCAGAATGAGTTGGTCCTACGTTTGGAACGGAAAATCTTGGAGCTGCATGGTGAGCTTGAGCAGGTCCAAAATCTGGTAAACCTCTCCCTTACTCTCAATGTCCCTTACATCAACCAACAAAACACAACCTCTCAGAACCAAATACCACCGCAAAACACCCAAAATTAAAATCCACCACCCATAGATTCACAAAACCCTCCCGCAATGCACCAGTATCACAATCCCGCACCCCCTCAAAACCTTAACCCGCCACCAGTGCAAGCCCCTCAACACCACCACCATCACCCGACCCAATATCCATAAACCACCACTTATCAAACTCCTCAAAACTCACCACAACTTACCCCTGACCCCCCTCAAACTTCAAACAATGATCACCCATATACTCAAGTTTTAGGAACTCATCAAGGCAACCCGATATACGTCGAAACCTTACCCTATACCCCACAACAAACCCTATACATACCTGAGCCAACGGAGAAGGACCTTCTTATTCAAAACATGGTAGAAGAACACAATAAACTAACCGGGAGAATCTAGAGTGTTGAAGGCGAAAAGGGTGTTAAAGGTTTAAACTACGAAGACTTGTATATCTAGCTAGATGTAGAGTTGCTGGAGGGTTACAAACCTCGCAAGTTTGAGATATTTGATAGCACTGGTGATCCTAAGGTGCATCTCAGAACCTACTGTGATAAGCTTGTGGGAGTGGGTAAGAACGAATAAATCCGTGTGAAACTGTTCATGTGAGGTCTTACAGGAGACGCATTATCTTGGTACATCAGCCAAAATCTGAAGAAGTGGGCGAATTGGGTGAGCATGGCGTCAGATTTCATGGGCAGATTTAGGTTCAATACAGAGAATACGCTAGACGTTTTCTATATCCAGGACCTCAAGAAAAAGCCGACAGAAACCTTTCGCGAGTATGCTACTCGTTGGAGATCAAAGGTCGCCAAGGTGAGGCTGCCACTTGAAGAAGAACAGATGAACAAGTTCTTTGTTAGAGCTCAAGATCCGTAGTATTATGAAAGGTTGATGGTTATCGAGAATCACAAGTTCTCAAACATCATCAAGTTAGGGGAAAGGATAGAAGAAGGAATCAAGAGCAGAATGGTGACCAATTCGAGGCACTGCAAGCCACGAACAAAGTCTTACAATCAGGAGGTATCTCGAAGAAGAAAGAAGTGGCTACCGTGATGGTAGCTTACGGCCCTAAGTCTCCCCTTACATACCAAACACCTCCACCCACATATCAACCCTCACCTCCAAAATACCATTACCCTGCCACCACATACCATATATATAATACCCAACCAGCATATTACCATTCACCTCCTCCTGCCCACAAAAACTACCTAAAGACGCGACCAAACTTTGACCGCAGAGCTCCCAGACAATACACCATAATCGTTGAACCTATAACCCAACTGTATGAGATACTAAAGGTCGCTGGTTACGTCACCTCCATTCCTGTTGTTGCTGTTGAGAAACCTTCCCAGTAGGTTAACCACAACAAAACTTGTGTCTACCATTCAGGCATGAAGGGTCATACCATTGAGGAATGCCGCATGTTGAAGGACAAGATTCAAACACTAATTGACACAAAAGTTATACAAGCAAAAAAGGCCGCGCCAAATAACCCTCTCCTCGATCATAGGGGCGAGGGAGTGAATGTGATAGAAACTGATGAGGAATGGGATCTAGAGGGATCCATTGGACTCATTCGAGAGGGGGATGCTCCTAAAACATCTCACGTCACCCTCTCACCAATTATGGTGCAAACCCAAGAACTGTTTGAGGTCGAGGTAGCTATGCCTTTCACTATGATGATAGCTCCAACACCGTCTTGTACGTCTGATATGGTCTCATGGGATTATGTAGCGGAGGCAAGAAGAAAAGGAAAAGCCAAGATGGAAGAGACAGGTATTGTGCAAGGTATGACCAGAACTGGCAGATTTTATACACCTGAAAATCTTGGAGGAACAAGCAAAGAAACAACATCTAAGCCACCTATCATTGGGACATGCACCGATGATCTTTGGAGAAAGGTAGATGTGAGGGAGTACTCTGTTATTTATCACCTGAACAAAACTCCCACCCAGATATCCATCTTGTCAATGTTGCAAAATTCAGATGCGCACAAGAATGCCTTGATGAAAGTATTAAGTGAAGCTTTTTTGCCCGCCAGTATCACTAGTGGGGAGATGGCTAACATGGTAAGACATGTACTGGAGAGTCACAAGATTACTTTCCATGAAAACGAGCTACCACCAGAAGGGTTGAGTCACAATAAAGCGTTGCATATCACTGTGCAATTTAAAGACAAGTTCATTGCTAGGGTCCTGATAGATGAAGGGTCGAGCCTGAACATATGCCCGCTGACTACTCTAAAAAGGCTGGGTAAAGGCCTGCATGAGATACGGATGGGAAGCATGAATGTGAAGGCGTTCGATAGATCTCAGAGAGCCACTATCGAGGAAATCAACCTTGATCTGTAGATGGGCCCAACCTGGTTCAACGTTGAATTCCAAGTGCTAGACATATCCGCCACTTACAACTTGTTATTGGGACGACCTTGGATACACGCAGCTGGGTCAGTCGCTTCTACTCTGCACCAGGTTGTGAAGTTTGAGTGGAATCATCAAGAGGTGATTATTCACGGAGATGGAAACAACCCTATCTACACCAACCAAACCGTGCCAGTCATCGAAAACAGGAGGAAATTGCGAAGAGAAACATACCAATGCATTGAGCGAGTAAATGCAACTGAGAAAGATCGATGGTGGAGAAACAAGATAGAAAGCATACTGATGTGGTTAGGGTATGAACCAGACAAGGGTCTTGGTCGAAAGCTTTAGGGGATCACAGAACCCATACAACCACAATATCATGGCACAACCTTTGGTCTCGGGTAAGAATATACTGTGCAAGAAAACCAGTATTGGACACTGCCATGGCGTACCGATTACTACCTATTGGAACAACCCATACCACCATTGCACCAGACATTCTGCCAGACTGATGTAATCTGGCATGAGGAAGTTGTTACTAGGCGAGGAAAATATGGACCGCAGTGTAATTTTAGATGAGGATGAGGAGGAAGACCTTAACATTCAGACAGTAGGAGAAGGAGCTGTTCTCAAGAACTGGACTGTTGCACCATCCCGGGCTCGCCGAGTACCTGGGTAGGCTTGGCAGAATTAACATGATTTATTTTAAAATTATTTTTGGACATATAATACATTTTCAATGCTTTGTTTTGAAATAATTACTCGAGCCATCGAGTTGTACTTGTTGACAATTTTAAGTTTTATTAATACATTATTGCTTTTCGTTTAGTTATTCTTTTCAGCGTAATTATTACATACCCTAATGAAACTACGACTATGACATGTAATGAGACAACACAACATAAGGAAAGTGATTCAGAATATTTGGAAGATGATATAATACCTGAGGAAATTGTCAAAGAAGTAGAGAATTTTAAGAACAAACCAAAGTCCAATTTGGAAGAGACTGAGGCAGTTAACTTAGGAGATTACGAAACGGTCAAGGAAATTCGCATAAGCATTCATCTATCACCGTCGGGGAAGGAAGAGTACATCTGGTTTCTAAAAGAATATGAGGATATTTTTGCATAGTCCTACAATGACATGACTGGGTTAAAGACATCCACAGTAGCTCACAAGCTACCTACCAACCCCATGTATCCGCCGGTAAAACAAAAGCTTAGGAAATTCAAGCCAGATATGAGTCTGAAGATAAAGGAAGTAGTTACCAAGAAAATCAAAGCCAAGGTCCTTCGAGTGGTCGAGTACCCAACTTGGTTAGCCAACATTGTGCAGTCTCCGAAGAAGGATAGGAAATTTAGGGTGTGTGTTGACTATCGAGATCTGAACAGAGCAAGTCCTAAGGATGATTTACCGTAGCCCAACATACACATACTGATCGACAACTGCGCCAAGCATGAACTCCAATCCTTTGTGGATTGCTTCGCAGGCTATCACCATATTTGGATGGACAAAGAGGATGCCGAAAAGATAGCCTTTATCACGCCATGGGGGGTGTACGGATGCCATTCAATTTGAAGAATGTTGGGGCCACCAACATAAGGGCCATGACGACTTTTTTTAACGACATGATACACAAGGAAATAGAGGTGTATGTGGATGATGTTTTCATCAAATCTAAGAGAAGTTCAGATCACATAGCACACTTGAGGAAGTGTTTCGACCGACTTCGAAAATACAATTTGAAGTTGAATATGGCAAAATGTGCTTTTGGAGTCCCTGCTGGAAAATTGATAGGTTTCATCGTCAGTCACCAGGTATTCAGCTAGACTCGTAAAAAATCAAAGCTATTCAGGATTTGCCACTGCCAAAGAACAAAAGAATGTGATGAGTTTTCTAGAACGCCTCAATTATATCAGTTGTTTTATAGCACACTCAATTACCGGGGGTCGTCACCCTCGGGTAATGATTTTAGCAAGAGAGGAAACTTGATGCTCAAACAAGTTTGGACTTGGCGGATAGGATTTGTTGTAAGGGCCAAACGGTCGAATGAACCATGCCCATGTAGACCACTTAAGCCATAACATAAAGCTTGTAACATTTGCAATCTCGCATGTTGCACAGAAATAAAAGAAAATTTCTACCTTGCAGATACATATTTTGTCTCTTAAAAATTACAGTATTTTGTTCCTTAAGGACGTCGGGCCCAAGGGCCACCTCTGTCCGATCCCAAGAGATCACCCCTGCTCGGGGACTGTCATCATGGGAAAGCCTAAATGGCTCGGGCTACGAAGCCCGAGGGCACAAAATCTATTAGGCAGTGACCAAACTTCAAAGGCTACGGCCATCCCCATTCGGGGACTAGTGTCCGGGGCAAGCCCAGATGGCTCGGGGTAATAAGCCCATTGGGCAACACCCGAACTTAAGATGCTACGACCGTCCTAGAACGGCTCGCAGACGTCCGATATCCATAACAAAAACATAAGGCCTTCAAAATTTCTAAACTAGTTCAAAGGCTACCCTCAACAAAATTATAATCTAAAAACTTCTAAGTAAATACTTCGGGGAAAGCTTCCGGTCATACCAATCCCCCGCGAGTCTTTAGCAAAATAATATCAAGAACGAGCATTGTTCGAACCTCCGATCCAGACCTAATTATTGCGCGCTAAGGCATTCAAAATCTTTGCAATCGTAAAGGAAAAAGCAAAAAGAAACAAGCTTGAAATTTGTAGAAGGGAAAAAGCATTGTATATATACATAAATCTTTACAAAGTCCAAAAGGCCACAACAAAATACAAAAGTACAAAAGCGAAGAAAAATCTACAAGGCACCTAAGAAGCCCGATCTTCGTCGGATTTCGCCTCATCACCGGAGCCATAAGGGTCTTCCTCGTCCTCGGATCCGCCTGAACCATCGGAATCTTCCTCATCCTTGGGGTATGCCAACTTCTTGGCCTCGAGCCTCTTAACATTTTCAATCTCGACCGATAAATTGAACCCTCGGGCATGAACTTCCTCGAGAGACTCCCTCTGGGACTGCCACCTCACATATTTGACGATGGGCTTCAAGCCTTCCTAATTTTCCTCAACATCAGCTTTGTACTAGTCCACCATCTCTTCAGCGTCGGCCCTGGTTATTTCTGCCACTGACTTGGACACTTCTAGCTCCTTGGCAAGGGTATCCCGTGCAGAAATGGCCGAGCCCAGTTGAGACTGGAGGTATTCGATTTTTTGGGACCGATTTTTAGCTTTCTCCTTCATCGATCGAAGTTGGGCCTCCGCCGAGGCCAACTTCTCCCGGGCAGTCTCCTTTTCCGAAGCCAATCGGTCCATCTTGCCCTTCCACTCTTCGGCCATGGCCTTGACTTCGTCCATCTCAGCCCCGAGCTGACCGACCCGATCAACCTTCTGTTGAACCTGCGGATTCCGACTGTTAGACACCATGTCTAGATCATCATCACTAACTTCAAAGATTTTTACCTTTTCCAACAGGTTGGTGTGTTCTTTCTAAGCCGCGTCCAACTCGGCTCGGAGGCTTTTGACTTCTCCTTCACGTTGCTCGCTGAGAAGCTTATACATGCCTCTCTTCTTAGCAAGCTCTTTGACTTCGGCCACGAGTTAGATCAGCTCATCCAGTACTGGAGGAAGGTTTCATGGTAGATCACTAAGGCCTACGAATATGAGAAGGGATATTAGAATCATCAACGATGAATTCTTATATTAGAAGAGATAATAGAATTATCAAGAATTACCCGGTTCAGCGCCTGTTGTGCTTCGTTGAAAACGCATGGCACGTTTACCTCGTTTATTTTTGCCTGGTCTTCTTTGGTTATCAGGCACCGGAGGTAACTAGCTATCCGTACGGAGGGGGGGGAGGAGAATCCGGGAGAATTTGGGCATCCTCTGGAACGATGATAATAACAGATCGCTTCCGACCAGGATCCGTGCTCGGAGCAGTGAATCGATTGATTAATCTCGGGCTCAAGCTCGACCCGACATCCTCCGAGGACGGACTTTTCCTTGGCACCTCTAAGTCACCCAATCTGGTGAAATCCTCCAGGGCGGATGAGTCTACACCGTCAAAAATGCCTCGGGGGGATCATCCGCTCCATGGACCCCCTCGTGGGATCGCTCCTTTGTCGTTTGAGCTTCATCGAACATTGATTCTATGAACGAAGGCAATCCTGATATATCTATAATGCCGGGCGGGGCAAATCCGGCATCTCGAGAGTTCTCGACCCTCACTTCGGCATCGGCCTCGCGAACCTGAGGGGAATTAACTTCCGTCGTTTCCCCCTCGGCTATCACCCATTCCTCGGGGACAGACGGCTCATGGGCCACAAAGATTTCATCCTACTCGGGCTCGTCTCTGAGCCGGAGGAGTGATTCCGAGTCAAGCACTCGAGAGCTGGAGGTTTCCTTTGGCTTACGGACCGGCTCTTCTCATTTTCTTCTTCTACGAGCTCGAGGAACTCGGGGCTCTTTTCCTTTTCCTCTCCCCCGCTGTGTCTCCACGCTGTCCCGAAGCAGAAGAATCGGTAGGTAAGTCCTCATCCCCAACCGAGTGCCTAAGCTCGACGGTCTTAGGCAAACCTGCAAAAGAAGAGTAAAGAAAACATAATAAGAACGTGATGATAGAAGAAGAAGCACAACGCAACCTATTCGGGAAAGAGATCTTACCATGGGAACGGGTCTCCCAACAACCCTTCAAAAGTTTGCTCCACGAGCGCTCGGAGTAGGGCATCTGCGAGATGATGCCTTCAATCCATTCCTTTAACCGAGGAACGACATTCAGGACTCGGGCGACAGCTGCACCACTACAAACACCAATGAAGAAGAAAGGAGATGAGCATTAAATCAAAATTCAAAGAGAAGTTGTACTTACGTGATGGATTTCACTTCTCCGGGAATGGCCCAGATCGGCCGGAATCAAGTCCGAGGTCCTCACCCGAACAAAACGTCCCTGCCAACCTCGATCTCGGTCTTCATCGATGCTTAAGAATGGGGCCTTGCTAGCCCGATGCACGAGCTTTATCAGCCCTCCTCGGAAGATTCGGGGACTGTACAGATGGAGCAGATGATCTACGGTGAACCGACAAGAGTCGATCTTGTTCACAAAAAGTCGAAGGAGTATTACGATCCTCCATAACGATGGGTAGATCTGGCCGAGACATACTTTGTACCTCTTACAGAAGTCTATGATGACCGGATCCACAGGGCCCAGAGTAAAGGGATAGGTGTAGACACTTAGGTATCCCTCAACGTGGGTAGTAATGGCCTCCTCAGAATCGGGGACCACTATGTCCTCGTCGGCCCAATTGCAGTCCTTTCGGACTAAGGGGAGATCATCCTCGGTGATCGAGCAAATATATCTCGATGCCTCCTCACACTGATCTTGCACCAAAGAGGACTTCTCGACCTTTAAGTCGTCAGCGATCGAACAACCCACGGGGGTTGAAAATCTTCAAGGGAGGTTCAGGAGCCGGTTCATCAATAACCACGTTAGCAGCGGGCCTCCCAAGGTCGACCACATCGGAAATGGTTTCATTGGTTCCGGCAGTCGTTTGGGAGGTAGAGACGACCTTTTGAGGAACATATTTTGAGGTTTTTGCCATTGTTATAGGGGAAAGCTTGAAAGAGATAGAGAAAGGTTGAAAGCTGGAAGCTCAGATGTGTTAGCTTGGGTGGATGATGAGTAAAAAGTTTGCAAAGGAATCTCGAGTAACGGAGGTAAAAATGCCCCAATGTGAAAAAGAATAGTGAAATCCTGAAGGTACGAGGGTAGACAGTATGATGTAAAGTAAAAAATGAATGCAAGAGGGGTTATTTATAGTGGTTCCACGACGTTTCACCTCCAGGGACAGCCAACCGGCGGCTGACGTGCAATTTATGCCCTTATGACATGACTGACGAGACGTTTCAGGATTTTTGTCATTTATGTCACGACGTATTGAAGAAGAGATCGGGGTGCTCATGTCGTTTCTCGTCAGCTTGCTCTCCGAGAAACGAGGGAACTATCTGTATACGGGTTAAAACCG
Organism: Nicotiana tomentosiformis; assembly: GCF_000390325.3. Lineage (NCBI taxonomy): Eukaryota > Viridiplantae > Streptophyta > Magnoliopsida > Solanales > Solanaceae > Nicotiana > Nicotiana tomentosiformis. The sequence continues at coordinate 160,766,707 of NC_090813.1, read as the reverse complement.
AGCTCATGATACACTCCGACCTCTAGTAGAGTAAAACGAGCACGAGATACGATTGCGAAGGATCGGAATCGAAGCAAAGGTCTCACCGAGTCAGAATCCGGGGGCACATTATCTGCCCTCAAGAATATCGGGGTCATGATTCGAGGTTGATCCAAATCCTGAAAGACTTCGGAGAACAATGTCGGGTAGTCAAACACGACCAACGGAAGGCCGTAATATCCGCGACCGGCCGGATATCACGATATGGATCTCGGCACGTATCGATGAATAACCGACAATTAGTTAAATAGAAGATTTTTTACCTTTATAGAGTTGTACTTACAGTAGGATTTCCCTACTATATAAAGGGGGTCTAATAATTCATGGGACATATTGTGACACGTACTTCAAAGCAATATATTAATATTCTCACTGTTATTGTATGTTTTTTCTCTCGTTCATCAATATTGTCCACTGTGAGCCCGGATCGAGGGTGAATGTTTCACTAAGGCTGGAATCCTCCTCCTCGCGTTGTTTGAATTTACTGTATCTTTACTTGTCCATTCTAATTCAATTTATCGTTTTGTATCAAATTAATCCGCATATCCTTAAAACTACTTACAAATTTAATTGTTATCCAATTTTGAGGGTAAACAACTCCTTAAATATATATATAAAAGGAGCTTTACGTAATGACTTCGATAATTTTGATTGAGTAGATAGGATTTTTGCATTACAACTGTTTATAAATATTTAATTTTTAATTTCAATAAGGACAAATAAGAAAGTGGTTTAAATCACTTCTAATGCTTTAGAATCCTAACGAATGAACAAGTTCATTGTTGAACGTTCTAGGAATTATGTGTGATTTCAAATAAGGAAAGAATTATTAAGTTAAATGTAGTTGACTTCAAAGTCTTAAATATTAGAAATATTAGAAGTTCCTACAAAGAAAATTTTAGTTGATTTCAAATTTCTAAAAATTAGAAAAATTATTTAATTACAATTTTGTCTAATATAAAACCTATTTTTAAAATGTAATAAAGGCGAACGATATTTCGCTAAGAACGTTCGTGCTTTTAATTAATAAATGATATATATAAATATAGATATAGATAGATAGATATTGATATAGAGATATATAAATTTTTGGGTCAAGGTTGTTGGATTAATACAATATTTTTCAAAAGTGTATTAAATTAATAAAATGATATAGTCTAATATCGTCTTTTTTTCATCTTTTATGGTCCTAGAAATTCTAAAATAAAAAGTCTTTAAAAAGAAAAAACAAACAAGAAGAAGGATCATGGTGGATCTTTTGATTATTAAGAAAAAAAACAAGAAGAAGGATTAACAAGTATTGTACTAGTTGCTTAATTCTTACCCTAGATTTTAACCTTATATTTTGCTTAGGAATCACGTCAAATCAAACTTTAAATCCCAAAAAACTAAAGATAGGAGCTGCTTAAGACCTAATTATGAAGCCAGCCAAAACTGGTTTATTTTTATAGTGCTTTTTTTTTAATTTTAATTTATGTGATGCATTTTGACTAAACACAATTTTTTTTTAAAAATAAATAAAATTTGTGTTTAAAAAATAAGTTCAAAACATTTATTTAATTATAGATTATTTGTAGTAATTATTTCATTAAAAATAAAATTAAAAAATTACAATTAAATTATTTTAAATATATAAAAATAAGATTATTTTTTAAGACATATTAAAAAAGGTACATCACATAAATTGATTAGCCAGTATATGAAACAATGGCGCGTGACAGCTATATTCCCCTCGAAACATGAAACCATGTTTGCCACATAAATTTGAGGCTGGAGCCCAGTATAAATGATGAAAAATAAAATCTTTCTTTAGAAGCAGAACAAAGTCCTTTGGTTTAATTAATCTTAAGCGGTGCAGTTGTTGGTAAAGCCACCATCTTTACTCTTCTGCTGGTATCAACTGTTCTCTGTTAATCTGTAAGTTCAATTTCCTTAAGCTTTCGCTCTTATGTATATCTATACTCCTATCTCTGCTATAAAGGGTTGATCTGTCAATTAAATAAATATGGGAAAATAGGCCTTTTTAGTAAAAGGATTCTTGAAGTTATGAGTTTTGCTTATATTCAAGGTTTTGTTTTTGATGCTTTTGCAATTCTAAAAAGTAGTGGCTTTGTCTAAAAAGTGAGCAAAGGTATTGGACTTGTCTATATTTCATGTGTCTGAATTTTGCTTTTGGATTTTTATATTTTATGGTTGTTAATTCAAAGATTATGTGTTTGATTAGGTTTCTGATTCACCCCTTTTTATGAATGAAACCAGGGGCCAGGGCAGGTGTATTGTATATGGTGTACACACTAGTGTGTTCATTTCTGAGTATTTGTGGCTCTTAAGCAGCTCTGAGAGAAAATTGGATATTAGAGGAAGGGATTGCATAGTGTTTTTATAAACAAACATGCAAAGAGTAAGGGTATCGTCACATCAAGTTCCAGTACACAAGCTGGGGGATTCACAAATGACATTATCCCCAAAGTTTAGGTTAGCTGCAAAGCAATCTGATTTACTTGATCCTTCTCTTGAGTTAGAATTATGGCAAAGGGGAGAACCCCTAATTCCTGGACTTCCAGATGATGTTGCTCTCAATTGCCTCCTTAGGATACCAGTTGATAACCATATGACCTGCAGGGTAGTCTGTAAGCGTTGGTATTCGCTTTTTGGCACTAAAGATCGATTCTTTTGTCGAAGGAAGGAGCTTGGATATCATGATCCTTGGTTTTTTGTATTTGCCTTCCATAAAAGTACTGGTAAAATTCAGTGGAATGTCTTTGATCTAAACAACTTTGCTTGGCACACTATCCCTGCTATGCCGTGCAAGGAAAAAGTTTGCCCCGATGGATTCGGTTGTATTGCCTTTCCCCATGAGGGTGTTCTCTATGTTTGTGGTGGAGTAGCTTCTGATGTGGATTGCCCTCTCAATTCGGTGGTGAAATATGAGGTCCGGAAAAACCGCTGGACTGTTATGAAGAAGATGATCACTGCTAGGTCCTTTTTTGCTAGTGGAGTTATTGATGGGATGATTTATGTTGTTGGAGGAAACAGCACAGATCTTTTTGAGCTGAACTCTGCTGAAGTCTTGGATCCTAATAGAGGGATTTGGCGCTCTGTTTCAAATATGGGAACAAAAATGGCTGCCTACGACTCTGCAGTTCTTAATGGAAAGCTTTTGGTAACAGAAGGCTGGTTTTGGCCCTTTTATGTTTTTCCTAGGGGCCAGATTTATGACCCTCAAACGGATAATTGGGAGAACATGGCTTCCGGGCTTCGAGAAGGTTGGACTGGTTCCAGTGTTGTGCTATATGGGCGTTTGTTTGTTGTTTCAGAACATGAACGAACGAAGCTTAAGGTTTATGACTCGGAAACTGATTCGTGGGACACTGTTGAAGGACATCCACTGCCAGAGCAGATATGTAAACCTTTTTCTGTAGATTGCTGTGACAACCGGATTGTTGTTGTAGGTCGAAATCTTCATGTTGCTGTAGGACATATCAAGAGCCTGCAGCAAAAGAACACATCAAGCAAACGCTGCTCGTTCGCTGTTTGCTGGCAAGTGGTAGATGCTCCTGAATCCCTTTCTGACTTTACACCGTCTAGTGCACAGGTTCTATTTGCTTAGCTTCATAGTTTCTATTAACATGCGTGGAATGTCTAGTAGTTTATCTTATGTATTTCCAACAAGGTCCTGTAATTGAATATAATTATCTTTGGGTATTCCTCAGTTTCTGCTCTATTTAGCTAATATATAGTAAATTCTGCTCTCCTCCTCAACCTTTTTATGTCCAAATTTGATATAATGTAGTTCTTGATTAATGCTAGTTCACTGAGGGACATAGTCCATTGAACAATGATCTAATTGAACTATATTGATGAGATTACTGGGTTTTCAAATTGTATTAGTTCATTTGTGGAAATTATAGGTATCTTACTACTGTATTGTATCCATCCTGGCGCAAGAAAATTATTGTGGCATTCTTGTTTGGATCCCCCTAGGGAGTACTTCTCTCCTTCAAACCTACATTTTTGTACTGGTCTACCTAATTTATTTTTGAAATGGAATTACTCATCTGGATCCTTCTTTTCGAGGTCCGCTATGATGTTGTCAACATCCAGTTGAGTGCTTTTCATCATACCTTTTCTTTTTTTCGTCATTTTCATTTCCAGCTAGTAGTACCTGGTAAATGACCCGACCCAACCCCTCTTATCTTAAAAGAAAAGAGAGGGTGAAGGAGAAAAAGGGTTGTGTTGCTGCACCCAAGGATGTGGTGTAGTGGTCAATGAAGTAGGTGAAAACTATGGTTTGAGCTCCAGTAGAAAAAAAAGATAGGTGATTTCTTCTCATCTTTCTCAGCTTTGGTGGCAAAGTTACTCTGTACATATATTTGTAGGATTAGCAGGTATTTGACATAAGCTGATGAGGATACCATCGACCACTCTTATTATAAAAAAGGGCTGTGTGAAAATGAAGGAATAATTGATAAAAAATTCGAATGGTGATGCATCCACATGTTGTACACACTACTACCCTTCTATTTTTCATATTATGATCACGATGTTGTCTTTTCTGTTACAGTAGTACATAATTCAATGACCTTAGGTTTCTCGTGGTGTAGTTTTGGTAATTTGTAATGAATATGTGCAGTGAAAAGATGAATGTTTCTGATGATGTTTCCAGCTCGTGCTTCTTCTCTAGTCTAATTTCTCCTCCTATTTTGTAGTTTGTCAGTTCCTACTGGCTAGGATCTAATGTTTTTTAATAATAAAATCTAAATGGTTGGTGCCAACTATACTTTTTAATTATATTTCAATAAATACCAACGTGGCCTATGAGATGATGATTCATAGTGAATGGACATGAAGATGACACTGGTTGTTACATTAGGTTATAGTTACCCAAGTTTGGTTGGCAGACTGGATTTTCCAGATCTTTGTTAGAATTATATATACTCAATCATACTATGATTGCTATTATCTAAAGACGCTATAACTTTAGTACAGTTTGCTCTGCTAATGCTATTAAGAGTGCTTGCTTTGGAAGGGGAAAAAGTTATTCGTTTCTTTGGTCCACAATCATGCTCTTTCTTTTCTTCTTTTTTCATTTTTCTTTTAGTTTGTTTGGGGGTTCCTTAGTATCTGAAAATAATGTAAAAGAAATGAAAGGAAAACATTCTCTCATAAAAACACATACTTAAAACATAAGGTTCAACGAGATGGGATTCATCCTTTGGGCTATAAGTTCATAGCTCGTTCTCTAGATCTCTTCTTTAATCCTTTTATTTTTTGAGCAAGGTATAAATCAAATAAAAAAAAGTGAATTCAAATCGGATCTTGTGCCACCTTCTCTCCTTGATTTTGAGATTGTTCTGCGCTCTTGCTCTTCAAAGTAAATCGGCATACTTTAACGAATTGCACCGAGGGGTTTTGATTTTTGCTGGAAGGATAAATTTCGTAGTTGCCAAAAATTTTGTTTCCGTATATGGATTAGTGTTCAGTATACAGTGTAGTAACATTTTTTATATCAATCACATTGGTATTGTTTATTTCAATTTTCAAGGACCCGTCTTAGTTTTGATAGTTTGGATGTCCTTTGTGTGTTACATTCTAAACGTATTTACCTTTCTTACAGAGATTATCACTTCATTACATTATCATATACGGTCCATAATAAGTTATTATTTTGCCTTTTTATTTTGATCCAAAATAAGTGACATGTTATATAATCAAGAATGAATTAATTTTATTTTTCCAAAATTTTCCCTTATTTACATATCCCAATATGTCAAGTTAACAATATGCAAATTTTAATTATGTGTAATTTAGTCAAAATACCAAAAGCCTAAAGGTCACTTATTATGGACCGGAGGAGTACAATTTACCATTTATATACGAAATACTCCCTCTGTTCACTTTTAGTTGTTCAAATGAAGTATGTATTTTATAATTTTACCTATAATAATGATAGTATTTTCAAAAGTCTAGAGAAATGAGTAGTAAATGATAAAGGTAAAACAGAAAAAAAGAAAAAAAACTGTTGTTCTCTTGATTTAGTATAGTGGACAAGTAAAAAGTAAAATATATTTTTAGTATAGTGGACATAAAAGTGAACGGAGAGAGTAATATATTAGACTCTAATCTTACTCATTATTTAGGCTTCATTCCCCCCCCCCCCCCCCCCGTTCTCGGATCCATTCTCCCCATACGTATTGAATTGACAGGAATTTAATTTCGTCACATATTTTCTGTTTGGTAAAAATAGCCGTATTCTCTGTTTGGCTTATTTACGCATTAATTAATGATTATTCATGAAAAGTTCTCCTCGTTGTCTGAACAAAGCAGCCATAAATTGTGATTGTTAATCAATTTATATGATAATTCAGACTTCAGAGCAGGTCTATCGGCAAGATAATTAAACAACACATGAGGATTTACACTCTGAAACATTGTAATTTACCACGTCATTAAGCTTAGCTAATATGTTTCGGAATCAAGGCTTCTACTAAACTTGCATTCGTTCTTAATTTCAGTTGGAAGTGATACTATTGAAAGAAGGACAATGGTACTGGGCATATTGTTAACTTTGTCACTCTCAATAGTGTTCTAGCATTATCATTTCGGAAGAGAAACTTCACTATGACATATGATCTTCGATGTAATTAACGTACGAAGTGTGAAAAAAATGAAAGTTTGGTGAATTAGATTTGTTTGGGTGTGTGTAACATGAAGATATGAACTTAAACTTTATTGACAACTATTAAAAAATCTTGAAGCTTTGAATTCAAAAACTAAATTTTACGGAATTGTTATATGTTTGGATTGGGTGTTGTTGCAAATGATTGAGAATATCCTTTGTAGTTTGTATGTCAATTTTGAGAGAGTTCGGTGAAGATTCGAGTTGGTTGTGGTTGAAATTTCAGATTGAAAATCAAAGAAGAAGTCATAAAATAAATTGTCTATATTTTGTATGTCGGGCATACAAACGCCATAAAATTTATATATATATATATATACAACTAATCTAATTGTGTACAAGTTGTACTTAAGTAGTATGTAAATTGTAGCTTTTTGACCGAATTCTGTACAAAACAAATTGTATAGAAGTTGTATGTAAATTCTAACTTTTGACCTTATTTTGTACAACAAAAAATTATATTCGAGTTGTATATAAATTTAGGTTTTGACCAGATTTGTATATATTTTTATAAAAACTTTAGTTATTACTTTTTATAAATAGGACCTAGCTAAACCGGGTAAATATTATCTTAATTTTGTATATATATGAAAAAGTCCCTAGTTAAACATGGATACTTGGATTTTAATTTACATTTTAATCTTGAGATTTTTACCACTTTCTGTGAGTACTCTAAACTAAATATTAGTGGACAAGTCGTAATTGGGGACTATTAATACCCCTCGCTTAAAATGTGGATATCCCATTTCCTTTTGAACCCATAAAGAAAAGAAAAAAACAAAACAATTTTTTTTTTTGGCATAATATTACTACTACAACAACAACAAGGGTAAAGAGGCTGTTTCCGATATACCCCGGCTCCATCCCTCCAAGAACTTTTCACTTTACTCTTGAAGTGACTCGAACTCACAACTTCTTGATTGGAAGTGGATGACGCTTACCACTAAAGCAACCCACTCTTGACATAATATTACAAATGACTCTTTTTTGAAAAGGACTGAAGAATCACATCCTTATTGTTGATCACAATTAAACTGTTCTAGTTACGGCACAAAAGGACAAAATTTTCAAGTCAAAATCACTGTCCTCCTCCAACCCCCCCTCCCCCGAATACAACAGAATTGAGTTTCTTATTAAGCAATTAATTGGAGTTGAAGTTATTGAAAGTCATTAATCTATTTTAGTTGAAGTTGTGCTTAAAAGGAGTGTTGATCATTATTGAGTTACTTTCTCGTTCATTTTGTTGTTATTGAGATTCTATACACATTGTGTTTGAGCCGTTGGCTATGTGATATGGTAATATGTGTATCGTTGTTTTGGAAAGGTTGTGGCCTATGAGCACTTGTGGTACGAGTTGATATGTCATGTTGTTGTGATGTTAGCACATGTGAATTGTGGTGTTGATTAGTTGTTGTTATGCAGAGTATAATACTGGTATATCACTGCTGTTGATTGTGTAGAGTGATACGGGTGGCTATCGGAGTGATATAGGAGGCTAATGATATTGTCCGGACGGAGAGATACGGGTGGCTATCGGAGACATAAGGGTGGCAATGTCAGGGATGATGTGTGATGCCCTAGGGGCATTATGTTGATGATATTCATGTGATGGTGTGATTTTCCTTGTGTATGTTAGACACCTTACATGACTTGTTGTGTTGCTTCAATGAGCTACTTGATGTCTTCGATATTACTTGTTGACTTGGGCTGTAATAGTACACTCGCACAAAGCATACACCGTAGCATGCCACTTATACTAGTTCATGAGTATGAAACTTGACATTTATTTATCATGTCCATGTATTCTTGTATAATCTGCTTTCATTGTGATATTAGGCATGTTACCATGCTGAGCGGATTGTGATTGTGAGCTTGGGATCATGCCGGGCGAATTGAGATATTGGCACGTGAATTGTTCGTGCGATGGTGATTAGAAATGTGGGCACAAGGTGCCATGAGCATATGATTTTGGTTTAAGACTCGTGACTTGTGATTGTGAGATGAGGTATCTCGGAGTAATTCGTTGTGAGACTTGTTTTAGAATGACTTGATTAGTTGATTGTCATTTGTTCCTTTATATGTTCTTGCTGGTACTTTAACAGTGTTCTTCTTACTTTACGATTTATATCATATGTTGATTCTTGTTGCCATTTACTGATTTCTGCTATCATTATTAGCTTTATACTTTTATACTACACAGGTTATTTTAACTAGTAGGTGTCTTGACTTGTAGCACGTCACTACTCCACCGAGGTTAGTCTTGATACTTACTAGGTATCGACCGTGGTGTACTCATAACACTTCTGAACATTTGTTTTGTGTAGATCCAGGTATTGGTGATATCGGACCCAGGCAGAGTTAGCTTATCGAGCGCGAGGATTCAAGGTAGAGCTGCTTGGTCATCGTAGTCTCTTGGAGTTCTTTTCTTTTATTGTACTGTCAGCTTGATATCCGTACAGTATTGTATTTCAATTTTTGAGATATTTCCATGTATTTAGCTAGAGTTCGTGACTCTATATTACCTAGTCTTGGGAGGTTGTAGTAATTATTGCCACGTAAGCTTATTTCGCATTTATTTCGGTATTTATATAAATCTCTTATTTAAAATATCATGGTTAAATTAGCTTAATTATTGTAAGTAATCGGCTTACCTAGTCTTAGAGACTAGGTGTTATCATGATGCCTAAGGTGGGATTTTGAGTCGTGATAAGTTTTTATCAGAGGTCTAGGTTTATAGGTTCTACGAGTCACGAACAAGTTTAGTAGAGTCTTGCGGATCTGTATGGATACGTTTGTACTTATCTTCGAGAGGCTACAGAACTATTAGGAAAATTCCACTTCTTTCATTCATGTCGTGCGAATTTGTCGATTTCGAAGTTTGAGCCTTTGTATCTCTATTCTCTCACAGATGGTGAGGACACGTGCTACCGGATCAGCTGAGCAAACACCCGCACCCCCTACTAGAGCTGCTAGAGACCGAGGCTGAGGTAGAGGATGAGGAGAAGCATGTGCCACAGCTAGAGCACCTGCCAGAGCAGCAGTTCCGCCAGTAGCTCCGGTTGGGGGACAAGCACCGGAGGAGCTTGTTGTTACCCCCAGACATCAGGAGACTTTAGTGTAGTTCTTGAGTATGTTTGGTACATTGGCTCAGATGGGATTGATCTCCGTTGCACATGCTACGTCATAGATTGGGGGAGCAGCTCAGACTCCTACCGCCCGTACTCTAGAGCAGCAGGATCATGTTGGTCTTACTCCGGGCGTGGTGCCAGTACAACCTGTTATTCCGATTTAGCCCAAGGTCAGGCCAGGGGCATCAGAGGAGGAGTAGAAGAGGCTTGAGAGGTTCAAGAGGTATGGTCCACCTACTTTTAGTGGCACTGCTACCGAGGATGCACAGGGTTTTCTAGAGAAGTGTCACCGTATTCTCCGCACCATGGGTATTGTAGAGGTGGGCGGAGTTGCTTTTACTACATTTCAACTGTCAGGAGTAGCGTATCAGTGGTGGCAGGTTTATGAGGAGGGTAGGCCAGCTGATGCAGCACCACTCACTTGGACTTAATTTTTAGAGATATTTTTTAGGGAGTTTGTTCCCTAGACACTCCGGGATGCATAGCGCATAGAGTTCGAGCAGCTGTGTCAGAGCACCACGATGGTGTCAGAGTATGCCACCAGGTTCAGTGAGTTATCCCGTCATGCACCTACTTTGGTTCCTACAGTCAGAGAGCAAGTCCACATATTTATCGAGAGGCTCAATTATGGTCTCAGATTTAGCATGGCTTGGAAGTTGGAGACTGATACTCCACTTCAGCAGATTGTGAAGATTGCTAGAAGGTTAGAGCATATTCGGGGTGAGAAGAGGGAGGATAAGGAGGCCAAGAGGTCTTGAGGATCTAGAGGATTCAGTGGATTCTACCTTTCAACTATGACCAATCACGGTAGAGGCTCGAGCAGTTAGACAGTCCAGTCCGCACTTCAGACTACTCATGGTGTTCCACTTAGTCAGGGACCTCAGGGTACTCATATGGGGAAGTCATCTTTTAGTGCACCACATGCATGGGGTTCCTACAACGGTTATTCCTGTTACTCTGCACATACACAATCCCAACAGCCACGCCCGCAGAGAGGTTGTTATGAGTGTGGCGATACTAGGCACATCATGAGAGATTGTCCCAGACACGGGAGAGGTGGATTCCATCAAAGCACTCAGGCTATGGGTCCCATTCCAGTTGCTACTGCACCTGCACAACCAGCTAGGGGTGGAGGACAGGCAAGTCGAGGGCGCCCTAGAGGTGGACGAAAGGCGAGTAGAGGGTGCCCTAGAGGTGGAGGCCCGGTCGATTGATATGATTTCCATTGTAGGGCTGAGGCTGCTGCACCAGATAGTGTCATTACAGGTATGGTTCTGATTTGTCGTAGAGGAGCATTTGTTTTATTTTTATTCGGTCATGTTTATCGGAGTGAGTCCTCCTATCTTGCTTCCTATATGGGTGAGTTTCATGATTCTTATACTCTACTTGTGTGTTTACCCCTGTTGGGAGATTCTATAGTGTTAGCCCATGTCTATCATTTTGTTCTGTTCACCATTGAGAGTCATGAGACTAGAATGAATTTTCTGTTACTCATTACGGTAGGTTTTGATATGATTTTTGGATGTTTTGGTTACAATTTGTGATTTAGATGATCTACCGATATGGGAAGTTTGCTACGTGTTGTGATTTTGTTTCACAAAATTGAGTTAGTGGAAGGTTTCGATTGGTATGATGTGTATTCGACTTGTGATTTAGAGCTGAGGATGGGATCCTTACGTTTTTGTGTGGTTTGATATGTTTGAACCTGGCTACGTGCCGCGGTTGAGTTATATTAGGATGGCATCCTTATGATTAGTTCATATGTTTTGATTCTCTCTTATGGAATGGATTAATGGCATGGTACAGATAGGAAGTTGTGCCTGTCGGACTTGTTTGATAGTTCTCTCATGTGTTTCTCTTTGCATATTTAGTCATATCCGCATTGTGCTTATTGGGTTTAACTTGCGAGGTATGTGCCCTGATGGCGTTGGGTGTGACTTGTTGATTTGGGTGAGTGGTGATGAGATCTTCATGTTTCTTTCTTCGTTGTCAGTGTTGTGAAGGTTTGGAATAAGGTTTTAGTCGATATGAGGCTATTTAACGGTACCGGGTGTGGTAATGGATAGTTATAGCGGTCAGAGTTGTTATTACGGGCATATAGGCGATGTATTACGCTGGGTGGTCATACCTTGTGGGTGTATGCATGATATGTGGGAGCTGGTTGAGGTTGATACATTGTGTTTATGTGAGAATCGGGTTTTTGGAAAATGATCGGATGGTGAAAAATTTGGTTCTAAGGCTTATCGGCGTATGTGGAAGGAATAATCTTCAGTTATTGAGAGGGTGTTGTCTGTCTTGTGTGGATTGGGGTGGTGTGGGATCACCCACGAGTATATGTATTGGGAGTTCATTTAGTGATTTCGTGGCTTTGGACTGGTTATTGGCACGTTCGAGGACGAACGTTTGTTTAGAAGGGGAGAATGTAATGACCCGACCGCTCATTTTGAGAATTAGCATCCCGTTCGGTGGCTTAAGGTCTAAAGTAGTTTCGTATTATGTATTGTGACTTGTGTGTGTGGTCGGGTTCGATTTTCAGATGATTCAGGATTGATTTAGAAGGATGATACTTGTTTTAGAAGCTTAAGCGGTAAGAGTTGACCAGAGTTTGACTTTTGTGTAGACGACTCCGGAATGGTGTTTTGATGATTCCAATAGATTCATGTGGTGATTTTGGACTTAGGCGTATGTCCGAATTTGGATTTGGAGGTCCGTAGATTGGTTCGATGTATTTTGGCAGAAGTTGGAAATGTGAAGGTTAGAATGTTCATAAGTTTTACCGGGAGTTGACTTCGATGTTATCGAGCTCGATTGATTTTCCGGGAGTTGGAATAGGTTCGATATGTCATTTGGAACTTGTATGCAAAATTTGAATTTATTCCGGATTGATTAGGCTTGAATCTGGCGCTTGGTTCGAAGTTTGAAGTTTATGAACTTAAGAGATGATCTTGATCGACAATTCGTGGTTTCGATGTTATTATATGTCATTTGAGGCCTCAAGTAGGTTCCTAATATGTTTTGGGAATAGTTGGTATGTTCGGACAGGGTCCCGAGGGGCTCAGGTGGGTTCCGGAGTGGTTTCAGACTATTTCTAGGCCATTCTTTGTTGCTGGTTTTTGGCCACAGGGGTGTGTATCGAGATCGCGGACTTTGGGTCGCATTCGTGAAGAGAAAATTGTTGTTTGGGTACTGTGAATTGCGATCGCGGAATCCTTTTTGTGATCGCGTAGAAGAAATTTCTATTGTCACACGATTGACTTTGGAAGCTTGTATCTTGCAATATATAAGGAATTTGGAGATAATCTACAAATAAAAGTTGTAGCCCTTTTTGTCTATTTTTCGGAAAATTAAACTCTTCATCATTTGGAGTTTTTGTATAAAAAGGTATGTCCATTATACTAAAGGTTGTCTCGAAGAGTTGGGCAAACTTGTTGGAATTCGTTCATCGCAATCGCGGGAACATAGCCACGATCGCGAAGGGTAAAAACTGAGCTGGAATAATTTTTGAATCGTGATAGCGAGGTTGGAGACCGCGATCGCAAAGCAGGACCCCTGTCAGTGCATTAAAATATCAAATTTTAGAATTTTGAGTTCATTTTCTTCACTTTTTGAGTTCTTGGAGCACAAGTAAGGTGATTTTGGAGGAGACAAACACCCAAATCTTGAGGGTAAGTAATTTTATCTTTGTTTTGATTATGTATTTTGTTTTTCCATAGATTATTACACCTAAATTAAGGATTTGAATAGAAGAAATTAGGGGGGTTTTGTCTAAACATTCTTAAAGTGAATAACTGAGTTTTGAATATTGATTCAGAGTCGGATTTGAGTGAAATTAGAATGGTTGGACTCGTAATTAAATGGGTTCTCAAATTTTATAATTTTTATCAGGTTTCGAGCTGCGGGCCAGGGTTTGACTTTTTGGTTGACTTTGAGTAAATATGTAAAGACTCGACCTTTATCATTTGCTATTGTTTCCATAAGTATTATTTGATGTTTTTGAGTTATTTTGGCTAGATTCGAGCCGTCCGGATTTCACACGAGAGGGTCATTTTACAGTATTGATTTAGCTTCTTTGAGGTAAGTATCTTGCCTAACTTTGTATGGGGGAACCCCTCTTAGGATTTGGGTTATTTGTGCTATTTGTGTTATATGAAAGCCATGTATGCGAGGTGAGGAGTGCGTACTCGGGCTTATATGTAAGAACCCATAAAAATTTTAACCAAAAACTCGGGGTTTCGTGGTGCCATGATAGATTCCTGCATTACTTAAAGGAAAATGTTTCGTAGAAGAACGCGTTTCTGCGGCCCATTATGCGGCCATATAATTACTCTGCGGACCACATAATGGCCGTAGAGTGAAGCAGAAAGTTGGCCAATTTGAGATCAGCTTTGCGGTCGATTATGCGACCGCATAATCGATATACGGACCGCATATTGGTCGCATAATTCCTCTTGGGTTTTTGCGGAGGGAGTTCTGCGGTGCATTATGCGACCGCAGAACAAGTATGCGGACCGAATACTGGTTGCATACCTGAGCCGAAAGTTTAGGCCCTGAGGGCCATTTCTGCGGTCACTTTGCGGACCGCATAACCATTATGCGGTCGCATATGCGACCGCAGACCTGTGTCGGGGCACCCTTTTTCTTAATTTAAAACCCGACCCCCATTCCGTTAAAACACCCCTTTAGTCTATTTTGAAGATCATTTATGATATTTCTAGAGTGAGAGAGAGGGTTTTAAGGGAGGGCCTAATTTTTCATCAAATTGATCTTCAACCATCACTCAAAGCTTTGGAAATATTCAAGTAGAGCACCAAAATTCTTCATCCTAAAAGGTAAGGCTTCATCACCCCAGCTCTTAATTTTAAGCATAGCTATAATGGGGTACTAGGGTGATACTTCATAGGTATGAGGGTGGTCTATCTTGCATGCATGTGTGATAAAGAGTGTGGGGAAAAAGTGGGCTAGGACCATGAACGTTTTCCTAATTCTGGGTTCAATTTGTATATTGCTAAAATAGATTTAGGTTGCTAAGGGTTACGGATAATTGTAGAGTCTAAAGAAGCGCAATCGAGGTATGTATGGCTAACTCTCTTCTTCCTAGAATCGAACTCCTGGTGTCCGGATAATGGGTGTAAGTTCCAACTTGATCATACTAGAATTGTTTTCCTTAGTGTGTTGGATTGAAAGATTCATGTTCCCAAATTGTTTTAGATGGTTACCATGTCATCATGCTATTTGAGAGCGTAATTATGATTTTCCAAGCTCCTTCCCTTATGTGTGAAATGCCTTATGTGATTGTACTTATCGACATGAATGATGATGTTATTTGAACAAATAAAAAGGGAAAGACTTGAATTGTAAAATGTTCCCAAGTGCCAAGAACTACTTGATAAATGAGGTTGTTTGTGCCATGTAATGAAAGATGGGAAAAATGTGAATTGAGTGAACAATTGAAAGAGGTTATGTCTCAAGTGAGATGATTTAGCCGATCGGGCTGAGATCGGATGCCATGCTGTACACATGATGGCATTTGTGTTGTAATTATTGATTTACATGGTGGATATGGATATGTCTCACTTAAGATGGCTTAGCCGGTCGGGCCGAGACCGGACTCCGTGTAAAATCACGGTGGCATTGTGAGTTGTGGCTTTGGCACTAAAGATTATTAATCTAAAAAGATGGAAAGATTGAATTGGAAACTATGTGATCCTTACTTGGTGTTTCTTTGTATTTCTATGAAGTACTTATTGATTATTATGACTGCCTTCTCTTTGTTTCACTGTTCATTCTACTAAGATTGATGTTTGCCTTACATACTAGTACTATTCGACAGTACGAACGTCCCTTTTGCCGGGGGCGCTACATCTTTGAATGGATCTAGGTGGTTCCATCGCAGATAGTGCCGATCGTAGATATTAGTGCTCTCTTTCTCTCCTTACAACAGTCTTGGTGAGACCCATTTCTCCCATGGGTCATGTACTCCTTTTGTATAAGTTTTCATATTTTGAGGTTTAGCCGGGGCCTTGTTGCCGGTATTATCATGTTGCTCTTTTGTACCCTTAGAGGCTGCATAGACGTTTAAGTTGGTCATGTACATATGTTGGGGTGTCGTTGGATCGAGTTGTATTTTGGGAACTAAACTACGACATAATGTATATAATGTAAAATGAACTAGCAACGTTTATATATTTATATAACTGATCTCCACCCATGTTTTACAAATGGTGACGCGTTCCCTTTTTGGATCATGAATGAGCCGGGTAGGAAAGGTTTACTAGGCTTGCTCGACCGGGTTCACTCGGTTGAGCGCCAGTCACGCTCCTCGAGGTTGGGGTATGACAAACTTGGTATCCAAGCCAGGTTTTAAAGTGTCCTAGGATGTCTCGGAGCCATGTCTAGTAGAGCCCTTCTTATCGATGTGTTGTCGACAACATCTATAATTAGGGGGCTACTTTGACATTTAAGAATGAAACCCTTCATTCTTGTTCTATATCGTGTGATAGAGCGGAACGTGAGGTTGTTTTCCCTGAACTCGTGCATTGTTCTAACTTTCAGTAAATGGCACCTAAGAAGAGAGCGAGAATTGGCCAAGAAGCGAATGCCACCCCAGGAGTGGCTGTTGATCCCTTACTTAATAATGCGGGTGAGGATAATCCCCCTACTATCACACTGCCTGATTCGTCTACTCCAGAACAGACTACCCTAGTTCCTACACCCGCGGAGGGTGCCATAATCCCTCCCGTCGATATACCTGTTCCACCTCCACCCCCAACTCCAGGTCCCGCTATTGCTGATGAGGATCTTAGGGGAGCTATTCAAATGCTGACTCAGTTAGTAGCTTCTCAGGCCCAGAGGTCAAATGTTGCACCCACCTTATTTAGCTCGCAAGAGGATTCTTCTGGTTCTAGGGTAAATGGGTTCCTTCAGTTAGACCCTCCAGTTTTCACAGGTACTGATCCCGGGGAAGACCCTCAGGATTTCATTGATGAGATGTATAAGACTCTCCGAGTTATGCGTGCTACTAAGACGGAGGGAGTAGAGTTGGCCTCCTATCGTTTGAAAGGGGTGGCATATTCCTGGTTTGAATGTGGGAGGATTCCCGTGAGGAGGGGATCCCTCCGGCGAGATGGAGTGAGTTTGCGGATGCCTTCATAGACCATTTCTTGCCTGCCGAGACTAAAGAAGACCGTGCTGTGGAGTTTGAGACCCTTAAACAGGGTAGTAGGAATGTGTGGGAGTATCACATGGAGTTCGTGCGCCTGTCGAAGTATTTTGTTCATATGATGCCGACTATGGAGGCAAGAGTGCGTCGATTTATGCAGGGCCTTAACCCTTTGGTTATTAATAAGGTTGCCATAGTTACTCTAAATTCTTACATGAACTATGGAAAGATAGTGGCATTTTCCCAAGCAACAGAGGCTCAAAAAGTAAAGCTCAGGATGGAACGAGAAGGTAGTAGTAGGGCCCGATCAGCAGGCAACCTTGAGGATTCGTTCGGAGATGGGAGATCAGCTTTTCGGGGAGGATCATCAAGGCCATCCCAATCTTATGCTCAGTCTTCAGCTAGTGCCCCGCCATCAGGGCACGGTCAATAGCAGGGGAGTCGCTTTATGCCCGGTCAGGGCAGCAGGGGGTCCCACCATCAGGGCCGATCATGAGGGAGATTCCAGCAGCAGCAGAGGGCCCCATGCCCTAATTGTGGGAGGATACATTTGGGAGTCTGCTACCTGGACATGCCAGTATGTTACGGATGTGGAATAAGAGGCCATATTCAGAGGGAGTGTCGTGCATACCATCAGGGTGCAAGCAGGGGTACAACTCAGTCATCCACTCCTACAGCTGCTACATCTTCAGCACCCCCTCTAGCTCGAGGCTCTCCAGCACCCACAGGGTGTGGTGCAACTAGGGGTGGTGCATAGAGTTTGGGAGGACCTAGCTGATTCTATGCTATGAGTTGTCGACAGAGTGCGAAGGCTTCCCCAGATGTCGTCACGGGTATATTGACTGTTCAATCTCATGATGTGTATGTCCTTATTGATCCCAGATCTTCTTTGTCCTATATTACTCCTTATGTTGCTATGAGCTTCGGGATAGAACCGGAACAACTTCATGAGCCGTTCTCTGTATCTACCCTAGTTGGCGAGTCTATTACGACCGTGCGGGTTTATAGAGATTGTGTTGTCACGGTGCGTGGTCGGGATACCATGGCTGATCTCATTGAGCTGGGGATGATTGATTTTTATGTAATAATGGGAATGGGCTGGCTCTATTCATGTTTTGCCAAACTCGACTGTCGGACCAGAATTATGAGGCTTGAGTTTCCTAACGAGCCAACTGTTGAGTGGGAGGGGAATACTATTATGCCAAAAGGTAAGTTTATTTCTTACCTTAAGGCCACAAAGATGATCAGGAAGGGGTATATTTATTATTTGGTTCGAGTTACAGACACCACTGTTGAGGTGCCTACCCTTGAATCTGTACCAATTGTGAATGAATTCCCTGAGTCTTTCCGGATGAGCTCCCTGGAATTCCTCCAGATAGGGAGATTGATTTTGGTATTGATGTGATTCCAGGCACGCAGCCTATATCCATTCCACTTTATAGAATGGGGCCAACAGAATTAAAAGATCTAAAGGAACAACTAAAGGATTTGCTAGAGAAAGGTTTCATCTGACCGAGTGTGTTACCTTGGGGCGCACTGGTTCTCTTTGTTAGAAAGAAAGATGGATCGCTGCAGATGTGTATTGATTACCGACAGCGCAACAAAGTCACAATAAAAAAAATACCCATTGCCTAGAATAGATGATTTGTTTGACCAATTACAAGGTGATAAGTTCTTCTCCAAAATTGATTTGCGATCCGGGTACCATCAATTGAAGGTAAGGGAGCGGGATATTCCGAAAATAGCTTTCAGAACGTGGTATGGGCACTTTGAATTTTTGGTAACGTCTTTCGGGCTAACAAATTCCCCGACAACTTTCATGGATCTTATGAATCGGGTCTTCAAGCTGTTTCTTGACTCCTTTGTGATAGTATTCATTGACGACATCCTTGTATATTCACGAAGTCGAGAGGATCATGCCGACCACCTCAGGGCCATTCTGCAGACTCTTCATCACCACCACTTGTATGCAAAGTTCTCGAAATGTGAATTTTGGCTTGAATCTGTCACATTCCTGGGTCATGTCGTCTCCGAAGAAAGAATTAAGGTTGATCCTCAAAAGATTGCGGTTGTGAAGGATTCGCTTAGACCTACTACTCCAATAAAGATTCGCAGCTTCTTGGGTTTGGCTGGGTATTATAGGAGGTTCGTGGAGGGGTTCTCCACACTTGCCTTACCATTGACTAAATTGACACAGAAGGCATTTAAGTTCTAGTGGTCTGATGCTCGTGAAAGGAGCTTTCAGGAATTGAAATCAAGATTGACTTCGGCGCCGGTATTGACCCTGCTAGAGGGTACCAAGGGGTTTGTGGTGTATTGCGATGCTTCAAGGATTGGTCTTGGGTGTGTATTAATGCAACATGGTAAGGTTATAGCATATGCTTCAAGGTAACTTAAGAATCATGAAAAGAATTATCCAACTCATGATTTAGAACTTGCGGCAGTGGTTTTTGCATTAAAAATTTGGCGTCATCATTTGTATGGAGTCCATGTAGATGTATTCACGGACCACAAAAGTCTTCAATACATTTTCAAGCAGAAGGAATTGAACTTAAGGCAGAGAAGGTGGCTTGAGTTGCTCAAAGATTATGACATCGACATTTTGTATCATCCGGGGAAAGCTAATGTGGTGGCGGATGCTCTTAATCGGAAATCTATGGGTAGTTTGGCTCACTTGGAGGCATGTCAAAGGACCTTGGCCCAGGAGGTTCACCAGTTGGCCAGTTTAGGAGTTTGTCTTGCGGACTCCAATGAAGGGGGGGTGATTGTGCGAAATAGGGAGGAATCATCGCTTGTGGCGGAAGTCAAGGAGAAACAATAGAATGATCCAGTGTTGGTGCAGCTGAAGGAATGGATTCATAAACATAAGACTACGGCTTTTTCTCTTGGCATGGATGACGGTACGTTACGGCACCAAGGACGACTATGTGTTCCAAACGTAGATGGTCTTCGGGAAAGAATCATGGCAGAAGCTCATACTTCTGGATATTCCGTGCACCCAGGCTCTACAAAAATGTATCATGATCTCAAGGAAGTTTACTGGTGGAATGACATGAAGAGGGGTGTGGCGGACTTTGTGGAAAAATATTCAAACTGTCAACAGGTGAAGGCCGAGCATCAAAGGCCCGGTGGGTTAGCTCAGAGTATAGAAATTCCAATGTGTAAATGGGAAATGATCAATATGGATTTTGTGGTAGGGTTACCGTGCACTCCGTGTAAGTTTGACTCAATCTGGGTGATCGTGGATTGACTCACGAAATCAGCTCACTTTTTGCCGGTTAAATCCACCGACACTGCGGAACAGTATGCTCAATTGTATATCAAGGAGATAGTCAGGCTTCATGGCACTCCAGTTTCCATCATTTCCGATCGAGGCGCCCAATTCACAGCTAATTTCTGGAAGAAATTTCAGCAAGGTTTGGGTATGCAGGTAAATCTTAGCACGTCTTTCCATCCACAGACTGACGGGCAAGCAGAGCAGACTATTCAGACGCTTGAGGACATGTTGCGTGCGTGTGTGCTTGACTTCAAGGGTAGCTGGGATGATCATTTTCCGCTCATAGAATTTGCTTATAACAACAGCTTCCATGCCAGTATTCAGATGGCGCCGTTTGAGGCCTTGTATGGTAGAAGATGTAGATCGCCGATTGGGTGGTTTAAGGTTTGAGAAGCTGAACTAATAGGACCAGACCTTGTGCATCAGGCTATGAAAAAGGTTAAGATTATAAAAGAGCGGTTGAGAACTGCTCAGAGTCATCAAAAATCCTATTCGGATGTTCGTCGCAGAGACTTAGAGTTCAAGGAAGATGATTGGGTGTTCTTGAAGGTATCTCCCATGAAGGGGATCATGCGGTTTGGAAAGAGAGGGAAATTAAGTCCGAGGTATGTCGGGCCGTATAGAATCATTCAAAGGATAGGTCAGGTGGCGTACAAGCTTGAGCTACCACCTGAGATGTCATTAGTGCACCCGGTATTCCACGTGTTTATATTGAAGAAGGTAGTTGGAGATCTGTCCGCTATCGTGCCGGTTGAGACCATCGAAGTTAGTGAAGAACTATCATATGAAGAGATTCCGGTTGCTATCCTTGACAGACAGGTCCGAAAGTTGAGGAACAAACAAATTGCATACGTAAAGGTATTATGGCGAAACCAGCAAGTCGAAGAAGCAACTTGGGAAGCTGAGAATGAAATGAAAGAGAAGTACCCTTATTTATTTGAATTGCCATGTAATAGATCTATAAAGTTGCCCCCCAAAGTTTGTATCACTTGTTCGGCTAATATAAAGACACTCATTTCTAGCTATATGTCCCCTATGAGGCTTCGGTTGGTGTTATTTTGCATTTTGTTGTGTCATTTTATTCTATATATGTCGCTAAGGTGTGCTTCGGGGGCTCTCTGACAGGTGGATAGGCCTAAATACAAAGGAAACTCTAGCGAAATTTTCAGGAAGTTAGGAAGTTAGGCAAAATTGGGGCTAATGGTATGTGGCATAACTGAAACTGTATTAAGTGAACCTTGATCCTCATTCGAGGACGAATGATCTTAAGTGGGGGAGGATGTAAGGACCCGTAAAAAGTTTAACCAAAAACTCGGAGTTTTGTGGTGCCAAGATAGATTCCTGCGTTACTATAGTAGAAATTAAGCTCACCACGGTTCAGATTTTTTGGATTGAACAGTACCCTACAGACTTAGAGGAAAATGTTTCGCAGAAGAACACATTTCTGCGGCCCATTATGCGGCCGCATAATCACTTTGCGGACCCAATAATGGCCGCAGAGTGAAGCAGAAAGTTGGACAATTTGAGGTCAGCTTTGCGGTCGATTATGCAACCGCATAATCGATATGTGGACCGCATATTAGTCGCATAATTACTCTTGGATTTTTGCGGAGGGAGTTCTGTGGTGCATTATGCAACCGTAGAATAAGTATGCGGACCGCATACCGGTCGTATACCTGAGCCGAAAGTTTATGCCCCTGAGGGCCATTTCTGCGGTCACTTTGCGGACCGCATAACCATTATGCGGTCGCAGACCTGTGTCGGGGCACCCTTTTTCTTAATTTAAAACCCGACCCCCATTCCGTTAAAACATCCCTTTAGTCTATTTTGAAGATCATTTTTGATATTTCTAGAGTGAGAGAGAGGGTTCTATAGGGAGGGCCTAATTTTTCATAAAATTGATCTTCAACCATCACTCAAAGCTTTGGAAATATTCAAGTAGAGCACCAAAATTATTCATCCTAAAAGGTAAGGCTTCACCACCTCAGCTCTTAATTTCAAATATAGCTATAATGGGGTACTAGGGTGATACTTCATGGGTATGGGGGTGGTCTATCTTGTATGCATGTGTGATAAAAAGTGTGGGGAAAAAGTGGGCCAGGACCATGAACGTTTTCCTAATTCTGGGTTCAATTTGTATATTGCTAAAATAGATTGAGGTTGCTAAGGGTTCCGGATAATTGTAGAGTCTAAAGAAGCGCAATCGAGGTATGTATGGCTAACTCTCTTCTTCCTAGAATCGAACTCCTGGTGTCCGAATAATGGGTGTATGTTCCAACTTGGTCATACTAGAATTATTTTCCTTAGTGTGTTGGATTGAAAGATTCATGTTCCCTAATTGTTTTAGATGGTTACCATGTCATCATGCTATTTGAGAACGTAATTATAATTTTCCAAGTTCCTTCCCTTATGTGTGAAATGCCTTATGTGATTGTACTTATCGACATGAATGATGATGTTATTTGAACAATATAAAAAGGAAAAGACTTGAATTGTAAAATATTCCCAAGTGCCAAGAACTACTTAATAAATGAGATTGTTTGTGCCATGTAATGAAAGATGGGAAAGAAATGTGAATTGAGTGAACAATTGAAAGAGGTTATGTCTCAAGTGAGATGGCTTAGCCGATCGGGCTGATATCAGATGCCATGCTGTACACATGGTGGCATTTGTGTTGGAATTATTTATTTACATGGTGGATAGGGATATGTCTCACTTGAGATGGCTTAGCCGGTCGGGCCGAGACCGGACTCCGTGTAAAATCACGGTGGCATTGTGAGTTGTGGCTTTGGCACTAAAGATTATTAATCTAAAAAGATGGAAAGATTGAATTGGAAACTATGTGATCCTTACTTGGTGTTTCTTTGTATTTCTATGAAGTACTTATTGATTATTATAACTACCTTCTTTTTGTTTCACTGTTCTTTCTACTAAGATTGGTGTTTGCCTTACATACTAGTACTATTCGACAGTACTAACGTCCCTTTTGCCGAGGGTGCTACATCTTTGAATGGATGTAGGTGGTTCCATCGCAGATAGTGCCGATCGCAGATAGTGGTGCTCTCTTTCTCTCCTCACAGCAGTCTTGGTGAGACCCATTTCTCCCATGGGTCATATACTCCTTTTGTATAAGTTTTCATATTTTGAGGTATAGCCGTGGCCTTGTTGCCGGCATTGTCATGTTGCTCTTTTGTACCCTTAGAGGCTCCGTAGACGATTTTATGGGTCATGTATGTATGTTGGGTGGTCGTTGGATCGAGTTGTATTTTAGAAACTCAACTATGGCATAATGTATATAAGAAAAAATGAACTAACAACGTTTATATATTTGTATAACTGATCTATCCCCTGTTTTACAAATGGTGATGCAATCCCTTTTTGTATTATGAATGAGTCGGGTAGGAAAGGTTTAACAGGCTTGCTCGACCGGGTTCACTCGGTTGAGCGCCGGTCGCGCTCCCCGAGGTTGGGGCGTGACATTATATGTGAAAATTGACCGGTTAGACTCTTAGGCTTCTTTCATGTATTTATTAAAATTTTTAGCACATGTTATATCTTTTATCTGTCATGTTTACTCTCACATGCTTGATTTGAAGTTGTTGTAACATGTCATATCATTTACTTGTCAAGTTTACTCTTATATGCTTTATTTGGAGTTATTACATCTTATATAGTAATGTGACATCCTTTATTATTGAGTGACTCTTAATTGAAATTGTTGTTACATGATATCCTTTCGTTGTCGGAGTTATTCTCATGCACTTAGACGTAATTTCTAGTTCATGCCATCTCTTTCGTTGTTAGCTTATTTCACACACTAGAATTTGGAAGTTTGCCGTTTCGTGGAAATACCTTCATTATTGAGTTTCTTTTTAAGAAATTAATTGGAGTTGAAGTTATTGAAAGTCATTAATCTATTTTAATTGAAGTTGTGTGTAAAGGGAGTGTTGATCATTGTTGAGTTACTTTCCCGTTCATTTTGTTGTTATTGACATTCTATACACATTGTGTTTGAGTCGTGGTCTATGTAATATGGTGATATTTGTATTGTTGTTTTGGAAAGGTTGTGGCCTATGGGCACTTGTGGTACAAGTTGATATGTTATATTGCTATGATGTTAGCACATGTGAATTGTAGTGTATATTGGTTGTTGTTATGAGGAGCTTAAGGGTGGCATCTCACTGTTGTTAATTGTGCGGAGTGATACGGGTGGCTATTGTGTTATTGTCTGGAAGGGGCGATAAGGATGTCTATTAAGCGGAGTGATACGAGTGGCTATCAGAGTGATATGGGTAGCTAGTGATATTGTCAGAATGGAGTGATACGGGTGGTTATCAGAGAGATAAGGGTGGCAATGTTAGGGATGATGTGGGATGGCTTGGGGGCATTATGTTGATGATATTCGTGTGATAGTATAATTTTCCTTGTATATGTTATACACTTTACATGACTTGTTGTGTTGCTTCAATGAACTACTCGATGTCTTTGATATTACTTGTTGACTTGGGCGGTAATGGTACACTCGCACAAGCATACACCGTAGCATGCCACTTATACTAGTTCAGGAGTATGAAACTTGATATTTATTTATCATGCCCATGTATTCTTATATTATTTGCTTTCATTATGATATTGAGCACGTGACCATGCTGGGCGGACTGTAATTGTGAGCCTGTGATCATGCCGGGCGGATTGAGATATTGGCACTTGAATTGTTTGCGCGGTGGTGATTAGAAATGTGAGCACAAGGTGCCGTGAGCATATGATTGTGGTTTGAGACTCGTGACTTGTGATTATGAGATGAGGTATCTCAGAGTAATTCGTTGTGAGACTTGTGTTAGAACGTCTTGATTAGTTGATTGTCATTTGTTCCCTTATATGTTCTCGTTGGTACTTTAACAGTGTTCTTATTACTTTACGGTTTATATCATATGTTGATTGTTGTTGCCATTTACTGACTTCTGCTATCATTATTAGCTTTATACTTTTATACTGCACATGTTATTTTGACTAGTAGGTGTCTTGATATCCGAACAATATTGTATTTCAATTTTTGAGATCTTTCCATATATTCAGTTAGAATTCGTGACTCTGTATTACATAGTCTTGGGAGATTGTAGTGATTATTGCCGCATAGGCTTATTTCACGTTTATTTCGGTATTTATATAAATCTCTGATTTAAAATATCATGGTTAAATTGGCTTAATTGTTGTAAGTAATCAGCTTACCTAGTCTTAAAGACTATGTGTCATCACGACGCCTAAAGCGGAATTTTGGGTCGTCACAATCTATAATTAATTTTGTATTATAATTGAACTTCTTTCCAACCCAACTAATATTTTATATATCATATTTGAAAATCATGCTCAATAATTAGAACAAAAAACTAAAATAGTTTAGAAAAGAGAGATAGATCAGTAGTTGATAAAAGTCAATAACACAATCAATTTTGCAAACCCAAAATTAAAAAATAAAATATTAATTATTTTTTACCATTAAAATATAGAATATAATTGCATAAAATAGTAATTATTAAATATTTGAAATTTGGTATAGCATTAACAATTCAAATCAACAAGAAAATAAAGTATTTTCTTATGTAAGAATAAATAATTGAGAATTAATTAATTAGCAAAATAATCCAATTTAATTCTTTTATAATTTATCATACAAGTAAAATTAATTTTTTAAATTAACATAATAGGGTACACAAATTGTGCCCTTAAGAAGAGAATCGACGGCAAAAGAAATCAAAAAATAAGAGGAATCTCATTTTTAGTATAATATTAAGAGTCAAATTGATAAATTGCTATTCATTTAACTGAATTAACATTCTTCACTTACCTGACATTTTTTTTAGCTTTTATTTTATAATTTAAAAACGGAGTATAAATTTTTAATATAATATTTATATAATTTTAAAAAGTTTATACTCATTGAGTTGGGTTTACGCGTAACGCGCATAGCTTAAGATTAGTATCTATAAAAGAGGGACTTAGCAAAGTGATGTGGCACCTCTCTTAAGCCAAAGATTATATTTATCTTTTTTCTCTTTTTTTTTTTTTTTTTACTTTTTCTTACTCATTTTTCATCTATTCTAATTGAATTAATAGAAAGTCTAAAAGTCATGTTCTAACGTTTTGTTTGGTTTCTCTTCCCCATAAATCGTTTTGTTTCGAAACCATTGTGAAAGTAACTCATTGTCTCTATTATCTCTTCCGTTACTTATAATTAACCATTATTAGCGGGGGCGGAGCTAGCCCATCGAGTACAGATTCGGCTGAACTCAGTCGTTTTGGTCCAATTTATGTTTTTGTATTAAAAGAATTGTGAATATGTATAAATTATTAATTTAGAACCTAATAACTTAAAAGTATCAGAACCCCAAACTCATAAACTTCAAATCCTGACTCATCAGTTTATTAGTATGTAGTAATCGTACAACCTTTTGAATTCTGCGAACAACCTCATATATATGGACTCAACTGCTCCCTCTTTCTATCTATTGTGAGCCGAAAGGGCAACGACGCAATGGAGTTTCTCGGGGAGGCTGACAAACATTTTCTGAGTTCTTTTTTTTATCTTAAAAACTCAAGTTATATGGATTTGTTTCTTTGTAATTTCCAGCACTTGTGAAGCCGTTTCAGAAGATAAGTTGTTCGCTATACTGTTTATCTTGTGAATACTAGGTAATTTTGTTGGAAACAATACCAGGTAAATTCTAAAAGTTCAAGAGCAGGACCAACATTTTTCGAACTATAATCTAATTAAGACATTTGGATTTAGTTCTCACTCCCAAAAAGGGGACTGGAAAAAAAGTATCGCACAAATAAAGGATTTATTTCCTTGAAATATCTTTTGTTGTGCAAAATACTAATATATATATATATATATATATATATATATATATATATATATATATATATATATATATATATATATATAGCTAGATAAAAGGAACTGAAATAAAATGTTGAGTCTCACTATAGAAATAACGAATGCAACTACAATAATGAAGAGGTGCTAAATGTAAATAATGGTTGCAGTTACAACAAGGAAGAGGTGTGAGGGAAATGAAAAGTTGTGAAGAAGTGTGTTTACCCTTAAAATGAGTAACAATTAAATTTGTATACCGTTTAAAGGATACATGGCTTAATTTAACACGAATGATCTATGAATAGAAAATAATTAAATTAAAGAGAAGCAAAACGATCGAACCAAGCGTGATGTACAATTAAGCCTGGCCTTTGGGTGAACAATAAAAATTGACCTCGGTCGAGTCCACGATACGAGATCGGATGCAACTAAATAATTAAGAAGCTGAAGAACATTATGAATAGTAGCTAGAGAACAAAAATAAACTTTTATTGCTTTGATATGTTGCCAACAATTATTTTAAAATGAAAAAGTTCTCCCATTTACATAGTAGGGTAATTTCAATTCTAGTACAAGTCTAAAATAGATGAAAATCTTCTCTTCACAGTAAATGTTGATTTGCAGTAGATATCGGGCGGAATTCGCGCCGTATTATTCGGTTGAGGGCGAATATTACGGCTCCCCGCTTATCGTGCTTAACCGTTTTATCCCTTAGTCTCGAACCTTCACTATGTTCGGACCCGATGTTTAGCCGTACCCGGTCCCAGATGCACCATTCCTCCTCCCCGGATTCAGAGATGTGGAAGCCCTCAGTTTTACTCGATGTCATGCCATATCGTGCTTCCCTCTCGTTTCTTTAGCGGGGAATCGGGGTAACTTTGTCCCTGATTTTACCTGCACAAAGATAGTCCCTGCATTTTTCGGAGAGCAAATTTATCGAAACGACGAGAAGTTGTTAATTAACCCTGATTCCTTTCTCTGTACGTTACAATCGAGTGGACGAGTAAGTGAAACGTCCCATCCGTCGCGTCGTTCTGACTTCGGACATGTGTCAGTTGCCGGTTGACCGTCCTCGAATGCGAAACATCACGTATTAATTATCCCCCTCCTATAAAAGCTTCGGTTCTCTTTTTACTTTTTTACTTTCCAATTTCAAACCTTCTTATGTTACCCCTGAACTTTCTACTTGCTCATAATCCCTTCAATTCTTCATACATTGTTCTTCACATCTTCATATCTTGATCGCCCTATCTTCAAATCTTCATATTTTGTCCTTGAATCTTCAAGTTTGACCTTCAAAACTTCATACTCATCTTCAAACCTTCATACTCATATTTAAACCTTCATATACGCCTTCAAACATCCATATTCCTACAATTCGATGGCGAAAACCTCAAAAACCATGCCTCAGAATACCGCCCCTTCAACTACCACCCCAGCCGCTGACATTGAAGCGATCTTACCGGCAGCGGCCCCAACACCTCCCCTTAAAAAGTTCATTCCCGGAGGCTACTCCATAGACAATGATTTTAAGGTCGAGAAGGCCTCCAAACAAGGGGATCGTGGTGAAGAGGTGTGGAGGTACATCTGCACTATTACCAAAGACACGCTCCCGATGGTCTGGGTACAAGGTTTGACTCGGGTAGATCTATCCATCTTTTTAGAGGATTGTGATCCTCCTCCGTCGCTTTATTAATAACACGGAGGAACCCTGGTTCACCATCGACCACTTACTCCGTATCTACGACCCCTGAATCTTCCGAGGGGGTTTGATCAAGATTGCCCGACGGGCAAAGAATTCTCCTTTATTGAGCATCGACGAAGACAGGGACCGACGTTGGAATACCTTTTGATAAGGTAGGTACTCGATCAATATAACCTACTCTAATTCCTCGATTGTCGATTTAGTGGCATCAGTGTCAACTTGTGATATAAAGGATCCCGGGACACCGTAATCATCTTCTTCGTTTGATGTGTGCTCCTCCTGTGTTTTTGGCTCGGTCGAGGTCGGGGTCATTGATTTTTATTTGGTTTACTTTTCTTCGACCAATCCCCTATTTTTTTGATGTCGAGACCGCAAGCACCGGGATCACTTCATTGATAACGAATATCTTCTTTGCGGATGGCTGTTCCTCGTAAACCGTTTTGATTCCTCCCGGAGTGAAAAATTTCAATGCTTGATGTAGAATTGAGGGCACTGCCCTCATGATGTGAACCCATGGCCTTCCGAACAAAGCATTGTACCTCATATCCTCCTCGATCAGGTACAATTTTGTTTCTTGGGTCGTCCCGACAGTGCTTACTGGTAGGGTTATTACACCATTCATCGTCTCGCATGCCATGTTGAACCCGTTCAAGACTCGGACTACTGGTACGATTTGGTACAATAATCCCAATTTCTCTATGACCCTCCATCAGATGATGTTGGGCGAGCTACCTGGATCAATTAACACACGATTAACTCGAGATTTATTGATAAGTATGAATATTAACAGTGCATCATTGTGAGGTTGGATGAAGCCCTCGGCATCCTCATCGTTGAATGAGATGGCTCCCTCCGGGACGTAATCCTGGGTACGTTTCCCCTTGTGATAGAAACTTTGGTGCATTTTATCATTGGCCCTTGGGGGACATCCACTCCCCCAATGATCATGTTGATCACGTGTTGAGGCTCCTCTTGTTCAATCTGTTTGTTGGCATCCCTATTTTTGAAATGATTTTTGGCCCGTTCACTTAGGGATTCCCGAAGATGTTCGTTGTTGAATAGTCGAGTCACTTCTTCCCTCAGATATCGTCAATCTTCAGTCCTGTGACCGTGAGTACCATGGTACTTGCACACCAAGTTATGATCCCTTTGTGCGGGATCGGACTAAAGTGGCCTAGGCTATTTGGTCTTTTTGATGCGACCAATGGCCGACACTATGCTCGCAGCATCCAAGTTGAAATTGTACTCCAATAATCTCGGTGTTTCCCTACCCTCGAGCGATCTATCAAAACCACTCTTACCCATCAAACCCCGGTTGCTAGGTCTTTGATCACTTCTCCTGTCGTTCCTGGTTGGGTGGAAACCGGATCCGTTTCCCCTTCTATCCGAGTTATACTACTGATAGCAATCTCGGACCGGCCTTGACTCCTGGTCTTTAATACTTTTAGATCTGTCATTCGCTCTGTTGGGGTAAACAGACCCCCAAGGGGGCCCCAGCTGGTCCTCCTCGACTCTGATCTTTGACTGATACCTGTTATGGACATTGACCCAAGTAACCGTCAAGTACTCCACAAAGCTTTGCTTCAATTGTTGAGAAGCAATGGAACTTCGGGGATTGAGCCCTTGAGTAAATTCCTGAACGGCCCAATCATCCATGACCATGGGTAGGTCCATTCGCTCCATCTAGAACCTCGACACGAACTTCCTAAGCATCTCGTTGTCTCTCTACTTGACTTTGAAAAGGTCCGATTTTCCCGTCTCGACCTTGATGGAGCCGGCATGGGCCTTTATGAAAGCATCTACAATCATATCAAATGAATCAATAGAATTCAGAGGCAAGTTATGGTATCATACCATCGCTCCTTTGGACAAGGTTTCCCCAAATTTCTTCAATAACACCGATTCGATCTCATCACCTTCTAGGTCACTGCCTTTGATTGCTCACGTATATGAGATTACATGCTCGTTTCGATCTGTA
Organism: Nicotiana tomentosiformis; assembly: GCF_000390325.3. Classification (NCBI taxonomy): domain Eukaryota; kingdom Viridiplantae; phylum Streptophyta; class Magnoliopsida; order Solanales; family Solanaceae; genus Nicotiana; species Nicotiana tomentosiformis. The sequence goes on along the minus strand of NC_090813.1, from coordinate 160,735,865 downwards.
ATCCCATTATATTTTGGAATGTCGGGCATCCAGAATCTTTTTGGGATTGGCTTTGGTCCCACACTCGGGGGGAAAGGCTTCTAAATGAATTTTCGGAATCCGATAATTTTTGTAATCTAGCCCTTTCAATATTGGAGGCGCTCCTGGGATCTGATCGACCCTCGAATTGTAAGTTTTAACCTTCTTGTCATTTGCCTATATCTTTTTTCTCACCAGACTCTACCCGCTTTGTTAGTGCTTCGATCATTTTCATCACCTCGGAAGTATTCCCGGACCCGAATTCATCCGGTTTCACGACAATTCGTTCATCCCTTTGAGCATTTTCTCTGGCTCGCTCGGGCTCAATCCTGTTAAGGGCGTGACTTTGGGTCTGCAACTGTGCTATTTCCACTTGCTGAGCTTGTAACATTTCGAAGATCAATCGCAAGCTAACTCCATCACCTTCCCCTTCGGGTGCTTTTCGAGCTAATGGCCAGGTCAGCGATTGGGACACCATTGGGATCAACAGGAGGTACGTCATTTCTGGGTACCACGTTATTATTTTCACAGTGGTGGCCTGACTCGGCGTTAACGTTCAAGTGAGCAGACTGAGAATATAACATTCTCAGATTAACCTGAAATCAAACTTCAAAGAGCAAGTATAAAATGGGGTGTGTTATGGAGATTCATATTAAATCGTCACTATTATCCTTTGCCCCACGGTAGACGCCAAACTGCTTACCCTAAAATGAGTTACAATTAAATTTATACGTGACTTAATTTAACATGAATGATCTATAAACATAAAATAATTAAAGTAAAGAGAAGCAAAATGATCGAACCAAGCATAATGTACAATTAAGTCGGGCCTTTGGGTTAACATTGAAAATTGACCTCGGTCGAGCCCTCGATACGAGCTGGATTACAACGAAATAATTAAGCAGCTGAAGAACACTATGAACAGTAGCTAGAGAAAAAAATAATTTTTTATTGCTTTGATATGCGTGCCAACCATGGTTTTAAAACGAAAAAGTTCTCTCCTTTATATAGTAGGGGAGTTTCAATCCTAGTACAAGTCTAAAATAGGTGAAAATCTTCTCTTCACAGTAAATATTGATTTCTAGTAGATATCGGGGGAGATTCGCTCTGTAATATCTGGTTGAGGACGGATATTACGTCTCTCTGCTTATCGTGCTTAACCATTTTTTCCTTTAGGCTCGAACCTTCACTCTGCTCGGACCCGATGTTCGGCCGTACCCGGTCCTAGGTGCACCATTCGTCCTCCCCGGGTTCAGAGATGTGGAACCTCTCGGTTTTACTCGAGGTCATACCAGATCGTGCTTCGCTCTCGTTTCTTTATCGGAGAATCGTGGGTAACTTTATCCCTAATTTTACCCGCACACAAAGTGTATGTATTAATCTTTCTATACACAACTCTTTTGACAACCTTTCATTTTCCAAAGGGTGCTTCATTTTAAATAATTCTTAATATATTCCCTTTCTCCTAAGAACGTGTAAGTTATTTGGTTTGCCTTCTTACGGATTATGCCTTTATCTCTTATTTCATTGATGATCTATCTTTTTCATTTATTATCTTCCAGTACTCCACATTTTAAAAGACTTTTCTTTCTTGGTTTACTAACTTCAGTGAACTTTTAAAATGTGCCAGGAGGTTCCTTTTTGCAGGGATAGCAGCCAACAGAGAGAAGTGGAAAAATGACTTTGCCGTATATATGTGAATTTGGATGGAGAGACGACTTCTGGAAATTGATGTAAGGATTAATATGTTGTGATCTATAGTCTCATTCTTTCTGGGAGCTAGGCAACATCCAATATAGAAGAAAGTTTAGCGGTTGATATATCAAAATCTTTCAATGAGTAAATTGAGATTAAGAGATCTTACTAACTTCTGCAATAAGCTTTGCATTTTTTTATTAGGTAAAAAGGCTAAATATACCCCTTTAACTTTCGGATATTGTCTACATTTAATTTTCGTTATACTATCCGGCCAAATTTATCTTTATTGTTATAATATCCGACCAAATTTACCCCTACCATCAACAAACTTTTAAAAATTACCCCTTGATCTGTTAGGTAATCTAAAATCTCCCAATTTTCTTTTGTTTAAATCACTTGTTGTTCTTCTCGCTCCACTATTGATGTGAATGCTAAAGGTACTAGACTGTACAGATTATTCATGGATATTTTTATTTACTATTGCACCCACTTCTTTTCTTGTGATAATGAGTTCGGAATTGGTTTAAAATTTTATTCATTTTTCAACCATATACACACCGTTGAATTTAGGGGGTCTATTTATTGTATATTATATGCAACTATTCATCATGTACGTACATGCATATTCGAATATATTTTATTATTTTTTGATTAATATAAAGTCCGATCGACTAATTTAAGCGTGTACAATGCGTTGGCATTAGATTAAAGCAAAGTTAAATTCGACAATGTAAAGTATTCGTGAAACTTCAACTTCTATCATTAATACTTGTAAAGTCTCCATACCTTTGGTGATCAAGTTGGGGTATTGTAAATAATTTTGAAATTTAGACAAGGTACCTAATTTATATTCTTCAATTTACTATACTTTGTTTACTAATCGTTGTATTATTTTAATATTTCTTTCTCATTTTATTTCAATTAAGAAAGCATGTAAATGCCTACTATTTCAAAAATAGTGGATCAAGAAGAAGAATAAGTGACTTAATTAAAATTATTTGGGAGATTCTAGGTCATCTGACGGACTGAGGGGTAATTTTCAAAAATTTACTGATGGTAGGGATAAATTTGGCCAGATAATATAACAGTAAGGGTAAGTTTGGCCGAATAATATAACGGTGGTTAGATGTAGAGAATATTGGGTAAATTTGGACCTTTTCCCTTTTTGTTACCATTTATGGTGCGAAGAGATAGCAAATCATAATCTAGAAGTTCGCTTGATCATTTTTTACTAGCATAGATAAACTAGATTTATTTGCTTTAATGTGATATTTTTTCCGTGGTTATTATTAAAAAAAAAATATTTTTTTCAGTCAATTTTCATACCTTTGAACATTCATTGTGTGTAATTGTTTTCTCTTTCCATTTAAATCTCATTAATATTCTGTTATAAATTCAAAAGAGAAAACATAACAACCTACACATAGAAACTGATTTTAGCGATTGACTAAGGGGTCGGTTATATGGCACATCTTATAAGCCATCAAAGGTACTTTTCTCTTATTTTTTCAATTATCTTCTTTTGAAAGTACCGATCCATAACTCACCTCTTCAACTTCTTATCCATAACTCCCAAATGACCATAACTGTCAAGTATCAATTTGTAAGTTAATGACACTTATGGCATTCCTCTACTTTACCTATATAAAATACTATTTTTGTCATGAAGAGTTCCACCCAAAGTTATTCATTTCATGTCATATTTGGAGTGATAATGTTTTTTGTCGTGGAATCAGTTGATAAATTTAGATATTATATTACTCTCTTTTCCTTGCAGAAAGATTGATATGTGCTGGTCGTGCCGCTATTTTCTAATTAGAATGATTACACGATTGATTGCACATGATATGGAACTGCGGAAGAAGCATACGGTTCATATAGTGATTGCTACTTTTTCCCGAGATTGATAAATATATAATTTACAGAAAACAAACCCGACAGACAAAAACATCATTCCTAAAAATATGAAATATATTACATCGATAGCACCAAAGTTCACCTCAAACCAAACTTAAGAAATTCTAAAACCTTCAAAATGCCAACTTTCTACAAAAAGCGTCGAAATATTCCCGGGCGACCCGATACTCAACCCGAATATATGCCCCAGTCCGAAATCATCATACGAACCTATTGGAACCTTCAAATCCCGATTCCGAGGTCGTTTACTCAAAAGTCAAACCTTGGTTAACTCTTCCAACTTAAAACATCTGAATTTAGAATTTTCTTTCCAAATCAACTGTGAACTTCCCGAAATTCAATTCCGACCACACGTACAAGTCATAATACCTAAAGTGAAGTTACTCAAGGCCTCAATCCACCAAACCACGGCGGTCGGGTCGTTACATTCTCCTCCACTTAAACATACGTTCATCCTCGAACGTGCTAAGAACTGCTCCGGAGTTGTCCAAAATCACTGTTCAATACCTCGTGCACCTGCTCGTGCCACCACAACCCAGTTGAGCACATTAGCTCGAGCCAGACTGAAGATCCTCCCTTTTATTTAGTCAATAAGCCTCAGAACCAAATTCCAACCTCCGAATTCTTCTACAAGATCTGATTCTAACATACGAATACCGTATCAATACACCTTTGCTGAATTCCCACCATGCACCACATGATTCACATGCCCATATTAATATCTTCCGACCACAATAGCTGCAATTTCACGAATCTGAAGCACGCAATACACCTCATAACACATGTGAGCCATGTTCCAACTCTCGCAATACCGCCACGACGAAAGAGATGTGTAGAAACTCATAACAACCTGCCATAACAATAAATCATGGGGTCTCTTCACCTAACAAGCACCATTACCCCATTCTGAACTAGATAATGATATATGCTCTTTAATATACCCTACATAACTCTGATCACACTGATCCCAGGTCCAATAACCTCGTCTCACCCAGTACAAGCTGCTCAGGTAATAAGCCGTCTTAAACACTGCCAAAATCTCATATGACGCCAATAATGCGCCAGCAGGCTACAAACTCGAATGCGATACATAAGGAAAAACAAACTCTGGAAAGGAACTATCCAGTCCGCGTAACAAATAAGACGGTCGAACAAACGCTATGAACACTTCTCAGAGAATGAGAAACAAAATATACAAGAATAGATATAGGGAACCATACTCAACATCTCACTGTTGCAGCGTGCAACCCGATACACACATGATACCGTTGCGGCGTGCAACCCGATCCAGACAACGTACCCGTGGCAGCGTGCCATCCGATCCACACATAACAATAAATAAGGAAATTACCATCAAGCCATAATGCTTATACCTACGGAATAACGAATATCGACTATTAGCACGCCAAGTGCAAAAATACCACCCTGGGGAGACGGATATCGCCATACGCCACAAAATCCAATCACGACTAAGGTGCGATAAATGACCTGTATCTCGAGAGACATCCTGCTCATATAATACCACAAGCTACACGGGACCCCAACACATTCTCATGTAATCCTGACGACGGGAATAACATCCAATGTCCGAAGACTCCTCTGTAAGCAACGCTATGCTGAATGAACATATCTGACCTGATGTAGAGCACACATTCACATTAGACCCATCAATAAACCTCAAGCCGGTTCTGATTATACCATACTGGGCTAATAACCTTTGAAGGATCCATAATAACCTTTTCCATGACACACAAGAACAACCGCCCAATCCGGAACGAACTCACACAATCCACAACCCAAGGATTAGAATGCCTCTCAAGTATAAACTCTCACATTTGTGATATTACCAAAATCTACATACTTGGTTTTAATCCTTAACAATCAAGTGACTAACATGCCCCATTTATATAAATCTACCCGTGGGGTACACTCCCACGACCTTTCGCTCAGGTAGAAAAGTTCGCACATCCATACCACCAACCGTTCTAAATTTGTAAAGCAAATCAAGAATCCGCAAATAAATACACAAAGCCTCTTACACAGAATGTCATTCTCAGGTGACAATAAAAAAAATGCCAGCTTACTCTGAACATCTAAATTTTTCCCCTGCTCATATGAGCCCGTGACATTCTTGTCAACACCGAACCACAACCTTGATTCCTCTACTTTCAAATTCCCATTCCGCTCACCACACCTATCATGCCGTTACGCAATATTACACGCATTCACCATAACCCTTGAACTACTAGTAGAATAACCACATTGACTAGAAACCTTTCACTTAGCTCATTTCAGAAGAACCAATGCAACACGCAACTGAATTCCCAAATCGCCGAAAATACCAACCTCAAGTCGTGATCTAATCCTCCATGACTCTTCCGGAATCCATTTACACAAAAAGTCTATTTGAATCCAATACCTCCTAGATCAATCAAGTTATGATGGCTGTCGAGCCCGCATACATCCACAAACCACATGTACAATTTCACACACCGACGGAACTAATCATTGCCACAATCATGCCGACTAAACCATTACTAACCGACCCACTTCTTTCAATTTAACCTCGGCTTGCCTTGGAAATAATTATAGCTCCATTCAAAGATGTAACGAACCCAATCCGCACTCATCCCGAGTGACCCGCATCACGAGACCACATCGTCTCATTACATTCTCCTTACGCGTACAATAGCATCTCCAACTGGTACGCCCATTCTGCAAGACCTTCCGCGAATCTGAATCTATTTCTTCCTTTCCTCCAATACTGCACTGCATACCCGATGATAACATAGAACATTCCAAGTCCTTAGGCACTACACCTTAATTCTTGAACCCACTATGACCGTTGTTGAGAGTCACCCACTCTGACATAGTCCCGAATATAACCAAACTCCAACGCTCTGCTAGCACATGAAGACCCTTTCAAAGAACCAACCGGGTGAACCATTTTTGTTGTACATCACATTCACATGAAGTATAAACTCTAAATCTTCCCAAAACCTGAACGTGAACCGATAAGGCAAGTATAACACACATTCATCAGGTTCCTTGCTCGAATTAATCCCGATATTTTATTTTCTTAGTCATAATTAATCCACCAACACATCGATAACCAGAAACCGCACAAGCAGACAATCACGCGACCCAATCGTAGACAGTGGGGCTCCCCCACTTAGCTTTAAGCTACCACCACATAATGTAAATGATCCCTCCTTCTCAACTATCATGATCACGTACCGTTAACCCGCCGAATATCTGGAAGTCTTTTGTTAAGCGCTTCATGAACATTCTGAATCATCAGTCACAATCACGTATTCAACCTCTTACCTTGTAGCAAGTACTATTCTTCGCAGAAGCTTCATTAATCTCACACAACCGCTAACCTGATCGCAGGAGATAAACCACCTGTAGAATTTCATGCCGACATCTTCCAACGACGGTGCATCTGGTACAACTACCATGAGTTCAGTAAATCCTCCTGAGCCCATGCTCGTCCACCAGCTGTACAAACGTGTTCCTTCCTCATTGACATCTACTGAAAGTTCAACAATACCTTCCAAACTCAAAGCCATGTTGCATACAAAACGATAATCAAATCTTCACACCCCTCATTATTTCAAGCAAACTCCTTTCTGCCACATTAAATCTTTCTCCGTACAGTAACCACCATTCCAATTATAATCCATGGACCTAGTCATTTTCCACCATGCCTCCCAAATCGCTCTAATCTTCCTCACTGTACGTGTCTATCCTACCACAGAATCCATATGCTACTCTGCCACTCCCACTATGGTCAAACCATCTCCTTTAAGCAACTTCTCGACCTCCGCTACTCATACTTGACCTGCTAGTAATTCATCCGCCGCGAGACACAACCCGCCATGCCCTTCCTCATACTTCGCTGCCCAAATATTGCCCCAAATCAAATCCATACATGTAGCACCTGAACTAATAAATTTCTCCCAACTCTAGACCTCCTGGAAGATCATCTTTCTCGAGCCATCAACATTAGAAACACCGATTCGATCCCGAAACCGCCACACACTGCTATCTCTAACAACCACTCCCCCAACACCATTTCACAACACTCTTCCCCGAAGGCGAATCGAAGAAGACCATAACACCGGAGAACTTTAATGCGTTCAACAAAGACAACGACACCACATCACAATTGAGAATTCCACCACGCCCGAAAATACCAAGTCTCGTCACTTCATCAACCAAAGCCTGAGCATTCATAGACTAATTGTCTTTCCTCCACTGGATTTAAATGCCGAACCCCTAAACCGTGCACTGAGAAATCCTCCTTTCGAGTCGTTCATTGCCTCTTCACATAGACGAGCACCTACCATCACACCAACACTGCACGATAATAACGTATGAAAATCATAGAAATCTGTACGTATCCTCAAATCCATAGGCACTACTGATACAGGGCATGAAACGACAGAGCCCCCTTCCACAAGACGATTATGGCAACTCGCTCGAGTACACAGGGAAAAACATCCTGCACCATATCTGCAGTACCATTAAAACTCCCTAATGCCCAATCGATAACAAGCTCTTCACGTCGCATAAGTTTGAGTAGGAAGGAAATAAAGGCATAAGCCTCAAAGCAATCAAACCGCATGAGGAGGAATAAAGAAGGGAAGTGCTCCTAACAGCCCTGTAGCCTCTGGAAGATAAGTACAAACGTCTCTGTACCGATCCGCAAGACTCTACTAGACTTGCTCATGATTCGTGAGACCTAAGTGAACCTAACGCTCTGATACCAAGCTATCATGACCCAAAATCCATAAAAGCCGTTATAAATACATTTGGGGAGAGAATCTCGGCCGAAATCACACCTTGAATCAAGGAAAAGCTTATTAATTAATCTATCATGGGATCCCCCACTATGTATTTTTAATTATATCCAAAGTAGGATTCCCCCACTATATTAAGAGTGGTTACCATCTATAAAAGGGGACACATTCATTCATTCACACATTTAGATTTATTGAGATTTATATAACATCTAGCTAATATTATCCTTTTTGGGCTTTGATATTGATTCATCATGTTCTCTTATCAATCACTCTCTATTCAATTTGGGTTTGTATTCATTCTTTTTACAGTTAAAATTCAATATATCTTTACATATTTTTCCAATTTGTACCAAGTTATACCACGTATCCTTAGAACTACGTATAAATTCAACTCTATCCGTTTTTCGGGTAAACCATTTGGCGCCCACCGTGGGGCTAAGGATAATAGTGGTTATTTGGTATGAATCTCTGTAAAACACACTATTTTACACTTTCTCTTGGAAGTGTCTTTGATTTCAGGTTAAAAACGACGAACTCTCCATTAATGGCCCTACCTATCGACAACGAAGCTGGCCTTCAAGATGAGAATAACAACCTGACGCTCGGGGATGAAAGGCCACTCATTGACCCCATTGGAACTCGGGCAGTAGATCCAATTGACGTTAATTTGCATGTGGCCATTGAGGCGAACCAAGGTTCCGACCCGGAAAATAACATTCATGGTGGAACTCGTTCTGCAGTTCAAAACTTCCAAAATGTTGGAGAAGACGGGATCACCCTGCGTATGATTTTCGAAATGTTGCAAGCTCAACATGTAGCGACAGCTTAGTTGCAGAGCCAAACCCAGGCACCAAGCAGGCCCGAGCCCGGTCCACCTCGAGAAGTCACCCACAAACGGGACCAGCTATAGTAAGATCAAATGAACAAGAATCGGGGACTAGTCCCGAAATTTTTAGGATGCTCGAGGAACTAACAAAACGAATTGAGTCAGGAGAAAAGAGGATTGAAGCAAACGACAAAAAAGTAGAAACTTATAACTCCAGGGTTGATCAGATCCCGGGGGCACCACCAATATTTAAGGGCTTAGATTCCAAAAAAATCGTACAAAAGCCTTCCCCCCCGAGCGCAACTCCTAAACCGATCCCCAAGAAGTTCCGTATGCCCTAAATTCATGAATATAATGGTATGACCGACCCCAACGAATATGTCACCTCTTACACATGTGCCATTAAAGGGAAAGATGTAGAAGACGACGAGATCGAATCCGTATTATTAAAGAAGTTCGGGCAAACCCTGTCAAAGGGAGCAATGATATGGTATCATAATTTACCGCCTAACTCTATCGATTCTTTTTCTATGCTTGCAGATTCTTTCATAAAAGCACATGTCGGAGCCATAAATGTTGAGACCAGGAAGTCGGACGTTTTCAAGGTAAGGCAAAAAGATAACGAGATGCTAAGAGGGTTCGTATCTTATTTCCAAATAGAATGAATGGATCTACCACCGATCACGGACGATTGGGCCATTCAAGATTTCACACAGGGACTGAACGAATGAAGCTCGATGGCTTCACGACAGTTGAAGTAGAACTTGATCGAGTACCCGGCTGCTACCTAGGCCGATGTACACAATCGATATCAATCAAAGATTAGAGTCGAAGATGATCAGTTGGGTTCTCGGTCCGTTATCAAAAGGGACATCGACCGAGAACTAAGGTCGAACAAGGACTAATACCGGCCGTATAACGGAGATCGTAAGGGTAGCGAACCGAGACACAACTCCATAGGAGGTAAAAGGAGAATTGATCGAGGCCAATGCTCTCGAGGGCTGATGAACAAGAATGGGTTCAACAGGCATACCGGACCTAAGGAAGCACCGCGATTATCAAAATATAACTTCAACATTGATGCATCCGCCATCGTGTCGGCTATCGGACACATCAAAGATACTAAATGGCCTCGACCTCTGCAGTCCGATCCAACCTAGAGATATCCCAATCAAATGTGCAAGTATCATGACACCCATGGCCATAGAATGGATGATTGCAGGCAGTTGAGAGAGGGGGTAGCCTGGCTATTCAATGAAGGGCACCTTCGAGAGTTTTTAAGTGATCGGGCCAAGAACCATTTCAAAAACAGAGAGTTCAATAGACAAAACAAACAAGAAAAGCCACAACACATCATCCACATGATCATCAGAGGGATCGATGTCCCCCAGGGGCTGGTGCATAAGCACACTAAGATGTCGATTATAAGAGAGAAGAGGTCTCGAACTCAGGATTACATACCTAAAGGAACCTTGTCCCATAACGATGCACTGGTAATATCTGTACTTATGAATAAACTCAAGTTAAGCGTGTATTAATTGATCCAGGTAGTTTGGCCAACATCATTCGATCAAGGGTCGTAGAGCAACTCGGTCGATAGGACCAGGTCATGCCACAAATTCGATATGGCATGTGAAACTACTAAGGGAGAGATAATTTTGCCAGTAAATGTGTCCGGGACTATCCAAGAAACGAGGTTCCACGTGATCGAGGGCGACATGAGATATAACACCCTATTCGGGAGGCTATGGATCCACAACATGAGAGAAGTACCCTTGAACCTTCACCAGGTTCTAAAATTCCCAACACCAGAGGGAATCAAAATGGTCTACGGGGATAAACCGACCGCAAAGGAAATGTTTACCGTTGATGAAGTGATTCCGATATCATCACTATCATCGACAAAGGGATCGGATTCGAAGGAGAAATAGGACACAAAATAACAATCACAAACATCAACCTCGACCCAACTAGAGAAGCAGAAGACTAAAGAAGATGATGATTACGAGATCCCTCGATCCTTCATGGTCCCCGATGATTCTGACACTACCAAATCAATGGTCGAAGAACTGGAGCAAATCACGCTAATCGAACATCTTCCCAAGCAAAAAGGATCCCATCGCAAATAACCACTCATAGACTAAGCTTGGATCCGAAATTCCATCCGGTAAAGCAAAAAAGAAGGCCCCAGTCTGAGGTCAAACATGCCTTCATCAAGGACGAGGTAACCAAACTTCTTAAAATAGGATCCATTCGAGAAGTAAAATACCCCGAATGGCTAACAAACGTGGTGGTAGTCCCTAAGAAGGGAAACAAACTTAGAATGTGTATGGATTATAAAGGCCTGAATAAAGCATGCCCTAAGGATTCTTTTCCTTTGCCTAATATCGATCGTATGATCGATGCCACGGCTGGCCATGAGACTCTTAGTTTTCTCGATGCCTACTCCGGGTACAACCAGATACAGATGAACCCGGAGGACCAGGAAAAGACCTCATTTATCACTAAGTACGGTATCTACTATTATAACATAATGCCATTCGGTCTAAAAAATACTAGTGCAATTTATCAACGCCTAGTAAACCGAATATTTGAAAAACAAATAGGAAAATCAATGGAAATTTATATTGATGATATGTTAGTTAAGTCCCTGTGAGTAGAGGACTATTTAAAGCATTTGCAGGAAACTTTCGATATACTGAGGGAGTACAATATGAAGCTCAACCCCAAAAAATGTGCATTCGGGGTTGGCTCGGGCAAGTTTCTTGGTTTTATGGTGTCCAATCGGGGAATTGAGATCAACCCCGATAAAATCAAAGCTATCGAGGATATCACGACAGTGGATAATGTAAAGGCCGTGCAGAGGCTAACGGGACGGATAGCCGCCCTAGGGCGATTCATTTCGAGATTCTCAGATAGGAGCCACCGATGTTTCTCACTATTTAAGAAGAAGAGCAACTTTGCATGGACTACGGAATGCCAGCAGACTTTGGAGGAACTAAAGCAGTATTTATCAAGCCCGTCACTACTTCATACCCCAAAAGTGGACGAGTAGCTTTACCTGTACTTAGATGTCTCGGAGATAGCGGTAAGTGAAGTCCTGGTTTAAGAAGAACAAGGTACGCAATTCCTTATTTATTATGTCAGTCAGACCTTAGGCGAGGCCGAAACTAGATATTCACACTTAGAAAAATTAGCGCTTGCTTTGATAAGCGCCTCTAAGAAACTAAAACCATATTTCCAATGTCATCCAATATGTGTTGTAACAACTTATCCTCTTCGAAATATTTTGCAGAAACCCGAGCTTTTAGGTCGATTGGTCAAATGGGCCATAGAAATCAGTGGGTATGATATTGAGTATCGACCCCGAACCGCCATCAAATCTCAAATCTTGGCGGGCTTCGTGGCTAATTTTACGCTGGCCTTTGTACTCGGGATTAAAAAAGAACTACTGATAAAATTGGGTACCACTTCGGGAGTCTGGACCCTCTTTACGGCCGGTACCTCAAACGCGAAGGGGTCCGGACTAGGCATCGTACTAAAATCACCCACAGGTAATATAGTTAGACAGTCTATCAGAACTACCAAATTGACTAACAATGAGGCCGAGTGTGAGGCCATGATTGCAGGTCTCGAACGAGCTAGAAGCTTGGGAGCAGAAGTCGTAGAGGCTAAGTGTGATTCCCTCCTCGTGGTAAACCAAGTTAACGTGACTTTTGAAGTCTGAGAAGATCGAATGCAGAGGTACTTGGATAAACTATAGGTGACTCTATATCAGTTTAAGGAATGGACCTTGCAACATGTACCCCGAGAGCAGAACAACGAGGCCGACACTCTTGCAAACATAGGTTCATCGGTCGAAGATGACGAACTCAACTCGGGGATTGTCGTACAACTCATGAGATCGGTAATCGAAGAAGGTCACACCGAGATAAACTCCACAAGTTTAACCTGGGATTGGAGAAACAAATACATAGAGTACTTCAAGAACGGGAAGCATCCATCAGATCCAAAGGAATCGAGAGCTCTGCGTACAAAGGTATCATGGTTCACCTTGTCCGAAGACAGAACGATGTATAGAAGGACGTTCGATGGACCATTGGAAATATGTTTGGGATCGGGAGATACCGATTACATCCTACGGGAAATTCACGAGGGCACTTGTGGAAATCTTTCTGGTGCCGATTCGCTGGTTCACAAAGTAATCAGAGCAGGGTATTATTGGACCGATATGGGCAAGGATGCAAGGGAGTTCGTTCGAAAATGCGATAAATGCCAAAGGCATGCGCCCATGATTCATCAACCTGGGGAACTACTCCACTCGGTCCTATCTCCATGGCTTTTCATGAAATGGGGAATGGACATCGTTGGCCCCCTCCCATCGGCCCCAGGTAAGGCTTAGTTTATTTTGTTTATGACTGATTATTTCTCTAAATGGGTTGAAGCACATTGTCGATTTCATTTGGGACCACATCATATGTCGATTCGGGATGCCATCCGGGATTGTATGTGATAATAAAAAACAATTCATCGGCAACAAAGTAACTAAATTTCTCAAGGATCACAAGATCAAAAGGATCCTATAACCACCTTATCATCCCAGCGGGAATGGACGAGCCGAATCGACCAACTAAACCATCATCCAAAGTCTTAAGAAGAGATTGACCGACACCAAAGGAAAATGGAGAGAATTACTACCCGAGGTCCTATGGGCATACCGCACAACATCGAAATCCAGTACCGGAGCAACACCATTCTCATTGGTTTATGGCGCCGAAGCTCTGATCCCGATCAAGGTCGGAGAACCTAGCATCAGGTTTTTATATGTAACAGAGGAGTCGAATAACGAGACCATGAATACAAGCCTAGAATTGTTGGATGAAAGTCGAGAAGCCGCTCTCGTCCGATTGGCCGCCCAAAAATAGTGGATCGAAACGTACTACAATCGAAGAACCAATCTTTGACATTTTAACATCGGGGACTTAGTGCTAAGAAAAGGCACCCTCAACACCCAAAATACGAATGAAGGGGAACTGGGTCTGAACTGGGAAGGACCGTATCAGGTTATCGAAATCTTCGGAAAAGGATCCTACAAGCTCACTATGATAAACGGCAAACAACTTCCGAGCAATTGGAACGTATTGCACCTAAAACGATACTACTGCTAAGGTACGATCCTCCCATGTTCATTTGTATTTCAAAACTAACCCTTGCAGGTGTTCGGCCAGAAACAGGGATGTATTCTTCAACACGAAGCCTTTAGGTCTGAAAGCACGTGTTGCACTCTTTTTTCCTTAGACCGATTTTGTCCCAAATGGGTTTTCCTGCGAGGTTTTTAATGAGGCAACCATTGATCGTGCTAACTTAGAAAAATTCAACAGTATCTGAGGCCTCTTTACAATCAACCTAGAATACTGGGGGGCATTGCCTTCGAATATCAAGTTCAATGCAAGGGAGTTACTTCATGGCAACAGGGTCTCGATAGGAGAAATTTTTAAGGGCCAAATGGTCAAACGAACCATGCTCGCGTAGTTTGCTCGAGCCCTAGCACAAAATATGTACGCATGTATAATGACTTATAAAGAGAAATTTATTCTTTACCGATATCGCATACCTCATAAAGGTTCTTCTATTTCATATTCTTGATATATTATGCAAACAGGTTTAAGGGCCGACCATGACCAGAGTTTGAATGATTACCCCCCATAAATTGGGGACTGCCGTCCGAAAAATCAATGAGATCGAATTATATAAACTCCGAAGATCATAAGCACAAAAGGAAAATCACGAACTAAAAAGGGATTTCTATAGGCCACGGCCACCCCACTCGAGGACTGATACTTCGGGCAAGCTCGAAAGTAAAACGGGAAAATAAGCCCAAGACGCAAATCCCGGATTAAAAAGGCTACGGCTGAATTAACACGAATCGGAGACGTCCGAATTTCGTAACAAAACAGGCCTTCGAAATCAATCATAAACCGGTTAAAAAGGCTACCCCCTGCAAAATCATAAAATGCTTCGATAATATCAAGCCTCGAAAACTCTAATGAGTACAAAATTGTATGAACTCTCGAACAATTCCCTATTTCATGCTAAGGCATTACATGTTTCGCAAATACGAATGATAAGAAACTCTTTCAAGCCAAAAAGGGGACAAAGGCATAAATAATCTTTTTACAAAAGCCTAAGGGTTACTTTACTTCGAGTTCGAGCAAGCACTAACTCGAACATAAAGCCTAAGGGTTGTTTTTTGTCTTGAGTTCGAGAGACCGTCCTCGCTCAAATAAAAAACCTAAGGGTTATTTTACTTCGAGTTCAAGCAAGCACTCACTCGACCATAAAGCCTAAGGGATATTTTTTGCCTTGAGTTCGACAGACCGTCCTCGCTCAAATAAAAAACCTAAGGGTTACCTTACGTCGAGTTCGAGCAAGCACTCACTCGACCATAAAGTCTATGGGCTATACTAATTCGGTTCCAATCAAATTGTTTAAACCTCAGATCTTAGAATACAACTTCATAATTCTATAAGTCAGAAAGGAAGAAAGTTTTTTATATATGACAAAAATCATTTACAAGGGCAACATAGTTTCTGTACAAAAGACCGAAACGGTCTTAAAAGAAACACAAAACATACTAATCCTAAAGGACTTAGTCCTCTCCAGGAGCATCGTCTTCGCCCTAGAGGCCTCATTCGCTTACAAATCCGCTCATACTCGCGGTATCATCATCATCATCAGGGAAGGCCAACACTCTGGCTTCGGCTTCAAGCTCCTTAGCATTCTCGAACTCAGCTATAAGATCGAAGCCACGAGCATGGATCTCCTCGAGAGTCTCCCTTCGAGACTGGCATTTAGCATGCTCAACAACCCAGTTTGCCCGAGCCTGAGTAGCCTCGGCAACCTCCTTTTCTCGAACCTGAGCAGCTTCAACATCGGATCGATAGATGACCACCATTGCATCAGCATCAGCCATGGCTGCTTCGACCTCCTATTTTGCCGCTGCAAGTTCTGTGGCCAGTCTCTCTCGATCAGAAGTTGCTGAGCCCAACCGAGACTTGAGCTCCTCGATTTCCTTGGCTTGCACCAAGGCCTTCTCTTTCAATCTTCGGAGTTGGGTCTCTGCCGAGGCCAGTTGAGCTCGGGCAGCCTCCTTTTCTGAGGCAAGGCGGTCCATGTTATTTTTCCACACTTCGGCCACCGCCTTCACTGCGTCTACTTCAACAAGAAGTTGCCTGATCACATCAAACTTTTACTGGACCTGTGGAACCAAACTATTAGCCATCACGCTCGAGTCAGTGTCATTAACTTCAAAGATTCGTTTTACCTACTCGGACAAATCGACTTGTTCTTTCTGAGCTGCTTCTAGCTCAGCCTGAAGTCCTTTTGCTTCTCCCTCTCTCTGCTCACTGAGAAGCTTGAAGGCATCTCTCTCCACAGTAAGCCCTCGGATTTCGGCTTCGTACCGGTTTAGCTCCCCTCGGGATCGAAGAAACACCTTGTGATAAAGCATAGAGGCCTACGAAAGTAGAGAGAAGGAATTATGCAAGGAAAGAAAAATACAAGTATGAAAATTGACAAAGAAAAGATGAACTTACCCGATTCAGGGCCTGTTGAGCTTCGTTGAAAAGACAAGAGAGTCCCGCCTCACCCGAGCTCTTCTTCGGAGCCTCCAAATCACTCAGACTGGTGGCATCTTCTACCCCGACAAAATAACCATAGAAAGGAACTTCCTCTCCATGGGCTCCCTCCCCATGACAAATATCCACGGCCTGGGCGTCACGTATCATCGACTGCAAAAATGAAGGAAACGAGGGGGAATCCCTAATCTCTATTGCCCTAAGTAGGTTTTTCAGGGTACAACCTCCGTCTTGGGGAGCCTCGAGCTTAGTTTATGTACCGGTATCCACCGCCTCTTCGACGGTCTCTTTGCCCCGAGGTAAAACATCCTCGGTCCCCCTCGGCTCGGGAACTTGCGTCGAAGTCTCCTCCCAACCTCATCAAGCCTGGACGGAGCAGTATCAACTTCTACCAGTACCAAAATATTTTGAATATCGGTGCTAGCTAGTGCATGGGCCACCAGCCCAGAGTCACCTTCTTCTTCTTCTTCTTGTTATTCTTCTTCTTCTTCTTCTTCTTTTAGACTTAGGATCGACTAGATAGTCAGTGGGATTGTTTTCCCCTTAGGTTTACGAGCCGCTCTTTTCTTGGGTTTCTGACCCTCTGAGTCCGAGTCCCTTTTTCTCTTAATCACCTTCGCCGGTTTTGAGATAGGCGATAAAGGTTCTTTATCACCTGACGGGCGTCTCATGGACACATCTTTTCCCAGACCTACAAAAAATAGAAAAGAATAAAAATAAGTAAAACTTATGCTGGAAAAAAATGCTTGAATGATAGGCAAATCGGTAAGCTAAGAAGAAGGTTTACCGTGAGTACCAGCCTCCCACCGGCCCTTTGACAACTCGCGCCACGCGCACTCAGCGTATGTCGACGTCGAAAACAGGCTCCTGACCTTGTTATCAAGATGGGGAACTGCGCTCGGCATCCAAGCAATGGCTGTATCGAGAAAAACACTGATAAGAAGGGATGAAGAAGTAAAAACAGCCAACGAAAATTAAAAATGGCATCATACTTACGTTTCATATTCCATTTCTCAGGAAATGGCATGCTCTCGGCCGGGATTAGGTCCGTGGTCTTCACCCGAACGAATCGGCCCATCCAGCCCTGATCTTTGTCTTTATCGATACTCGAGGTGAACGCCTTAGTGCCCCGACATTGATGATTTTTCAGCCCACCTCGGTAGAGTCGAGGTCTATATAATCTTATGAGGTGGTCAAGGGTAAAGGAGAGCCCGTCGATTTTGCTCACGAAGAAATGGAGCAGTATTACGATCCTTCAGAAAGAAGGGTGAATTTGGCCGAGGGTCACTTGGTATTCTTTGCAGAAATCGACGATGACTGGATCAAGGGGACCCAGCGTGAAAGGATAAGTGTAAACACTCAAGTACCCTTCCACATAGGTAGTGATCGCTTCCTCCGGTGCCTGTATCATGACCTCTTCATTTTCCCAATTGCAATCTATCTTCACCAAATCAAGAAGGCTCGCATCGACCAACAACCGATGAGGGCTTCTCGACCTTAAAGTCAAAATCGTTAACATACCCCCCGGGAATGAGTTCTTAAAGGCATGGCTCCACCACTGGTTTCTCACCGGCCGGCCAAGATGAGGAAGCAACCTCTTTCTACGGAACGGTTTTAGATATTTTTGTCATATAAATGTTTGTGAACAAAGAAGAAGGGAGTATTTGGTGTTCTGAGAAGAACAAACAAAGAAATTCTAAAACCTGGAAATAGGGAGCTTTGGGGAAGGCAAAGAACTGTGAAGATTGGAATGAAAAAGATTAGAAGGTAAAAGTTTGAAATAATGAAGAAGGGGCTATTTATAAATTTCACAGTGGCAGTTCAAAATTGGTAGTGGCCGACCATCGACTGACGTGTATTTAATACCTTGGTAACTGGACCGATGGGACATTTGTCACATACGTCACAATCAGGCTCGTCGCAGACGTCAGTATTCATATAGTCAAAAGTTGAAAAATCATATCGTTTCTCGCCACCTTCTTTCCGAGAAACGGGGGGACTATCTATATACGGTCAAAATCGAGTTTTTCCTTCGTGTGGCTAATCAAGATTGGAGCATGATGGACCGAGGTTCGTCATTATAATATCGAGCTATGATGTGAAGTTGGAAGGTCGAGCTCGAGACCTAGAGACCGATCAATATTGAGATCGAGCTCGAGACCCAGAGACTGATTAATACCAAGATCGAGTCAAGATCGAGCTCGAGACCCAGAGACCGATCAATACCGAGACCGGCCAAGATCCAGACCGAGCCAAGGAACAAAAAAACCGTTATAACTGCATTTGGGGAGAGAATCTCGGTAGAAATCATGTCTTGAATCAATGAAAAGCTTATTAATTAATCTATCATGGGATCCCCACTATGTATTTTTAATTATATCCAAAGTAGGATTCCCTCACTATATTAAGAGTGGTTACCATCTGTAAAAGGGGACATATTCATTCATTCACACATTCAGATTTTTTGAGATTTACATAACATCTAGCAAATATTATCCTTTTTGTGCTTTGATATTGATTCATCATATTCTATTATCAATCACTCTTTATTCAATTTGGGTTTGTATTCATTCTTTTTTACAATTAAAATTCGATATATCTTTACTTATTTTTGCAATTTGTATCAAGTTATACCACGTATCCTTAGAACTATGTATAAATTCATCTTTATCCATTTTTCGGGTAAACACAAACATTAAAAGCAAACATCGTGGAAATTTGTTAGCTCGTCGCACACACCAAACAAAGTGGGAATCTCAGTTTCCAGCGACAAAAAAAAGGGGTCACCGGAGAAATTCTTTCTCCGGCTAGATCTGACGAGATCCGCCGGAGCAGCAGGCAAACAGAAACGGCATACACCAGGCCGCCGAAACATCGAGCTCAACAACAATAACAAACAAATCAGCACCAAAAGGAGATAGACATGGCAGGAAAATGAGAGAGGGGATGGGAGCAGTGGCAGAGCCAGATGTTTTATTAAGGGGTGTCAAAATATATAAAAGTAAACATACCTGAAAATTAAGAGGGGTCAATACATAGCATACATACTTATAAATTATTTTTTACTTACGTACATGTCACGACTGAAAATCCTAACCCGTCGTGATGACGCATAAAGGTGGTATTAGGCAAGCCGACATTACGAAATAATTCCAACACTTTTCATAGAAAATGAATTAAAGCAGTTTAAATAACAAAAATGCTCATAAACAAGGATAGAAACCCAAAACTCAACGCGGAAGTTTCCAAATATCGGGGTGTCACAGAGTATATGAGCATCTATGCATCACAAGTCTGAAAAACACTGTCTAGAATAGTCTGAAACTAAATATAATAAGCGGGAAGATAGGAAAGGAGAGACAAGGTCTGCGAAAGGCTGGGCAGCTACCTTGGAATCTCCCAAAAGATCAACTGTGCGATGAAGTCAATACCCACCATTTCCGGAAACACCTGGATCTGCACACGAAGTGTAGGGTATAGTGTGAGTACACCCAACTCAGTAAGTAACAAGACTAAATGAAGAACTAAAAGTAGTGACGAGCATCACAGTTAAAGTTCAATTACAGTAATTTCAAAATAGGTATGTAGGCATGCTTTCAAGTTCGATAATTAAAGCCAAAACTGTTAATTCATATCAAGTTCAACTAAAACAGAAGATAATATCTCTCAGAAATTTCAAGAAGTGATATATGACAGCTGAAATGCAATAATAATGAAGTCAAATGCACCCTCACAGAGCAGCAGTCACTCAGTCCTCCCATTCACTCCAACCTCTCAATCACTCATTTCTCACAGTCAGTCATTCTCTCAGTCACTCAGCACTCAGCACTCACACTCAGTAGGTACCTGCACTCACTAGGGGTATGTACAGACTTCAGAGGGGCTCCTTCAGTTCAAGCGCTATAACAAGCCAATCATGGCATATATCAGTGAAATATGCTGCGGCGTGCAGCCCGATCCCATAAATATCCTCACATTCCGGCCCTTGGCCTCACTTAGTCATCAACCTCTCCAGTCTCTTGGGCTCTCAAAAATCATGATAATCAGCCCAAACAACAATGACATAATGTATCAATAATGAATAATAGAGATTGAGATGTAATATGCAAGTAAAGTTGTGACTGAGTACAAAACAACAATTTAGTAGATAATTCAACATATACACGACCTCTGTGGGTCCCTACAGTGTCAACACATGGTCTAAACATGATTTCTAACATAATTTGCAGTTCAGTTTCTCTAATACGTGGAAAATGTATGGATAACATCAGATTATTCAACTATACAGTTCCATGGAATTGGCCGAGCCACAATTTCTATGGTGCACGCCTACACGCCCGTCACCTAGCATATGTGTCACCTCAAAACCAAACACATGACACATAATATGGGGTTTCGTACCCTCAGAACCAAATTATGAACTGTTACTTACCTCAATCCAAGCAACTCTCTACTCCAACACACCCTTGCCTTGCGAAACGGCCTCTGAATGCCTCGAATCTAGCCATAAATAATTCGATATAATCAATACGGGCTAAAAGAATCAATTCCAGAAGAAAAAAACTAAGTTATTAATAAAAAGTCAAAAATCGACTCAAAAGCCGCCCCCCAAGGCCCACGTCTCGATATTCGATAAACGTCATAAAACCCGAAAACTCACCCAAAGCCATACCAAATTTATCAAAATTCGACCCCAAATCATCAACCAAATCCCCAAATGAAACTCTCCAAATCCCTAGCCTCAAACTCATAATTTACACCTTAAATATACACCAACTAGGTGGGAAAATCAACGGGGAAGCAATATTATTGATTGAAAATGAGCACTAGGACTTACCTCAAGAATCCCTTCAAACATCCTCTCAAGAATCGCCAAAATCCGAGCTCAAAATATTTAAAATGAAGCAAAATCGCGAACCCTCGTATTTAGGTGTTCTGTCTAGCACTTCCGCTTCTGTGAAAACTTAACCTCTTCTGCGAAGCAACCACTCACGTACATCTGCGGCTTCTTCCTCTTCTACGGCCCCTGACTACACTCATGCGAACTTGCTTCTCCGAGCCTCCAAGCCTCTTCTGCGGAACCCAGTTCCTTGCCCAATTCCGCTTCTGCGGTCCCCCTGCCGCATCTGCGGTCACACAGGTTCGGCAATTCCCTCGCACCTGCGGCCACGTGCACGCTTCCCTCCAAATACGCACCTGTGCAACCCAGTCCGCACCTGCGAGCTCGCACCTGCGATCAAAGCTCCGCAAGTGCGGTTACACCAACGGAGTCCAGCTTCAGCAATCTCCCAACTTCAACTTTTGATCCGTTAACCATCTGGAATCAACCCGAGGACCCCGGGACCTCAACCAAACATACCAACAAGTCCTAAAACCTCATACGAACTTAGCCGAGGCCTCAAATCACATCAAACAACTTCAAAAACATGAATCGCACCCCAATTCAGGGCTATTGAAACTAAGGAATTTCAATTTCTACAAATGATGCCGAAACCTATCAAATCATGTCTGATTGACCCCAAATTTTGCACACAAGTCACAAATGACATTACGGACCTACTCCAACTTCTGGAATCAGAATCCGACCCCGATATCAAAAAGTTCACTCCCGGTCAAACCTTCCAAAAGTTCCAACTTTTGCCATTTCAAGCATAATTCCACTACGGACCTTCAAATCACAATCCGGACACGCTCCTAAGTCCAAAATCACCCAACGGAGCTAAGGGAACCGACAAAACTCCATTCCGGAGTCGTTTACAACTAAGTTAATATCTGCTCAATCATTTCAACTAAAGCTTTCAACCATGAGACTAAGTATCTCAATTCATTACGGAACCTCACCGGACCCGAACCGACTACCCGACAAGTCACATAACATCTATAAAGTAAAAAATGAGCAGTAAATGGGGGAACAGGTCTACGACTCTCAAAACGACCGGTTGGGTCATTACATCCTCCCCCTCTTAAACAAACATTCATCCTCGAACGGGTCTAGAATAAGTGTGGATATCTGCTCCGCATCTCCCGTCGGTCTGCCAAGTAGCCTCCTTAACTGGCTGACCTCTCCACTGCACCTTCACTGAAGTTATGTCCTTTGACCTTAACTTTCGAACCTGCTGATCCAAAATGGCCACCCGCTCCATATCATTAGTCAAATCACCATCCAATTGAACTGTGCTGAAATCCAAAACATGGGATGGATTGCCGACATACTTCTGGAGTATGGAAACATGAAACACTCGATGCACACTCGACAAACTAGGTGGTAAGTCAAGCTTGTAAGCCACCTCTCTATCCTCATAAGTACTTCAAATGGCCCAATATACCGAGGGTTCAACTTGCCCTTCTTCCCGAACATCATAACACCCTTAATGGGTGAAACCTTGAGCAGAACCTTCTCCCCAACCATGTAAGCAACATCACGGACCCTCCTATCGGCATAACTCTTTTGTCTAGACTGCACTGCGCGAAGCTGCTCCTAAATCAATTTAACCTTGTCCAAAGAATCCTGAACCAAGTCAGTACCTAATAGCCTAGCCTCACCCGGCTCAAACCAACCCAACGAAGATCTACATCGTATCCATACAAAGCCTCATACGGAGCCATCTGAATGCTCGACTGGTAGCTGTTGTTGTAGGCAAACTCCACGAGCAGCAGAAACTGATCCTAAGAACCCCCAAAATCGATGACACAAACGAGTAACATGTCCTCCAATATCTGAATAGTGCGCTCGGACTGTCCGCCCGTATGAGGGTGAAATGTTGTGCTCCACTCAATCTGGGTGCCCAACTCTCGCTGCACGGCTCTCCAAAACTGCGATATAAATTGTGCGCCCCGATCTGAAATGATGGACACTGGCACACCGTGAAGACGAACAATCTTTCGGATGTAAATCTCAGCCATCCGCTCTGAAGAATAAGTAGTCCCAACTGGAATGAAGTGCGCAGACTTGGTCAGCCGATCCACAATCACCCAAATAGCATCATACTTCCTCGAAGTCCGTGGGAGCCCAACTACAAAGTCTATGGTGATCCGCTCCCATTTCCACTGTGGAATCTCTAACCTCTAAAGCAGTCCTCCCGGTCTCTGATGCTCATACTTCATCTGCTGATAGTTGAGGCACCGAGCTACAAACCCCACTATATCCTTCTTTATTCTTCTCCTCCAATAATGCTGCCTCAAGTCTTGATACATCTTAAGAATTAACTCACGTAGACCATCAAAGATAGGCACACAAATCCGACCCTGGATCCTCAATACCCCATCATCCCCAATAGTAACATCTCTGGCATCACTGTACTGAACCGTGTCCTTAAGGAAAAGCAAATGGGTATCATCATATTGGCGCTCTCTGATGCAATCATATAAGGAAGACCGAGAAACCATACAAGCTAGAACCCGACTGGGCTCCGAGATATCTAATCTCACGAACTGGTTGGCCAAGACCTGAACATCAACTACAAGAGGTCTCTCACCAACAGGAATGAATGCAAGGCTACCCATACTCACCGCCTTTCTACACAAGGCATCGGCCACCATATTGGCCTTCCCGGGATGATTCAGAATAGTGATATCATAGTCCTTTAGCAGCTCCAACCATCTCCGCTGCCTCAAATTTAGATCCTTCTATTTGAACAAGTGCTGGAGACTCTGATGATCCATAAATACCTTACAAGACACACCGTAGAGATAATGCCTCCAAATCTTCAATGCTGAACGATGGCAGCCAACTCCAAATCATGAACATGGTAGTTCTACCCATGGGGCTTCAACTGACGTGAAGCATAAGCAATCACTCTACCCTCCTGCATCAAGACACACCTAATACCGATCCGAGAAGCATCACAATACACTGTATAAGAGACTGAAGCTGAAGGCAGAACTAGAATTGGAGTTGTGGTCAAGGCAGTCTTGAGCTTCTAAAAGCTCTTCTCACACTCATCCGACCACCTGAAAATAGCACCCTTCTGGGTCAATTTGGTCAAAGGCGATGCAATACACGAGAAATTATTCATGAAGCGACGATAATAACCGGCCAAGCCGAGAAAGCTCTGAATCTCCGTAGTTGAGGACGGTCTGGGCCAACTCTGAACCGCCTCTATCTTCTTCGGATCTACTTGAATCCCCTCACTGGACACCACGTGCCCCAAGAACGCTACTGAACTAAGCCAAAACTCATATTTGGAAAACTTAGCATAAAGCTTCTCCTCTCTCAACCACTGCAACACAATCCTCAAACGCTGAGCATGCTCCTCCTGGCTACGAGAGTACACTAGGATGTCATCAATGAACACTATGACAAACGAATCAAGATAAGGCTGAAATACACTATTCATCATATGCATGAATGTTGATGGGGCGTTGGTCAGCCCAAAAGGCATCACAAGGAACTCATAATGACCATAACGGGTCCTGAATGCTGTCTTTCAAATATCTGAGTCCTGATCTTCAACTGGTGATACCCAGACCTCAAGTCAATCTTAGAGAATACCCTCACTCCCTGAAGCTGGTAAAATAGATTATCAATGTGCGGCAAATGATACTTGTTCTTGATTGTAACTTTGTTCAACTGCATGTAATAAATGCACATCTTCATAGTACCATCCTTCTTCTTCACAAACACAATCGGTGCATCCCAAGGTGACACACTAGGCCTAATAAAACCCTTATCAAGAAGTTCCTAAAGCTACTCCTTCAATTCCTTCAACTCAGCTGGTGCCATACGATACAGTAGAATAGAAATGGGTTGAGTGCCCGGCACCAAGTCAATATCCCTATCGGGCGGCATGCCCGACAGGTCTGCAAGAAAAATATCCGAAAAATCTTGCATCACCGGAATAACATCAATTGTAGGAGTATCAGCACCAACATCCTTCACATAGGCCAAATAAGATAAACAACCCTTCCCAACCATCCGTTGGGCCTTCAAATATGAAATTACCCTGCTGGGAACATAGTCTAGAGAACCTCTCCACTCAATCCTTGGCAACCCCGGCATCACCAATATCACGGCCTTAGCGTGACAATCCAGAATAGCATGACATGGAGACAACCAATCCATACCCAAGATCACGTCGAAGTCCACCATACTAAACAATAAGAGATCAACTCTAGGCTCCAATGCCCCAATAGTCACTACACACGACCGATATACACGGTCCACAATAATAGTATCGCCCACTGGCGTAGATACATGAATAGATAAAACTAAGGACTCAGGGGGCATATCCAGATAATGAGAAAAATACGATGATACATATGAATAAGTAGAACCAGGGTCAAATAATACAGAGGCATCCCTGTGGCATACTGAGACAATACCTGTGATCACTACATCAAAAGCAATAGCATCTGGCTAGGCAGGTATAACATAGAATCGGGCCTGGCCGCCACCTGATCGGCCTCCCCCTCTTGGGCGACCCCTAGTTGACTGAGCCCCACCCCGAGCTGGCTGGGCGGGTGGTGAAGTAACTGGTGCTGAAGTCACAGCCTGACTCCTCTATTACACTGGACCTCTCAGGAAACAAGGACACTGCCTCTACGTATGCCCAAACTCCCTACACTCAAAGAAACTCCTTGGTGCTGGTGGTGGGGACTGAAGGGAGAACCGCACACTAGGATAACTGCTAGAAGGACCCGGCATAGATGAACCCTGAGCTAATGGAGCACGGGACGAACTCTGAGCTGGAAGGGCACTGAGAGGTGACTTACCCTGATAAGAAATGAACAGTGCGTTGGGGAGTTGAAGGAAAATGTTGGGTAGAAGTACGCATTTTTGTGGCCCATTCTGCGGCCATAGAACCACCCTGCGGATCGCAGACTGGCCGCAGAGTGGGGTAGATTTTTGGGGCATTTTTGATGCCCAATTTCGCTGCCATTATGCGACCGCATAACCATTTTGCGGGCCACATTCTTGTCGCATATCCCACCTTAGGATTTTTCTGGGGGAGGTTCTGCGGTGCACTACGCGACCGCGAACCATTTTGCGGTGCATTATGCCACCGCAGAACAGGTCTGCGAGCCGCATAGTGACTGCAAACCAAGTCAGTATTTTTCCCGTTTTGGCACCCACTTTCGCGGTCATTTAGCGGATCACATAACAATTATGCGGTCGCATATGCAACCGTAGAACTCGTTCTGGAGCTTCATTTTTGGGGTTTTTAAACCCGACCCAATTTCGTTAAAACACACCCCATAGACCATTTTGAGCACATTTATGATATTTTAGAGTGAGAGGGAGAGTTCTTAGAGTGGGGAGCAATCTTTAACCATTACCCATAAATTCTTACTCAATCATTGAGGATTAACAAATGAAGTCTTTACCCTAAAGGTAAGAATCTATGTCCTAGCTCTCAATTTCAAAATTTTATAAAAATAGGGTAATTAGAGAGGCAATTATTGGGTGTGGGGGGTTCTTGTCTTGCATGCATGTATCCTTGGAGTATGTGGGAAGATCATAAGCTAAAAATGGTAGAGAGTGGGTTGGGAAATGATGGAATCTTCCACAAAAGAGCCTTAGAACCTTAATGCACACCTAGTGTTTGATAAAATGCTCAAATGAGCTTAAACCATGATCATCTTCCTAATCTTCGGTTCAACTTGTTATATTTCTAAAATAGATTGAAGTTGCTAAGAATTCCGAATCATTTTAGAGTTGAGAAGCTCAATTGAGGTATGTTGGCTAAACTCCCCTTCTTCTTAGAATCGAATCCCACGGTGTTCATGTAATTGGAGTAAGTCCTTGATCATTATTGAATTGGCTTTTCCTAATGTGGTTGTGTTGAAGGATGTTTGTTCAATGTTTATTCTAAATGCTTCATCATGTCATCTTTCTATTTGAGAATATGTTCAAAAATGTGGAATATGTGTTAGGAATGTTAAAACTTCATGACAAGACCGAAATAAAGGTTGTTATGCGAAATTGTGTGAAATGCCTCTATGTTCCTAAGATTTCCTAAATTGCTCATATGTGAATTAATGTCTTGAATGGGAAGCCCTATTGATGTTGATAATGATATTGATATTTGAACACGGAAAAGGGAACTAGAACTATGAAATACGGTTATGTGCCAAGAAATGATTTTGTAATTGTTAAGAAGTACGATGTGAGATGATTGATTGAAGAAGGTAATGTCTCAAATGAGATGGCCTAGCGATCAGGCCGAGATCAGACTCCATGTAAGAACACTGTTGTATTGTGGATGAAATTGTGGTAATGTCTCAAATAAGATGGCCTAGCCGATCGAGCCGTGATCGGACGCTATACCGCGCACATGGTGGTACTGTACTAGAAATTATAATGAAATTATGGTAATGTCTCAAATGAGACGACCTAGCCGACCGGGTCGAGATCAGACTCCGTGTAAGAATACAGAGGTATTGTGAATTGTGGAATATCGGTACTAAAGATCACCCAAGCTAATATGGAAATTGACTTGAAAACATATATGATCCTTAACTTGTTGTTTTCATATTAGTTGAAACCCTTATTGAATTCTTGATTGTTCCTCTTGTATTATTATTCATTCTATTGAGTAGGTGTTTAGCTTTACATACTAGTGCTATTCGACGATACTAACGTCCCTTTTGCTGGGGGCGCTGCATCTTTAAATGGATGCAGGTGATTACATAGCAGACAGTGTTGATCACAGATAGTGCTGCATCCACTTCTCAGCGGACTCGGTGAGACCCATTTCATTCCGGGGTCATGTATTGTACCTTTTGTTTATATTGTGGTCACTTTTGGGGTATAGCCGGGGCCTTGTTGCCGGCACCATCTTGACTCTCTTTTGTATCTTTAGAGGCTCCGTAGATGCTATATGGGTTGTACATGGGTACTAGAAAGGTCAAACGGATTATGTTGTATTTAGGATTTTTGTTCCACTAAATCACAAAATGTATGCCTTTTTGAAAAACAGGAAGTAGGAAAATGAAATGGTTTGGTAATGTCTATACACATGGTCCTTCTAATAGTTAGCTAATAAAAACATGACTTATCTTATCATGGGTGAGTTGGGTAGAAAGTACCTAACATGCTTGCTCAGTCAGGTTCACTCGGTTGAGCGCTAGTCGCGCCTCTCGAGGTTGGGGCGTGACATGAAACCACTTGATCCATGAGGTCTCTTGGCCTCCCTCTCTCCATGTTCCTAGCTATGGATCATCTCTATCTGCCGAGCAATGTCAACCACCTCGTCAAAGGTAGCACCAGACACCCTCTTCCGAGTCATAAGCAACCGCAGCTGATATGTGAGGCCATCAATGAACCTCCTAATCCTATCCATATCAGTGGGAACTAACCAAACTGTGTGATGAGCTAACTTAGATAACCTCATCTCGTACTACGTCACAGACATGCCCTACTGACGTAACTGCTCAAACTGTCTGCAACTCCTTTCTGCGAGACTACAGCACGAACTTCTCCAAGAAGAGAACGGAGAAATCCTGCCATGCAAGTGGTTCTGCACTGACCTGACTGCACCTCTCATAAGATTCCCACCATCTGAAGGCAACCCCGTGCACTGAAAAGTAGTGAATGAGACCCCACTGGTCTCCAGAATACCTGTAGTCCGAAGAATCCGCTGGCACTTATCCAAGAATCCCTAAGCATCCTCTAACTCAGCATCACTAAATGATGGAGGATGAAGCCTCCCAAATCTCTCAAGTCTCTTATGCTCATCATCAGTAATAACGGGGACCACCTGGGCCTGAGCAACTGCAACCAGCTAGGCTGGTAGTACCCCCAGTGTCTGGAGTCCCTGCATCACCTGCTTTGGAGTACGAGCGGTGGGCGTATGAGTACCTCCCCCGGCCTGAGAAGTGGCTGGTGCGTCCTGAGCTGAAACCACCTGAGCAAGGCTAGTGCAAATAGTTAATATCTAGGCCAATGCCTCCTGAAGGCCTGGAATCACAATGGGCATAGCTGATGCATGAGCTGGACCCACTGGCTCAACCACATCTAGAACCAGCGGAAGTTCTAAAATATCGGGGTGTCACAGAGTACATGAGCATCTATACATCACAAGTATGGAAAACACTGTCTATAATAGTGTGAAACTAAATACAATAAGCGGGAAGATAGGGAAGGAGAGACAAGGTCTACGAAATGTCGGGCAGCTACCTTGGAATCTCCCAAAAG
Organism: Nicotiana tomentosiformis; assembly: GCF_000390325.3. Classification (NCBI taxonomy): domain Eukaryota; kingdom Viridiplantae; phylum Streptophyta; class Magnoliopsida; order Solanales; family Solanaceae; genus Nicotiana; species Nicotiana tomentosiformis. The sequence continues at coordinate 160,705,826 of NC_090813.1, read as the reverse complement.
ATGAACTATGTGATGAAGTCAACACCTGCCGTGTCTGGAAACACCTGGATCTGCACATGAAGTGTAGGGTGTAGCGTGAGTACAACCAACTCAGTAAGTAACAAGACTAAATGAAGAATTGAAAGTAGTGACGAGCTTCACAGTTAAATTTCAATTACAGTAATTTCAACATAGGTAGGTAGGCATACTTTCAAGTTCGACTATTAAGGCCAAAACAATTTCATGTCAAGTTCAACTGAAACAGAAGATAATATCTCCTAGAAATTTCAAGATAGTGATATATGACAGCTGAAATGCAACAATAATGAAGTCAAATGCATCCTCACGGAGCAGCAGTCACTCAGTCCTCCCATTTACTCCAACCTCTCAATCACTCATTCCTCACAGTCACTCATTCCTCTCAGTCGCTAAGCACTCGGCACTCGCACTCAGTAGGTACTTGCGCTCACTAGGGGTGTGTACAGACTCCGGAGGGGCTCCTTCAGCCCAAGTGCTATAACAATCCAATCATGTCATATATCAGTGAAACATGTTGTGGCGTGCAGCCCGATCCCATAAATATCCTCACAACCAGGCCCTCGGCCTCACTTAGTCATCAACTTCTCCAGTCTCTCGAGCTCTTAGAAATCATGATAATCAGCCCAAACAACAATGACATAATGAACAATTGAGATTGAGATGTAATATGCAAGTAAAACTATGACTGAGTACAAAACAATAATTTAGCAGATAATTCAACATGTACACGACCTCTGTGGGTCCCTACAGTGTCAACACATGGTCTAAACATGATTTCTAACATGATTTGCAGTTCAGTTTCTCTAATACGTGGAAAATGTACGGATAACAACATATTATTTAACTACACAGTTCCATGGAATTGGCCGAGCCACAATTCCTACGGTGCACGCCCACACACTAGTCCCCTAGCATGTGCGTCACCTAAAAACCAAACACGACACATAATACGTGGTTTTGTACCCTTAGAACTAAATTTAGAATTGTTACTTACCTCAATCCGAGCAACTCTCTACTCCAACACACCATTGCCTAGCAAAATAGCCTCTGAAAGCCTCGAATCTAGCCATAAACAATTCGATATAATCGATATGGGCTAAAGGAATCAATTCCAGAAGAAAAATACTAAGTTAATAATCAAAATTCAAAAATCGACTCAAAAATCGGCCCTTGAGCCCACGTCTCGATATACAATAAAAGTCACAAAACCAGAAATCCCATTCAACTATCATTCCAACCATACCAAATTTATGAAAATCCGACACCAAATCGTCACCCAAACTTCAAAAACACAAATCGCACCCTAATTCAAGCCTATTAAAACTAAGGAAATTCAACTTCTACAAACACCGTCGAAACCTATCAAATAACGTCCGATTGACCCCAAATCTTGCACACAAGTCATAAATAAAATTACCGACCTAGTCCAATTTTCGGAATCGGAATCCGACCCCGATATCAAAAAGTCCAGTCCAGTTCAAACTTTCCTAAAATTTCAACTTTCGCCATTTCAAGCCTTATTCCACTACAGACCTCCAAATCACAATCCGGACATGCTCCTAAGTCCACAATCACCCAACGGAGCTAACGGAACTGACAAAATTCTATTCCGGAATCATTTACACCTAAGTCAATATCCGGTCAATCATTTTTACTTAAGCATTCAACCATGCGACTAAGTATCTCAATTCATTCCGGAACCTCACGGGACCCGGACCGACTACCCCGGCAAGTCACATAACAGCTATAAAGTACAAAATGAGCAGTAAATGGAGGAACGGGGCTACGACTCTCAAAATGACCGACCAAATCGTTACAGTACACAGTGTATTTTTTCGTAAAAGGGTATCAGTAGACACATATGTAACATATAAGGTGGCTCCGCTACTGGATGGGAGTGTGACAGTGGTGACAGTAGGCGCAAAGCAACCGCCGGTGATCAATTCTGGAGGTGGCAGTAGCGGGTCGCGAAAGGGAAAAATGGGGGGCTGCTCTTGTCTCTCAAAATGATGAGAGAGTGAAAGACCAAAGATGAGGGAGTGAGCGTCTGTTTTGGTCTCTCCAAGATGAGATAATGAGAAGTATGTGATGGATATTAAGGTTTTGATACGGGGGGAAAATTCTTATGTGAGGAGAGTGTATTATGTAAAGTGGGTAGATATTTTATGTAGTGGTGTGTGGTAGAAAACTTAGGAGTTAAGAATTGGGATAAGACAAAATATGTGAGTTTTACCCAATGTGTAAAATAATGTCATAATTATTTGTTCCATGGTTATTATCCAATGGACAAAATGATATTAAGTCACATCAATGTTACGTCACATCAATGTCATTATCATGTCACATCAATTTACAATCACATCAAATGTCTTATCACGTCGGACGCTGACGGGATATTAATTTGACAAGACTGGATCCGTATTTTGAAATATCTTCTATTGGCTTCCTTGTAATTAATAGACTATGCTACAAATTGAAAGATGATTATTTAATTAAAAAAATCTTATAGTATTTTATTTAAAAATATAACTACTACGATTGTGTTGTAATAATTATTATTTTATTTTTTTGAAAAGACAATAAATTGATAGAATATCAAGATATTTGAATAATAAGACAATTATCAATAAATTATTTGGAATTTATAAAAATTCTCAAATATGGTAATATTTAATTAGTTGCAATAAAATGATAGAAATTCCCATATTTTGTAAAAATAGGAATAATTATCAATAGATTGTATTAAAGCTAAATAATGTGCAAAAACTATATTTTTATCATTTTTTGACTAGAAAACCTGTAGATGTTAAGTTTTAAATACAGAGGGCCAAAATTGAGTGTCAAAAATTGGATACTTCTGTTATATTTTGATTATTTTAAGAATTTAGGCAAACCAAGGCCCATAGGTAAATGAAAAAGAATCTGAGTTTACATCATATTCACTGAAATACTTCGATGTTTCGATCACTTATTTTCTTAATAAATAAAAAGACCTTGTTTTTCTATCGCTAATCATTTTCAATGAGGTTTTGAGATTGAATAGATCTAAAAAATGAAACAACCTCTCTTTGGAAAAAATCAGAATCGGAAGGATGTTTACAAGGCTGATTTTCAAGAAAAATAAAACCAAACACGGCGGGGATTTAGAACTAACAAATTTCAATGAGTTTTCGAAAAACATGGCTTCGATTGAAACTAATTTTCAAAGGTATACCCATGATACATTTTCTAGTAGTCTTTTATTTCACTAAATCACACAAATAGTAATATCGTTTCAAGAGACAACACATTCAAAACATAGAGGTATTTTACAAGTCTTTCTCAACTTTGTAGGTATAAACATTTCAAAAGATTTTTACGAGTTATAAACCTTGAAAGCCTATAACTCTTCTTTTAAAAGTATATATACAACTTTCTTCAAATTTAGTAGATTTATTAAACAAGACTTAGGATAATTTACAGACCTTAAGCACCCAACTAGGCAGAATATAGACCATCACTTCCCCGAACCTAGCCTAAGTTTTAAGGAGCTACCTCAGGTAGATTTTAAGGGGTGCCTAACACCTTACCCTTAGAAGAACAAGAACCCTTACCCAAAATCTCACCGTTTAGTAGAACAATAGGATAATAATCTAACAAACACATAGGCATCCAAATATACCTTAAATATTAGGTGGAGGCTCTATTTTATTAACAATAGAAGAACCACTAGTTGAATCGTGTTTTGACATGTGCAAAATAGGGTGCAACAACATGGTGACTCTGATGGGGATGTTACACTTAGGTTCTGACCTTGGCAGACTTAGGTTAGACCTAAAATTTGGGATGTTTATTTCTGAGAAGAAGAAAAAAAAGAAGAAGTAACAACAATTGTCCTCTACTATCAGTCTATTCCTCCTCGCAGAAATTAATCCTTCAGTATGAACACCCATCCCTCACATCAACCCACCGACGCCCCAGTATATAACACTAAATCATACTATAATGCTCAACTTCAATACAATCTGCCACGAGCCCATATAAATCCAAACCCACCACGACCATATGCCCTAGAAAAAACTACAACCCACCAAAATAGACCCGCATATGCACCATGACCACGCCCAAACTTTGAGGATAGAAATCCCAAAAACTTCACTCTAATCGCTGAACCCTTAGCCCAATTGTTTGAAAGATTGAAGAGAGTCGGGTTGATATACCTAGTGGAAGGGAGAATTCCCGACCAACCCTCAAAATATTTTGACGCAACCATGCATTATGCCTACCACTCAGGTGTTCTGGGGCATGACACTGAGGACTACTATAGATTGAAGAATGAGATGATATTCTAATCAAGAGTGGAGCCATCCAATGTACCCCAGCTCCACCGAATGTAAATCGTAACCCGCTTCCAAACCATAGTAATCCAAGAGCCAACATGATTGCATTAGACAAGGATTATGATTTGAAGGGGACCATTGTCACTATTGAGAATACTGAAGCTGCAAGAGTACCACCCCGAAAGTCCCCATTGATTACTGTGCAGTTGAAACCTTCAGTGATGGTTCAAACATACCAACAACAGTCTACCACCACCCTCAGAAATGAGGAGAGTCATGAATATAAAACAATGCCATGGACTAACTAGTAAAAAAATGGTAAAATGACAGACTCAGTAGTTGCTCACGGGATGACTAGGTCAGGAAGGTGTTACGCTTCAGAAGAGGTGAACCGAGGTAACCCGAATAGAGAATAGAATCAAAGAAAAAGCATAACAAACGCCGAGGCGATGGAGTTTTGGAGGAAGATGCCAGTTAAGCAGTGTTCTGTGGAAGAACAATTGAGGAAAACCCTTACTCACATATCAATCATGGATTTGTTGATAAGTTCCGACAGTCATAGGGATGCTTTGGTAAAGGTGCTGAGCAGAGTAAGTGTGCCAAGCAATACTACTAGCAAAGAGTTAGCAGCAACCATTGGAAAGATTGTCGAAGCGAACATGATTTCCTTTTGGAAGAATGAACTTACTATAGAGGGTGTGGATCATAAGAGAGCTCTGCATATCATGGTCAAGTGTGGGGACAAAGTCGTGTCTCGAGTACTTGTCGACGGAGGATCCGGAGTGAAGATTTGCTCGTTCTCTACTCTGCGAGAGTTAGGTATTCATCTGAGGGAAGCAAAAAGAAAGCCATGTAAGAGTGAGATCTACTTAGCCTTACAGATTGGACCAGTTGAGTTCCCAATATTGTTTGAAGTAATGGACATTTCGTGTTCATACAACCTGTTGCTGGGAAGGCCCTGGATATATATGGAAGGGGCAGTTCCTTCCACCCTCTATCAGTGTATGAAGTTCGAGTGGGATTTCCAACAGATTATGATACATGGGGAGTGGAGTCGGTCAGCTTACTTGGATAATGCGGTCCCTTTCATATAAGGATTAGACAGGGTCTCCTTTAATGTGGTCGATATCATGCCGGAAAGGGAAATGGAGAAGTGTGAGCAGAGCCATGGTATGCAGACATCGTACAGGTCAAAGATAGCAATGAGAGAGATGATGAAGTATGGGTACCAGCCAGGGAACTGGTTGGGAGCCCGATCAGATAGGATAACAGAGCTGATTGAACCAAAAGGGCAGAAGGGTACCGCTGACTTAAGGTATCAACCTACAACTGGAAAGACCTATACCGGTAACCCTAGAAAGAAGGCTTTTGTACCAGAGCATGTTCCTGTCCTGGGTCAGAGCTCACCACCAAAGGATGACATCGTTGACGGAATGGGAAGATTGCTCGCGGCCATGATTGAGGAATGTTGCGGCAAAGCTGATATCAAGACACCGACTATTTGGGATGCCGAACCAGGAGAGACCTTGCAGAATTGGACCGCCAGTCCATCTCTAGTTTGCTGGGAGTCTTGGTAGTGTAGAATTGTAGTAATTTTGAAAACACACGGTAAGTTGAGGCCTGAACCGTGCCTGTACTTTTTTGTTAATTGCCTCTTTGAATGCTGAGATGTTCCTTTTGATGAAATAAAAAGAATCATTTTGCCTAAAATCATTGCAAATTCCATTTTTGATCTTATTTATACTTAGTTTTCCTTTTCAGTAATCAAATCGACAAAAACCCGCGTTCCGCAATTATGACATGTAACAAAACCATAGAGCAAAACGATCCAGAGTACGATGAGAGCATGATGCTTGAGAACCTCCCATTAGAGATCTAGCAGCTAGAGAGCCAAAAGAAGCCCAACCTTAAAGAAACAGAAGTAATCAGTTTGGGGTGTGAGGAAAATGTGAAAGAAACTCAAATCGGCATTCATCTGAAGATGGAACAGAGGGAAGAATTAGTAGAGATCCTCTTACAATACATCAATATGTTTGCTTGGTAATATAACGACATGCCCAGACTAAGTACCGACATTGTCTCCCACCGGTTGCCCACCGATCCCGCCTGACGGCTAGTCAAGCAAAAACCCAGAAAATTCAAGCCGAATTTGAGTCTAAGGATAAAGAAGAAGTCACCAAGAAGATAGAGGCAAATGTGGTGACAGTCACCAATTATCCTACATGGTTGGAAAATATCTTACCAGTACCAAAGTGTCACGCCCCGACCTCGGGGAGCGCGACCGACGCTCAATCGAGATAACCTGGTCGAGCAAGCCTGCTAGATTGCCTTCAACCCAACTCATCCATAAATAAAGAGAAGATAAACTTCATTAATTAACACCAAGAGGGTTCATGAACAACAATAATTACATCACCATTAGTTACTTTATTTATAAAGTCTCAAAATACATACACTTTCATAGTTTGAAGTGGAACATGTAATACACATACGGCATTACTATCTTGACTTTCCCAATACCAATACACAACACATACCATGTCTACAGAGCCTCTAATAGATACAAAAGAGTACAATGATAGTGCCGTCAACAAGGCTCCGGCTATACCTCAAAACATAATACACACACAACAAAAGATGCACGACCCCGAAATGAAGTATGGGTCACCAAGTCAACTGGGAAGTGAGTGTACCGCTATCACTAGTCAATGCCTTCCACTGTGGAACAACCTGCATCCATTAAAGATGCAGCGTCCTTGGAAAAAAGGGACATTAGTACATATCAAATAGTACTAGTATGTAAACCTAACACCTATGCAAGAAATTGGAAATACAACATGAATATGATGAATAATGGTAACAATAAAAGGCTTAAATAAACGTTAAAGCCATAGCAAATTTATAAAGATCTTTCAATAACATTTATAAATTTGCAAGTCGGAGATCCTCTGCAACTACCTTTACACAAAGCGGCCATGCCGCCTCACCTTAATGTATGCGGGTGGAGGTGTATTCACAATACCACAAACTCTACACAAAGCGTCCCTGCCACATCACCCCAATATATATGGGTGGAGGTGTATTCACAATACCACAACTCTACATAAAGAGGAGCCGCCACCTCACCCTAATGTATGCAGGTGGAGGTGTATTCAGAATACCACAACTCTACACAAAGTGGCCCCGTCGCCTCATCCCAATGTATACGGGTGGAGGTATATTCACAATGTCACACTTCGGATTCCCAAAACTATAATAGTTTGTACAAAAGAGTTCTGTTTCAAATCAACCATTTGGCACCTTTGACTTTAGCAAGTGTAAGTTCATAAGGTTTCGTCATATGAGAAATAAGCGCTTAATCACATTGATTTCATACAAGATCTTCTTTCCAAACGGGTATAATATAATTAAGTCAAAAATAAAGAATCATTAACACACGAGGGTTCTAACACGTTATGCCAATCGGGAATCAATTTTACTAGTTTGAATACCCCACATCAATAGCGTTCCATGTTCGAACTTCGCATGATGGAGTTTTGTAAGAACACGGGAATTCCAATACCAGAAAAAGTGTTTATCCTTCATACCTCGAAAGAGCTTTTCGTAATGCCACAATAATGTCCCAACACTCCTAACGATACCAACCTATAAACGAGGAGAGAATTATGAGCACGATTAGAGGAATTCGCATGGCAATGGCTGTTATAACTATGACTCGACCTTTCCCTCAACTAATTCAAGAACAAAACCACCCAAGATGGTTCAACAACTTTCCCACAGTCTCTATTAGTTCATGGATGTGATAAATCTACCCTCATCACCCATAATCAACCCAAACCCAAAATTGAAGAATTGGGGGAAGAAATTCTTACCTTTTTGAAGCCCAAGCAAGTTCCTTTTGATAGAATTCCAAGGTTTGATCAAAGTAGATTAGTGAAATCCTTAGTCCTCTCTTTCCTCTCTCTAGAATAGCTCTCTTCTCTCTCTAAAATGTCAGGTAATCCCCCAAAAATGAACCCTTAGGCTAGATAAATGAAATGGGGGTCGGGTTATAAGATTGGAAAAATAGAGCCCCGATGCAGATCTGTGGTCTCATATGCAACCACATAACACTTCTGCGGTCCGTAAAATGGACCGCATAATGGCCCGTAGAACTGGGCGTTTCTGCTTTACTCTGCGACAGGTTTGCGCCCGCATAATGGACCGCAGAACCATTTTCTGAAATTTCTCATGCTGGATTTGCGATGGGATCTGTGGCACGTAAAATTGTTCTGCGACCACATAATGGGCCTCAAAATTGGAAAATCTTTCTACTTCAGTCCGCGGCCGATCTGCGGTCGCATAGTGTACCACAGAACTGCCATGTTCTGCAAACTCTTTCCTTCAACTCCTCGACGCACTAAGCAACCCCGAACATATTAGCTTACCTCGGCACAACAAAACCTTGGGTTTTAGGTAAAATTTTACGGGGCCTTACATCCTCCCCCGCTTAGGATCATTCTTCCTCGAATGAGGGTCAAAATTCAACAATAGCACCCAATGTGACTCAGCTGCTATAACACAAACTAGCAGTTCCAAATTTTTGACTAACTCCCTAAATTTCCAAAAATTTCGCTAGAGTCTCCCCTTTAATTGCGGCTTATCCACCTGCCAGAGAATCCCAAAACCAGTCCTAACAACACAACGATGTAAAACAACAGGGAGACAACACCAGCCACAATACCATTAAACATTACATTACCAAGGAGTAGCAACCTCAACATAAGCCGTACAGGGGAAACATAATTTATAGACAACTAGCTTTCAACATCATGGAAATAATTACATAGCTATTTAAATAAATTAGGATACTTCTTCTTCATATCTTCCTCTGCCTCCCAGGTGGCCTCTTCGACTTGTTGGTTTCACCATAACACTTTCACGGAGGCAATCTCTTTATTCCTCAACTTTCAAACTTGCCTATCAAGAATTACAACTGAAATTTCTTCATAAGTCAATTCTTTATTAACCTCAATTGTATCTACCGGAACAATGAGCGACGGATCTCCAACCACCTTATTCAACATGGATACGTGAAATACCGGATGGACTAAAGATATCTCTGGAGGTAGTTCAAGCCTGTACGCCACCCGACCAATCCTATGAATGATTATGTATGGTCCGACATACCTCAGACTCAACTTCCCTTTCTTACCAAACCACATTATGCCCTTTATGGTGGAAACCTTCAAGAATACCCAATCATCCTCTTTGAACTCTAAATCCCTGCGACGCACATCCAAATAGGACTTTTGACGACTTTGAGCAGTTTCTAACTGATCCTTAATGACCTTAACCTTCTCCATAGCTTGATGCACGAGGTCTGGTCCTATAAATTCCGCTTCCCCAATCTCAAACCACCCAATGAGAGATCCACATCTCCTATCATATAAAGTCTTGAACAGTGCCATCTGAATACTAGCATGATAATGTTGTAGGAAAATTCTATGAGTGGAAAATGATCATCCCAACTACCCTTGAAGTTAACAACACAAGCGCGCAATATATCCTCAAGCGTCTGAATAGTCCGCTCTGCCTAACCGTCAGTCTGCGGGTGAAAGGTTGTACTAAGATTCACCTGATTACCCAAACCATGCTGAAATTTCTTCCAAAAGTTAGCTGTGAACTGTGCCCCTCAATCTGAGATAATAGAAACTGGAGTGCCATGCAAACCTGGCTATTTTCTTGATATACAACTAAGCATATTGTTCTACTATGTCGGTAGCCTTAACAGGTAAGAAGTGAGCTGATTTCGTGAGTCGATCCGCAATCACACAAATTGATTCATACTTATGAGGCGTGCGAGGTAGTCCCACCACAAAGTCCATATTGATCATTTCTCACTTCCACATTGGAATTTCTATGTTCTGTGCCAACCCACCGGACCGTTGGTGTTCGGCCTTTACTTGTTGACAATTTGGGTATCTCGCCACAAAGTCCGATACACTCCTTTTCTTATCATTCCTCCTGTAAACTTCCTTAAGATCATGATACATCTTTGTAGTGCCCGGGTGCACGAAATACCTAGAAGTGTGAGCCTCGGTCATGATTCTTTCCCGGAGACCATCCGCATTTGGAACACATAGCCACCCTTGGTATCTCAGTGAACCATCGCCCATACCAAGAGAAACGGCCATGGTCTTATGTTCATGAATCCCCTCCTTCAATTGTACTAACAATGGGTTGTTATATTGCTTTTCCTTGACTTCCACTACAAGCGATGATTCACCCCTATTTTGCACTATCACTCCTCCTTCACTAGAATCCACAAAACGAACTCCCAAACTAGACAACCGAAGAACCCCCTTGGCCAACGGCTTTTGATATGCCTACAAGTGAGCCAAACTACCCATAGATTTCTGGCTAAGAGCATCTGCTACAACATTAGCCTTCCCCGAATGATACAAAATATCGATGTCGTAATCCTTGAGTAACTCAAGCCATCTTCTCTGCCTCAGATTCAATTCCTTCTATTTGAAAATGTATTGGAGGCGTTTATGGTCCGCGAATATATCCACATGGACCCCATATAGATAATGATGCCAAATCTTCAATGCAAATACCACCGCCGCAAGCTCTAAGTCATGTGTTGGATAGTTCTTTTCATGATTCTTGAGTTGCCTAGAAGCATAAGCTATCACCTTGCCATGTTGCATTAATACACACCCAAGTCCGATTCTTGAAGCATCACAATATACCACAAATTCATATGTACCCTCTGGTAGGGTCAACACCAGCGCCGTATTTAATCTTGATTTCAACTCTTGGAAGATCCTTTCACAAGCATCTGACCATTGGAACTTGACCGTCTTCAGCGCCAATTTAGTTAACGGAGAGGCAAGAGTAGAGAACCCCTCCACAAACTTCCTGTAATATCCAGCTAAGCCTAAGAAATTGCGAATCTCGGTTAGGGTAGTAGGTCTAAGCCAATTCTTCACAGCTGCAATCTTCTGAGGATTAATCTTAATTCCTTCCCTGGAGACGACATGACCCAAGAATGTAACAGATTCAAGCCAAAATTCACATTTTGAAAACTTCGACTACAACTTGTGTTGATATATAGTCTGTAGAAATGCCCTGAGATGATCGGCATGGTCCCCTCGACTTCATGAACATACCAGAATATCGTCAATGAACACTATCACAAAGGAGTCAAGAAAAGGCTTAAAGACTCGATTCATAACGTCCATGAAAGCTGTCGGGGCATTGTTTTTGCCCAAAAAACACTCCCAAAAATTCAAAGTGCCCATACCAGGTCTTGAAAGCTGTTCTCGGAATATCCTACCCCCTGATCTTCAATTGGTGATACCTGGATCTTAAATCAATCTTGGAGAAATACTAAGCACCCTGCAATTAGTCAAACAAATCATCTATCCTTGACATTGGGTACTTATTCTTGATCGTGACCTTGTTGAGCTGCTGATAGTCAATACACATCCTTAATGACCCATCTTTCTTTCTCACAAAGGGGACCTGCGCCCCAAGGTGACACACTCGGTCGGATGAAACCCTTCTCTACCAATTCTTTCAATTGTTCTTTTAGCTCCTTCAGTTCTACTGGTGCCATTCTGTAGGGTGGAATAGATATAGGTTGCGTGCCCGGCATCACAGACTCAAGTGTAGGTACCTCAGCATCGGTGTCCGTAACCCAAACCAAATGGTAGATACAATCCTTGTTAATCATCTTCGTGGCCTTAAGGTAAGAAATAAACCTACCCTTCGGCACCACATCATCCCCCTTCCATTCAATCACTGATTCATTTCTAAATTCAAACCTAGCGGTCCTGGTTTGACAATCAAGCTTCGCAAAAACATGAATAAACCCAGTCCATCCCCATTATAATAGAAAAATCAACCATCCCCAATTCAATGACATCGGCCAGGGTGTCCCGACCATGCACTGTGACAACACAATCCATATAAACCTTCACGGCCACAATAGAATCGCCAATCAGAGTAGATACAGAGAACGTCTCATGAAGTTGTTCAGGTTCTATCCCAAATTCCATAGCAACATAAGGAGTGACATAGGACAACGTGGTACCAGGATCAATAAGAGCATATACATCATGGGATCGGACAGTCAATATACTTGTGACAATATCTGGAGAAGCCTCTGAATCCCAACGCCTCCGCATAGCATAAAATCTGTTGGGTCCTCCCGAACTCTATGCACCACCCCTAGCTGCACCACGCCCTACAGGTGCTGGGGTGCCTCAAGCTGGAGGAGGTACTTTGGATGTAGTAGCTGCAGAACTAGCTAGCTGCGTCGCATCTTTGCCTATGATCTGGCAGGACGAGCGACAATCCCTCTGAATGTGACCCCTTATACCGCACCCGTAGCATATAAGTAGGTCCATGAAGCAGACGCCAAAGTGCATCCTCCTACACTTAGGGCATGGGGACCTCCGCTATTGCTGGAATCTCCTTCCAGGCCGACCCTGCTGGTGGGGTCCCATGTTTCCCTGACTGGGCCCGGATGGCTGTGCACTCATCGAAGATTGAGTGAATGACTGAGATGGACCTGATGACCCTCCCATAATTGCCGACCTACCACCACCACCACTGGAAGAACACCAAAGTTTCCCACGGATTGGGCCTTGCTGCTACCCTCACGCTCCATTCTATTTTTCATTTTACGGTTCTTTGTAGCTTGAGAAAACGCCACCATCTTGCCATAGTTCATATCAGAATTCAAGGCAGTTGTAGCGGCCTCATCATATCAGAATTCAAGGCAGTTGTAGCGGCCTCATTAATAACCGAGGGGCTAAGGCCCTGCACAACCCGACACACTCTAGCCTCCATAGTGGGCAACATGTGAATAGTATACTTGGACAGGCGCGCGAACTCCATATGATACTCCCACACACTTATGCTACCCTGCTTCAGGCTCTCAAAGTCAGTGGAATGGGCCGCCTTAGTCTCGGTAGGCAAGAAATGATCCATAAAGGCATCGATGAACTCACTCCACCTCACCGGAGGGCTCCCCTTCTCACGGGACTCCTGCCATATCTCAAACCAAGAATAGTCCACCCCTTTCAGGCGGTAGGTGGCCAACTCCACTCCCTCCGTCTCAATAGCAAGCATTACTTGGAGAGTCTTGTGCATCTCATCAATGAAGTCCTGGGGGTCCTCCTCAGGATCAGTACCTGTGAACACTGGAGGATCCAACTGGAGAAACCTGTTTACCCTGAAACTAGCGGAATCCCCTAGCTGACTAGAAGAAGTAGGTGCAACATTTGATCTCTGGGCCTGGGAGTCCACTAACTGAGCCAACATCTGTATGGCTCACCTAAGATCCCCACCAGAAACACTAGGACCAAAAAATGGAGCTGGAGGTGGAACTGGAATATCAGTTGGAGGGACCGTTGCACCCTCAGTAGGTGTAGGAACAGGTGCAGTCTGAGTAGGAAGAGTAGATTAAATAGGTGTAGTAATTGGGGGAATATCCTCACCCTTCGGGTGTTGACCCACATCATCAAATATAGAATCCTTGGCCAGTTCTTGCCTTCTTCCTAGGTGCCGTGTACTGAAACCAAGAGTTAAAGGAGGAACAATCTTACAATCAGTTTTATCGCACAATCGAGAACATCAAAGATGGGTATTATTCCTAAATGCCCAAGTAGCCACCTAATAATAGATGTTATCGACAACACACTGATAGGAAGGACTCTACTAGACACGGCTCCGAGACATCCTAGGACACTTTAAAACCTTAGGCTCTGATACCAAGTTTGTCACGCCCCGACCTCAGGGAGCGCGACCGGTGATCAACCGAGATAACCCAGCCGAGCAAGCCTACTAGATTGCCTTCTACCCAACTCACCCATAAATAAAGAGAAGATAAACTTCATTAATTAACACCAAGAGGGTTCATAAACAACACTAATTCCATCACCATTAGTTACTTCACTTATAAAGTCTCAAAATACATACACTTTCATAGTTTGAAGTGGAACATGTAATACACATACGACATTACTATCTTGACTTTCCCAATACCAATATACAACCCACACCATGTTTACAGAGCCTCTAATGGATACAAAAGAGTACAATAATAGTGCCGGCAATAAGGCTTTGGCTATACCTCAAAAATAATATACATAGAACAAAAGATGCGAGACCCCAAAATGAAGTGGGGGCTCACCAAGTCAACTAGGAAGAGAGTGTACCGCAATCACTAGTGAATGCCTTCTGTTGTCTAACCACCTGAATCCATTAAAGATGCAGTGCCCCCGGAAAAAAAGGGACGTTAGTATATGTCGAATAGTACTAGTATGAAAACAAAACACCTATGCAAGGACTTGGAAATACAACATGAATATGATGAATCATGGTAATAATAAAAGGCTTAGATAACCGTTAAAGCCATAGCAAATTTATTAAGAGCTTTTAATAACATTTATAAATTTGCAAGTCGGGGATTCTCTGCAACTACCTTTACACAAAGCGGCCTTGCCGCCTCACCCCAATGTATGCGGGTGGAGGTGCAATCACAATACCAGAAACTCTACACAAAGCGAACCTACCGCCTCACCCCAATGTATGTGGGTGGAGGTGTATTCATAATACCACAAACTCTGCACAAAGCAGCCCTGCCACCTCACCCCACTGTATGCGGGTAGAGGTGTATTCACAATACCACAACTCTACACAAAACGGCCCCGTCGCCTCACCCCAATGTATGCGGGTCAAGGTGTATTCACAATACCACAACTCAACACAAAGCGACCTCGCCGCCTCACCCCAATGTATGCGGGTGGAGGTGTATTCACAATGCCACACTTCGGATTCCCAAAATGATAATAGTTTTTACAAAAGAGTTCCCTTTCAAATCAACCATTTGGCACATTTGGCCTTAGCAAGTGTAAGTTCATAAGGTATCATTATATGAGAAATAAGAATTTAATCACATTGATTTCATACAAGATCTTCTTTCCAAAAGGGGTAGCATCACTAAGTCAAAAATAGAGAATCATTAACACACAAGGGTTCTAATACGTTATGCCAATGAGGAATCAATTTTAATAGTTTGAATACCCCACATCAATAGTGTTCCATGTTCGAACTTCACACGATGGAGTTTTGTAATAACACGGGAATTCCAATACCAGAAAAAGTATTTTGCCTTCATGCCTCGAAAGAGCTTTTCGTAGTGCCACAATATTGTCCCAACACTCCTAACTATGCCAATCTATAAAGGAGGAGAGAATTATAAGCACGATTAGAGGAATTTGCATGGAAATGGTTGTTACAACTATGACCCAACCTTTACCTCAACTAATTAAAGAACAAAACCACCCAAGATGGTTCAACAACTTCCCCACAGTCTCTATTAGCTCATGCATGTATAAATCTACCCTCAACACCCATAATCAACCCAAACCTGAAATTGAAGAATCGGGGGAAGAAATTCTTACCTTTTTGAAGCCCTAGAAAGTTCCTTTTGATGGAATTCCAATCTTTGATCAAAGTAGAGTAGTGAAATCCTTAGTCACCCCTTTCCTCTCTCTAGAATAGATCTTTCTTCTCTCTAAAATGTCAGGTAATTCACCAAAAATGAACCCTTAGGCTAGATAAATGAAATGGGGGTCGGGTTATAAGATTGGAAATATGGAGCCCCGACGCATATCTGCGATCGCATAACACTTCTGTGGTCCGCAAAATATACCGCATAATGGCCCTCCAGAACTGGGCACTTCTGTTTCACTCTGCGACAGGTCTGCGGTCCACAGACCAATTCTGTAGTCTCATAATGGACCGCAGAACCTCCTTCCAAAATTTCTCATATTGGATTTACGATGGAATCTACAGCCCGCAAAACGGTTATGCGGCCGCATAATGGGCCCCATAATGGTCCTAAAAATTGGCAAATCTTTCTGCTTCAATCCACGGCCAATATTCAGTACGCAAACTGGTTCTGCGTTCGCATAGTGAACCGCAGAAATGCCGTGTTCTGTAAACTTTTTCCTTCAACTCGCACCACAAAACCTCGGGTTTTAGGTAAACCTTTAAGGGGCCTTACACAAAGAAGGATGGGAAGATTAGGATATGTGTGGACTATCGAGATCTCAACAAAACTAGTCCAAAGGATGATTTTCCTCTACCAAATATTCATATCCTTATCAACAACTGCGCGAAGCATTAGTTGCAATCATTCATTGATTGTTTTGCCGGATACCACCAGATTCTGATGCACGAAGAAGACTCAGAGAAAATAACGTTTTCCACGCCATGGGGAGTCAATCACTATATGGTCATGCCATATGGCCTCAGTAATGCTGGTGCTACCTATATGAGGGCCATGACGACCTTCTTTCACGACATGATCCACAAAGAAATTGAGGTATCTGTGGACGACGTTATCATCAAGTCTCAGAAGAGTGCAGATCATCTGGGTGACTTGAAGAATGAAGCTGAATCCTACGAAGTTTGCATTCGGAGTACCTGCAGGAAAACTATTAGGTTTCATTGTCAGAATGAAGGGGATAGAGTTGGATCCTTCAAAGATCAAGGACATTAAGGACTTTCCACCACCCAAAAGTAAGAAGGATGTAATGAGCTTCCTCGGCAGATGAAACTACATCAGCAGGTTCATAGCCCAGTCAACAGTAATTTGTGAGCCTATTTTCATGTTGCTGAAGAAAGATGTTGCTACAAAGTGGACGGAAGAATGTCAAAAGATTTCAACAGGATCAAGGAGTATTTATCCAATCCACTGATTTTAGTTCCTCCCGAACCCGGGAAGCCTCTGCTATTATACTTGTCCATTTTGGATAATGCATTAGGATGCATGTTGGGACAACACGACAGTCTGGAAAGAGGGAGGAAGCTATCTATTACCTGAGCAAGAAGTTCACACCGTATGAATCTAGATACACTTTGTTGGAATGGACCTGCTGCGCTTTGACCTAGATCGCTCGGAAGTTAAGGCACTACATGTCAGCATACACTACGCATTTGATATCCCGACCCGATCCACTCAAGTACATCTTCCAGAAACTGATGTCTATGGAAAAGTTGGCCAAATGGCATATTCTTCTCAACGAATTCGATATTGTGTACGTGATGCAGAAAGCTATCAAGGGACAAGCATTGGCTGATCATCTCGCAGAGAACCCGGTAGACAAGGATTATGAGCCACTCAACACATACTTTAAGATGAAGAAGTGTTGTTTGCAGGAGAGGACATTGCAAAGTCACACCCGGGGTGGAGAATGTTTTTCGACGGAGTAGCAAATTTCAAAGGTGTAGGGAATGGGGCATTCCTAATTTCTGAGTCAGGACAACATTACCCGGCTTCAGCAAAGATAAAGTTTCCTTACACAAATAATATGACAGAATATGAAGCATGCATCCTCAGAATAAGGATAACAGTCAATATGAACATCAAGGAACTTTTGGTCATAGGAGATTCTTATTTGCTAATACACCAAGTTCAGGGAGAATGGACCACCAAGAATGTCAATATCCTTCCATACTTGCATTGCGTAAAAGAGTTGTGTAAGAAGTTCACCAAGATTGAGTTCAAACATGTTCCCAGAATCTAGAATGAGTTCACCGATGCTCTTGTAACCTTGTCATGTATGATCCAGCATCCAGAATTACATCTATGATTAGCATGCATACTATTTCCATGGAATATAGCTACGCACGGACTCTCGTCACCTCATGCGTACGTAGCTCCTCACACAAGTAATACACAACAATATACACCTAAGGGGATGAGTTCCTACTTACAAGGTTAGGCCAGAGACTTACCTCGTTTCCAAGCTCACTTCCAGTCCACTAATCCACTCTAAAAGCCCTAAGTCTATGCCGAACAATCCGAAACTAGTTAAATATTATATAATTTAATCAATATATGCTCAAAGTTCATAATTTAGCTATTAGAGTAATTACCCAACCCAAATAGGAAGATTTTTAAAATTCACCCCTAGGCCCACGTGTCCGGATTACGGACATTTTTGAAGATAATATTTCCCATAGCCTCACGGACTCAAATATATAATTTTTACTTAATTCCATAACCAATTTCGTGGTCAAATCCCATTTTAACCAAAACCCTAGGTTCCTCTCAAAATTCCATTAATTTCACCATTTTTCCATGTTAAATCTACCTATGATTCGCGTATTTAGCTAAAGATTTGATAGGGATCACTTACCTCTTGATGTTGATGAAATCCCTCCACTAAATGCTCTCAAAATTACCTAAGACCAAGTAGGAAATGAGGGAAATAAAGCTAAGTCCCGTAATAAAAATCTCTTGCACCATTTGCGACATCTTGTTCGCAAATGCGAAGGCTGGCCATCTCTGCCATGGTCTCAAATGCGACCAAAAACTTCGCAAATGCGAAGAGGGGCAGTTCGCAAAAGTGGCAGGATCTTCGCAAATACGAAATCCTCAGTGGCTTCCCAACTTCATAAATGCGAATGGTTCCTCGCAAATACAAACAAAACTTTGCATTTGCGAGACCTGCAGCACCAACCCAGAAAAGCTTAAGTCCTTCCACCCCTCCGAACACGTCCGAAACTTACCCGATCCCTCGGGGCTCTACACCAAACATCCACACAAGTCTAGAAACATCCTAAAAACTCGCTCGCGCGATCGAAACACCGAAATAACATCTAAAATCTCGAATCAGACGCCAAAACGCATGAGTTAAATCATGAAACTCAAAATCTTCTAAAAACACTTCCGCGCGTCTGATTTCTATCAAATCAACTCGGAATGATGCCAAATTTTGCGTGCAAGTTATAAATCACCATACGGAACTATTCCCACGCTCATAATCCCAAATGGATCTCGATAAAACCAAATCCTACTCCAAACCAAACTTAAAGAACTTGGAAAACCTTCAATGCGCTAACTTTCAATATTAAGCGCTGAAACCAGATCCGAACACACGCCCAATTAAAAAATCATCATACGAACCTATTGGGACTGTCAAATCCTGGTTCTGAGGTTGTTTACTCAAAACATTGACTCAAGTTAAACTTAACCATTATAGGCTACTATTAAGGACCTAAGTGTTCCGATTTCAACCCGAACCCTTCCAAACCCAAACTAACAATCCCCGCAAGTCATAAAACAGTAAGAGCACATACGGGGAGTCTTAATTAGGGGAACAGGGACCTAGAAACCAAAATCAATCGGTCGGGTCGTTACATTCTCCACCTCTTAAACAAGCGTTCATCCTCGAATGAGTGTAGAATCATACCTGGAGTGCTGAATAAGTGTGGATATCTGCTCCGCATGTCCTCCTTGGCCTCCCAAGTCTCTTTCTCAACTGGTTGAACCCGCCAGTGGACCTTCACTGTGGCAATCTTCTTGGACCTCAACTGGTGAACCTGCATGTCAATAATGGCAACTGGCTCCTCTTCATAACCCAAACTCTCATCTAGCTGAACTATGTTGTAATATAGCATGTGCGACCTGTCGGCATGATACCTCCAAAGCATAGACACATGGAAGACCGGATGAACACCCGATAGACTGGGAGGCAAAACAAGCTCATAACTCAAATGGGCCAATAAACCTTGGGCTCAGCTTGCCCTTCTTCCCAAACCTCACGATCCACTTCATTGATGAAACTTTCAAGAGAACCTTCTTACCCACCATAATTGATAGATCACGTGCCTTATGATCCGTGTAACTCTTTTGTCTGGACTGTGCTGTGCGAAGTCGCTCCTGAATCAACTTTACCTTTTCCAAGGCATCCTTCACTAAATCAGTACAATATAACTTAGACTCGTCGGGCTCAAACCATCCGATGGGTGAACGACATCGCCGACCATATAAAGCCTCAAATGGAGTCATCTCAGTGTTGGACTAATAACTGTTGTTGTGAGAAAACTCGTCCAAGGGAAAGAATTTATCCCACTGACCTGCGAAGTCAATGACACATGCTCTGAGTATATCCTCCAGAATCTGAATTGTCCGCTCCGACTGCCCATCAGTCTGCGAATGAAAGGTTGTGCTGAGCTCTACCCAGGTACCCAACTTGCTCTGAACTGCTCTCCAGAAGTGCGAAGTGAACTGAGGGCCTCTATCTGAATTGATGGAAACAGGCACACCATGCAACCGAACAATCTTCTGAATGTAAATCCGGGCTAATCTCTCTAAAAATGTAGTCACAGACGGAATAAAGTATGCCGACTTGGTCAAGCTATCGACAATGACCCAAACTACATCGAACTTCCTCAAAGTCCGCGGCAATCCAACTACGAAGTCCATATTAATGCACTTCACTGAGGTATAACCATCTGCTAAAGTAGGCCACCTGGCCACTGGTGCTCATACTTGATCTGTTGGTAATTTAGACATCTTGCCACATACTCAACTATGTCCTTCTTCATCCGCCACCACCTATAATGCTACCTCAGGTCACGATACATCTTTGTAGCCCCTAGATGAATAGATTATCGAGAACTATGTGCCTCCTCTAGAATCTCCTCCCTCAAGATATCAACATTAGGAACACATAGGCGACCCTGGAGCCACAAAAACACCATCATCTCCGATAGTAACCTCCTTGGCACCACCCTGTAGTACCGTCTCCCCGAGAACTAACAAGTGCGGATCATCATATTGACAAGCCTTGATCCACTCAAGTAATGAAGACTGAGCCACTACGCACACAAAAACTCAACCGGGTTCTGAGATATCCAGTCTCACAAGTTTGTTAGCTAAGGACTGAATGTCCAAAGCCAATGGTCTCTCCTCTGTTGAAATGAATGCCAAACTCCCCATACTCTCAGCCTTTCTGCTCAAGGATTCTGCAACCACATTCGCCTTGCCCGGATGATAAAGTAGGGTAATATCATATTCCTTTAGTAACTCAAGCCACCTGCGCTACCTCAAATTGAGATCCCTCTACTTGAACAAATGTTGCAAGCTATGATGATCAGGGTAAACCTTAACGGACACACCACAAAGATAATGCCTCTAGGTCTTGAGAGCATGAACTGTCGCAGCCAACTCCAAATCATGTACGGGGTAAATCTTCTCGTGGGGCTTCAGCTAGCGTGAAGCATATGTAATAACTCGCCCCTTCAGCATCAATACACAACCCAGGCCAATGCGTGAAGCATTGAAATACACAGTATACATCCTAAAACTGGAAGGAAACACTAACACCGGTGTTGTAGTAAAAGCTATTTTGAGCTTCTAAAAGCTCGCCTAGTGATCATCGGACCATCAGAATGGAGAACCCTTCTGGGTCAATCTTGTCAAATGTGCTGCAATAGATAAGAAGCCCTCTACAAACTGGCTATAATAACCTGTTAACCCTAGGGAACTCCTGTTCTCGGTCTCTGTGGTAGGACGAGGCCAACTCTGGACTTCCTCGATCTTCCTAAGATCTACCTTAATACCCTCGCCTGATACAACATTCTCCAAGAATGCCATAGAATCTAACCAGAACTCGCACTTGGAGAACTTAGCATATAGCTTCTATTCCCGCAAGGTCTGAAGCACAACTCTCAAATGATGCTCGTCCTCCTCCATGCTATGCGAGTAGATCAATATGTCATCAACGAAGACAATGACAATGAATCAAGATACAGCCTGAACACTCGGTTCATCAAATCCATAAACGTCGTCGGGGCGTTAAACAAGCCGAAGGACATCACCAAAAACTCATAGTGACCGTATCTAGTCCGAAAGGCTGTTTTCAGAACATCCGAAGCACGAATCTTTAGCTAATGATACCCAGATCTCAAACAAATCATCAATATGCGGCAATGGGTAATTGTTCTTAATGGTAACTTTGTTCAACTAGTGGTAATCAATGCACATCCGCGTAGTCCCATCCTTCTTCTTCACGAACAACACCGGTGCACCCCAAGGCGACACACTCGATCTGACGAACCCCTTTGCTAGAAACTCCTCAAGTTGTTCCTTCAACTCCTTCAGAGCCATGCGGTATGGTGGAATAGAGATAGCCTAGGTACCTGGAGCCAAATCAATACATAAATCGATATCACAATCTGGTGGCATGCCTGGTAGATCATAAGGAAACACATCGGAAAACTCCCGTACCACGGGCACTGAATCAATCGTCGGAGTATTTGCAGCAGTATCCCAAACATAAGCTAGATAAGCCAAACAACCTTTCACGACCATATGTCGAGCCTTCAGGAAAGAGATAACCCGACTAGATGCACTGACAGTTGAACCCTTCCACTCCAATCTAGGAAACTATGGTATCACCAATGTAACAGCCTTGGCATGACAATCAAGGATGGCATGATATGGAGACAACCATTCCATGCCTAGGATGATCTCAAAGTCGGTCATATCAAGCAACAAAAGATCCGCTTTAGTCTCATAACCACAGAAAGTCACGATATAGGACCGGTAAATCTGATCCACAATAGTAGAATCACCCACTAGCATGGATACATATAAAGGAGTACCCAAGGACTCACGAGGAATACCCAGAAAATGAGCAAACAGAGATGTTACACCTCATGTTTTTGTACGTGAGAGTACGTTGTAAGTCAACTGATGTAAGCTCAGAAATGAGATCATCTTTGAAAGTACATAAAGTAAGTTAATCATGTTACCATGGAGGTTAAAAATATTTAAGATCATGAATAACAAGTACCAAGAGGGTTGGAAGGCTTAGAAGCTAAACGAATTGAAGAAAATAAGTCTCGTCAAAAGTCGACTAGTTAGGAATGTTATAACATGTACTTTTAAGATGAGACTAGGGTGATTAACATTATAAGGAGGTTATTATATGAGTTATTTTAGTCATATCATAGTCGTGTGTTATGTTTTTAAGTCAAGCGAATTGTGGAACAAAAGTTTGCAAAGGTCATCACAAGTTACATTCATAAATATGCTGCAAATTAGGTCAAATGTAACTGAGCTTTTCTACCAATATACTTGGAATTATGGGATGATCCATATACCAAATTGACGATATACCAGTCTAGTTTCTAATGAATTAAACTGTTTGTCGATAGGACATCGGAGTAGAGAGAGATTTGCAGTTTGGCGATCCTGCGCAGACTGCATAGGTGACAAGTAGGTGTGTTACTAATGCTTTTTGTACAATATATTTCATAGCTATATGAGGTCCTTTCGGGACATATTATATACCAAATTTAAGGTCATAGAATTTAGTTTCTAATTCTCTTAACCATTCATTCATACGATATCCGTATAAAAAGATATAAGAGTCGGAAGAAGGAACAATGCTAGGGTGCCAAGCTAGCACCTCTTTGACTTTTCAAAAGTTGATATATATAGGTTTTAAATCGTCTCTCTCTTCATTGTTCATAGAAAACGACCATAGAACCCCATAAACTTACCCTTAATCTCTATACAAGGGTTCCAAAGAAGATTAACATCTCGGGTACAAAATCAAGAAGCGATAGCATTAGAATGATCCCTACGACGTAAGTTGCGCTATATCGCCTCTCTTTTTCTTTATAGTTTGAGTTTTGGAAGGTACTTCATAGTCAAGAAAATTCCTACTTTCTGTATTTAAGATTTTAAATGTCAATTAAGCTTGATAAATTTGTTTTCTAATAGTTAGAACTTACGGGACGGTGATCGGAAGCCGTGAGTTCGATTTATTTCACTTTTAGTGGACTGTTTTGTAGTCCACTCATGTTGGCCTCTTGTGCTGATGTTTTATGGAGTTTTGGAGGAGGAAATGTGTGGATAAACACCTCATAATGACGTAATGGTGGGCTGGTTGTTCTTCGTTATATTTTTTAGGTTTTTTGACACTACTTTTGTTGTCGTTTGATGTATAAAGTGATTAGGGTGTGTGGGCTATTTTGTGGTATATTGTGATGGAGATAAGTTGGAAAATGATGCATACATATTGTTATTGTATTATTATTGTTATTTTTGGTATATGGTATTGGATGAGGGCCTAGTTATAGGGGAGATGCTACCAACATTTATGTAAACGCGCTACTAGTTTAAGTTGCGAACATAGCCTTACTCAGCACTGATTTTGAATCTCCTTATGCTGTGGTAGATTGAGTTGAGTTGTTTGAAGAATTGCTTGGAAGTTATTAAGGACTCAATGTAGTTAAGGTATGTTAAAGCTAAACCTTTCCTTCATTTTGGCATGATCCAGTAACTACAAGTGTTTGATAACGAGACATAAAGAGAAGTTCATATTCTTGAATTTATGTACATTGGCCTAGTCTCATAAGTTACAGCATTCTCCCTTAACGGGACTTCATATTCAGTTTAGTTTTGTATTCTTTCAGCCAAGAGAGCATAGAGTATGTATACATATATATATATATATATATATATATATATATATATATATATATATATATACAGTATTATAGTATTTTTACCACCATCGAGCTATAATCGATGGGCTGGCCATTATTGGGAAACCTCTGATCAGATGGTAATGCAAGGCCCCATAGAATTTCGCAAAGGAAAAATAATATTTCATGGTGCCGGACTAGGCTTACATATAATGCATTGAGGAGAAAAGGAAAAATAATGGCTTGGTCATCGGATTTATTCACAGAATAGTTGCCTAGATGGCAAAGATAGTATTAAAATATTTGTAATAGCTATGGGTTATGAGACTGATAAGAGCTTCAGCCAACATTCGAGGCCGAATGTTTCAAAGGGGGGAATGATGTTACACCCCATGTTTTCGTACGTGAGAGTACATTATAAGTCAACTGATGTAAGCGCATAAATGAGATCATCTTTGAAAGTACATAAAGTAAGTTAATCATGTTACCATGGAGGTTACAAATATTTAAGATCATGAATAATAAGCACCAAGAGGGTTGGAAGGTTTAGAAGCTAAACGAATTGAAGAAAATAAGTCTCGTCAAAAGTCAACCAGTTGGGAATGTTATAACATGTACTTTTGGGATGAGACTAGGGTGATTAACATTATAAGGAGGTTATTCTATGAGTTATTTTATTCATATAATAGTCGTGTGTTATGTTTTGAAGTCAAGCGAGTTGTGGAACAAAAGTTTGCAAAGGTCATCACAAGTTACATTCATAAATATGCTGAAAATTAGGTCAAATGTAGCTGAGCTTTTCTACCAATATACTTGGAATTACGGGATGATCCATATATCAAATTGACAATCTACAATTCTAGTTTCTAATGCATTAAACCGTTTGTCGATACGACATTGGAGTAGAGAGATATTTATAGTTTGGCGAGCCTACGCAGACTGCATATGTGACAAGTAGGTGTGTCACTAATGCTTTCTTTACAATATATTTCGTATGTTATATGATTTCCTTTTGGGACATATTATATACAAAATTTAAGGTCTTGGAATTTATGTTCTAACGCTCTTAACCGTGCGTTCATACGACATCCAGATAAAATGATATAACCATCGGAAGAAGGGCCAATGCTAGGGTGCCAAGCTAGCACCTCTTTGACTTTTCAAAAATTGATATATATATATATATATATAGGTTTTAAATCGTCTCTCTCTTCATTTTTCATAGAAAACGACCATAGAACCCCCATAAACTTACCCTTAATCTCTCTACAAGGGTTCCAAAGAAGATTAACATCCCGGGTACGAAAGCAAGAAGCGATAACATTAGAACGATCCCTACGATGTAAGTAGCGCAATATCACCTCTCTTTTTCTTTGTAGTTTGAGTTTTGGAAGGTTCTTCATAGTTAATAAAACGCCTACTTTCTGTATTTAAGATTTTAAATGTAAAGGAAGCTTGATAAATTTGTTTCCTGATAGTTAGAACTTACGGAACGGTGATCGGAAGCCGTGAGTTCGATTTATTTCAGTTTTTGTGGATTGTTTTGTAGTCCACTCGTGTTGGCATCTTGTGCTGATATTTTATGGAGTTTTGGAGGAGCAAATGCGTGTAGAAACAACACATAATGACGGAATAGTGGTCTGGTCATTCGTCGTTACATTTTTTAGGTTGCTTGACATTACTTTGTTTGTCGTTTTATATATGAAGTGATTAGGGTGTGTGGGCTATTTTGTGGTATATTGTGATGGAGATAAGGTTGGAAATGATGCATACATGTTGTTATTGTAGTGTTATTGTTGTTGTTGGTATATGGTATTGGATGAGGCCCTAGTTGTAGGGGAGATGCTGCCCATATTTATGTAAACGAGCTAGTAGTTTAAGTTGCGAACTTAGCCTTACTCAGCACTGATTTTGAATCTCCTTATGCTATGGTAGATTGAGTTGAGTTGTTTGAAGAATTGCTTGGAAGGTATTAAGGACTCAACGAAGTTAAGGTATGTTAAGGCTAAACCTTTCCTTCATTTTGGCATGATCTAGTAACTACATGTGTTTGATAACGAGACATAAAGAGAAGTTCTTATTCCTGAATCTATGTACATTGGCCTAGTCTCATAAGTTACAGCATTCTCCCTTATCAGGACTTCATATTCAGTTTAGTTTTGTCTTCTTTCAGCCAAGAGAGCAGAGAGTGTATATATACACAGTATTATAGTACTTTCACCACCATCGATCTATAACCGATGGGCAGGCCCCTATTGGGCAACCTCTGATCAGATGGTAAGTTATATACCGAGCCTACTGTGGCCAAGCACCTATGAGCGAGCCCAGAATGGCCAAGATACAGAGCCTAGTATGGCCGAGCACCTATGAGAGAGACTACTACGGCAAAGCAGTTACACATACCGAGCCTTATAGGGTCGGACAGATATTTTACTTACTATATTGAGAGAGATGAGTTAGTATCAGTAGGTAAGCATATCTTCAGATTATCTTTGACTCCCAGTTACTTTCAGTTATTATATTATCAGCTCAGTCTCAGCTTTCAGTTATTATATTGCCTTACATACTCGATACATTATTTTTTACTGACGTCCCTTTTGCTGGGGACGCTACATTTCATGCCTGCAGGTCCTGATAGATAGCTGTATAGACCTTCCCAGTAGACAAAGTTAAATATCAGCTTGGTTGGTAAGCTCCACTTCCTCGTAGTTACTAGGTCTATACCTTGGAGTCCATTTTATATATACATGTTTGATGGGTAGGTCGAGGCCCTGTCCCGACCATGATACAATTTAGTTATCCCTAGAGGCTTGTAGACGAGTCTTGTACATTTTATATATCAGTATTGTGGCTTTACCAGCCCTATGTAGATGTTTAGTTTGGTATTGCTGGTTGTAGACGTTATTTTCTGATGATTCAGAATATAGCCTCATTAGCCTAAGTTGAGGGTTACCCCTCTAGAGTTCACAGAGTGGTATGCTCGGGCCGAGTATGGCATCGGGTGCCGGCATGCCTCTTCAGGTTTGGGCGTGACAGATGAAACATATGAATACGTAGATCCTGGATCAAATAGTACCGTAGCATCCCTACCGCAGACAAAAATAATTCCTTTGATCATGACATCTAAGGCCACTTGACTGGCCTCCACCTCTAGTATGGCCCCTACCCACCTTCCCTCAGCCTTTGGGCGGCCGAACAGCTGGTGCGGCAGGTGATGCGGTAATCATGGGCCGATAGTCCTGCTGCTGAGCCTTGCCCTGAAGTCTGGGACAAAATCTCTTTACGTGGCCAAGATCCTCGCACTCGAAACAACCCCTCAGAACGGTGGACTGCTGACTTGAAGTCTGACCCTGATGGCCTGAATACCCACTGGAGGAACCCTGAATAGCTGGCGGGCAATAAGTACTCTCTGGAATGGCACTAAAATAGGGTCGTACTGGAGCATGCCAAACAGGCGGTGGTGCTGACTGCATGGGCATGCTGGGCTGACCCCTCATGAACTGACCTCTGCCCCCAAGTGGGGCACCATTGAATCCTCCAAATTTTCGGGGCCGCTTTCCCTCGGCGCAAACTCTCCACTGTAGTTACAAATACGCTCGATCCTCTGAGCTATATCCATAACCTATAGAAAAGAAGTACCCATCTCTGCCTCACGGGCCATAGGTATCTGAATCTCAGGGTGCAGACTTACAATGAACCTCTGTACCCTCTCTACATTTATGGGGAGTATAATAGCTGCATGGCGAGACAAGTCAGTGAATCTCGCCTCATAGTCGGTGACAGACATGTGACCCTATCGGAGTCGCTCAAAATGACCCTGAAGCTCCTCTCTCTCAGAAGGTGGTATATACTTCTCCAAGAACAGAAGTGTAAACTGATCCCAAGTCAAGGGAGGTGAACCTGCGGGCTTGCTAAGAAGATAAGCCTGCCACCATCTACGAGCCTTGCCCTAAAACTGAAAAGTGGTGAAGTCCACCCTGTTGGAATCCAATATACCCATGTTTCGGAGCCTATCCTTGCACTGGTCAATGAAATACTGGGGGTCCTCTGACTGCTCACCCCCAAATGTAGGGGGTGCAGCCTAGTCCATCTGTCCAGCCACTTCTACTGATCATCGATCGCGACTGGTACAGCCTTTGGCATAGCCGCTGCAACAGGCTGGGCTCCGCTCGCAGGTAGTGTACTTGGGGTCTGATAAACGGTAGCGGTGTGCCCATAAGCCTGAGCGGTAGGGGTCTGTGCTCCCCCTCCCGCCTGAGATGTGGCAGGGTCTGCTAGAAATAAACCAACCTACCTCATATTGTCCATGAACCGCAGCATACAGCCCTTCACCTCATATAATCCCGGCATAGTCATGAAATCTCCTGGGGCTTGCACAGCTACAGGTGCCTCATCCTGCTCCTCAACAATAGGATCCTCCACTGGATCCACAGGTGGCACAACAGGAGTAACCCTAGGGCGCGCTTGTCCTCTGACTGTAGCTGGAGCCCTCCCCCGGCCTCTGCCTCGGCCTCTATCAACGGGGGGAGCAGCCCCTCGACCACCTGGTACATCTGTCGCGTGCGTTCTCACCATCTGTGAGAGATAAATACAAAGACACTTAGTATAATATCAACTACATGATAGGAGAAGAAGAAAGAGAAGTTTCCTAACACCCTATAGCCTCTCGAAGATAAGCACGGACGTCTCCGCACCGATCCGCAAGACTCTACTAGGCCTGCTCATTACTCGTGAGAACTATGTGAACCTAAAGCTCTGATACCAAGTTGTCATGACCCAATTACGTACTAGGTTGAGACTGCACCTAACGCCTCCATTAGGCAAGCCCACAAGCGAAACTACTATTTATTTATCCCTTTTCAACATATTTTTAATTACACCAAATTTGATGCAACTGTGATAAGTCTTTTTAAACAAAAATATAAACATCATAAGTACATAGTCTGCGGTAATAGAAATGACAAGTACAGTAGTACACAAGTGCTACAAATCCCCAAAAGTCAACGTCATAAGTATATAAGCAATCTAGAGAATATACAAAACCACTAAAACTATTGTCCGAAAGTAATAGATAGAAATAGTAAATAAGATGTAAGGAGACTCCGGTGCTATAGATCGTAGCAAGGCAAGTAGCTCACCCCTAAGTCTCCGTAGATGATTGGCTACACTCTCGCTTGACCACTGGTGGAACCTGTCTCAGTACCTACACATCAGTGCATAAGTGTAGCGTGAGTACGAAGAACAAAGCGTACCCATTAAGTATCTAGTCTAACCTCGAAGTAGTAGTAATGAGGGGTCGACTTGACACTTATTAGAGGTCCATAATAATAATGAAAGTGCATAACGTAGACATGGTGAACATACAACAGGTATCAATGAGGCAAATAAAAGCAACTACAATAAATACAACAGAAGTCTGTAACACATCACCAACATCTTATAATTGGCCGTGAAGACCCTAACTCAATTATATCAAATCTGGAACCCGTTTCGATTATTAAGCACAAAGTTGCCGAGGCGAACGGCCTGCTCCCATAAGAATAATGGTACTCAGT
The DNA here is from genome assembly GCF_000390325.3 of Nicotiana tomentosiformis. NCBI lineage: Eukaryota > Viridiplantae > Streptophyta > Magnoliopsida > Solanales > Solanaceae > Nicotiana > Nicotiana tomentosiformis. Next base: position 160,675,639 of record NC_090813.1, on the reverse strand, counting down.
ACTGCTGAGGTGAACGGCCTGATCCCATAAGAATAGTGTTACCATCATACTGCTAGGTGAACGGCCCGATCCCATAAGAGTGGTGTTACCATGCTGCCGAGGCGAACGGCCCGATCCCATAAGAGTGATGTTACTATACTGCCGAGGCGAACAGCCTGATCCCATAGGATTAGAGAAGTTTATCTCGCTCACGGAAGTACTTGTAACGCGAGAGGACATGGAGTTTTCATAGTTATTAAGTATTCCTCAATTTTCCAAAATAAGAAGGCTAAGTCGATAATTGTAACTTTAAAATCCCTAGTCTCAACTCTATTCAAGACAGTTAATATGCATGATAAACACAATAGTACAGTTAAAAGCATGATGTGAATCTAAGTCTACCCGGACATATTATGGAATATAGCTACGCACGGACTCTTGTCACCTCGTACGTACGTAGCTCCCCACACAAGTAATACACAACAAGATACACTTAAGGGGATGAGTTCCCTCTTACAACGTTAGGCTATAGGCTTACCTCATTTCCAAGCTCACTTCCAATCCACTAATCCGCTCTAAAAGTCCCAAGTCGATGCCGAACAATCCGAAACTAGTCGAATATTATATAATTTAATCAAATATATACTCAAAAGTTCATATTTAAGCTATTAGAGTAATTATCCAACACAAATTAGAAGATTCTTAAAATTCGCCCCCATGCCCACATCCCCGGATTCCAGAAATTTCAAAGATAAATATTACCCATAGCCTCACAAACCCAAATATATAATTTTTACTTAATTCCATAATCAATTTAGTGGTCAAATCTCATTTTTACCAAAACCCTAGGTTCTTCTCAAAATCCCATTAATTTTACCATTTTTCCATGTTAAATCTACCTATGATTTGCGTATTTAGCTAAAGATTTGATAGGGATCACTTAACTCTTGATGTTCATGAAATCCCTCCACAAAATGCTCTCAAATTCGCTTAAGACCAAGTGGGAAATGAGGGAAATAAAGCTAAGTCCAGTAATAAAAAGCTCTTGCACCAGTCGCAAATGCGATATCCTGTTCGTAAATGAGACAAAATCATCGCAAATGCAAAGGCTGGCCATCTCTGCCATGGTCGCAAATTCGAAGAGGGGCAGTTTGCAAAAGCGGCAGGATCTTCGCAAATCCTACTCCAAACTTTCTTAAAGAACTTGGAAAACCTTCAATGCGCCTACATTCAATATTAAGTGTCGAAACGATTCCGGGTCATCCGAACACACGCCCAAGTCCAAAATCATCATACGAACCTATTGGAACCATCAAATCCCAGTTCCGAGGTCATTTACTCAAAATGTTGACTCCAGTCAAACTTAACCATTATAGGAGTAATTAAGGATCTAAGTGTTTCGATTTCAACCTAAACCCTTCCAAACCCAAACTAACCATCCCCGCAAGTCATAAAACAGTAAGAGCACATACGTGGACTCTTAATTAGGGGAACGGGGACCTAAAAAGTAAAATAACTGGTCGGGTCATTATAGTCAGAACCCTTATATCCATTACTTCTCTCATGATGATTGCTAAGTGAATACCTTATTCGTATATAAACCTTAGGAGAAGAGTAAATGTGAGTGATTAAGGGTATTTGGGGTGAAACCTAGTTTGTGGTTAAGATGCCCTTCCTTGACACAAGAACTGCTCGGGATCCATGACACCCTTGTGAACTCTGAAGTACCAGAGATCCAAAGGGTACCTTGTCCATGAATAAGGCTTTGCTTTAAGCCTATAATCATTGACTCTTATTAATCCCTTTAGGATTAATACAAAAAAAATGGATGAGACTATATCCTTTAATCTTGTATACTTGGTGTGGTTTTATTTTGTTGTGCCTCGTATTGATTTCACTAATTATCTTTCATTTCTTTTGTGTGCGTGTCTGAATTGGGCATGTTGAGTTCTTTGGAACTCAGGCCCAAGTTCTAGTCTAATACCCTTTTTGCTGAATGAAGTTTGCCGCTGTTTGTTGATCTGCCGGGTCTGGTCCACTGGCCCAATTTTGAGAGTCCAGTTTTCTTTCCCTTCTTACTTTTAGACAATAAAATTAGGTGCTTATTCTGTGTATACATATTTGATACTAACATTATTATTGGATACTTCTATTATATTTTGATTGTTTTAGGAACTTAAACAAACCAAGGCCCATAGGTAAATGAAAAAGAATCTGAGTTTATATCATATTCACTGAAATACTTCTATGTTTTGAGCACTTATTTTTCTTAATAAATAAAAAGACCTCACTTTGCTATCACTAACCATTTTCAATAAGGTTTTGAGATTGAACAGATTTAAAAAATGAAACGATATGTCTTTGGAAAAATCAGAATCGAAAGGATGTTTATAAGGCTGACTTTCAAGAAAAATAAAACCAAACACGACTGGGAATTAAGAACGAACAAATTTCAATGAGTTTCCTAAAAACATGGCTTTGATTGAAACTGATTTTCAAAGGTATACCCATGACATATTTTCTAGTAGTCTTTTATTTCACTAAATCAGACGAATAGCCTTTTTTGAAGGGACAAAACATTCAAAACATAGAGGTATTTTACAAGTCTTTATCAACTTTGTAGGTATATACATTTCAAAAGATGTTTACAAGTTATAAACCTTGAAAGCCTATAACTCTTCTTTTAAAAGCATATATACAACTTTCTTCCAAAATGGTAGATTTTTTAAACAAGACTTAGGATAATCTACAGACCTTAAGCACCCGACTAGGAAGAATATAGACCTCCACTTTCCTGAACCTAGTCAAAGTTTAAAAGAGCTACCTCAAGTAGATTTTAAGGGGTACCTCAAGGAGCTACCTTCCCCTTAGAAGAATAAGAACTCTTACCCAAAATCTCACCGGTTAATAGACTAATAGGATAATAATCTAACAAACACATAGGTACCCTAATATTCCTTAAATAGTAGGTGGAAACTCTCTTTTATCAACAACAGAAGAACCACTAGTTGAATCTTACTTTGACTTGTGCAAAAAAAGGTGCAACACTACTCTCCTAAGTACAACTTGTACCTATTTTATTTTCCTGTAGAGATTGAGAAGCCTGTCCAAATGGCCCAAAAAATGAAAAGCTTGGAACAACAAATGAAAAACATACAAGGGTTGGCAGGTCAGAAATATATTTCTTTCAAGAATCTATATATTCCCTATGTTACTTGCCACCTGGTTTCAAAACCTCAAGTTTGAAAAGTATGATGGACAGAGTGACCCCATAACCCACCTAAAAGGTATTGCAATCCGTTAAAAAGCTCGGCAAGAAAGGAAGAACTACTGAAGTCTTATTTTGGGGAAAGCCTTACAGGAGCAGCTTCTGAATAGTTTATTGATCAAGACATCTCCCACTGGCATGTATGGAATGACATGGCCCAAGACTTTGTCAAATATTTCTAGTACAACATCGATATTGCCCTAGATCGCAGTTCCTTCTCAAATATGAAGAAGAAACCAACTGTAAGTTTCAAGGAGTATGTCATTAAATGGAGAGAGCAAGCGGCTAAAATCAAGCCACCCATTGATGACCACGAGTTGATCATTATCTTCCTTCAGGCTCAAGAGCCTGATTATTTTCAAAAAATGATGTCCTTAATGGGTAAACCTTTCTCAGAAGCAATCAAAATTGGAGAAATGATTGTAAATGGCCTCAAGACAGGCATAATTATAAGTCAAATAGTTCTCAAGGCCACAACTCAGGCGATCTTGAATGGATCTGGTAATTTTAGTAACATGAAGGAGAAAAGTGAAGAGTCCATGATGGTACCAGAGTCGAGAAGAGGTCGTAAGGGAACATCTCGAAGAAAAGGGCAGTCTCATTAGGTTTCCTATGGTTCTCCTGAGCACTATTATCCACCTCATAACCCAGAATACTTTGTTGCTCTACCTTAGTATGTTATCCATAATGCACGGTCATATGCTTGGCTACCAAGATGACCCCAAAGGCGAGCACCAGCACCATAAAATCTTTGTCAGCCTCCACAAAATTTTCAATCTCCCTATAACCCACATCCAAGGTAGGAGTATGGAATAGAACAAATATAATTTTACACCAATAGGGGAGTCTTCACAAATTTGTTAGAAAATTTGCAATATATGGTATGATTGCACCAATTCCTCAAAATTATGTGGACCCACGTGTAAGAAAGTTTGACTCTTCAAAACTATGTGAATACCATTCCAATTCCCAGGAACATAGTGTTGAGTGTTGTCGGGATTTGAAAAGAGAAATAGAAAGAGTGATCCAGGAAACACTAATTGTGGTCCTAGACATTGACACCCCAAATATCATACGGAATCCTTTACCTGCATATAATGATATACACTTTGAGGGGGTGGTATGCGGTGATATGGAGTATGGTAATCCTCCCAATTCATATGGCAAGCCGATTGCTATAAAACTGTTGTAAGTGTTATACCTTATATTTTCGTACGTGAGAGTACATCGTAAGTCAATTGATGTAAGCTCATAAATGAGATTATATTTGAAAGTAAATAAAGTAAGTTAATCATATTACCTTGGATGTTAAAAATATTTAAGATCATGAATAACAAGTACCAAGATGGTTGGAAGTCTTAGAAGCTAAACGAATTGAAGAAATAAGTTTCGTCGAAAGTCGACAAGTTAGGAATGTTATAACATGTACTCTTGAGTGAGACTAGGGTGACTAACATGATAAGGATTTTATGTTATGAGTTATTTTAGTCATATGATAGTCGTGTATTACGTTTTTAAGTCAAGCGAGTTTTGGAACAAAAGTTGGCACAAGTCATCACAAGTTACATTCATAAATGTGTTAAAAATTAGGTCAAATATAGCTGAGCTTTTCTCTCAATACACTTGGAATTACGGAATACTCCACCTTCCAAATTGAATATATAAGAGTTTAGTTTCTAACACATTATACCATTCATCCATACGATATCGGAGTAAAGAGATATTCAAATTTTTGCGAGACGATCCCAATGGGAGCCACTTAGGCAGTGGACGACCCTTGAACATTTTAAAGGAGTTGGACGGATCATATTTGGTTATTTTCGACCAAGTACAGTTACAAAACTCTCTAAACACCTATCTAATAGTTTTCCAAGGTTCCAAGTCGAATCCAAGGTATTTTTACCTAAACCTAACCTCAAAAGTTAGCCTAAGTGAAGAAGAGAGTCTCTATGGTGTTGTGATGTCATTAAGGGTTCTTGTAAGCTAAGGGAAGCTTTGGTTCGAGTTCTTTATGATTATTTAAGGTATTTATAACACCCTATTCTTGGTCTTAAGATTATCTATGTATTGGTTAAGTTATTTTGATGAAGCATTACAAGATAGAACTTGAAGTTGTATAAGAAGTTGTTGTCTCTTATTGGAATTTTGGAGTTATGTATATGACTTTATATGGATGGAAATCATGGGGAATAGCTTGGTTATAATGTTCTTATTGTTTTCATTCTTGTTGATATGTTGAGTATGTTGATGATGTTATAAATAGGAGAAGAAGCAACCACACAATACCTAGAAGTTGTCCATGTTGTTGTTATATCTTGTTGGGTTGTTTGATGTTACTTTTATGATGGATATAAGGTTGGAATGTCATGCCACTATATATGTTTATATTCTGGACCTATTTAGGGTGTTTTAAGTACATGGGAGATGGGAAAAGAGTTGAGGTTTGGTTCCAATCCAAGCTTGTCACTCGTCTGTTAAATAGTAGTTCTGTTGGTGATGTTTATGCACTTGTTGTTGTGTAGAGTGAATTGTGTTGTTGTGCTGTTGGGTGTGTTATGGTACTGAAAGTATATAACTAAGGTGGTATGTGTTCTAGTTTTATGTATGGACTTGGAGAAAGCAAGAAAAACAGGGGAGATGCTGCTTGTTTTAATATAAAATAAGCTTGTCGTTTGTTGTACGATAGTTGCATCTTTCATAGCTTAACGAGAGCATTATTATTGTTGTTGTAGATTAAGTGAGATGAGCCAATTTCAACATGGTTATTGGACAGACTGTGATAAGGTATGTTAAGGCTATCCCTTATTTCCTTTTGGCATGATCCATATGATACAAACGAAACGAGCAAACGCGCAACTTTCACAAATGACTCTATTCTTAGAAGTACTAGGGTAGCTATTTTATAGGGTAAAATCGGTTCATATTAAATACTCGAATAATAGAGAGACACGTAGAACCAGAGACAGATAGAAGACGAAGCAAGTGGGAACCAAAATCAAGGATAGCAGCTTCAGTTGGCACTGGGCAGACCCCGAAGGGAACATTGCTAACAAGGACAAACAAATATTTGCCATCCGATGACATTCAATGAAGAATATTCCTCAGTATTAAATGCGTAATCCGTTATAGAGAATTATGGCATTCATAGCTTGCCGTTATATATTCATCAATGGCCTCCATAATTGTCATTTAAGAGGGGCTTGATCTTTGGATCTTGTTCCATAGGTGTAGCTATAAATAGTGACTTCAACAGCCATTGTAAGACGCGAGAATTCTAACAAACTTATTTTACACATTATTCTAAGCTCAATAATACTTTATTTTCAGTCTATTGATATTCTTATTGTTGTTTTCAGAAGCCTTGCTCCTGGAACCAAGTTTTTTGTTGTCTTATCTCGATTTCAATGCTATGTCTTGCATTTTATTTAATTTATTTACCATTGTGGGATCAAATTTATTCACTTGTCTATAAACCACATTATAAATTTAACTGTACCAATTTACGAGTAAATAGTTTGGCGCCCACCGTGGGGCTTCGACAGTTGCGTAATTGTGTTGATCCTTGATTCTTTGTTCCCTACCAAAAAATCATAAAACAATGGCAGATAACGATGTTAATATCGCATACAACATTGAGGCACAAGGAAATCTGCCTCAACACGAAGAATCTATTAGTGATACCCGCAATGAGGATGACGTAGCCATGCCGGTCCATGGCAGGCAATATCCACGACACGTACTGGCGGCAATTCCTGATGACGCTGAAGACGAGCACGTTGCGGAAATGGTGAGAATCATGAGAGAACAACAAAAGGGTATTATGGGCCATCTATCGCGGCAAGACCAGGTCATGACAGAGTTGAGGCAAGCATTGTCGGGTGCTTCCAACCATGCGAATGGAAGAGTTCTAGTTCCTCCCGGTGCTCCCATGAATCAAATATCACAAAGGGTTGATAACAACACCCCGAGGCGTGAGTCCGGCTTTGACGGGGCCGGGGGGGAGGGTAGTGGAACTGGTAACAACAACGGGAATGATCCTTTTAAAACAAAGCTCATGCGGTTTATGAGATAAATAAATGCCCGAATGGACCAAATTTCGGGCACACCACCAGTGTTGAAAGGACCAGACTGAAAGAAATATACCCAGTTGTCGTTCAAACAGAGCGTGGCACCAGAGCTAATTCGGAAGCGGTCTAAAATGCCTGACGTACCAAAATATGATCGGACTTTGGATCTTCAGAAGCACATCACCACCTACATAATGGGGGTCAAAGGAAATGACTTAGCTCTGCATGATATTGAATCAGTACTGCTGAAGAAGTTCGGGGAAACCCTCACGAAGATACTCGCGGATTCTTTCATCAAGGCCCATGCTGGGTCCAGGAAGGTACAGGCCCAAAAGGCCAACATATTCAGAATTGCACAAGGAGAATCTGAATTGCTGTGAGAGTTCGTGACCAGATTTCAGAAGGAAAGGATGCTGCTACCGGTCGTACCAGATGTATGGGCAGCTGAGGCATTTACTAAGGGGATGAAACCGAGGAGTTTAGACGCTTCCCGAAAATTGAAAGAAAGCCTGCTCGAGTTCCAGACAACTACATAGGCAGATGTCCACAACCGCTACGAATCAAAGATAAGAATAGAAGATTACCAGCTTAGTTTCTTACTATCAACCAAGGGTCGGGATCGAGAAAAGAACAAGGAGAAGTCGAAGGATGATTTTGACATAGATCGGCGATCTTCTAAGAGCCAGTTTTTGCCCTACGATAGGGCTGAAGGACGTGACAGAGGTTTCTAGTCGGCAGACAGGTTTGCTATCGATAAAAGAGCTAATCGTGGCCGGAATAATAGATCATTGCAGGACAAAGAGATATCAGGCTCCCAGGATTCCACCTACCCCAGACTGTCCGAGTATAATTTCAATATGTGTGTGGTGGAGCTGGTATCGGCGATGAGGAACATGAAGGAAGCACGGTTCTCGAGGTCGATGAGATCCAATCCTAGACAGAAGGATCCTAATCTATGGTGTGAGTCTCATGGCACTAATGGCCACCGAATTGGGGGCTGCCGACATCTGTACGAGGAGGTGGTGACGTTACAGAAAAAGTGCCATCTCAAAGAATTCTTAAGCGACCGGATGAAAAATAACTACAACCGCAACTGGGATAACTCAGAGCCCTCGAAGATATGAGAAGATCCTCCTCGACTAACGATTAACATGATTTTCGGTGGGAACAAGATTAATGGTGTAACCCTTTCAGCAGCAAAACAGACAAAGGTATCAGTGACTCATAGCAAGAGACTCTGGGAAGTCACCGAGGACAATATCACCTTCACTGAGGAGGACGTCGATAGACTCCTACTACCGCACAACGATGCCCTAGTAATTTCTCTTAATGTCTTAGATTATAAAATTAAACGTGTTTTGGTGGACCCATGAAGTTCAGCCAATTTAATTCAATGGAGGGTGCTGGAGCAAGCCAAGCTAACCGGAAGCATCATTCCGGCCGCAAACCTCCTCGTCGGGTTCAACTTAGCAAGTGTGACAACCCGAGGGGAGATTCTGCTGCCCACAAACGCCGAAAGGGTCATGAAGACTACCTTGTTTGAAAAGGTAGACGTCGACATGGGCTACAACATTATTCTTGGAAGACCATGGCTATACGAGATAAAGATTATGCCATCAACATACCACCAACTTCTGAAATTCCCAACTCCGGAGGGAATTAAACAAATAAGAGGAGATCAACTGCCGGCAAGGGAGATGAACACGATCTCTATTTCCAATAGTAAAGGGAAGGAACATGCGGCATAGCAATTATAGGAACCGATGCCCGCTCCCGACGAAGTCGACAAAGGGGAGGAGCCGTCAAAATTCTATCAGGTATCCAGGTATTTTCAGGTACCGGAAGAAACAGACGCAACAAAATCCACGGCGGAAGAACTTGAACAAGTCGCATTGTTCGAGAAGTTCTTAGAGAGGAAGTTCCACTTGGGGACAGGATTAAACCCTGAGCTCAGGTCAGAATTTATAGAATTTCATAAAATTAATTTTGATTATTTTGCATGGTCGCATGCGGATATGACAAGTATACCACTAGAGGTGGTCATGCATAAGTTAAGCCTGGACCCAACATCCCTCCAGTAAGGGAAAAGAAATGCCCGATTGTCTAGGTCAAAAACAAGTTTGTCAAAGAAGAAGTAACCGGATTGCTTGATATCGGTTCAATCTGGGAGGTAAAGTATCCTGACTGGCTAGCTAAAGTAGTAGTAATTCCAAAAGAGAATAATAGATTTTGCATGTGCATAGATTATAAGGATCTGAATAAGGCGTACCCAAAAGACTTGTTCCCATTGCCGAATATTGATCAAATGATTGATGCAATGGCCGGGAACGAGCTGGTGAGTTTCCTCGATGCCTATTCCGGGTACAACCAAATCAAAATGAACCAGGAAGATCAGGAAAAGACTTTGTTCATAACAAACTTTGGCACATATTGCTACAATATGATGCCTTTCGGGCTTTAAAACACCAGAGCCACTTATTAGAGGCTCGTGAACAAAATGTTCGAAAAGCAAATAGGGAAAACAATGGATGTTTACATAGATGATATGATGGTTAAGTCTTTGAATGCAAGTGACCATCCGAAACACCTCCAAGAAACCTTTGACATCCTAAGGAAGCACAACATGAAGCTTAAGCCCGAAAAGTGTGCATTTGGAGTCAGCTCCGGTAAATATTTGGGTTTCCAGGTATCACAAAGGGGGATCGAAGTCAATCTCGATATTAAATCCTTCGAGGACATTCCCGACCAGCTGACAAATGTGAAAAAAGTCCAAAGGTTAACTGGAATACTAGTCGCTCTAAGAAGGTTCATTTCCCGGTCTTTGGAAAAATGCCATCATTTCTTCTCACTTCTGAAAAAGAAGAATAACTTCAAATAGACTCCAGAATGCCAACAGGCCCTAAAAGACCTAAAAAGGTATTTGCCAAGCCCTCCGTTACTATCAAAACGGAAGGAAGGTGAACATTTGCTAATTTACTTAGCGGTCTCGGAGGTAGCAGTAAGTGACGTTCTAGTCCGGGAAAACGAAGGTACGCAATCTCCTATCTATTACATTAGCAAAATTTTAACGGGAGCATAAACTTGCTACCCGCACCTTAAAAAATTGGCCTAAGCTCTCGTAGTCGCCGTCGTAAATATAATAGGGCCCTCTCTTATGAAACCCTTATAGTAGAGGTTTGGTTCCGGAAGCATTTATGCCCGGAACCCAAATGATATTGGGAATAATGCACCGGAAGCCTTGCATAATTCGACGCAAGATAGTAAACTTTGTGCAATGCTTAAATGAAAAGCACTTTTATATAACAAATGTGCCAAGAATAACAAGTACAAAAGTATGAAAAGAAAACAACAAAGGACAAAGAAAGCAAAAAACTAAACTACTACATCCCCAGAACTCGGGGGAAGAGAAGCATCTGCGCCCCCAGGAGAAGTAGGCGGATCTGTCATCGGCTCGGGATCTTGCCTTCATCATTATCCTATTCAAATTCCTCCTCAGTCTGATAAATCAGAAATGGAACCAGAGGAGTCAGTTGCATTGGGCCGAGCCGGGAGGCACCTTCGGGCGGTTGACTCTAGCTGTCGGGCCTTGGCTATTTCGGCGTCAAAATCAATGACGCCCGCTTTGACCTCTTCGAAGGTTTTTCTCCTTATGCTATACATAGAATGTGTTTTCTCAATAATGAGGGAATCTGCTCGATGCTGGAGTTCTGATTTAAGCCGACCAACCTAGGTCGAAAGGCTATCCCACTCGGATCTTGTGGCCCTAAGGCTAAGATCAAGGTCATGGATAGTGGAGATATGAACCTTACTGTGTTCCATGATCCTTTTATGCGTCTCCTCCATCTGGGCATGCTTCTCCTCAGCAGCAGCAGCCTCTTCAGCTTTGGAGTTAAAGGCTGCCTCTATAGAGGCAGCCTCGCACTCGGCAGCAGCAAGTACATCATTTTGGACCTTAGACCATTTAGCCTTGGCTTCTTGAAATTGTACACTTAACTAGGATGCTTCTTGGCTAAGGGCCATCACTTCCTGCTCGCTCTGCTGCAACCGAGCCTCCAACTCATCGGCTTCAGTACTTGTGCTTCCAGTACTGAGAGGCGAGTAGCAACTTGGTCCCTCTCGATCAAAGTTGATCCCGCTCGGACATAAGATTTTCTTTATCAAGGATCAACTTCTAAAGGCACTCGGAAGCAAAGAAGTTGGCCTGCGAAGCAAAAATCCAAGTTAGAAATCCTCTTATAACAAATCAAGAGAAAACAGACAGCAAAGAGAACGAGTATCATACCACTACTGCGTTGTGCATGGCATTATTTATCATACACTCCCCCGAAAGAGAATGTATTTTCTTCTTGTCTTTCTATGAAGTTAGCTACTTCAGGTAATTGGCGAGTTCCACTAGTCGGGATAGCAGATGGCACTCAGTGGAGACCGAGAGGGAGACACTCCTCCTCTTCTGAGGATCTGCAGATGAGGGAAAATAGTTGTGCCCCAAATTCCCAAGGTCTGGGGACTGGGGAGGAGGGACATCACCCTCTCGAGTGTCCGCGGTCGGTGGGGGTGATGTAGCAATTGCTGGTGATGAAAGAATAACTGGCGTGGAAGAAGATGAAGCTGATGGTGTTGTGAGTTGAGAAGTCGTTGCAGCAAAGGCAATGTTGGTTGTAGGTTGCTCATCAACCGAAGACAGAAGAGGCACAGTACTCGGCCTTATAGTACCGGGAGTAGCAGCTGGGACTGTAAAGAGAAAGTTGACATTCTCCACTAAGTCATGTTCTCCCCCAGAGTGCTTGGACATCATTCTATGTTGGGGTTATAAGCTCTTCTGATTGAGAATCATGTTGAGCTGATGAAGGTCATTGTCTCCTTTCTAGGGAAGCCCCTTCATCACTGGTTTCCCCGTCATCATCAATCACCACAGTAACAATGGTTGGCTCGGCTACGACTTTCTTCACCTTTTTATTTTTGCCCTCGGGCGAGAAAGAGTGCCGCCTTTTTGGTTGCTTGCTCTCTAACCGAGGACTCCGAGAGGAAGCACTTGCACCGGAAGCGGATCCGATGGCGCATGTTCAGGTAAAGGCCTCCTTCAGCAACCTCGCAGCCTCTGCGGGATCAGCTAAAACATCCTCCTCGGGGATGGTAATGGAGCCCTGCGGAAGACCTGAATTCAACAGAAAAAGGAGTTAACCAATTTTCTTATACACAAAAATGGGATAAACACAAGATTAGTTTCACCAGTGAACTTACCACGATTTTTGGCCTTCCACCCATATTTGGGGGTCAGTTCTTTCCACAAGTAGGTCTCAAGTATGGTAATGTCCAGAATCTTCTGAACCGATTGGTCTAAGCCTTCAACCCTTGGTGGTGTCCACCGAGTTGCTGAAAATAGTGACAAGAGAAGGATCAGTAACATCATGAAACAACCTTTCTTCAGAGAAAAGACAGTTTTTTAACTTACATGTACGAGTCCATGACTCGGGGAAAGATGGAGTTGTCGCCGAGATGATATCACCGGTGACAACAATGAACCGCTCCATCCACCCACGATCATCATTGTCATCCATGCTGGTGAGGAAAACATGGTGGCCATGTTTGCTAAAGATTATGACTCCCCCATAGAAAATCTTGGGGGAGTAGAGGTTCATCATGCGAGCCAAGGTGAGCTTTTCCTTAGTCTTCTAGCAAAACCGTCGTAGACAGGCTGGCATATCTTGTCTAGGAAATTTTTTGGAAATGATACCTTTATTTCCGTGTCTTCCAGCTACTTTATCACCTACTTTGATTTCATGTTCTTGTAAAATATATACACGAATTGTTTCGGGATTATAACTAGAACCACCCCTTTTCTAGATCCACCTCACATCAATAACCTGACCTCTGCCACCTATAGGTAGTTTTAGACCAGTTTCTTTTGAAGTAGATATTTGCCAAATCGAAAGGCCCACCACTGCCAAAAAAATCTAGTATTTTTGGCACAGCTCTAAATCACGGGGTCAATCCCCCTGCTTAAAGAAAATAGACCAAAAGTAAATGGATACGTATAAACGTATATAAAACCCTTCTTAGGGAAGGTTACTCGCTCTACCAGTTCGGGAGTGATGTTGTTCAGATCATGGGAATCACCATCCTCCTTCACATCATGAATGTTATAAGGACGGATGGAAGAAGGGTACACGCTAATAGCCCATGTACGAGAACTTGTAGAAGAAAACTTTTTTTCGAAGTCCTTGGCTGTGTAGAGTCTTCTGGGAATGATGGTGCTCACTGTATGAGGGGCAACATCATTGGTGTTTTCTTTATTTTTAAGAGAACTTGAGTTCTTGGAGGAGAAAGCCATGGTTAGCAGAAGGTAATAAAAGTTCTTTGAAGAAGAAGATTAAAGAAGAGTGAAAGCAAGAAAAAGTTGAATGCAAAGAAGTTGAGAGAGTTTGAAGAACTGTGAAGTGTAAAAGAAGAAGAATGAGGCGTATAAGTAAAGAAATAGGCGGCTAGCTCGGGGTACCTCGAGAACCGGCAAAAATATTGTTGAATCATGGAGTGACGCATGCTCGGGGTATTAAATGCGTGAGACGTGCGTCTAATCAAGCGTTAGAAACATTTTCGAAGGGATCAGAAAATTTCCCGCCAAGAAAGGAATCTCCACCAACTTCCCGATGACACAAAGATGTGCCACTGTAAAACAGGGGGACTATCTATATAGGGTAAAATCAGTTCATATTAAATACTCAAATAATAGAGCGACACGTGGAACCGAAAATAGACGGAAAACGAAGCAAGTGGGAACCAAAATCGAGGATAGCAGCTTCGGTTTGCACCGGACAGACACTAAAGGGAATATTGCTAATAAGGACAAACGAATATTTTCCATCTGATGACATTCAATGAAGAATATTCCTCAGTACTAAATGTGAAATCCATTACAGAGAATAATGGCATTCATAGATTTTCGTGATATATTCATCAATGGCCTCCATAATGTCATTTAAGAGGGGCTTGATCCTAGGACCCTGTTCCCTAGGTGTAGCTATAAATAGTGACTTCAACAGCTATTATAAGACACGAAAATTCTGACAAACTTATGCTACACATTATTCTAAGCTAAATAATACTTTATTTTCAGTCTATTGATATTCTTATTATTGTCTTCAAAAGCCTTGCTCCCGAAACCAAGTTGTTTGTTGTCTTATCTCGATTTCAACACTAAGTCTTGCATTTTATTTTATTTATTATTTTGGGATCAAATTGATTCGATTGTCTATAAACTGCGTTGTAAATTTAACGGTACTTTTTTACTGTTAAACAACTATGTACTTGATTCCCCATGTGTCCTATTATTATTTTATTTGTTCATGGGTCTCAGAAAATACGCAAGTTGATAAAGTTTATTTTATGATATTAACCGAAGGCATATTGATCTTATGACGTTCTGTAAGATATTATTGACTTACTTCATTATGCAATGCATTCATTTATATATATACATTTATCCATGACTAGATGGCATTATATACGCATATATTATATATATGGGGTATGGGGAAAGTTACGGCATTATATACGCACCACCACCTGATTAGCTGGCATATATTGATGATTTCGCCTACTGAGGTCGAGATGATATGATAGGATGACCGCAGAGGCTTGATCATGTTATGTACGGATATACCTATGTATGATATGACATTTATATGTATATACATGACACTATAAATGTTTCATGATTCACTGAGCTATTCGGAGTTACAGGTTGAGTCCTTTACTCCATGTTTCTTTCATGTCTTTTATATACTACCTTTCATGCTCGGTACTTTAATTGTATTGAAGTCCCTTTTGCTTTGGGACGCTGCGTTCCATGCCCGCAGTCCTGATAGACAGGTTGACAGTCCTCCTAGTAGGCTATCATCTCAGCAGAAAGTGTTGGTGCACTCTACTTGCTCCGGAGTTGCCTATTTGATCAGTATGCTTTGGACATGTATTGATTGGTATGGTGGGGCCTGTCCCGACCTTTATGACATTTATGTACTCTTTGTAACGACTCGGACGGTCATTTTGAGTATTTTAGGAATGTTCCCCTATTTATTGCCTACTCTATGTTATATTGTGGTTATGTGACTTGCCGGGGTGGTTGGTTTAGTTTCGGGTGAGTTTCGGAGTGAATTGGGACACTTAGTCCCAAAGTTGGAAGCTTTAGTTGAAAGAGTTGACCGGAGTTTTATTTTTGTGTAGACGACCCCAGAATGGAGTTTTGATGGTTCCAATAACTTTGTACGGTGATTTTGGACTTAGGCGTATGTTCAAATATTGATTTAGAGGTCCGTAGGTTGTTTTGGTTTGAATTAGCAAAAGTTGGAAAGTTGAAGGTTTGGAAGATTGAGAAGTTTGACCGAGAGTTGACTTTATTGATATCGGGTCTGGATTTCGGTTTCGGAAGTTGGAATAGGTCTGTTGTGTCATTTGTGACTTATGTACAAATTTGAGGTCATTTGGAGTTGGTTTGGTATGTTTCGGCATTAGTTTTAGAAGATGGACGTTCATTAGTTCATTAGGCTTGAATCGATGTGCGATTCATGGTTTTGGTGTTGTTTGATGTGATTTGAGGCTTCGAGCGAGTTCATATCGTGTTTTAGGACTTGTTGGTATGTTCGGACAGGGTCCCGGGGGGCTCGGGTGTGTTTCGGATTGAGTTCGAACCATTTGTTCATGTATTGAGATTTATGGTTTTTTGTGTTTCTGGTTTCCTTCACCGCATTCACGAAGGATATGCCGCGATCGCGGTGGTTTGGATGCTTGTGCATTGCGAACACGTGCGTGGGACCGCGTTCGTGTATAAGGAAGGAGAGGTTGTAGGGAGACATGCGTTGTTCTTCGTATTCGCATGGCCTTGACCGTGATCGCGTAACCTGGAGACCCCCGGTCATCGCATTCGCGACTGGAGTCTCATGATCGCGTATGAGGATTTTGTGAACTGGAATAATTTGTTCTTCGCAATCGCGTAAGGTGATAACTGGCCAGCAGATATTTAATTTCCAAATCGAGGGTTTGTTCCTTTTTTTTTATCTTTTGAGTTAGAGACCTCAGTTTTGGGCGATTGTGGAAGATATTTTCAAAGAGTAGATCGGGGTAAGTGATTTTTACTCAGATTTGATTATTATACATGAATCCATCATTGTTTTTACCATTTAATTAGTGTTTTGAGTTAGAAAAATTGAGAAATTTTGTGAAAATTTACTAAGCTATATTTTGAGGATTTGAAGGTCGATTTGAGGTCAGAATTGAATAATTTGGGTATGGTTGGACTCGTTATTGAATGGTTACTCAAATTTTGTAAGTTTGGTCGGTTTTTGAGATGCGGGCCCGAGATTGACTTTTTGAGTTGACTTTCTGATTTTCTTTAAAGATTGCAACTTTATTATCCGAAATAGTTTTATATGGTTTGTATTTATGGTATAAAGTTATTTTGGCTAGATTCGAGCCATTCGGATTTAGGTTTATTGTGCTATATGTGATATGTGAAAGTCGTGTACCCAAGGTGACGAGTGGGTACACGGAAAATATATGGTATTTGACTGGTTTAGGCTAGTTGGACTCTTTTCATGATTTCAATTGAATTGTCATAGTATGTTATAGTTTCATTGTTAGTCTACCCTTACATGTATTAAATCTTATTCCACCTTTTACTCGTTAATTTCTCTTATATGCTTTAGTTGAAGTTATTATTTTCCTTATTGTCCGTTACTTCTTTAATTGTTGAATTGAATACATGAAGTTTTTGTTTTCACGGGATAGCTTCTTGTTGAGTTATTGGTGTTGAAGTTGTAAAGGTCGTGATCACATTGAGGCAAAGTTTTTAATTGTTGAAATACAATTCATGTTGAGCTAGTCAATTTCAGTTTGTTATTATTAAGACTCTTGTACACATTGTGGTTGAGCCATGGGTTGTTTGTTGTGGAAACATTGATATTGTTGATTCTTTTGGCAAGATGTGGCATTTGGGCACTTGAGGTGCTAGTTCTGATATGTTGTAATATTGATACGCATGCGATGGTATAAGGATATGGGTTGATAAGCATGCGGTGAAATAAGGTGGGCTTGATACGCGTGTTGCTAGTAGGGGAACCACTTGAAGCCACGCGGTGTGATAAGGTGGACTAAAATGCGGGCAGCTATTTCGAGAAAACTATTTTTCAAAACTAAATGTAAGGCTCCCACTTTGATATAAGGAAAGATTGTGATTGTGATTATGAAATGAGATTACGAGGCGGTACCTCGGTTGTGATTCTTGTTATTATCTCTAATTTACCTCACTTGTATTTGTCCGCATTGTTTCCTTGATGTTCTTATTATGTCTTTCTTCCTCGTTGCATTTATTGCTTTAAATTCAGTTGTAGTCTATCTTGTTGTATTTCTTTATTGCCTCATTTTCCTCGTTTACACTCTTAGACTGTATTATACTTGTTCAATTTCTTTTTCTTATACTCTACCGAGGTTAGGCTTGTTACTTACTGGGTACCGTTTTGGTGTACTCATACTATGCTTCTACACATCTTTTTGTGCAGATCCAGGCACCTCATACCAGGCTAGGCACCAGTGAGTAGAGCTTCCAGATCAGAGACTTCAAGGTATACCTGCCGGCGTTCGCAGGCCTCGGAGTCACCCTATAACCTTGTTTTCTATTGCATACTCTTTATTTAGATAGTGATGTATTAGGGATGTTCAGTATACTCGTGTAGAGCTTATGACTCAGTCTCACCCGATTTTGGGAGTTATTGTCAATTGTATTGTGGAGTTCTTTTATGATAGATGGTTGGTTTAAATTTGAAGTTCTATTATTATTACCATTATTTCTTCATGTAAGTTAGGCTTACCTAGTCTTAGAGACTAGGTGCCATCACGACATCCTACAGTGGGAGATTGGGGTCTTGACACTCTTAGAGGCTTGTAGACAAATGTCATGTATATGGATGATTGTATGGCCTTGTCGGCCAATGTTTTGAGTGTACAAATGATCATTTCGTCCTTGTAGGCCCGTATGTCATATGTATAAATTTGCATATCATGGTGGGTCGTCTTATGTCGAGTATTCCCTTATGTTTTATTCTGGTTATCTTATGATGGCCTTTCCGCCTCATTTACCCATAATAGTATAATAGGAAAAATATGTTACATTGGTACTTGGTTGAGTAAGGCACCAGGTGCTCGTCGCGGCCCTTCAGTTTGGGTCATGACAGAAAGTCCTAATTAGCAGGCAATGTTGAAGACGAGCTGATCAAAGGGGTTAAGAACTTGTTCACTGAAGTTAATAAGATTGAAATCATGGAAGGCCCTAGTGATGCGGATGAGCAAATTTGTGGCTAAAATGTCAAGCTTTAGTAATTGAAAAACCTTTCCTCCTCTCTAGGAAGGAATCTTGGTAGTTTATTTTGATATTATTTCTATTATTTGGGTTATTTCAAGGTTGTGATTCAGTTAATGTTTGTTTGATTTTTGATTTAAACCCTTATATCCCTCTATTCTATCTATTTATGAGTCTTGTTTGTTTGTTTTGTTGTTATTTCTGTTATCTGAGTTATCTCAGGGTTGTAACACAGATTTTAGTTTGTTTGTATTTTCAAACCCTTCCATCATTTACTAAATGAAATGCAATTTGTCATTTTGTGTCAATCTGTGCTTAGTTTGTTTCGCACTAGTCCTAGTGACATAACATACATGCGAAATTTTCGGCCAAATTTGAGAAAATTGATCAAGTTTGAATTGGAAAACTGAGAAAATACATATGTTGAGGCCAAATACGGAGTTGAAAAACTTTGAGCGTAAGTGTCACGACCCAATTTCTCCCTTCGTGAACCGTCGTGACGGCACCTAGTCTCTACAACTAGGTAAGCCTAACACTTTTGCGGAAATGAAACTAAAGCATGAACATTAACTACTAACAGTAACAAATATCTAATAAGCAACTGAATGCCACTCAACATATACATTTATCACCTCTGAAAATGTACAAAACAATTCCCAAAACCCGGAATACCGTAAGTCACAAGCTACTACGAAGTCTTAACCGTTCTATACATCATTTCTAAAGAAAGAAGGCAAAATGAACATAGGGGGATAGAGGGGTACTCTGAGGATCTGCGGGCGCGAGCAGATGTACCTTGAAGTCTCCAATAAACAGCAGCGACTGCAACTAGTGATGAGGTTGGTAAGATGAACCCGGATCTGCACATGAATAATATGTGCAGGAAAGTGCGTGAGTACACCACAACGGTACCCAGTAAGTGCCAATCCTAACCTCGGTCGAATAGTGATGAGATCAGGTCAGGGCCCTACAAGTATAAATAATAAAATAAGACAGAATGAAATATTGCAATAAAATAAATGCGAAAATCTAACAGGAATAGAATCAATGAAAGACAATAGCTCAGAACACAGTGATAACAACAGGGGATCTCCTGAGATACCGTCTCGTAGTCCCAAACGTAAATGCGCAGGGGGATCTCATGGAATACCGTTCCGTAGTCCCAAAATAAATATGCAGAATAGTGAGATCTCCCGGAATATCGTTCTGTAGTCCCAAAATAAATATGCAGTACAGGGGGATCTCCTAGAATACCATTCCGCAATCCCAAAATAAATATGCAGCACAACCCACCGAAATAACAGTTACAGCAAGAAATCCTATAGTTTAGACTAAGTTCAAGTCAAGGAAAACAGGTAATTTCACTAAACATGTTGCATAGAGTTTAAATGGGCAGTTAAACAAGTAGGCATGCTATTCTAGTCTAAACAGGATATTTACATATGCTAGTATGTTTCAATTAAGGAGAAACAAGTTATGACTTAGTGAAAAAAAATGGAGTTTTACAACAAATAGCCCGTGTACGTACTCGTCACCTCACGTACACGGCACTCATATATCAAACAGTACCAAATCCTAAGGGGAGTTCCCCCACACAAGGTTAGGCAAGCCACTTACCTCGAACCAAGCTCAATTAATCAGTCACAATGGCTTTCCCACGAATATTCGGGTCCGAGTGACCCAAATCTAGCCAAAATCAATTACATAGCATAAATATAACTACAAGAAACTAATCTAGCTAATGAAATCAAAGCTAACACAAGAAATTGAAAAATCGCTCAAAAAGCCTCCCTGGGCCCACGTCTCGGAATCAGGTAAAAGCCACAAAATACGAACAACCATTCACTCACAAGTCTAACCATACCAAATTCACTCAAATCCGATACCAAAATCTCGATCAAAACAACCCCAAAATTTGGTCTAAGAACCTTTCTCAAATTTTTCCCAATTATTCACCCCAAATGTGAAATTAAATGATATAATTAATGATAGATTAGTGGGTTATAACCATAAAGGAGTTAGAAATTATTACCCAATGACTTCCGCTGAAAATCTCTCGAAATTTCGTCTTCTACCGAGCTCCCAATTCAATTTTGTGATATGAACTCAAAACCCTCATTTTTGAACTTTAAATTCTGCCCAGGTATGCCCTTCTTCGCGAACGCGGTCAAAGCCTCGCGTTCGTGAAGCACAAGATGCTTTAGACCAAAATATACTCATCGCGAACGCGATGCACTGGTCGCAAATGCGAAGCTCAACTAGCCTGACCCTACACGAACGCGGGACACTCATCGCGAACGCATAAGCTATCATGCCTGGAACCCATCTGACCGTTGACTCTACGCGAACGCGAGGTCCTTATCGCGAACGCGTAGCCTTAGTATTCCATACCTTCAGGAACGCGGGAACGACGTCGAGAACATGAAAAATAACCTCAAAATGCTCTACGCGATCGTGAGCCCTCTCTCGCAAACGTGATGAAAGATTGTCTGCAACAAAAACACCAGAAATCTGCTATCTTTCAAGTCCAAAAACTAGTCCGTTAAGCACCCGAAACTCACCGAGGCCCCCGGGACCTCAACCAAACATACTAACCAATCTAAAAACACCATACGAACTTAGTCGAGCCCTCAAATCACATCAAACAATGCTAAAATCACGAATCACCTTCCAAATTCAAACTTAAAGAAACTTGAATCTTCCAAATTCGATAACCGATGCCGAAACCAACCAACCCACGTCCGATTGTCCTCAAATTTTACACACAAGTCATATTCA
This sequence comes from Nicotiana tomentosiformis, assembly GCF_000390325.3. Lineage (NCBI taxonomy): Eukaryota > Viridiplantae > Streptophyta > Magnoliopsida > Solanales > Solanaceae > Nicotiana > Nicotiana tomentosiformis. The sequence goes on along the minus strand of NC_090813.1, from coordinate 160,654,200 downwards.
ACACTACAGACCTACTCCAACTTCCGGAATCAGAATCTGACCCCGATATTAAAAATTCCACTACCGGCCCAAATCTCCAAAAATTCCACTTTCGCCATTTCAAGCCTAAATGAGCTACGGACCTCCAAAACACAATCCGGACACACCCCTAAGCCCAAAATCACACAACGAAGCTAACGGAATTGACAGAATTCCATTTTGGAGTCGTCTTCACAAAGTTCCGACTACAGCGCCAATCCTAAGGCTTAAACCTCCATTTAGGGACTAAGTGTCCCAAACACTTCCAAAAACCAAAAATGAAGCCTCCCGGCAAGTCACAAAAGCAAAAAAGGATACAGGGAAAATAGTAAATAGGGGATCAGGGCTATTACTCTCAAAATGACCGGTCGTGTCGTTACATCCTCCCTCTCTTAAAATAATTGTTCGTCCTCGAACGATTATAGAGACACACCTAAAGTGGTGAAAAGATGAGGATAACGACTGCACATATCCTGCTCGGTCTCCCAAGTCGCCTCCTCAACCGGCTGACCCCGCCACTGAACCTTTACTGATGCAGTGTTCTTTGACCTCAGCTTCCGAACCTGCCTATCCAAAATAGCCACTGGCTCCTCAATATAGGATAGATCCTTGTCAAACTTTACTGAGCTGAAATCCAACATATGAGACGGATCACCGTGATACCTTCAGAGCATCGAAACATGAAATACCGGATGAACTCTTGCTAGACTGGGAGGTAATGCAAGCTCATAAGCAACCTCCCCAACTTGCCGCAACACCTTAAAAGGGCCAATAAACCTTGGGCTCAGCTTGCCCCTCTTTCCGAACCTCATAACGCCCTTCATAGGCGAAACCCGAAGCAGGACCCGCTCTCCAACCATGAATGCAACATCGCAAACCTTCCGGTCTTCATAGCTCTTCTTTCTAGACTGGGCTGTGTGAAGTCTTTCCTGAATCATCTTTGCCTTCTCCAAGGAATCCTGAACCAAGTCCGTACCCAATAATCTGGCCTCTCCCGGCTAGAACTAACCCACTGGGGACCGATACTGTCTACCATACAGATCCTCATACGGTGCCATCTGAATGCTGGACTGATAACTGTTGTTGTAGGCAAACTCCGTAAGTGGCAAGAACTGATCCCAAGTACCTCCAAACTCCATCACACATGCACGGAGCATATCCTCAAGAATCTGAATAGTGCGCTCGAACTGCCCGTCCATATGAGGGTGAAAAGTTGTGCTCAACTCCACCCGAGTACCCAACTCCTGCTGTACGGCTCTCTAGAACCGCAATGTAAAATACATGCCCCGGTCAGAGATAATAGATACCGGTACGCCATGAAGTCTGACAATCTCACGAATGTAAATTCGAGCCAACTGCTCGGAAGAATAGGTAGTCATCACATGAATGAAATGAGCTGACTTGGTCAGCCTGTCCCCAATCACCCAAACTGCATCAAACTTCCGCTGAGTCTGTGGGAGTCAAACAACGAAGTCCATAGTGATCCGCTCCCATTTCCACTCCAGAATCTCTATCTTCTGAAGCAACCCACCCGGTCACTGATGCTCATACTTCACCTGCTGGCAATTTAGACATCTAGACACATACTCTACTATGTCCTTCTTCATCTTTCTCCACCAATAATGCTGCCTCAGATCCTGATACATCTTTGCGGCACCCGGATGAATGAAGTATCGCGAGCTGTGAGCCTCATGGAGAATCAACTCACGCAAACCGTCCACATTGGGCACACATAACCTGCCCTGCATCCTTAATGCACCATCCTCCCCAATAGTGACCTCCTTAGCATCACCGTGTTGGACCGTGTTCTTAAGGACAAGCAGATGGGGGTCATCATGCTGACGCTCCCTGATACGATCATAAAGAGAAGACTGAGAGACCACACAAGCCAATACTCGACTCGGCTCAAAAATATCCAATCTCACAAACTGGCTAGCTAAGGCCTAAACATCCAATGCCATGGGCCTCTCTGCTATTGGTAGATATGCTAAACTCTCCAAACTCTCTACCCGAAGACTCAGAGCATCGACCACCATATTGGCCTTCCCAGTATGGTACAAAATGGTAATGTCATAATCCTTAAGCAGCTCTAACCTCCTCCTCTGACGTAAATTAAGATCCTTCTGCTTGAACAGATGCTGCAAACTCCGATGATCAGTGTAGATCTCATAAGGAACATCGTACAAATAGTGCCTCCAAATCTTCAAGGCATGAATAATAGCTGCTAGCTCAAGGTCGTGGACAAGATAATTCTTTTCATGCACCTTCAGCTGTCTGGATGCGTAGGCAATCACCCTATGGTCCTGCATCAACATCGTGCCTAGGCCAACTCGCGACGCATCACAAACAACTGTATAAGACCCCAAACCTGAAGGCAATACCAATACTGGGTTGTAGTCAAAGTTGTCTTGAGCTTCTGAAAGCTCTCCTCACACTCCTCTGTCCACCTAAATGGAGCACCCTTCTGGGTCAGCCTGGTCATAGGTGTTGCAATAGAAGAAAATTCTCTCAACAAACCGACGGTAATACCCCGCCAAACCAAGGAAACTCCGTATCTCTATAGCATAGGACAGTCTACTTCAACTTTGCACTGTTTCCACCTTCTTCGGATCCACCTTGATCCCCTCACTCGACACAATATGACCCAAAAATACCACGGAATCTAACCAGAACTCACATTTTGAGAACTTTGCATACAACTTCTTTTCTCTCAAAGTCTGAAGCACTGTCCTCAGGTGTTATTCATGATCCTCCCGAGTCCGGGAATACACTAGTATGTCATCAATGATTGCGATGATGAAAGAATCAATATAGGGCCGGAACACGATGTGCATCAAGTGCATAAAGGCTGATGGGGCATCCGTCAGCTCAAATGACATCACACGGAACTCGTAATGGCCATACCGAATCCTGAAAGCAGTCTTCGGGATATCTGGCTCCTGAATCTTCAACTGATATAACCTGATCGCAAGTCAATCTTGGAAAATACTTTGGCACCCTGTAGCTGATCAAATAGGTCATCAATACGAGGCAAGGGATACATGTTCTTCACTGTGACTTTGTTCAACTGGCGATAATCAATACACATACGCATAGAACTATCCTTTTTTTTTCACAAACAAGACAGGAGAACCCCAAGGTGACACACTGGCTAAATGAAGCCCTTATCAAGCAACTCCTGCAACTTCTCCTTCAACTCCTTCAACCCATGAGGAGCCATACGGTATGGAGGAATAGAGATGGGTTGAGTGCCCGGCAACAAATCTGGGAAATCCCTCACTATTAGAACTGACTCAACTGTAGGGGTATTAATACTGACATCTCTCACATAAGCTAAATACGCGTTGCACCCCTTCTCAACCATTCGTTGAGCCTTAAGAAATGAAATAACTCTGCGGGGAGTATACTCTAAGGTACCTCTCCTCTCTAATCGTGATAAGCCTAGCATAGCCAATGTCACGGTCTTAGCGTGACAATCAAGAATAGCATAATGGGGCGACAACTAGTCCATGCCCAAGATAACATCAAAATGTACCATGTTGAGCAATAATAAGTCGGCTCTGGTCTCAAGACCACTAAGAGCAATCAAACCCGACCGATACACGCAGTTCACAATAAGAGAATCTCTCACAGGAGTCGACACATAAATAGGGGAACTCAAAGAATCTCGAGATACGCCCAAATGTGGGGAAAAATAAGAGGACACATATAAATAAGTAGAGCCTGGGTCAAATAATACCGACGCATCTCTATGACAAACTGGAATAATACCTGTAATGATAGAGTCAGAAGCAACTACCTCTGTACGATCCTGAAGAGCATAATACCTGGCCTGGCCTCCCCCTCTAGGGCGACCTCGACCTCCCTGACCTCCACCTCGAGTTGGCTGATCAGGTAGGGCGGTAGCTGGTGCTGGAATCATAGCCTGAGGACCCGGTGGAGCACGTGGTGGCTGAGAAGTCTGTAAAGGTACAACCCTCCTACGCGATCGCGAGACCTCTCTCGCAAACGCGATGAAGGATTGTCTGTAACAAAAACACCAAAAATCTGCTATCTTTCAAGTCCAAAAACTAGTCCGTTAAGCACCTGAAACTCACCCGAGGCTCCCGGGACCTCAACCAAACATACTAACCAATCCTAAAATATCATACGAACTTAGTTGAGCCCTCAAATCACATCAAACAACGCTAAAATCACGAATCACCCTCCAAATTCAAACTTAAAGAAACTTGAAACTTCCAAATTCGACAACCGATGCCGAAACCAACCAAACCACGTCCGATCGACCTCAGATTTTGTACATAAATCATATTCAACACTACGGACCTATTTCAACTTTCGGAATCAGAATTTGACCCCGATATCAAAAATTCCACTACCGGCCCAAAACTTCAAAAATTTTACTTTCGCCATTTCAAGCCTAAATGAACTATGGACCTCCAAAACACAATTCGGACACGTCCCTAAGCCCAAAATATTACAAAGAAGCTAACGGAATCGACAAAATTTCATTCCGGAGTCATCTTCACACAGTTCTGACTACGGTGCCAATCCTAAGGCTTAAACCTCCATTTAGGGACTAAGTGTCCCAAACATTTCCAAAAACAAAAAATGAAGCCTCTCGGCAAGTCACAATAGCAGAAAAGGATATGGAAAAAATAGTAAATAGGGGATCGGGGCTATTACTCTCAAAATGACTGGCCGGGTTGTTACAGTAAACATGAGCCAAGTTCAAATAGAACCAAAGCGATCATACTCGTGGAGGTTAAAGATCTATACCTCCAAATCATTGTGAATATCGATCTTAAGAATATTGAATGAGTTGAAACTTGGTCGAAAGTTTGGCACTAATAGATGAAAAGTTTTTATTTTTTAAAGAAGATGCAATCTAGACAGTTTGAAATGGATCAGTTAGTGCCGAAATGCACCTTTCTACATCAAGAAAGAAAAGCTATCCAAGTAGGGTCATTTATTGCGAAAAACTTATTGCTCATACAGCTTTACACTGGACAAGACCAAGAAGGCAGACATGTCCATCAATACCATGATTAATATGTTTGGCGTTTTCGAGGTTGGGAAGCATTTTTTCTACTACCCAAACTCCTTTTATCCTTCGTTACCCCTTTTAAACCTGTATTATTTTCTTTGATCATCATCTTTTGAAATCATGTTTAGAGTCAAAAGTCCACAAAAAAATAATCAAAAGGTCCATATCCCAAAAGTACAAACTGAAACAGCTTTTAAAAAGTTCAAGTCAAAAGAAAATGTTCAAAACAATAGTCAAAGGTACATTCCCCCAAAAAATAAGAGTTGGGGCAATTTATTTTAAAAACAAAAGAATAAATAGAAAAAAAAGAAAAAAAAAAAGAAGCAAAAAGGAAGGAAAAAGAAAAACAAAATAAGGAATCTTTAGGTCATATGTTTGAACTACGTTTGACCTGATTTCTTTAAAGGATACGTAGATAGCCTTACTCTGAGGTTCAGTTCAACCAAATGAAAATTCAAATTTTTCCAGTATCTAAAACTGGGCATAAATTTTATTTAATTTTGAAAGAATTGATTCTAAGAGTTATAAGTGTACAACCTTATTACATTGAGTCTATTTTGAGCCTTCAAGCCGCCTTTTCTTTCTAACCATCCAAAAGTCTTCCAACTAAATACCTTCAGATCATTTTTTGAGAATGCCAAGTAAAGCACGAAATGGGAAATAGTTATCATACGGCCAACCAGGTCAAGTCGCTCGCTCAAGAAAAAAAAAGAGAAGAAAAATAAGAGTCTTACTGGTAAAAACACTCATGGGAACTGTAAGGTGATGGTAAGTAGAGATAAATAAATAAGAGAGACTTGTTGGTAAAAACTCATCGGGGTACCACTAGTCGAAAGTGAGTTTGATGCAAATAATTAGGACTAAGATGCTCGATTTCAAAGGCCAAAGGAATGACAAGAGAAAAAATTAGATTGGTTTTGATAGATCAGGCCGCTAAGTCCAAAATGCATATCATGATCATTAAAGCTGGTATCATAGTCAAAAGAGCCTCTTCCTTCTTTTTTTCCTAACATGGGCAAATATTTGTGTTAATATTGTTTTTTTTTATTCTTCGCATCATTATGTCCTTTGCTTTGAATCAGCCCTTATCAAAATAAACAAGAAAGAATTTTAAAATCCGCTGCCAACTTTTCAGTTGTACAAAGTAAATTTGGCCAGCATACTTAGTTGTTGCAGTTGACATGTCTTAACGATTCGTGCAATACAAAAGTTCCCCATAAACACTCATGTCAGCCTATTTGGCTAAGGCAGGTAAAGAAAAGATCTCAAGATTAACCATGGTTTTCCTGAAGTAATAAACAAAGACTATGGGGTATTCACATCATGCAAAAGGCACATGTCCAGTTATGATTGATTCTATTAGACAACTTGCTCAAAAAGCAAAAAGTCATTCAAGATACCAGAAAAGGGATTACCAGAGCAAACATTTCCTTTTGGAATAAGGTTGATTTAGCTGCTAACACAAATGGTACTGCTTTAAAACAATCAGGAATAATAAAGAGAAGCAAAAGTATCTTGAAAGCAAGAACAGAGTCTCCGAGCAATATAGCTAACCATCAATGCAGTTGGTCTTTCAAAATGTTGAATGAGCACAAAGCCAATCTACCCAAGACATCAAGGCCACAAATTGACTATCACTTTTAAAACTCATAAAATTTTATTTGTTTAAAACAGGAATAAAACAATACAGGAAAAGCGGTTCACACAAAAAAAAGATGATGAAAAAAAAAGGAGAGAAAAGAGATGGAGAAGAAGAAGAAGAAGAAGAAGAAGAAGAAGAAGAAGAGGAGGAGGGGGAGGAGGAGGAGCCTCCAAAGTGAAATTTCTCAAATCTTTGCCTTTATTTGTCTTGTTAGTATACATAAAATTATGTCATTACTGTTCACATTTTCCTTTTAGGGTAATACATCTTAGTCTGATGAATTTTCTCCTGAGATAAGAAATCTTAGTCTGACGAATATTTTTCTAGGATAAGAAGTCATAATCTGATGAATTTTCTCCTAATATAAGAAGTCATATTCTGTTGAATTTACTCCTAGAATAATAATTAAGAAAAAGGAGAAGTCTAGATAAAGAAAAAAGTCATGCCCCCAGAAAATATGAGTTGGGGCAACATGTTCAAAAAAAAGAAGAAAAAAAATAATTTTCTAAAAAAAAAGAGGAGAATTCTTAGTCTCATGTTAGCATAGAGTACAACATTTCCTAGCTGCATTTCTCAACGTACCTAGTTGTATTTTCTTTTTGGCATAGGGTACACCAATTTCTAGTTGAGATTCCATTTTGACATTAGATACATTATTCCCTAGTCGCATGTTAGCATAAGGTACAATACTCTCCGATTGTATTTTCAACATAAGGTACACCAATCCTTAGTTGTACTTTTCTTTTGACTTAGGATTGTACCATTTCGTAGTCGATTTTATAGGGTACACCACCCCCACCATTCTCTAGTTATTTTTTTCTTTTGACATAGGATACACCACTCCCTGGTATTTTTTTGCTCTCAATAAAAAGCTAGTTTAGAGTTTTTGCTAATAACTCACAAAAAGTTTCTAGTGTAAGCTGGGCAGAAAAGTTTGTTTGTTTTGTTTGTCTGTGATGTCTTGCAGGTTTCCCCGTAAAGCACATGTTTGATGTCCAGGAATCGAGATCCAAACTCTGGTCCAAAAAAAGGTTGTTCAAGCACAAAGACAGCTGGTGTCAATCTTTGACATAATGCATGCAACGACCAGTGCCTCAAGATTCATCTTCTCAGTTTCTGATCAAGAAACAAGCATCCAAGACTCAATCCCGATCTCAATTCAAACTCCAAGCTCAAGGCGCCCACCTCCAAATGCGAGTCAACAAGCTTCAAATTCAAGGCATCCACTTTTCAATGCGGGTCTACAAAATTTCAAATGAAGATGCAAGATGCAAGACACAAAGAGTAGATAAGATCTTGTATTTGTTTTCATTTAATGTAATTTTCTTTTCATTTTGATGTGATAAATAGGACCACGAACTGGAGGCTCGACGGAACCTCGTTCTACTCTCGAACTCATCATCCATCATTATTTCTTGAACTACACGCAACCCGATTTCTTATAACTTGGGATATGTAGACTGTCTAAAATCAGGATTCGGTTGCACTCTTTTCTTTATATTTCATTTTTACTTGGATAACGGTTTGGTCAAATATCAGTCACATCGCTTATCTTTTATTTGCTTGAATACTCCTCATGTTTTCAAACAAATGGGGGCATGTTGTGAGCACCTAAATTTTGACCGTACTACAGTTTTATTATAACTACTAGCATAACAATACTTTTTAGGTTAAATCATGATATTTTAGCTTTTATTTTACCTTTTAATAGATTTTATTTGACAAATCAAAAAATAACAAAAATAGTCACATTTTTAGTTGGTTGTCATTTTTAAAAGAAAGAAAAAAAATTCAAAAATATGTCTTTATTTAGTTTAGTTTAGTTCTCAAGTTAAAAATTTCAACAAGTCTTGTTGGATAATATTAAAAATTACCCAAAATATTGTCTTCTTTTAATTTTAGTAAGTTAGCAATTTTAAATTATTCTTTAATAATTTTTAGATTAGAAGTAGCTAATTCTTATTTTTATTTCTATATTTCTAATTTAGTAAGAATAGAATTTTTAGAAAATATTCCACCACCTTATTATTCTTATCCTTCCCTAGGCATCTTCTAGAAAGCTCCCTTTTCATTTTTTCTTTTTTCTTCCTTATCCAATAGGCATATTCCATTAGATTCCTCCCTATGCACCTTCTATAAAAAATTTCTTCCTCATTCTTGCTCCCTAAGAAAGACCACAAGATAAAACCCTCCTCACATATCCCTACATAATATACTTACACATTTTGTACATAACTAGACCCTAGACCTAACCTACAAGGGAAAACAATAATTCAAATTGTGCTTGGACGTGAATACAATTTGGATTTATTTTTGAACTTTTATGAGTGATTTTAAGTGAAAATTTTGAAAAATAATTTTTTAGAGTTTTTCAAATTTCTGAAATTCAATTTCAAGTGAAATTTTAAATTTTCATAGACAAACACTCATTCCGAAAAAAGTGAAAACTTTTCGAAAAAAGTAAAAAGAAATTTTATGGCCAAACGGGCCCTAAGAGTAGTAGCTAAAGAATAGCCGACACACAATTTCTCGAGGTTTTAGGCCTTCTTGACCTTTTACAATGTTGAGTTTAAGAAAATGTCTTTTTTAGATCTCTTACGTATAAAAGAAAGATTTCTTACGTGTAAAAGTAAATCTCACATGTGTAAAAAAAGAGGTAGGGTCATAAAACTAAAAACAAGTTTGTAAAAGGCCAAAAAACCAATTGACCCCAATTTCCCACACCGGAACCTTTTTCTCCACATAGATATATATTTTTCAGTTCTTTGTCATCTTTAATGGACATCGCCTGAAGCTAAAAGAAGCAGCCATGAAGCACGCCTCTTCTACCATGTAAATCTCATGAAAATACCACTTCAAACTCCAGCAAAAAAAAAAACTAACGACTAGCACCTTGTCTTCCTCCACCAAATAGCTGCACAAACAGCCACCAAACTACTCCTAAATATCCACTAAAAATCACCCAAAACACAGCAATAAAACGACCACCAGTAAGCCACCAAAATAGCCCCTCTTCTCCGTCAAAAATCGACCCAAATCAGCCCCAAAAACCTGCCGAAACCCCACCTTTTTAGCCTCAAAAACCAACTGAAAAGCAGCCTAAAACATAAACGAATTAAACTGAAGAACGGCCTCAAAACAAGGCCAAAGTTCATCAAAAAACACCCTCAAAATAGTCCAAATCCTAGCCAAAAAACGCAGTCAAAACAATCTGTTTGAGGTCAAGGCCGAAGCTTTGTCGTCCAAGTTCCGTCGTTTGAGGTTATCGTCATCAAGGTTCTCCAATTAAAGGTTCCCTGCTGGTTGGGTTCGTTAGTCGCTCATCTTGATTGTTGTCTTGTTTGGTACATTGAGTTACAAATGTTTAACTTAAGATTTATCAAACTACAAGGTCCATTTTTCTCCTCCTTTACTGCCTATTGATTCACTCTGGTACTCTTTCTGTCACGATCCAATTCCTATTATAGGCCGTGATACCGCCCAACATCGCCGCTAGACAAGTCAACGGTAAACTATTTTGTTCATTTTAATATTTTTAAAGTCATTGATTTTATTTAATAAGAGAACGATTAATAGGTAATTGTAGTAATATAAAGCATGAAATAAACGAAAGAGTAAAGTAGTGAATCTAATAATCAAAACCATAAAATATCTACTAGAATCTTTCAAAATCCGGTGTCACAAGTGAATGAGCAAACTAATAGAATATACAAAATCTTCTATACTACTTTCTGGAGTAAGATAGACAGAAAAATAAATACAACAAGAAGAGACTTCGGGCGATGCAGAACGGGCATAGAAAGCAGCTCATCACTAAGTCTCCGAGTAGCGGGTGTAAGCATCTGAATGGCCGCCAGATGCACCTATCTCAGATCATGCATGATTAGTGCAGAAGTGTAGCGTGAGTACATAAACAACATTTACCCAATAAGTATCTAGTCTAACCTCGAAGAAATAGTGACGAGGGATCGACATCGACATTTACTAAGGGTTAATAAATAAAGTACAGAAATTATAGATAGGCATGGAATACAACGGTAATAACGAAATAATGAACAATAAGTAAGTAGTTCTTTAACTAAATATCAATTAAAATCTTCAACTATCACATACTAATTTCAACAAATAAAAGCCATCAAGTAATTATAAATTCTCAAGTCATGGAAGAAATATCAAGTATAATCGGACTACGAGCAATATCACGCATGATTTATGCAAAGGTCATACGGTCCGATCTAGAATAGCCTGTACACTGCCGAAGGTCGACCGGCGCGAACCATAGATGCATCTATTATACTGCCGAGGCGTTCGTCCCGAACCACAGGAAGAGAGAATATTCTACGAACTCCGATTAACGGCTACTACATAAGAATAATACTCATGGAAGGTATAGTTTCCACCAACAATCAAGTAGCCCGCCAAGATTCAAGGTAGTGAAGCTTAGTCTTTACAAATCCTTTATCAAATTTCAAATATAGTTTAAGTAATTAAGCTAACAAGTTGGGTAAAATATTACAAGCAATACATGATAGAGTCCTAAAACTACTCAGACATAAGCATGACTTTTAGCTACATGCGAAATCACGTCACACCGCGCGTACGTAGTACCTACAATTATTAGCAAACAATCATTTATAGCACCTACGGGAAAAAATCCCTCTTACAAGGTTAGTCAAGAAACTTACCGTGTTTCCATGTCCTCTTTTCGATCCACAATTCACACTAAAGTCTTAAATCGAACACGCAATCCGAAACTAGCAAAATATTGTATGAATTAATCAATGCATACTCAGAAGTTTATAATTTCACTATTAGAGTAATTACCCAACCCAAATTGAAAGATTCCAAAATTTTACCATCGGGCCCACATACCCGGATTTCAAAACTTTTTATAAATAAAAATTATTCATAACCTCACGAACACAAATATATAATTTTTACTCAATTCCATAATCATTTTCGTGGTCTAATCCCATTTTTATCAAAACCTATATTTTTCAACAAATTCCTAAAATTTCTACATTTTTACATGTTAAAATCTACTCATAATCTATGTATTTAACTCATATTGTTTAGAAATCACTTACCTTCAATAGCTAGGTGAAAACCCCTCTCAAAGAAGCTTTAAAACCACCCAACAAATGAGAGAAATGAACAAAATAGCCAAAATCCCGACTTTAAATCAAACACTGCCCAGTAGTTCCTTCTTCGCGATCGCGATAGGGACCCCGCGATCGTGAAGGCCAACTGCCCAGCCTAGGAAAAATGCCCTTCGCGAACGCGGAACCAGCCTCGCGAACGCGAAGGCTTCGCTGGCATGCCCCTCGCGAACGCGACAGCCTCAACGCGAACGCGATGGCCATCGATTGACCCCCCTCCCCAGCTGGCCTCACACTTCGCGAACGCGAAGGTCTGAGCGCGAACGCGAAGGCCAATGGCCTAAAGCCTCGCGAACGCGATCCCCTTATCACAAATGTGTAGGGGGAAAATGCCACCAGTCTCATTCCTTTATCGCGAACGCGACCATTGCTCCGCGTTCGCGAAGAAGGAAACTAGAACATCAAATTTTTGGTGTTTCTGACTTAACTCCGGGCGGTCCGAAACATACCCGAGCTACCCGGGACCCCATCCAAATGCACCAACAAGTCCATAAGCATAATACGGACCTGCTTGAGCTCTCATAACACGTAAAACAATAACAAAACTAAGAATCGCACCCCAAAACTAAATTGAATCAACTTACGAACTTCAAACTTCTCAACTAGTTCCGAACGCGCCGAATCATGCTTAGACTACTCGGAATGACACCAAATTTTGCGTACAAGTTATAAATCACCATATGGACCTATTCCTATGTTCGGAATCCCAAACGGACCTCGATAATACCAAAGTCTACTCCAAACCAAATTTAAAGAACTAGAAAGCTTCCGATGAACCAACTTTCAATATTAAATGTCGAAACGCTCCTGGATCACCCCGAAACCCGATCCGAACATACGCCCAAGACTAAAATCATCATACGAACCTATTGGAACCATCAAATCCTAGTTTCGAGGTCGTTTACTCAAAATGTTGACTCAAGTCAAACTTGGTCATCTTAGGCCACTATTAAGGAACTAAGTATTCCGATTTCAACCCGAACCCTTCCAAACCTGAACCAACCATCCCCGCAAGTCATAAAACAGTAAAATCACATACGGAGAGTCTTAAATTAGGAAAACGGGGATCTAAAAAGCAAAACGACAGGGTGGATCGTTACACTTTCTTTTATATGTTAGATTCTATGATAGCATGATAAAGTTGATTCTGTCATTGTTAAATATTGCTGTCCCAAAGATTATTTTTCTTCCTTTGTCCTGCAAACTGTTAGATCCAAATGGATTCATATCCTTGTTTCTCTAATATTCGATAGTTTTGTCTTATTGAATATATGAGTTATTCTTACTTCATTAGATTCGTTTTATGAACTTGGAAATAACTATATGAATGAATTATTGACATAATGCTATTTCTTTTCTTCCGCGTTAATGGGGCACAACATCAGGTTGATAAAAGGACACAAATAGATTAGAGGCTTTCAGTACTTGTGGGCCTATTGAAATCAGTTATACTAGACCAACACCAATTCAAATAAGCTAGCGCACTTCTTCTATAACTAATAAACGATTAAAATAACTAAAATTGCTAGTATGTTTTTAGGCGCGCTTCAACAAATCAATTGTCATGACTATGTTACTATGTACACGTTCGCGTGACATAGTTATGATCCATAAATTAAAGGACAAAGTACTCAATCGCACAACTTGACAAATTAATGTTAATCATAATAATATGTCTTTAAAGTATGTGCACGTATGCATGATATGATTTTTGATACGCAGACAGATAGGTACACGTAGGCGTGACTAATTTCAAGATAATTTTTATAAGTCCATAAATCAAGCAATTAAAAGCGGTATAAAAGCGTAAATGCGTAAAATTCCTTAAAACATAGAATATCCGGAATTAGATTAAGCCAAGTATAAATTGTTAAGTAACAGTACTAGAACTATGGGACTCGGGGGTGCCTTACACCTTCTCCCTGATCAACAGAATTCCTTACCCGATATTCTGTGTTCGTGGACCATAATTCGGAGTCAAAACTTTCCTTGAATTGGGCTTTTCAAAATCATTGACTTGGAATACCTAATTAATTTATTCCAAGTGGTGATTCCTAATATTAACAAAAATAATCCCTTTTCAAATAATAATACTTTGATAGGAAAAACTCCTTTTCCCATCCCCGAAAAAAGGAGGTGTGATATGACTAAGTTGACTCAGAAGGGCACTTAGTTTAGATGGTCTGATGAGTGCAAGGAAAACTTTCAGAAGGTCAAGACTACTTTAACTACAGCCTCAATATTGGTATTTCCCACAGGTTTAGGGTCATCCATAGTGTATTTTGGTGCTTCACGCATTGGCCTTGGTGTGGTGTTAATGTAGGAGGGTGGAGTGATTGTTTATGTATCACCACAGTTGAAGCTTCATGAGAAGAATTATCCAGTTCATGATTTAGAGTTGGCAATGATTGTACATGCGCTAAAGATTTAGAAGCATTACTTATATGGTGTGTCATGTGAGGTTTACACAGATCATCATAGTCTTTAGCATTTGTTCAAGCAAAAGGATTTGAATTTGAGGCAGCGGAGGTGGCTTGAAGTGCTTAAGGACTATGATATTACCATTTTGTATCATTCGGGAAGGGCTAAGTGGTAGCGGATGCCTGGAGTGGAAAGGTGGAGGGCTTGGAGAGTTTGGCATTTATTCCAACTGAGGAGAGGCCTTTGGCTATGTACCCAGGCCTTGGCCAATAGATTTGTGAGATTGGATATTTCTGAGCCTACCAGAGTTATTGCTTGTGGTGTTGCACAGTCATCGTTGTTTGAGTGTATCAAGGCTCGCCAATATGATGATCCATATTTTTTGGTGCTTAAGGACACGGTGCAACGAGGTGGTGCTAAGAATGAGATTATTCAGGATGATGGTGTTGTGCGACTTCAGGGTCAGATTTCACGGTGTCTGAACTGTCAATAGGTCAAGTATAAGCATCAGAAGCCGGATGGGTTGCTTTAGAAGATAGATATGCGGAGTGAAAGTGGGAGTGCATTACTATGGACTTTGTGGTAGCTTTATCACGAACTTTGAGAAAGTTTTATATCATTTGGGTCATTATTGATTGGTTGACCAAGTCGATACATTTCATTCAGGTTATAACTTCTTACACTTTAGAGAAGTTGGCTTAAATCTACATTAAAGAGATTGTTCGCTTGCATGGTATACAAGCCTCTATTATTTCAGACCGCAACACTCAGTTCACATCGCACTTTTAGATGGTTGTTCAGCGTGAGTTGGGCACACGGGTGGAGCTCAGAACTGCATTTCACCCATAAATGGATGGGAATCCGAGCAGACTATTCAGATCCTTGAGGATATGTTGAGAACATGCGTTATTGATTTTAGAGGCCATTGGGATCAGTTCCTACCATCGGCGGAGTTTTCTTACAATAACAACTACCAACATAATTTTTAGATGACTCCGTATGAGGCCTTATATAGTAGACGATGTTGCTCTCCGGTTGGTTGGTTTGAGCCTAGTGATACTAGGTTGTTGGGTACAAATTTGGTTCATGATGCCTTGGAGAAGGTGAAATTGATTCACGATGTGACTTTCACGATCAATTGACAAAAGAGCTATGCGGATAGGAGGGTCCACGATATGACTTTCATGGAGGGTGAAAAGGTTCTTCTGAGAATTTCTCCTATAAAGGGACTGATAAGATTTGGAAAGAACGGCAAGTTGAGCCCGAGGTTTATTGGTCCATTTGAGGTGTAGGAGAGTGTTGGTGAGGTTGCTTATAGACTTTCTTTGCCTCCTAGTCTTTCGGGAGTTCATCTGATATCTCATGTTTCTGTGATTCAGAAGTATCATGAGGATGCATATTTTGGACTTCAGCACGGTGCAGTTAGATGAGAATCTGGCTTATGAAGAGCAACCGGTGAACATTTTTGGATAGACATGTTCGAAAGTTAAGGTCTAAAGTGACCGCCTCGATGAAGGTGCTTTGGAGAGGCCAACCAAGCGAGGAGGCTACTTGGGAGACTAAATCAGATATGCAGAGTTGACATCTGCATCTTTTCAACAGTTCAGGTATGTTTCTAAACCCGTTCGAGAATGAACATTTATTTAAGAGGTGAAGAATGTAAACCCAAACGGTCATTTTGAGTATTAGAACTCCTTCACATATTTGATGTTTCTCGTATGTGTATTTGATTTTTTATGACTTTCGAAGATGGGTGGTTTGGTCTTCATGGGGTTTGTAAGTGATTTGAAATGCTTGGTGTCATTTTGAAAGCCTTAAGTTGTAAGAGTTGACCAATGTTTGACTTTTTAGTTGGAAACCCAGGATTGGTGATTTGATATCTCCTATAGGTTCGTATAGTAATTTTGGACTTAGGCGTATGTTCATATTTGAATTTGGAGGTTCCTAGAAGAGTTGGACTCTATGTTGAAAGTTAGCAATTTGAAGAACGGAGAGTTCATAAGTTTGACCGATAATTGACTTTGGATTTATTGGACTCTAATTGTTGTTCCTAAACTTGGGATAGGTTCTTATTGTTGTATGGACCTTGTATGCAAAGTTTGGTTGAGATCCAAAATGGTTAGGCATGAATCGGATGCTTGGTTGAAAGTTTAGAAGTTCTTGAACTTAAGAGAAGTTTAACTTGTGGTTTGATCTTTGATTCTTAGATGAAATAATTTTGTATGTGTTTGAAGGCCTTGGATATGTGTGGGTAGTGTTGATGTACTTGTTGGATGACTGGACAGAATCCCAAGTGGCTCGGGTGAGTTTTGGAACACCTGGAGCATGTTTGGAGTTTCAAAATTGTGCTGGTGTCAGTTTGTTCATCACGATTGCGGAGCAAGTCCCGCAATCACGAAGAGTAATTTGGAGTCGGGGGCAGTTGTCCTTCGCGTTTGCGTAAGGGGTACTACATTCGCGATTTGGGTGCTGGGAGGAAGCTTCCATGTTCCCCCAGAACTGCTAAATACAGTGTCATGAGTTCTAAACAGAAGTACAAGTCTGGAATATTGTCTGAATGAAAATAATAGTGCTAAAGGAAAAGAGACGCCAAGACTGCAGTCGAGATGCAACTCTACCTCTTCTCTCAAAAGCTAAACTCAGCAACAAGCCTCAGCTACTGGTGACTCGGTCCAATACTGGATCTGCACAATTAAATGCAGAGTGTTGTATGAGTACGACCGACCCCATATACTCAATAAGTATCATAACTAACCTCGATGAGGTAATAGAAGCAAGGCTTATTAACTCGGTATTCACTTGTACAGTTCATAAATATAACAAGTACAGAACAATAATATGATCAAGTTAGGAACCGCAGATAAAATTACCTTGGTGCACACAATAACTTAGCTTACTCTGGTCAGTCAACAATCTAGCATATAAAGAAGATATGCATATAGAACTTAAACAACCAAGGAAATTGCAAGTAAAGAAGAAATGCAATAACTATAGCTAGTCTTTCCTCATACTGCGTGGAGACTATCAAGACAAAAACATGAGAGGGTGACCCAAGGGGGATGGATCATCATCCACACATTGCATGGAAAACTTACGTATTGCACAGACAGCTCACGTGCCAATAATATCAACTGCACGGATAACTCACGTGCCAATAATAATAATAATATCTCAGATTTGCACGGACAGATCACGTGCCAATAGTAACAATATCTCAGATCTACACTGACAACTCACATGCTGCACGGACAATTCATGTGCCAATAGAAACAATATCTCATATCCGCACGGACAACTCACGTGTCAATAATCACAACTGCACGGACAACTCACGTGCTACCAGTCCAATCCATACACACAGAAGGTAGATATACAAGATTACATGTACATGATCAATTAATATTAATCATACTCTAGGAGAGGTGTAACTCACATGCTAAAGTATATACATGTGTAAAGTGTGATATCATAGCTCAAATAAGGCAATTTCATCACGAAAGTAGCAATTATCAGGTTCAATCAAGTTTTAACCTCTATGTAACCTAAAACATGGTTCAAATGACTCACATAAGGGGTATAAATATAAGAAACATCACGTTCTTGCTCAGGAAGGAAAGGGGGGGGGAGGGTCTGATAAGAGGCATCGTCATTTTGGTGGGTTCAGTGGCGCCTCGTCTGGAGGCAGGGGTACATTTGGTAGAGTCCATCTTCCCAGGCTGTATCATTTAGCGCTCTAAGCATCTCACAGTGCTTCAGGTGGTCGCGACCCTCATATGTATCATCCCAATCAACTAGCCTACTGTGCACCACCATCTCCTATTAGTGCACCTCTACTCAAGCATTTTCAGGGTGGTTACTCAGGTCGACAAGGTCAGTTTCAGGGTTAGCAGTCACAGCAGCTGAGGTCCAGTTACACTTGTGGTGACCCAAGGCACATTGCTAGATTTTGCCCTCGAGAACCAGGCAGCTCACAACAATAGGGTCCTCGTTCCATGGTTCCAGCACCGGTTGCTTCACCGCCTGCTCAGCCAGCTAGAGGCTGTGGTGAGGCAGCCAGAGGTGGAGGTCAGGCTGTTAGAGGTGGAGGTCAGGCCGTTATAGGTGGAGGCCAGCCAGTTAGAGGTCATCCCAGGGACGCGCTTCAAAGGTGTGGGTCCCAGCCCCGATGTTATGCTTTCCCAGCCAGGTCTGAGGCTGAGTCATCTGACGTTGTTATCACAGGTATTGTTTTAGTTTGCCATAGGGATGCTTCAGTTCTATTTGATCCGAGCTCTACTTATTCCTACGTGTCATCCTATTTTGCTTCATATCTGGTTGTGCCTCGTTATCCTTTTAGTTCTCATGTGTATGTGTCCACACCCGTAGGAGATTCTATTATTCGTGTGTGGTTACCATTGGGAGTCTTGAGACTAGCGTTGATCTCCTACTTCTCGATATGGTAAATTTTCATGTCATCTTGGGTATGGATTGGCTGTCACCTTATCATGCTATATTGGATTGTCACGCCAAGACGGTGACCTTAGCCTTACCGGAGTTTCCTCGATTAGAGTGGAGGGGGACTCCTGGCCATTCTACCAGCAGGGTTATCTCTTATATGAAGGCTCAACATATGGTCAAGAAGGGATATCTAGCTTATTTGGCTTATGTCCGCGATTCTAGTACGGAGGTTCCCTCCATGGATTCAGTACCAATTGTTCGTGAGTTTCCTGAGGTGTTTCTTGCAGATCTGCCAGGGATGCTACCCGACAAAGATATTGACTTCTGTATTGATTTGGCTCCGGGTACTTAGCCCATTTCTATGTTGCCATACCCTATGGCCACGCCAGAGTTGAAAGAATTGAAGGAGCAGTTGCAAGATTTGCTTGATAAGGGCTTCATTAGACCTAGTATTTCACCTTGGGGTGCGCTTGTGTTGTTCATGAAGAAGAAGGATGGGTCGATGAGGATGTGCATAGATTATTGGCAGTTGAACAAAGTCACTATCAAGAACAAGTATCCATTGCCGAGGATTAATGACATGTTTGATCAGCTTCAGGGTGCCAAGGTGTTTTCGAAGATTGATTTGAGGTCTGGCTACCATCAGTTATGGATTAGGGCATCCGATGTCCCTAAGACAGCTTTTCAGACTCGATATGGGCATTATGAGTTTCTAGTGATGTCATTTGGGCTTACGAATGCCCTATCAGCATTTCTGGATTTGATGAACCGGGTGTTCAAGCCCTATCTGGATTCTTTCGTGATTGTGTTTATTGATAATATCTTGATCTACTCCCGCAGTCGAGAGGAGCACGAGCAATATCTTCGGATTGTACTTCAGACTCTCAGGGATAGCCAGTTGTATGCCAAGTTTTCAAAGTGCGAGTTTTGGTTGGACTCAGTCGCTTTCTTGGGGCACGTAGTATCGGCAGAGGGCATTCAGGTGGATTCTAAGAAGATTGAGGCAGTTCTGAACTGGCCTAGACCCACTTCAGCTACGGGTATCCGGAGTTTCTTGGGTTTGGCGGGTTATTATCGTCGGTTTGTGGAGGGTTTTTCATCTATAGCAGTCCCATTGACGAGATTGACCCAGAAGGGTGCCTTGTTCAAATGCTAAAACGAGTATGAGGTGAGTTTCCAGAAGCTCAAGACTGCTTTCACTACAACGCTAGTGTTGGTGTTGCCCACAGGTTCAGGAACATATACGATATATTGTGATGCATCTCAGCATTATTGATGTTGGATGGCAGGGTGATCGCATATGCGTCATGACAGTTGAAGGTCCATGAGAAGAAATACCTTGTTCACGATCTAGAGCTGGCAGCCATTGTTCATGCGCTAAAGATCTGGAGGCATTACCTTTACGGCATGTCGTGCGAGGTTTTCACGAATCATCAGAGTCTACAGTATTTGTTCAAACAAAAAATATCACGACCCGAAATTTCCCACCGACGGGACCGTGATGGCACCTAACATTTCACTCGCCAGGCAAGCCAACGTTAGAGAATCATTAAACCAATTCCTTATTTCCATTCAGTAAATAACAATAATTAACTAAAATAAAATATAATAAGTGCGGAATATCATAAAACTGTATTAATCACTACCACCCGGATCTAGAGTCACTATTCACGAGCATTCTAAAATGTACTACAAGTAATAGTTTGAAAGAAATACAACTGTCTGAATGAAAGAAACAGTAGAACAGAAAAGATAGACGGGGACTTCAAGGTCTGTGAACGCCGACAGATCTACCTTGAGTCTCTGGACAACGGACCAATAGCAAAATCTCGATCAACCTGAGCCGATGTCAAAATCTGCACAGAAAGTGCAAAGTGTAGCATCAGTACAACCGACCTCATGCACTGGTAAGTGTCGAGCCTTACCTCGACGAAGTAGTGACGAGGCTAAGACAAGGCACCTACAAATCAACCTGTACAATTTAACAGTGTATATGCAAATAACAGAAATGAAGAACTAAACAAGAAATGTCGCGAGGGGAAACATACTGAGGGGAATACAAGATAAAGAACAACAACAGAATGATCACCGGAACAGTCAATATACCATGAATCAACAGGAATAGTGAATACAGTAAGGAAAAATGCACGGCATCACCCTTCGTGCTTTTACTATCAATCTCACCATAAATCAATAGAAACGACACGGCATCACCCTTCGTGCATTAACTCTCATAATATGACACGACATCACCCTTCGTGCATTAACACTCATAACATGGCACGGCATCACCCTTCGTGCATTAACACACAATATGGCACGGCATTACCCTTCGTGCACTAACACTCACAATATGGCACGGTATCACCCTTCGTGCATTAACACTCACAATATGGCACGGCATCACCCTTCATGCATTAACACTCTCCCTTACCATAATGCAATGCATAAATAATAATAGGGAGATAGAATAACAAGTACAAGCCTTACTTCAACATTTGGTTCCACAATATCAATCTCAACTTTGAAATAAATTCTCAATTATCACCAGAAAATCCGTAAACGTGATAAGAATGATCAATTTAACAACACTAGTATAAACACGTAGCAATTAGGCATAGGAAAGAGACAATATAAGAAAAATGGAAGAAACATGGAAAATAGGTAAATTGGAGGCGCATAAGTACTTGTCACCTCACATATACGCCGCTCACATGAATTTCACATAGCAAATAGTCTAAGGTTCCTAATTCCCTCAAGTCAGGATTAGACACAACACTTACCTCGCTCCGAAGGCCACTTAATTCTCAATCACAGCTTTTCCTTTGGAATTCACCTCCAAACCACTCGTATCTATTCAAAAATGACTCAATAATATCAAATATTGCTAAAGGAATCAATTATATTGCATAAATTAAATTTCCCAAAATTTCCACCAAAAAGTCAAAAAATCGACCCTGGGTCCGCTTGGTCAAAATCCGAGGTTCGGACCAAAATCCTTTTACCCATTCACCCCCGAGCCCGAATATGTAATTAGTTTTGGAATCCGACCTCAAATTGAGGTCTAAATCCCCAAAATCCCGAAATCCCTAGTTTCTACCGTAACCCCTAATTCTACCATGAAAACTCTAGATTTTAGGTTAAAAATTCAAGAAATGTAATGGGTAATTGAAAGAAAATAGTTTAGAATCACTTACCAACAATTTGGGGAAGAAATGGCTCTTGAAAAATCGCCTCTCACCGTTTTGTTTTTGAGAAAAATGAATTTTTGGCTAAAATCCTGTTTTTAGATTCTGTTAAGTGCTGGGCGACAGTGTTCATCGCGTTTGCAAGAGCACTGTCACGTTCGCGAAGGGTAATGGCTGCCAAGCCTTCACGTTTGCGAGACCCCACCCACATCCGTGATGATTACCCCCCTCCCCCGGCCTTCGCGTTCGCGAGACGTGGCTCGAGTTCGTGATGAAGCAACGACCAACCCCCCTCCCCCCAGGTCCCTACATGCTTCGCGTTCGCATTGAGCCAATAGCGTTTGCGAAGGGTAAGTCCCCCATCACTTCGCGTTCGTGACCAGGCCTTCGCATTCGCGAAGAAGAAAACTTCAGCTGCCCAGTTTACTCTTCACGTTCGCGAGAGTACCTTCGCGAATGCGAAGAAGGACATGCCAGAACACAGACTCTGCAGCAAAACCAGATTTCCAAAGTCCAAAACATCCCGTGGCCTATCCGAAACTCACCCGAGCCCCCGGGGCTCCAAACCAAATATGCTCACAAGTCTAAAAACATCATATGGACCTGCTCACGTGATCAAATCGCCAAAATAACACCTAGAACTACGAATTTAGCACCAAATCAAATGAAATTCTCAAGACCACTTTAAAATTTCTATTTTCTCAACTGGATTCCCGAATCACGTCAAATCAACTCCGTTTCTCACCAAATTTCACAGACAAGTCTTAAATATCATAACGAACCTGTACCGGGCTCCGGAACCAAAATACGGACCCGATACTAACAATGCCAAATATCAATCAATTCTTAAAAACAATTAATTTCCAAACTTTTAATTTTCATCAAAAATTCATAACTTGAGCTAGGGACCTCCGAATTCGATTCCGCGCATACGCCCAGGTCCCATAATTCGATACGGACCCACCAAGACCGTTAAAACATGGATCCGGGCCTTTTTACCAAAAATGTTGATCGTAGTCAACTAAAATCAACTTTTAAGGCAAAAATTCTTATTTTCATTAGTATTCAACATAAAAGCTTTTCGGAAACCTGCCCGGACTGTGCACGCAAATCGAGGAGGGTAAAAATGAGATTTTTAAGGCTTAAGAGCGCATATTCGAGTTCTAAAATATAAGATGACCTTTTGGGTCATCACAATCTCCACTTCTAAAACAACCATTCGTCCTCGAACGGACATAGAAAAGTACCTGAACTGGTGAAAAGGTGGGGATATCTACTCCGCATATCAGAATCGGACACCCAAGCTGCCTCAATAGGCTGACCTCTCCACTGTACTCAAACTGAAAGGTAACTCTTTGATCTCAACTGGCGAACTTGCCGGGCTAGAATTGCCACCGGTTCCTCCTCGTAAATCAAATCCTTGTCCAACTGGACAGAGCTGAAATCTAACACATGGGACGGATCGCCGTGATAATTTCGAAGCATGGACACATGGAATACCAGATGAACAACTGCTAAACTAGGTTGTAACGCAAGCCTGTAAGCCACCTCTCCTACTCTCTCCAGAATCTCAAAAGGTCTGATATACCTAGGGCTCAACTTGCCCTTCTTTCCGAACCTCAATACACCCTTCATGGGTGATACCCGAAGTAACACTCTCTCTCCGACCATGAATGAAATATCACGAACTCTACGGTCAGCATAACTCTTCTTCCTGGACTGAGATGTGTGAAGTCGATCCTTAATAATCTTGACCTTATCCAAGGCATCCTGTACTAAGTCTGTGCATAATAATCGAGCCTCTCCCGGCTCGAACCACCCAACTGGCAACCGACACCGCCTACCATATAATGCCTCATAGGGAGCCATCTGAATGCTCGACTGGTAGCTGTTGTTGTAGGCAAACTCTGCAAGGGGCAAGAACTGATCCCAAGAACCTATGAAGTCAATAACATAGGCGCGAAGCATATCCTCGAAGATCTGAATAGTTTGCTCGGACTGCCCGTCCGTCTGAGGATAAAATGCTGTGCTCAACTCAAACCGCGTACCCAACTCACGCTGAACTACCCTCCAAAAGTGCTAGGTAAACTGCGTACCTCGATCAGAAATGATAGACACGGTCACCCCATGAAGACGGACGATCTCACGAATGTAAATCTATGCCAACCGCTCCGAGGAATAGGTAACTGCTACAGAAATGAAATACACTGACTTAGTCAGCCTGTCCATAATGACCCAAACTGCATCGAACTTCCTCTGAGTCCGTGGGAGTCCAACAACAAAGTCCATGGTGATATGCTCCCACTTCCACTCAGGAATATCTAACCTCTGAAGTAAACCACTAGGTCTCTGATGCTCACACTCTACCTGCTGGCAATTTAGGCACCGAGCTACATAGGCAACTATGCCCTTCTTCATTCGCCTCCACTAATAATGCTGCCTCAAGTCCTGATACATCTTGGCGGCATCCGGATGAATAGAATACCGAGAACTATGGGACTCCTCAAGGATCAACTCACGAAGTCCATCCACATTAGGCACACAAATACGACCCTGCATCCTTAAAACTCCGTCATCTCCAACAGTAACCTGCTTGGCACCACCATGTCGCACTGTGTCTCTAAGGACAAGTAAATGAGGATCGCCATCGTGCCGATCTCTAATGCATTCAAATAAAGAAGACCGAGCAATTGTACAAGCTAGAACACGGCTGGGCTCAGAAACATCTAACCTCACGAACTGGTTGGCCAAGGCCTGAATATCTAATGCAAGCGGTCTCTCACCAACTGGAATATATGCAAGGCTATCCATACTGACTTACTTTCTACTCAAAGCATCGGCCACCACATTGGCCTTCCCGGGATGATACAATATGGTGATATCATAGTCTTTCAATAGCTCCAGCCACCTCCTCTGCCTCAAATTGAGTTCCTTCGGCTTGAACAAATACTGCAAGCTCTGATGATCGGTGAATACCTCACATGGAATGCCGTAAAGATAGTGCCTCCAAATCTTTACCGCGTGAATAATGGCTGCCAGCACTAGATCATGAATAGGGTAATTCTTCTCGTGAACCTTCAGCTGCCGTGAAGCATATGCTATAACCTTGCCACCCTGCATCAATACCGCACCTAGACCAATACGAGATGCATCACAATATACTGTATAAGATCCTGAACCTGTGGGTAACACCAATACCAGTGCCATGGTCAAAGCAGTCTTAAGCTTCTGAAAGCTCGCTTCACACTCATCCGACCACCTGAACGGGGCACCCTTCTAGGTCAAACTGGTCAACTAGGCTGCTATGGATGAAAACCCCTCCACAAATCGAAGGTAATAGCCGCCAAACCTAGGAAACTACGGATCTCTGTAGCTGACGTGGGTCTAGGCCAATTCTGGGCTACCTCAATATTCTTAGGATCCACCTGAATACCCTCTGTTGATACAACGTGACCCAAGAAAGCAACTGAACTCAACCAAAACTCACATTTTGAGAACTTAGCATATAACTGGCTGTCTTTCAGAGTCTGAAGAACGATCCGAAGGTGCTGCTCATGCTCCTCTCGACTGTGGGAGTAGATCAAGATATCATCAATAAACAAAACCACAAAGGAATCCAAGTAGGATTTGAACACCCGGTTCATCAAATCCTTGAATGCTACTGGGGCATTTGTCAGCCCAAATGACATTACTAGAAACTCATAATGCCCATACTGAGTCTAAAAATCTATCTTAGGAACATCGGATGCCCTAATCCTCAACTGATGGTAGCTAGATCTCAAATCAATCTTCGAAAACACCTTGGCACCCTGAAGCTGATCAAATAAATCATCAATCCTCGGCAATGGATATTTGTTCTTGATGGTGACTTTGTTCAACTGCCGATAATCTATACACATCCTCATCGATCCATCTTTCTTCTTCACAAACAACACAGGTGTACCCCAGGGCGATACACTAGGTCTAATGAAGCCCCTATCAAGAAAATCTTGCAACTGCTCCTTCAATTCTTTCAACTCTGGCAGAGTCATGCGACATGGAGAAATGGAAATAGGCTGAGTACCCGGAGCCAAGTCAATGCAGAAATTAATATCCCTGTCGGGTGGCATCCCCGGCAGGTCTGCAGGAAACACATCTGGAAACTCACGAACAACCGGTACCGAATCTATGGAAGGAACCTCCGCACTAGAATCACGAACATCAGCCAAATAAGCTAGACACCCCTTCTAGACCATATGCCGAGCCTTCACATAAAAGATAACCCTGTTGGCAGAATGGGCAAGATTTCCCCTCCACTCTAATCGAGGCAACCCCTGCAAGGCTAAGGTCACCATCTTGGCGTGTCAATCTAATATAGCATGATAAGGTGACAGTCAATCCATACCCAGTATGACATCAAAATCAACAATGTCAAGAAGTAGAAGATCTACACGAGTCTCAAGACTCCCAATGGTGACCACACACAAATGATAAACACGATCTACAACAATAGCATCTCCCACTGGTGTGGACACATACACAGGAGCACTCAAAGAATCACGGGGCACAAACAAATAGGAAGCAAAATAGGATGACACATAAGAGTAAGTAGATCCCGGATCAAATAGAACTGAAGCATCTCTACTGCAAACTGAAACAGTACCTACGATAACAGCGTCAGATGACTCAGCCTCAGGCCTGGCTGGGAAATCATAACACTGGGGATGGTCCCCACCACCCTGAACTACGTCCCTGGGACGGCCTCTAGCTGGCTGGTCTCCACCTCTAACGGCCTGACCTCCACCTCTAACCGTCTGGCCTCTACCTCTGGCTGCCTGAACCCTGCCTCAGGCTGGCTGAGCAGGTGGTGCGGCAACTGGTGCCAGAACCATGGCACGAGAACTCTGCTGCTGTGAGCTGCCCGTTGTCGGAGGGAAAAATCTAGCAATGTGCCTCGGATCACCACAAGTATAACATAACCTCGGCTACTGTGACTTCGGCTACTGTGACTGCTGACCCTGAAACTGACCCTGTCGACCTGAATTACCACCCTGATAACTCTGGAGTGGAGGTGCACTAATAGGAGCTGGTGGTGCACTGTAGGCTAGCTGGTCGGAATAATGCAACTGAGGGCTACGACCACCTGAGGCACCGTGGGATGCCTGGAGCGCTGAATGAAATGGACTGGGAGGATGACCTGTACCAAAAGTACTCATGCCTCTAGATGAGGCACCGCTGAACTCACCGGAATGACGAGGCCTCTTGTAAGACCCCTGACCTCCCTGAGTAAGAACTATTTCGACTCGTCTGGCGACATTAGCAGCCGCCTGAAAAGAAATCTCACTCCCAGTCTCCTTAGCCATCTGCAATCTGATAGGCTGAGCAAGTCCATCAATAAACCTCCTCACCCTCTCTCTCTCGGTGAGAAGCAGAAGAATAGCATGACGGGCCAAATCCACAAAACGGGTCTCATACCGAGTAACAATCATATTGCCTTGCTGAAGATGCTCAAACTGACGGTGACGCTCCTCTCTCAATATGATAAGCAGAAACTTCTCTATGAAGAGCTAAGAAAACTGGTCCCAAGTAAGAGCAGGCGACCCAGCTGGTCTGGTCAACAAGTAATCTCTCCACCATTTCTTGGCAAAACTAGTCATCTGAAATGCAGAAATCGACCCCATTGGTCTCCACTATACCCATGTTTCGTAGAACCTCGTGGCAGCTGTCAAGATACTCCTGGGGATCCTCTGAAGGAGCACCACTAAAGTGAACAGGAAAGAGCTTGGTAAACCTGTCCAATCTCCATAAAGCCAAAGAAGATATAGCTGGCCCATCTCTGACCCGTGCCGCAATAACCGCCTGAACTAATCCGACTGACTGAGCTGCTGGAGCCTGATACTGGGGAGCTATCTACTCTGGAGCAGGAGTGGTGGGAGTCTAGGCTCCTCCTCCAGCCTGAGAGACTACTGGTGCCATGGGAAATGCGCCAGTCTGGGTCACACTCTCCATAAGGCCCACCAAACGGATCAAAGCGTCCTGAAGTACTAGGGTAGCAATGAACCCCTGCGGAACCTGAGCTGGTCCGAAAGGAATAGTCTGGGCTGGAACCTCCTCGTCAAGCTCTATCTGAGGCTCCACTGTTGGGGCTAATGCTCGGGCTCTAGGCTGCGCCCTGCCCCTGCCTCAGCCTCGGCCTCAACCTCTAACCCACGTAGGAGCTGCCACTGGAGGCTCTGGCTGCTGCTCAGGTGAGGAAGCAGTACGTCTTCTTGCCATCTGCGAGAGAATAAGAGCATAAGAGTTCAGTGAGCATTGAGAAAGCAAAATCGCACGACAGAGAAGAAAAGAAGTGAAACTTGTTCCTAAACTTCATAGCCTCTAGAAGATAAGCACAGACGTCTCCATACCGATCCTCCAGACTCTACTAAGCCTGCTCGTGAATTGTGAGACCTAGGCAACCTAGTGCTCTGATACCAACCGTCATGACCTGGAATTTCCCACCGACGAGACCGTGATGGCGCCTAACATTTCAGTCGCCATGCAAGCCAACGTTAGAGAATCATTAAACCAATTCCTTATTTCCATTCAGTAAATAACAATAATTAACTAAAATAAAATATAATAATTGCAGAATATCATAAAACTGTATTAATTACTACCACCCGGATATGGAGTCACAATTCACGAGCATTCTAGAATTTACTACAAGTAGTAGTCTTAAAGAAATACAACTGTCTGAATGAAAGAAACAGTAGAACAGAAAAGATAGACAGGGATTTCAACGTCTGTGAACGCCGACAGATCTACCATGAGTCTCCGGACAGTGGACCAATAGCAAAATCTTGATCAACCTAAGCCTGTATCAAAATCTGCACAGAAAGTGCAGAGTGCAACATCAGTACAACTCACCCCATGTACTGGTAAGTGTCAAGCCTAACCTCGACGAAGTAGTCACGAAGCTAAGACTAGGCACCTACAAACCAACCTGTACAATTTAACAGTGTATATGCAAATAACAGAAATGAAAAACTAAACAAGAAATGTCGCGAGGAGAAACATACTGAGGGGAATAAAAGATAAATAACTACAATAGAATGATCACCAGAGCAGTCAATATACCATGAATCAACAGAAAGAGTGAATACAGTAAGGAAAAATGCACGGCATCACCCTTCGTGCTTTTACTCTCAATCTCACCATAAATCAATAGAAATGGCATGGCATCACCCTTCGTGCATTAACACTCACAATATGGCACGGCATCACCCTTCGTGCATTAACACTCACACCCTTCGTGTATTAATACTCACAATATGGCACGACATCACCCTTCGTGTATTAACACTTTTCCTTACCATAATGCAATGCATAAATAACAATAGGGAGATAGAATAACCAGTTCAAGCCTTACTTCAACATTTGGTTCCACAATATCAATCTCAACTTTGAAATAAATTCTCAATTATCACCAAAAAATCCGTAAACGTGATAAGAACGATCAATTTAACAACACTAGTATAAACATGTAGCAATTAGGCATAGGAAAGAGACAATATTAGAAAAATGAAAGAAACATGGAAAATAGGTAAATTGAAGGTGCATAAGTACCCGTCATCTCACATATACGCCGCTCACATGAATTTCACATAGCAAATAGTCTAAGGTTCCTAATTCCCTCAAGTCAGGGTTAGACACAACACTTACCTCGCTCCGAAGGCCACTTAATATTCAATCACAGCTTTTCCTTTGGAATTCACCTCCAAACCACTCGTATCTATTCAAAAATGACTCAATGATATCAAATATTGCTAAAGGAATCAATTATATTGCATAAATTAAATTTCCCAAATTTTCCTCCAAAAAGTCGAAAAATCGACCCCGGGCCTGCTTGGTCAAAACCCGAGGTTCGGACCAAAATCCTTTTATCCATTCACCCCCGATCCCGAATATGTAATTAGTTTTGGAATCCGACCTCAAATTGAGGTCTAAATCCCCAAACTCCCGAAATCCCTAGTTTCTACCCTAACCCGTAATTCTACCATGAAAACTCTAGATTTTAGGTTAAAAATTCAAGAAATGTAATGGGTAATTGAAAGAAAATGGTTTAGAATCACTTACTAACAATTTGGGGAAGAAATGGCTCTTGAAAAATCTCCTCTCACCATTTTGTTTTTGAGAAAAATGAATTTTTGGCTAAAATCCCGTTTTTAGATTCTGTTAAGTGCTGGGCGACAGTGTTCATCGCGTTCGCGAAGGGTAATGGCAGCCAAGCCTTCACGTTCGCGAGACCCAGCCCGCGTCCGTGATGATTACTCCCCCCTGGCCTTCGCGTTCGTGATGAAGCAATGACCCCCCCCCTCCCCCAGGTCCCTACATGCTTCGCGTTCGCGTTGAGCCAGTCGCGTTCGCGAAGGGTAAGTCCCTCATCACTTCGCATTCGCGACCAGGCCTTCGCGTTTGCGAAGAAGAAAACTTCAGCTGCCCAGTTTACTCTTCGCGTTCGCGAGAGTACCTTCGCGTACGCGAAGAAGGACATGCCTAAACACAGACTCTGCAGCAAAACCAAATTTCCAAAGTCCAAAATATCTCGTGGCCTATCCGAAACTCACCCGAGCCCTCGGGGCTCCAAACCAAATATGCACACAAGTCTAAAAACATTATACGGACCTGCTAGCATGATCAAATCGCTAAAATAACACTTAGAACTATGAATTTAGCACCAAATCAAATGAAATTCTCAAGAACACTTTAAAATTTCTATTTTCTCAACTGGACGTCTGAATCACGTCAAATCAACTCCGTTTCTCACCATATTTCACAGACAGGTCTTAAATATCATAACGAACCTATACCGAGCTCCGGAAACCTGTACCGGGCTCCGAAACTAAAATACGGACCCGATACTAACAATGCCAAATATCAATCAATTCTTAAAAACAATTAATTTCCAAACTTTTAATTTTCATCAAAAATTCATAACTTGAGTTAGGGACCTCCGAATTTGATTCTGGGCATACGCCCAGGTCCCATAATTCGATACGGACCCACAAGCACCGTCGAAACATGGATCCGGGCCCGTTTAGCAAAACTGTTGACTGAAGTCAACTAAAATTAACTTTTAAGGAAAAAATTCTTATTTTCATTAGTTTTCAACATAAAAGCTTTCCAGAAACCTGCCCGGACTGCGCATGCAAATCGAGGAGGGTAAAAATGAGATTTTTAAGGCTTAAGAGTGCAAATTCGAGTTATAAAACATAAGATGACCTTTTGGGCCCTCACACAAAAGGATCTCAATTTGAGGCAGAGGAGTGTTAGGCCCCGAAAACTTTCAAAGTACTTAAGCGCTATTAAGAAAGTTGATGTGTCCTAATGATATTATTTTGTGTGCAGACGAGGAATATTAATATGATGGATATCAATTCGATATGATAATAAGTGTACGAGGCATATTATAAGTGATTTGGGGTCTAAGGAGAGGCCTAAGTCTAAGTCAAGTTGGAAAATTACATGATAGACTAAAGTTCTAAATGAGTACACACAAGACCAAACTTTAGACGAGCATATCTACATATATATATAAGGAGTTATGCGATGAATAACCTATCAAATAAAAGATCTTTGAGTCTAGTTTCTAACGCTTCAAACCGTTTCATTTGGATACTTCTACAAGAATTTATAACCAAATTACCCAAAGCTGTCAGAATGTGGCACTACCGCGCCGTCTCATGCGGCGCGCCTGTGGGGATTTCCAGAACATTTCAAAATTTCATTTCTAGGCATATTTTTCACTACCGCCCCACACCCCGCGGCGCCCCATGTGGCATGGCAGTGCAATTTCTGGGTGTTTTTATAACCCAATCCCTATTTCATTTAGCTCGATTGGGGGCTCATTTTCTTTTTGGAATTTTTTGGTATTTTAGCGAGAGGGGAGAGTGGTTCTAGAGAAAGGAAGAAGCTCAAGTGCTTTGTTCATCAAAATCTTGTCCAAGCCTTGAAATCCAACAAGAAATCTCTCAAGTTCTTCATCAAAGAGGCAAGATTCTATACTCTAGTTTTCAATTTCATTTTTGGGCGATTTTGAGCGAGCATTTATGGGAAAACTTGTGATAAGTCACTTGTGACCATTGTTAGTCAATAATATGGGATTATCATCCAATATTCCGACTAGATTACTTGTTTTTGGGGTGTAATTCGAAGGTTTGGGCCTAGATATTTGAAAATGCGATTTGAGGATTTGGAGGTCGAGTTGCTGTCGGAATTTGATAAATTTGGTATGGTTACACTCGTGGTTAGATGAGTATTCATATTCCGTAATGTTTGTCGGGTTCCGAGATGTGGGCCCCACGGGCGACTTTTGAGTTAATTTTGGATTTTTGTTGGAAAATTTGTATTTTCATATGGAATAAACTTCTATAATTTGAATTGATCGAATCAAATTAATTGTGGCTAGATTCGAGGCGTTCGGAGGCCGATTCGCGAGGCAAAGGTATAGCGGAGTAAAGGATTGCATGGGTTAAGGTAAGTAATATTTCTAAACTTGGTTCTGAGGGTATGAAACCCTGAATATTGTGTTATATCAATTGTTGGAGATGACGCACAGGCTAGGTGACGAGCATGTGGGCGTGCACCAAAGAAATTGTGATTTAGATAAATTCTGTGGAGTTGTATATTAAAGAATCATGTTATTATTTGAATATTCTCTATGTGTTAGGAAAATCGAGCTGAGACTCATATTAAAGATAATGTTTAGGCTACGTGCCGATATTTTGGAACCCATAGGGTCGTGTTGCTGTTGAATTTAATTGTTGAAAAATATACATGTCATTCTTAACCATGTTTATCCATTGTGAGGATATTTTTGGGATCGGGGCTGCCCGCCTGCAGCAGGCCATATTGACTTTATATATATTATTATTCTATGGATTGGGGCTGCCCGCCTGCAGTAGGCATTATAGGATTTATCATTATATAGATCGGGGTTGCCCCCCTGTAGCAGGCCATATTGGCTTTATATCACGCTTGGGCTGAAGGAGCCCCTCCGGAGTCTGTACCCCCCACATTGAGCATAGATAATTTATATTCGGGATGGACTTCCCAGGGCATGGACTTGCCTTATTTATATAGGTGCGGGGTGGACTTCCCAGGGCATGGATTTGCCTTTTTGATTTATGACTGTGATGAATTTTCCTTGGACATGGATATTGTCCTAGTCATATATATATTTGGGGATAAATTTACCATTGGGCTGGATTGGCCTTATACGTTACTAAGTCACTGACTGGAAGTTGATGTGTGTATATATATGGGATGGATTTTCCCTCGGCTGGATTGGCCATATAAAGTACCGAATTTAACTATTGAATTTGAAAGCATGCCTACATTTCTGTACTGTTATTTCTATACTGGACTAGACCTGCTGAGCTCATCACTACTTTCAGCCCAAAGGTTAGTATTGTTACTTATTGAGTTGGTTGTACTCATACTACACTCTACACCTCGTGTGCAGATCTAGGTGCTTCCGGACACGGCGACTGTTAGATCTCACAGTGTTATCAGTTGGAGACTATCAAGGTAGCTTACTAGCATCCGCTGACCTTGACTCTCTTCCTTTCAATTATTGTATTATTCTATATTTTCAGACAGTGTTTTTATCAGTCATACTTTGTTATCATTTAGATGCTCATGTACTCAGTGACACCGGGTTTTGGGAGTGTTTATATCTGTATTTGTGAGATTTCTTCCGTTGAATTTAAATAATATATTTTCAAACTTGAAAGAAATTGTGGTTTATTGAGGTTGTTAGCTTGCCTAGTAATGAGATAGGTGCCATCATGACAGGTTAGGATTTTGGGTCGTGACAAGTTGGTATCAGAGTCTAGGTTACATAGGTCTCACGAGTCATGAGCAGGTTTAGTAGAGTCTTGCGGATCGATACAGAGAAGTCTGTACTTATATTCGAGAGGCTGCCGAACCCTTAGGAAACTTTCATCTTCTTGTACTCTGTCATGCGAATTTGTTGATTCCGGGAACTAAATTTATCTTGTTCTATTCTCTCACAGATGGTGAGGACACGTACTACCAGATCGAACTGTCAGCCACCAGTTAGGGCCGCGAGAGGTCAAGGCCGTGGTAGAGGCCGAGGCTGAGGTAGAGGTCGAGGTGTGGCTTGTACAGCAGTTGGAGAAGCACCACCAGTTGCTCCAACTCACGAGAAGATTCCAGACATAGCTGAACTGACAGGATCAGCTCAGGCACTAACTGTTCCCATGGTGATTCCAGACTTTCAAGAGGCTTTGGCCCAGATATTGACAGTTTGCACTGGACTTACTCAGGTGGTTTTGGCTCAGGCCGCATCTGCCACTTCTTAGGCCGGGGGAGGTACTCATACCCCTATTGGCCATACTCCAGATCAGGTAATGTAGGGACTTCAGATACCGGGGGCACTACCAACCCAGCCAGTTGCAGTTTCTCAGGCCCCTGTAGTCCCCGTTATGGCAGACGATGAGTAGAGGAAACTTGAGAGATTTTGGAGGCTTCGACCTCCATCATTTAGCGGTGATGAGTTAGAGGATGCTCAGGGTTTTCCTGATAAGTGACAGCGGATGCTTCGGACAGCGGGTATTCTAGAGACCAATGGGGTCTCGTTCACTTCTTTCCAGTTTTCTGGGGCTGCCTTCAGATAGTGAGAGGCTTATGAGAGGCGCAGGTCGGCCGATGCAGCACTACTTACATGGCAAGAGTTCTCTGTTCTCTTTTTGGAGAAGTTCGTGCCGCAGTCTCGTAGGGAGGAGCTGTGTAGACAGTTTGAGCAGCTTCGGTAGGATGGCATGTCTGTGACCCAATACAAGATGAGGTTTTCTGAGTTAGCTCGTCACGCAGTTTGGTTGGTTCCCACGGATAGGGAAAGGATTAAGAGGTTCATTGATGGCATCACGTATCAGCTGCGGTTGCTTATGACTATGGAGAGGGTATCTGTTGCCACTTTTGACGAGGTGGTTGACATTTCTCGGCAGATAGAGGTGGTCTGTAGCCAGGAGTGTGGTGAGAGGTAGGCCAAGAGGCCTCAAGGTTTGGGCAGTTCTAGCGGGGTATCTTCTGGAGGGTAGTCCTACCGCATAAGGGGTTGTCCTTACATGCACACTCAGACGGGTTGCCTAGTTCACCGTGGTGCATCATCTAGCCATGGTTCAAATAATTCTACTCAGGGCCAGTCATCTCTCAATGCCCTTCCAGCCATAGTATGTTCCGTGCTCCTTCAATTCAGGGATTATATGTACCACGTTCTTCTGGTAGTTATTCTGGTTCTCGAGGTCCGCCTCAAAACTCGCCACCATTTTTTGAGAGGGATTGCTATGAGTGTGGAGAGCTGGGTCATGTGAGGAAATATTGTCCCTGCCTTTCGTGAGGTCCAGTTCAGTTGAGGAGTCAAGCTACGACGTCTGCACCAGTTGCTTCACCACCCGCCCAGCCAGCTAGGGGTGGGGCTCAGTTAGTTAGGGGTCGCCCAAGAGGGGGAGGCTGATTAGGTGGTAGTCAGGCCCGATTCTATGCTTTCCCTGCCAGGCCAGATATTGTTGCTTTTGATGCAGTGATCACAAGTATTGTCTCAGTGTGCCACGGGGAAGCTTTTGTATTATTTGACCCTGGTTCCACATATTCGTATGAATCATATTTTGTTCATTATATGGATATGCCCCGTGAGTCCTTAGTTTCACCGGTTTGTGTATCTACGCCGATGGGCGATACTATTATTGTGGACCGTGTATATCGGTCGTGTGTGGTAACTATTAGGGGACTGGAGACTAGATTTGATCTCTTATTTCTTAGTATGGTTGATTTCGATGTAATCCTGGGTATGGATTGGTTGTCGCTATGTCATGCTATTCTGGACTATCACTCAAAAATGGTGGCGTTGGCGATACCGGGGTTTGCCGAAGGTGGAGTGGAGAGGTTCTCCAAATTATGTTTCCAGCAGGGTAATTTCTTGCTTGAAGGCCCAACGTATGGCTGGGAAGGGGTGTTTGTCATATTTGGCCTTTATGAGAAATGTTGATGCAAATACTCCTATGATTGACTCTGTACCGGTAGTGCGAGACTTTCTGGATGTATTTCCTACAGACCTATCAGGTATGCCACCCGACAAGGATAATGATTTCGGTATTAACTTGGTGCCAGGCACTCAGCCCATTTATATTCCTCTGTATTGTATGTCACCAGCTGAGTTGAAAAAATTGAAAGAGGAACTTCAGGAACTTCTTGATAAGGGGTTTATCAGACCTAGTGTGTCACCTTGGGGTGCACCGGTTTTGTTTTTGAAAAAGAAAGATGGTAGTATGCGGATGTGCATTGATTACAGGCAACTGAGCAAAGTTACGATCCAGAATAAATATCCTTTGTCGTGTATTGATGATTTATTTGACCAGATTCAGGGAGCGAGGGTATTCTCCAAAATTGATTTGAGATCTGGGTATCACCAATTGAAAATTCGGGATTCGAATATTCTAAAGAGGCATTCAGGATTCGTTATGGCTACTATGAATTTATCGTGATGTCTTCTGGGCTAACCAATGCCCCAACAACATTTATGCACTTGATGAATAGTATATTCTAGCCATATCTCGATTCATTTGTCATAGTATTTATTGATGATATCCTGGTGTACTCACGTAGCCAGGAGGAGCATGCACAATACTTAGGTATTGTATTATAGAGGCTGAGAGAGCAGAGACTTTATGCCAAATTCTCTAAGTTGAGTTCTGGCTTAGCTCAGTGGCATTCTTGGGACACATAGTGTCCAGTGAAGGAATTAAGGTGGATCCGAAGAAAATAGAGGCAGTTCAGAGTTGGCACAAGCCATCTGCAGCTACTTAGATTTAGAGTTTTCTTGTCTTGGTTGGTTATTATTGTCTCTTTGTGGAGGGCTTCTCATCTATTGTATCGCCCTTGACTAAATTGACCCAGAAGGGTGCTCCATTTAGGTGGTCGGATGAGTGTGAAGAGAGCTTTCAGAAGCTTAAGACAGCTTTGACTACAGCCCCAGTATTGGTGTTGCCTACAGGTTTTGGGTCTTATATTGTGTATTATGAAGCATCGCGTATTGGTCTCAGTGCAGTGTTGATGCAAGACAGTAAGGTAATTTCCTATGCGTCCAGACAATTAAAGGTACATGAGAAGAATTATCCGGTCCACGACCTTGAGTTAGCAGCTATTGTTCATGCCTTGAAGATTTGGCGGCATTATTTGTACGGTATCCATTATGATATTTATACCGATCACTAGAGTCTACAGCATCTGTTTAAACATAAGGATATTAATTTGCGGCAGCGGAGGTGGTTGGAGTTGCTTAAGGATTATGATATCACCATTCTCTATCATCCCGAGGAAGGCCAATGTGGTGGCCGATGCCTTGAGTCGTAAGGCGGAGAGTTTGGGAAGCTTAGCATAATTACAGATAGCAGAGACATACGAGTAGCAAATGTCTTGAGTCAATTGTGGTTAGATCTGAGTGGTTTGGAGACGGATTCTAGGGGAAAGGCTCCGGTAGAGCTTTGAGTCGACTTTTGGAGCGAGGTAAGTGTCGTGGTTAACCTTGACTCGAGGGATTAGGACTTGTTTACCTATTTGCTACTTTTCTAAATGTTGGATACAACATATATGTGAGGTGACGAGTACTTATGCGTTGTTGTTAGGTTAAAGCATGCGGGTGAGACTTGTTCCTTGTAATTTATTTCTTTCTTTGATCTTAATATCCATGCTTAGACTAGTTAATTACTATATTGATTGTTCTTTCCGCACTTATGGACTATCTGTGATAATTGAGCATTGTTTCTGAAGTAGATATTGGTATAGTGGAACCATTGTTGACATAAGACTTGATCTTGCTTATTCTATCTTCTTATTGTTATATATTCATTGTTACATGGTAAGGGAGAGTGTTCATGCACGAAGGGTGATGCCATGACGTATTTGAGTGTTAATGCATAAAGGGTGATGCCGTGCCATATTTGAGAGTTAATGCATGAAGGGTGATGTCGTGCCGTATCTATTGTTCATGATGAAATTGAGAGTAAAAGCATGAAGGGTGATGTCGTGCCGTATTTATCATTTTATGGTGAGATTGAGAGTAAAAGAACGAAGGGTGATGTCGTGCCCTTATTACTGTTTCATGGTGAGGCTGAAAGTAAAAGCACGAAGGGTGATGTCGTGCAATTTTATTCATTATGCTTGTTCATTTTGTTGATTGAAGGTTTATTGACAGATTCTTGTTATTATTCCCTGTTGTAGTTACTGTATCTTGTACCCTTTCGCATGTCCCCTCACACTAGTACTTGTTAATTCTTTATTTGTTGTTATTTTGTACATATATTTCCGTCTGTACAGGTTTATTTATGTAGGTGTCCTGTCATAGCCTTGTCACTACCTCGTCGAGGTTAGGCTCGACACTTACGGAGTACATTGGGTCGGTTGTACTCGTACTACACTCTGCACTTTTTGTGCAGATTTGGGTACTGGTCCCAGCTGTCCGTGAGGCGTATCAGCTTGGATTGGCGTTCGGAGACTTGAGGTAGATCTGCTAGCGTCTGCAGACCTTGAAATCCCCTTCCATTTCCCCTATTTACTATTCTTTTCATTTGAGACAGTTATATTTATTTCAAACACTATTTTATAGAGATTCTAGAAGCTCGTGAACTTGTGACTCCAGATCCGGGTTGTACATAAATGTTATTGGTTTTATGTCATTTGTATTCCGTTTTAGTTTCTCTTCGGCTTAATTGGTTTTACTTAATTGAATTGATTAAAAATTGGCTTATAGATCCTCTATCGTTGGCTTGCCTAGCTAGTAAAATGTTAGACGCCATCAGGACCCCGAAGGTAGAAATTTCGGGTCGTTACAACTTATTAATCATAATGTTCAATCCATGAATCGACATAATTACACATGTACAAATTTATTAAGCATTTTTCATGAGTTCAAATAAATAAACCACTTTAGTGGTTACTATTTATTACTCACAAACATTTTAAATTTAGGGGTGAAGATACATGTGGCTCATAAAATTATTTTATGGAAGAATACAGACCATTGCTTAAAAGCCATATCAATAATATAAAACTCATAAAAAATACCTTCATATTTTACTTAATTATAACCTCTAACCAGCGAATAAAAGCTTTCATCGAAAATCCAAGACTAGCAATCACGCAGGGCATGGAAAATTAAACCAATTTTTTTTTATGCACAAACATGCCAAATGCACCAATTATTAGTCATCCAGGATATCAAACAGAGGATTTTACTTCCTTACAAAATGATTATGTCTTCACACAATATCAAGTATACTTTGTAAGACCCAGTCAACAACATATCTATTTACTAATAGCCAACATGTAAACCCATTATATCACTAGTATTTAATTATGGAGACCATGGGGAGTCACCCCACCACCATTGGATTAAAAATGAATTAAAATTTTTAAGAAATAATTTTCAGAAAAAATAGAAAAACGTCCAAAACAACATCCAAACGACCTCAAAACACCGAAAAACAACTTGAATCATTGCATAGCAATTATTTTTTCTCACCACGTCATTTCCGATGGACCCACCAAATATCGGCTCAATCGAAATCCGTCAAGTTCGTTGACCTCCGAAAACACTGGCAACTCGGTCAAAATTGGATTTTGCGTTTTTCTAGGGTTTACCCAAAAATATTCAGACCATCTCAATCAAATATCAATAAAAACAGATATCTCATGATCACAAGAATAAT
The DNA here is from genome assembly GCF_000390325.3 of Nicotiana tomentosiformis. Lineage (NCBI taxonomy): Eukaryota > Viridiplantae > Streptophyta > Magnoliopsida > Solanales > Solanaceae > Nicotiana > Nicotiana tomentosiformis. Next base: position 160,614,538 of record NC_090813.1, on the reverse strand, counting down.
CGAAAAATATTGCATAGTTAATTCATAAAACAACAGTGCAGTTTTTCAGAAAATAACATATCTATGTAATTCAAAAATGCACATAAACATGATATTCTTATTTTATGAAAAACTTAGTTATCTAATTAGATGTGAGTGTGCTCTGATACCAATTGATGGATTATTATATGCGACGGAAGCAATCCTAGTATCAAAATCAAATGTAATCTAGACAACTAGTATAAACGAATTTCACGGGTTACCTCTTAAAGCGCGAACAAAGTTCCTCTATCACGTGAGCCTCTAATTCTACAACAACTCAATAAAATCTCCACCTCCCGCACGATCACGATCTCCGAACGTTCTACGGTCTTCTACTGTATTACCCAAATAATATCCGAAAATAATAATTTCGTGTGGGCAAAATTTTCAAGGCTGAAAATTCGGCCACCTTGTTCTCTTTTCCCTAGGTGAAAAACCTTATGTATTTATAGCACAAGTTTTAAGGGTTAAAACTCTTTTCCAAAACCTGTTGGGTATGCCTTTCCACCGAAAAAATGACTCTTTTATTTCTTATTATTTAGGCACAACAGGGACCACAAAATTTAATTAACAAGGCTTTCACTTATGGAATTAATTTTAAATTTTCGAAATTAATATCCACCATAATTAATTACAAATTATTCTACTAACAATTCGTAATTGCACTACTTATTCAATTTCGATATTCATCCATTAAATCTTATTTAACTCCCCATGTTACGATTCAGATACTAATCAATTAAATTAAATTACTGACAATTTAATTTATTGATTATTTCCTTTAGACTTTCGCTTAACTTATTTCATATGTCGGATACAAAATCCACCGGTCGGGTTTACACATGAAAACTTATAAGCTTTCATAAAGGTGTATCATCAATCTCTAAACCGAGACATGGATTCCATCAACTAACTATTACTTCGCCAATGTACATTATTATTATCCAATTTACCAGGCATATTGACCCACAAAAGGATCTCTCCTTTTTAATAAATCAAAACAATAATAATATACACAACTAGAAATAATTATATTAAGATTAAGAGTATAAGTATATTTAATGACTAGAGAGTTTATTTTATTAAGTCAGTATAAAATACTTATCTCTACTTGGTTGGTTTAATACATACAAAATGTACTAGCACAAGAAGTTGGAATTAAACCATTCCCATAATCAAAATAAATTATATTTAATCTCGTGCTACAATCATCCATGATGGTTTGTCCAATTCCATCATTAGATTGTGAACTCAAACTTTATACTTATAGGAACTGATGATTTAATCTTCCGTGTATAAGCTAAACTTTATATACTAAATTATCTACTATATAAGCAAATGACACATATTAATATATGATATATTTAAAACTTTATTAAAACTGAATAAACAATTATTTCATAATAAATACTATATCTAAACCAAACCCATGGTTAATAGTATATATCCCAACAATCTCTTTATTCTTAGATTGCTATTACTACCTAGTGTTTACTTGCTATCTTGGCTTCAGTCTTCTCGTTTTATCTTGTTGTTGTTACTACTTATTGCCTTTATTTCTTTTTATCCTTTCTTTAGCCGAGGGTATATTTGAAATAACCTATCTACCCTTTCAGGATAGAGGTAAGGTTACGTACATCCTAACTCCCCCAAACTTTACTTATAGGAGTTCATTGGGTTTGTTGTTGTTGTTGTTGGTGTAATTCTTATTATTTGATTTTCTCCTCTAGTCTCTCTTCTGTTTTTAATCATTTGGTACAGTTCACGCACGCTGCATGATTATTTCTTAAGCTGTTTGCTTTTACCTAATCCACCACTTTAATTCGCAGATAAATCTTGATGAAACCAATTTCCTTTTTTTAAACTATTATTTTTTATGATCTCACATTTAAAGTTCTGACAATGCCACAGTGTGTATATGACTATGAAAACTGTAACAATGTCCGTCAACTTTCCAAGCACACAATTTTTATCTTTGATGAAATAGAGTACAAAAGGCTAACATGTAGAGGAAAAAGGAAACTTTAATATACTTAGTTTGACAATCATAATTTATGGTCAGACAAAAGATCAGCTGTTCACCTTTCACTTTTTCTGCAGACACATACCAGTTAAAGTCCTTATTTGTTTGTTATTCTTTATTTTTATATGGTGAATGAATTTCCACTTACACAACTTTTGAAGCTGTTTCTGACCTGAAGAAATTTCCTATGACATATTAAGCTCTATATCTTAATTGTGGAGAGGCTGGCATTACAATCTGTTTCAAAAATTGTTGAAAGTGGTTTGCACAATATTAGTTCTTTTTGCATTTAGGTGGCTGCCATATTCCGCAAATCCTTATGGCTAACTGTTGATACTCAATTTTGCTCTCATGATTGTCACTTAGCCAGTATTTTTATAATGTAATTTTTTTAACATATTTTTAATAATATTTGTAGAGTATGTTTTTGTACTACTATACCATAATATGTTTTAAATTTTACTCGCTATACTTTTATCAAATTACTATCATGGAAGTTTAGCATAAATAATTTTATTCCATTTTTATAATCTTTTTAAATTGATTTTAGCATTTTAATTAGTAAGTATTTATTTATTATTTATTTAAAATTATTTTTCAGTGATTAATTGTCCAAATTAATCATATATATTTTATGCATATTTTATAGTATTTTACGTAATTTTTACACAATTATATTTGCCTTTTTACACTACACATTATTTGCAATAATAACCTATATTTTACAAATAATTACATTTATTGCATTATTTAGGTCAAAATAGCATTTTATATTTTACAATTCTCGGTCATTATTTTTTAAGTATTAAATTGCATAAATAACATTTTTTATATATCTATTAGCTATTTTATTAATTTTATTCCTTTAATTTTTTGCATGCTTTAATTCCAACCCAAAAACAAGCCAAAATTCACACCCAAATGGTCCAAACACTAGGCCAAAACCAAACGACCCCTTATCAAAATCCCGTCAGGACCTATCTCCTGACCTACCACATCTCCTTTAAATCCTGGACGTTGATCTCAAATGATCAATGACCCGCAATAACCCCTCTATTTTTAACTACCCAATCCCAAACCGTAATCCTTATTCATCTCCGCCCTGCCGCCCTCGAACTCTCTCAACTCTTTTTCCTTTCCTGTGAAACCCTAGCCGCCTCTCCCTAAATACTCTCCAAATTCGGCCTCACTATGGAATCTCTTTGTGATTTACTTACCATATATGAGCTAACCTGTTATTATTTGCACGACCATGAAATCACTTAGTATTTGCTGGATTTTGATAAGTACTATATCTCATAATCAAGCCGATTGACTTCGATTCTTCAAGATTATACACTCAAAACAAGGTTATACGAGTTCAATTAAATGGGATCTTTGGCTATTTTGACCTCCTGTCAAACTAGGGTTTGCCTGATTTTACCCTACTCCTATTTGGAATGGGTTTGCATGTGATTCTTTCCTTATTCTGTGTTGTAATTGATATTTTTTTTTCTTGATCTGGGTAAATCAAACACTATATAGATCCTCCCCAATTCCCCTAAACCAGACTTTTTAATTTCTCTCTCTCTCTCTCTCTCTCTCTCTCTCTCTCTCTCTCTCTCTCTCACTCTCTTTCACTCGCACTTGCTTTATTTTGTTTTGAAACTATTGTATTCAATTAGTCAGTGGCCGGCTAAAAGCCAAGACCATTATGGTGCTGTTTAACGACCTACTCTAGTGCAACCACTGCTCGAAACCCTTTTTGAGTCTCTTGTGAACTCTGAAGCACTAGGGATTTGGGGTTTTCACTGTTCTCTTTCAATGACTGCTATTTGAGCCATCGCTGAAACTCTAATTTTTCTCATTCTTTGCCCGTTTATCTTGAAACTGGTATTCTCGACTCTTACAATTTGAACTACTTCCCTTCTATATGATCATGTCTGTTAACTCTGTGTGCCAATATTGTTTGAACCTTTATGAAGAAAACATGGCTCAGTTTCTCTGCTATTTGTGAATTTCTAGTGTTGTCATTACATGTTTTACTGTAATTTCATGATTCAAGTGATTGTTTGCAGTTTCTTTGCTCACTAGTCTCAAGTCTGCCTAAGTCTAAGATTTTTAAAATAAGCCTCAACACGTGTATTTTAGTCTCATCATGTGCAGTTGACTTGAATTAATTATGACCTTCTCAGAGTTGGTCATTTGCCTTCTAGTTGATTTGTCGTGCTTTTATTGACCCTGATTTTGTCTTTCTACCTGTTATGATTTCATGGTTATGCCTTGCTTTAGATTTCTATGTTGAAACCTTCTTTGGAAGACTGATATCTTCTCAGAGTTGTTTCCTGAATATGCTTACTATAGAATTTCATGCCAAAGTTTTCATGTGTGAATCACCATCAGCTAGTTTCTCTGAGTTACCTCTTGACCATGCTCTTACTTCAGTTCTTTTTCATAATAAAATCTCTCCTGTAAAGGCTTCTATTTGGGTATTTTCTCAGAGTTGGTTATAGATCGTGTTTGACTTTAGAACTATCATGCTAGGGCTTCCCTATCAGAATTGCTATCTTTTCATAGTTATCTTTGATCATGTGTTACTGTAGGTTTCATGTTAGGTCTTTAAGGTGAGTATTTCTGAATAAGTTATTGATTATGTTTCATCTAGATTTCATGTTAAGTCTTGCCTACATGAACTATCATCCCCTCAGAATTGGTTGTCCAACAGTAACTCCTGTTTGGCTATCCTTTTAGAGTCGGATCATGACCATGTTTGTCTCGAACCCCTATTTTTTACTCTTTGTGATTAAGTCCTGACTATTCTATGGCTTCCATCCCTGTGATATTGTCACTTTGAACATGTTTGATAAACCTGGGAAGCTATCATATTTGTTCATTCTATGTGTTTTTTATATCCTCCATAATGTATGTATCTGTAAGAGTCTGTATATGGCTCTTCAAATGTGTTTCTTGTTTGTGTATCATTGGGATGTTTATTTAGAAACTACTGCTCTTGCTATTTATAGTGCTAAGAACAAGATGTATGTATGCTCCTTCCTAGAACTTGAAATTATCTGGACAATTTGGTTTACATGGGCTGCCGTTTTTGTCCTTATGCTCTCGTTGGTGGTTAATAATAACGAGTGAACAAGGCTATTGTTTCTGTTTTTTTTTTGCCTAGACTGCTAGGCCAGGTTTTGGTATTGGGGTCTGACGTTTATTGTCAGCACCTAGAGTATGGGCATGCTCGTCGACGTGAAGTTCTAAGTCCATATGAAGGCCTAGATCTGTTACTAGGTTATTCTATATTGTAATTGAGGCTGTAACTGTTCTATTTAGGCCTGTAATAACTTGTAAAAGACATATGATGGGGAAATTAATTAAAAGTGGCTGGCTATTTTAATTTTCGCATAAACAGGCATAAAACATGCCTATAGGGTCCAAATGATCTTATTTGCTACTTGTTTGCCATGTCCTAATTCCATACATTGATTGGTAATAGACAGCATGCCTATAGGATTCTCAACTTAGAATATTCGCTTAGAAATCATGATTTAGGACTTTAAGTAACTGTTAATTCAATGTTGTCAATGTGATTTATAACTTGTTTAGAAGACATACCTATAGGACAAATTTCGTGTCACTTGTTTGAATATTTGCTCCTTCGCTTAGAATTATGTATTAGAATTTAACACTTAGCTATCATGCCTATAAGAGTTTGTGTTAAGTAACTTAAGCTACTTTTGCTAATATGTCCTTTAGTCGTGTTCTCCACATTTATCTACCTGCAGATCATGATTATACGGTCTGTAAATAAGGATTTGCATCACTTAACTGCTGATCTATCTAAAAACAGTCCAAGATGATTGCTTAGAAATCTTGCCTATAGGACTTAAACAATGAACTCCACTTGTTTGATTACCCGCATATGAATTCGAGCATCAATAATTATAACTGATCATCCATGAATTCAAATAGAAACTATGCCTTAGTCTTAATTAATTCAAAATGCAACTGATTGTCTAAGAAGAGCATTTCACATGTTTATTCTGCCAATGCTCGTCGCTGTTATTTCACAATTACTCGACGTGCATGTGAAACTATGTGTGGAGGCAAACATGAGCCCCTTCGTGCTAATTATTGCCTCATGTGAAGTCATATTTGTTTAAATTACATGACGCCTAGTCTTTTAATTTTGAGAAGCCTAGGATGAGTCTAGAACTACCTATGTAGGGGTCCAATGCCTCATGGACCATAAGCATGGGACAAGTATGCACAAATAAGGCACGACTTAGAATTTAATGAGTGCGCTTTAGGTTAACAACTTAAATATAGTAATCGGGTAGCTAGAGATGATAGTTTATGCCCACTGGATAATATGAGCAACCATTGCACTCATAAGGGTGGCGAAATATTATTTATGTTGAACGGGGTGATCTCTTAGGCTTAAAAATTTAGGACCCCCCCCTCCATTGTGTCTAATTGTTCCTTGTATATTTAGTTTGTTGGAATCTAGATTGAACTAAATTACACCTTGTAGCCTCCGAAGAGTTGTACCAAATAGTTTATTTATAAATAAAGTCTCTTCTTCTGAATTATTCTTTTTGCATTATTTGTGTGTTACTCCTTCGATCATTTAGTTCACTCAGAATAACCAATTACTTACCCAAGCCCTTTCTCCTTTAGTTTAATAATGAACTCATTTGCATACTCACTTAGAATAACTAGCTATAATTCGATAAAACCCAAGTAGTATAGAATTCGGCCGGGAACCATAGTTGTGAACCTCGAAGGGTGCCTAATACCTTCTCTTTGAGCTAATGAGCCCTTACTCGATTTTGGTGACGTTGACTAGCAAAAATAGAGTTATTTGCAAATAGGTGCCCTAACGCACTTTAATATCATTAGGTGATGACTTTTATCTTTTAATACCATTTAAAAGAGTTATCATATGTCGAAATCCGCTTTCGCGAGAAAATGGGGCGCGATATCATGGCGACTCTGCTGGGGATATACTTAGGCTTTTACATGATGAATGTTTGCCTGTGTGGGATTATTTATTGGATTGCTCTATTTGATTTCTTTCCTGTACCTCCCTTTCTCTGTCCTTGTATTTGCTCGAAATTGCTATACCATGAATCTCCATTTCCCCTCTCCTCTATTTGCTTTATTGATTTAATTAGGCTTTTCGAATTTTTTGAACCATGCTAACTATTTCCTTTGTGTTTTCCTTTTCCTTTTCTTGCCTATTTTTATCGCATTATTTAATACGGCTTTTATGTGTTTTTCACTATTAAAAATTACTTGACTATATGTTATCGATTTTTGCATAAGCATGCTTTCAACATCATATTCCACTCGTGCCTGTTATCAACATAGTGGTGCTTGATGAGTGTCCGCACTTTTCAAAAATACCATTGTCAAATTGGAAAGGCTTATTAGCAGTAGACTAGTCGATCAACGATGCAGTCGATAGTCTCATGCCTTTCCTTCTCAAGTCTTCCGCTTGAGAGTACCTGTTTAGACCCTTTTTGAAACCTACTCTGATCGAAAATATGCATGCATCATGTTAAACCTACGATGGATTAAATACCCATGGAGTACTAAATCTGTTTAGAAACACCTTATCCAAAGTCTAAAGGGATCTCTACAATCTCGAGAGACTCATTCATACTATGTGCATTACTTAGAAAAAATATGCCAACATGTTGACTATTATCGCTTAATTAATCAAATCAGGAGGGGAAGGGCTAACTCTTTTTCTTCAATGCAGAAAATGAAGCACGACGTTCCTAGATTCGATATGGTCTAGACAATTCCACCCAAGTTCATTGATTGGTGGGATGACCTCCCTCAGTGTGATATGAATCATGCAAGTAGGATCCTAGGTAATTTACCATCCTTAATGGACATTCGGCCAAGTAGGGAACTGATTGAGGCTGTCACTATGTTTTGGGACGAGTAGAGAGTCGCCTTTCAATTCGGAAACTTGGAGATGACCCCACTCTTGGAGGAAATTGGAGGTTTTGCTAAACTGTCTTGGGATAGTCCAGGTTTGTTGGTACCGAAAATTCGTACACCTCGCGATTTTCTGAAATTGTTCGAGATCAAGAAGAATGATGAAGTAGGCTTCCTGAAGAAGTCTTACATTCCCTTCGAATTTCCGTATGAGCGGTATGGATATAGCAAATCATACTGGTTGTATCATGAAGAGTTGGCCATCACTTCTGTTGGGTGGATTCACAGTCGGGTTTATATCTTCATTATGTGTTTTTTGGGGCTGCTGATCTTCCCGATGCAAGGAGGGAAAATTCTTACTCGACTAGCCATGGTTGCAAGAACCATGATGAAAGGAATTAAGGGACAGACATACACTATTGTTCCTATGATATTAGCGGAAATGTACCGAGTCTTGGACCGTTGCAAGCACGATACTTGTTACTTTGAAGGGAGCAGTCTTCTGTTGCAAATATAGTTATTAGAGCATCTCCAAAGAGGTGACTACTATCAGGAATTCCTTCACAGGCCAATGAATGACTACATTGCCAGTCACCTCCCAAATAAGATGACCTTTGCTTCTGAGAGATTTGCAATGCCTACGAATGCTCAAGGATGGGTGCACCTTTTTAGCAATCTGACTGATGAATAAGTACAATGGATGTTTGAATGGTTCGCAAGCAAGGATTTCATAATCCGGTCCAAGAAGGACACTTATTTAGTGTTGATTGGGTTGTGGGTTATTTACTCTTATGCTCCAATAAGGGAAATGAGGCAAGCTGGAAGAAAGCAAGTTATACCCCAAGTAGCCAACATGACACAATACAAGGCAGATTTCAAGGGGGACTCATCCCTTTCAAGTTCGAGGCTCATCACATGTGGAATCAGGAAATCATTGTGGAAGAAGAGACCATAGAACCTGATAGGTACTATGCTGGACACATGTACTATTACCTTTCGTGGCTAGAAGATGACATAACCAGAGATGTCAAATCGGGTGTCAAGCTAAAAGGAAGGATCATAGATGAATAGGCTGAATCTCAGGTGAAATACAAAAGGTTATGCAAGAGGGCTTTCGAATATGAGGCCAAGCACATAGAGCAGCACAAGACATATATGTAAGCCATAAGAGAATGGAGAGAGATAGCAAGCAAATCTAAAGAAAGGTTAGAGCATTTGGAGCATGGATTGATAGAGTTGGATGGGAAAATGAAGAAGATGCTCTGGGACTACCAGGGTATGGGTTATAATGAAGGTGGAAAGCTAGAAATGGCCTACATGTTGCTCGACATGCGTGACCATGGGAATATGATTGATGGAGCAAAGAGAGCAACACATGTAGAGGATCCATCCGAGACTAAGTAGAATAGGAAATTTTCTTTAAATGTTTTATAGTTAGATTTCGTTTTAGAGTTGATGTAATAAGGCTTTGTGCCACTAGTAAATCTATATCATTATTTCGATTTACTAATATACTGGTTTGATTTATTTTCGAATTATTGGGATGAAGCAATGATTGCCACAAATTTCTCCAAGTTTACTTGTCGCTTAGGCCTACCTCAAGAACAACGAGGTCCCCAAGTTAGGACGTGAACCATTGAATGCCTTATATGCTATCTGTTTAAATACTGCAAGACTTCTTTATTTTGCCTTACTGACTTGGCTACCTTTTATTTTTCTTTCTTTTGATTATTCCTATTTTCAAAGGTTAGTTCGTGTAGTCTAGCAACATCAGCGTACCACACCAGATCTAGAGGTCCTTCGCCTCCTCCCCCTCCTAGCGACATCAAAATCAATGGTTAAGGAAAGATGGTCGATTTGAGTGGCAATTGGAAATACAACGCTCCTTTATCAGAGAATGTAGAAATGTTATATGGAAGAAGTACACTAGGGTAGAACGAATTGGTTGTGCGATTAGAACAAAAGATTCTGGAATTACATGGCGAATTAGAGAAGGCCTGCAACTTCGCCAACCTGTCCCTTACCTTAAATGTCCCTGATATCAATCACCAAAATGCCACTACTCAAAACCCACCGCAACCCCAGAATCCACAACCCCAAAATCCGCAACTCTAAGCTCCACAAAATCCCCCTACCACTCAGAAGTACCATAACACCACACTCCCACAAAACCAAACCCCTCTACTATTGCAAGTTCCACAGCAACACCATAACAACACGACTCCATACCCGCAAACAACCACTTATCCCACTCCTCAAAATGTACCACAACCTACACACGATCCACTCAGGCATCCATCAATGACCATCAATACACTCAAGTCCCTGGAACCCACCAAAGAAACCCCATATACGTGGAAAGTCTACCATACACACCGCAACAAACCCTATACATACCTGAACCTATCAAAAAGGACCTGTTCATCAGGAAAATGGTTGGGGAGTTGAAGAAGTTATCCGGAAGGGTCTAAAGTGTCGAGGGAGGAAAGGGTATCGAAGGGTTGAATTATGAAAACTTATTTATTCAACCAGATGTAGAACTACCTAAAGGTTATAAACCCCCGAAGTTTGAGATGTTTGATGGTACCGGTGATCCCAAGGTGCACTTAAGGACTTACTACGACAAACTCGTGGGTGTAGGCAAGAATGAGAAAATCCGCATGAAGCTGTTCATGCGAAGTCTCAAAGGAGATTCCTTATCATGGTACACAAGTTAAAACCCAAAGTAATGGTCTAATTGGGTAAGTATGGCATCCGATTTTATGGACAAATTCAGATTCAATACGGAGAATGCACCAGATGTGTTGTATATCCAGAACCTCAAGAAGAAACCCACGAAAACCTTCCATGAGTATGCCACTTGTTGGAGATCAGAAGCTGCCAAGGTAAGGCCACCATTGGAGGAATAATAAATGAATAAGTTCTTCATGAAGGCTCAGGACCCTCAATACTATGAAAGATTGATGGTCATCGAAAATCACAAGCTCTCTGGCATCATCAAATTAGGATAAAGGATCGAAGAATGTATCAAGAGTGGTATGGTTACCAATTTCAAAGCCATACAGGCCACTAATAAAGCTTTGCAGCCCGAAGGTATTTCTATGAAGAAAGAAGTGGGTGTCGTGATGGTAGCCCAAGGGTTGAAGCTCCCCTCACCTATCAAACACCCCACCAATATATCATCTTTCACCCCCAAAATATCATTATCCTCCTACCACATACCATACCTAAAATACCCAACCAACCTGCTATCACTCATGCCTACCAGCATGTCAGAATTACCCTAAACCCCAACCCAACATCGACCGTAGAGCTCCCAGGAAATACACCCCTCTTGCTGAACAAATAGTCTAATTGTATGAGAGGTTGAAGTGGCTATACCTAGACTACTGTTCACTGTGATGGTAGCTCCATAAGCATCTTACAAATCTGATGCTATTCCGTAGGACTACGTGGCTGAAGCAAGAAGGAAAGGAAAGGCTAAGATGGAAGAAGCATGCACCGCCCAAGGAATTACTAGAACAAGAAGAGTATACATGCCAGAGAATCTTGTACAAGGAGGGACAAGTAAGGAGACTACGCCAAACCACCTGTTGTGGAAACGGGTAATGAAAATTTGTGGAGAAAGTTACAAACAAAGGAGTATTTTGTTGTTGATCACCTAAACAAAACTCCTGCCAAATATCCATCTTGTCATTGTTGTAGAACTCAGATGCACATAAGAATGCCTTGATGAAAGTGTTAAGTGAATAAAGATGTGGGTGCCGTAATAGTAGCCCTAGGGTCGAAGCTTTCCTCACCTATCAAACACCCCCACCAATATATCATCCTTCACCCATAAAATATCATTATCCTGCTACCACCTACCATACCTACAATACCCAACCAACCTACTATCACTCATGCCTACGTGCCCGTCAGCATTACCCTAAACCCTAATCCAACTTCGACTGCAGAGCTCCCCAAAAATACACCCCTCTTGCTGAACAAATAGTCCAATTGTACGAGATGCTGAAGGCTGCCGATTACATCACTCCCATTCCCGCAGCCACAACTAAAAAACCCTCTCAGTGGATCAACCCAACAAAACATGTGCCTATCATTCTGGCATGAAAGGGCACAACATTGAGGAATGTCGCATGTTGAAAGATAAGATTCAGAGACTGATTGATACTAAGGTAATATATGTGAATGACTCTGCACCTAATGTCCGCAAAAATACCCTGCTCGACCATAGGGGTGAGGGAGTAAATATGATTGAGACTAATGAAGAATGAAACCAGGAAGGGTCCATCTGTCTTATTCGAGAAGGAGACACTGCTATAACATCCCATGTCACACTCTCACCGATTGTGGTGCAAGCTAAGGCACCGTTCGAGGTTGAAATGTCTACACCTAGACCACAGTTCACTGTGATGGTAGCTCCATAAGCATCTTACAAATCTGATGCTATTCTGTGGGACTACATAAGCGGGCGCCAACCAAGAAATTACTAGAACAGGAAGAGTATACGCGCCGGAGAATCTTGTCCAGGGAGGGACAAGTAAGGAGACAGCGCCAAAACCACCTGTTGTGGAAACAGGTAATGATGATTTGTGGAGAAAGATAACAACAAAAGAGTACTATGTTATTGATCACCTAAACAATGCCCAAATATCCATCTTGTCATTGTTGTAGAACTCAGACGCACATAAGAACACATTGATAAAGGTGTTAAGTGAAGCCTATGTGCCTGTTGGTATCACCAGTGGAGAAATGGCAATACTGGAAACACATAAGATAACTTTCCATAAAGATAGTTGCCACCAGAAGGATTGAGTCAGAATAGGGCATTGCACATCATTGTGCAATATGAAAACAAGTTCATTGCTTGAGTCTTGATTGATGGAGGTTCGAGTCTGAATATATGCCCTCTGACCACCCTCGAGAGATTGGGTATAGGCATACCTGAGATACGGTAGGGGAGTATGAACGTGAAGGCATTCGACGGATCCCAGAGAGTTACAATTAGAGAAATTGATCTGAGTTTGAAAATAGGCCCGATCATGTTCGATGTCAAGTTCCAGGTACTAGATATCTCTGCCACCTACAACCTACTACTGGGACGAACATGGATACACATGGCTGGGACAATTGCTTCTACTTTGCATCAGGCTGTGAAGTTCGAGTGGATTCATCAGGAGGTGATTATTCATGGAAATGACAACAACCCTATCTATACCAACTGGACCGCACCAACAGTTGAAAGTAGAAGGAAGTTAGGAGGGGAGACATTCCACAGTATTGAACGGATAAACACAGTAGAGAAAGGACGATGGTGGAGTAATAAAGTGTTGAGCATGCTACTTTGTCTAGGGTATGAGCCGGGACGAGGTCTTGGCCCTAAACTTCAAGGGATAACATGCCAATACAGCCACAGACTCGGGACACCACTTTCGGTCTCGGGTACGAGTACACTATGAAAGAATATGAGGATTGGTTGCCACCATATTCAGACAAAATTGATTATCATCTCGGTTTTTTTACCCGACAATTCTTTTATCATTTTCGGGTAAAGACGGGCAGCTGTTGACACTCAATTTCCCCCTCATGATTGCCACTTAACCAGTATTTTTATAATGTATTTTTTTTACATAGTTTTCATAATATTTATAGAATATTTCCCTGCACTACAATCCGATAATATGTTTTAAATATCAATCATTATACCTTTCTCAAATTACTATCATTGAGGTTTTGCACAAATAATTTTATTCTATTTTTATAAGCTTTTTAAATTGATTTTGGTATTTTAATTGGTAAGTATTAATTTATTATTTTTAACCTATATTTGAGTCATTAATTGTCTAAATTAATCATTTATATTTTATCATATTTTATAGTATTTTGCGTAAGTTTTATACAATTATATTTGCATTTTTACACTATTTACACATTATTTGCAGTAATAGCCAATATTTTATAAATAATTGCATTTATTGCATTGTTTAGGTTAAAATAGCATTTTTATATTTTACAATCCTAAGCCATTATTTTTAACCATTAAATTGCATAAATAGCATTTCTATATATCAATTAGCTATTTTATTAACTTTATTCCTTTAACTTTTTGCATGCTTTAATTCCAACACGAAAAAAAAGCCAAAATTCGGACCCAAATGGTCCAAACACTAGGACCAACCTCCCCAAGCCAAAAACCAAACGATCCCTTATCAAAATTCGGTCGGGACCCATTTTCTGAATCGCCCCATCTTCTTTAAATCCTGACTGTTAATCTCAAATAATCAACAACCCACATTAACCCCTCTATTTTTAATTACCCAACCCTCAAACAGTAATCCTTATTCATCTCCACCCAACTGCCCTCGAACTCTCTCAACTCCTTCCTCTTTCCAGCGAAACCCTAGCTGCCTCGCCCTAAATCCTCTCCAAATCCGGCCACACCATGGTATCTCTCCATGATTTACTTACCTTTTATGAGCTACCCTGTTATTATTTGTACAACCAAGGAATCACTTAGTATTTGCCTGATTTTGGCAAGTACTATCTCTCAGAATCAAGCTGATTGGCTTCAATTCTTCAAAATTTAGGCAATATTCCATCTGTATACACTCAAAACAAGGTTATACGGGTTCGATTAAGTGAGATCTGTCTCTATTTTGACCTCCTGTCAAACTAGGGTTTGCCCAATTTTACCCTACTCCGATTTTGAATAGGTTTGCTTGTGATTCTTTCCTTATTCTATGTTGTAATTGATACTTTCCTTTCTTGATCTGGGTAAATCAATGTCACGACCCCAATTTCTCACCTTTGGATGTCATGATGGCACCTAGTCTCTAAGACTAGGTAAGCCTAATATTTAATAAAAACTTGCAGAAATAATCAGCAAAAATATTAAAGCAACACTGATAAACTCATATAAACTTCCAAAATAGGATCTCAACAACACTCTTCCCAAAACCGGTGGAACTGAGTCATAAGATCTACACGAGTACACTGTGAAATCCCTAGTACAACACTGTCTAGATAAAGAGTGAACAATAGCAAAATAAGGACAGAAGGTGACTCTTAGGACTATGGACGCCAAACATGTATACCTTGAAGTCTCCGAGGTGTATAGCCAAATCACTAATGCCTAGCCTGATATGAGGTACCTATATCTGCACAAAAAGATGTGCAAAAGCGTAGTATGAGTACACCACAACAGTACCCAGTGAGTATCAACACTAACCTCGATAGAGTAGTGACGAGGCCAGGTCGAGACACCTACTAGGACATGATAAACATAACAAAATAATATATAATAATGAGAATTAATGGAAAATGGAGAAATGATTGATAACGAAGCAATTTGATAACGTAAACTACTGTCAGAACTGTAAGCATAAGATAACAAGAAGGAAGCCAATAATGAGAACCACAAATAGTCAAATACAAACAAAATTGGTAAGACAAGGAAGAATAAAAGTAATAAGAAATGTTCAACCAATAACTCTTTTCAACATGAGATGCACAACAAGAATCACAACTGAGGTACCGCCAACAATAATCATAACTGAGGTACCGACTCGTATACAGCATAAACCACAATGGAGGTACCGCCTCGTATTCACATTTCTTAACTTCAATCACAATCTTTCATTATACCGCCGCGTGAGCCTTACATTTAGATAGTTTTGAAAATATTTTTTCCGAAATAGCAACGGGCACTTTGTCCCACCTTATGTCGCCGCGTGGCTTAAAGTAATTCCCTTACTAGAAACACGCACATAAATCCCACCTTATACTGCCACACGCACATTAACCCCTATCATTATACTGTCACATACACATCAATATCACAACACAATAACAACTCGCACCATAAGTGTCACGACCCAATTTCACCTATAGGTCGTGATGGCGCCCAACACTACAGCTAGGCAAGCCAACTAATAAGTTAAACATACATTGGTTAAACTTTTATTCCAAGAAAATAATAAAATACCAATTTCTACCAATGTGTGTGTGCCAAGACCCGGTGTCACAAGTGCATGAGCATCTAGTAGATTATACAAAACTCCAAATACTGTCTAAAATGACATAGACAGAATATAAATATAAGAAGAGACACTAGTAGCTGCATAACGGCTCAAAAAGGCAGCTCACCACTATGCCTCGGGATGACGTAGGTATGTGATGATAGGTCCTCCACTAGTACCTGTCTCAGATCCTGCACAAAAAGTGCAGCAAGTGTAGTATGAGTACGTAAACAACGTGTACCCAGTAAGTATCAAGCCTAATTTCGAAGTAGTAGAGACGAGATGGCCGACTTTGACACTCACTATGGGTCAATAATAATAACTGAAATAAAACTAGAATATTTAACTCGGCATGATTTACAGAATTTACAATAATTTATTTAATCAGCAGAAATAATCAAATTCCTTCAAATGTAACAATTCTCAATATATTAATTAAATTCCTTCAATTCAAATAAATTCCAATTTATCAATTAAATCTCATTTACAGGAGTAACAATTAATTCTGAAACAAGCAAAAATAATAATTCATTAAATTCCAAGGATTTTCCAATTTATTAATTAGCTTCTCAAGCTAAAATAAATTATTAAAGTATCGTGTAATTATTATTATTAAGCACGATTTCTGCCGAGGACGTACGACCCGATCCAGAGTGTCGTGTACACTACCGAGGGACGTGCGCCGTGATCCATAGATGCATCTATCCTGCCGAGGCGTTCGGCCGGCTCCAAAAGAAAGGAGGACATTTTCTTATGTGCCTCCGGAAGGAGAGTATATTTATTATAAGGCAAATTCGGGAGGAGAACAATTTATTTTAACAATTAATTGATTTAAACAGACAATCAAGCCTATGAGATTTCCATCCTTTAATATCATTATCTAACAATTCACAATATATTCATATAGATATCAATTAATATAAATAAATCAAAGAATATAATTTACACAAGTAAGACATGCTTTGAGTCCTAAACTACTCGGACTTTAGCATTAATAGTAGCTACGCACGGACTCTCGTCACTTCGTGCGTACGTAGCCCCCCACAATTAGCAATAATTATTTAATTTTAATCACCTATGAGGTAATTTCCCCCTCACAAGATTAGACAAGAGACTTACCTCGTCTTGCTCCAATTTAATCCACTATAAGGCCTTTTCCACGATTATCCAACTCCGTCTGGCTCGAATCGAGCCAAAATAATTCGATACAATCACTAAATATTATAGGAATCAATTCTATAAGAAAATACTACATTTTTAAGAAAAGATCCCGAAATTAATTAAAAATTTGCCCTCGGGGCCCACATCTCGGAATCCGACGAAAGTTATGAAATCCGACAACCCATTCAATTACGAGTCCAACCATACCAGTTTCATTCAAATCCGACTCCGAATCGATACCGAAATCTCAAAAATTCGTTTCTATTAGATTTCTAAAAATTTCCCAAATTTAAATCTCAAAACACTAATTTATGGTGAAAACAATGATATACTTGTATATGTAGACCAAATCCGAGTTAGAATCACTTACCCCAATATTTTTTCCTTGAAAATCTGACAAAAGTCGCCTCTGCTCAAGCTCAAGTACGTCAAAAATGGCAAATGGGACAAATGTCCTCTGTTTTTATAATTTACAGCTCTGCCCAGTTCGATCAAGGAGCTCGATCAGGGGAGCTCGATCTCGGGAGCTCGATCTCAGGGAGCTCGATCTCAGAGAGCTCGATCTCAGGGAGCTCGATCTTGGGAGCTCGATCAAAGAGCTCGATCTCGAGCCTCGAGCCTGGGACATGGTCATGGCCTTGATCAAGTTCGATCTTTGGTCTTGACCCTGGCCCTTGAGCCTTGCCTTCGATCATGGCCCTCGAGCCTTGCCTTCGATCATGGCCCTCGAGCCTTGCCTTCGATCGAGGCTTCAATACTGAGCCTCGTCCCTGGGTTCGACTCAGGCCTCGATCGTGGGCTCGATATCTGGGTTCGATCTGGGGCTCGATCATAGCCCAGAATATACAGCAGAAGAGAAAATTGCAGCAGCTTTTTAAGTCCAACTTTTGTTCCGTTAACCATCTGAAACTCACCCGAGGCCCTCGGGACCTCAACCAAATATACCAGCAAGTCCTAAAACATCATACGAACTTAGTCGAACCTCTAAATCACATTAAACAACGCTAAAACCATGAATCATACCCCAATTCAAGCTTAATAAAACTAAGAGTTTTCAACTTCTACATTCGATGTCGGAACCTATCAAATCAACTCCGATTGACCTCAAATTTTACACACAAGTCATAAATTACATAACGGAGCTATGATAATTTTCGGAACTGGATTCCGACTCTTGTATCAAAAAGTCAACTCATCGGTCAAACTTCCAAACTTAAATTCTTGTTTTTAGCCATCTCAAGCCTAATTTAACTACGGACTTCCAAATAAAATTCTGAACACGCTCCTAAGTCCAAAATCACCATACGGAGCTGTTAGAATCATCAAAATTTTATTCTGGGGTCATTTTCTAAAAATGTTGACCGAAGTCAAACTTAGCATTGTAAGGCCAACTTAAGGAACCAAGTGTTCCGGTTTTACCCCAAACACTTCCAAATCCCGAACCAACCATCCCCACAAGTCATAAATCATTACAAGCACCTACAGGAAGTTTTATTTTAGGAAACGGAGTTCTAAAATTAAAATAACCGGTTGGGTCATTACAACAAGTGCCCATATGCCACAACTTGCCAAAAACTAACAATATCAATTTTTTCGCAACAATAGCCCATGGATCAACCACAATGTGTACAAGAATATCAACGATAACAATGAATGTGAATTGCTCAACAAGGAAGATATCTCAACAATTAACAACTTCTCCTCAATGTGATAACGACTTTCACAACTTCAACACCAATAAATCAACAGGAAGATATTTCACGAAATAACAACTCCAAGTAAAAGTAAGCCAACAATTTAGGGATGTAACAAGGCAATAAGGAAGGCAATAACTTCAACTAAAGCATATAAGAGCAAAGTATCAAGTAAGAGGTAGAACAAATATTAGCAACGTCAAAGAAGGCATGTAAGAGTAGATTAACAATGAGAATTAAAACACGATATGAAAGTTCAATTAAAGGCACGAAAAGAGTCTAAATAACCTAAACCGGTCAAAAATCACATATAACCTGTGTGCCCACTTATCACCTAACGTACAAGGCTTTCACATAACTCAAATAGCACAATCAATCCCAAATCCTAAGGGGTAGTTCCCCCATACAAAGTTAGGCAAGATACTTACCTCAACTAGGCCAACTCAACCCTCGAAAATAGCTTTTCCCAAAAAGTCGACAATGTCACAATTCAAAATCCACTATAGGTCGTGATAGTGCTTAACGCCGCCGTCAGTCAAGCCAACGTTGATTTATAAATTTATTTACTCATTTTTATTACTTCCTAAATCATAAATCTTCATTAATTTAATGGTATAAAATAGAATTTCTAGGGTAAAATGATAATAAATGCGCAATTACAATAACGAACAACCCGTAGGAACCCCTAAAACCCGATGTCACAAGTGCATGAGCATTTTTTTAAGGAGTAAAACAATAATATAACATCTGTTTAGAATGTAAATAAGATAAGATAAAATAAATAGTACAATGGGGACTCGGCGAACTGTGATGCGTAGCCTGAATTACAACTCACATAAAGTCTCCTCAACAGATGTGCCTACGCGCCAAGATGATCACCAAATGACATGCCATATCCTGCATATTTAGTGCAGAAGTGCAGCATGAATACGTAAATCAATGCGTACCCAGTAAGTATCTAGCCTAACCCCGAAGAAGTAGTGACGAGGGGTCGACATCAACACTTACTAGAGGTCCAAATAAATAAATAATATGATAATTCATAACAGATATGAAGTGCACAACAATAGTGGAGTAAATCTGTAATTTCATAATGTTCCAATTATTTCTTTTAAAGCATAAATTCCTCGGCATTGTATTCTACCTTAATATCTCAGAAAATGCCAAGTGTTAATACCAATTAAATAAGAAATACCATAAAAATGTCAGGCATCAGTGGAAGGTTTAACTCATGAATATTCAGACTACTAGCGATATAACGTACGATTCTACCGAGGTCGTTCGGCCTGATCCAGAATAATGTGTACACTGCTGAGGGACGTGCAGCACAATCTATAGATGCATCTATATACTGCCGAGGTGTTCGGCCCATTCCACAAGAAAGGAAGGAAATTACCGAATTACGAGACACACGCTTAAGATTTAGTACATGAGTACAAGTGAGTATAACCTTTACCGTTTCTCAAATATCTTGCTAACAACTCATGGCGATGAGGCTTGGCCTGGGATATATGTAATTTCTAAATCAAGTTCAATTATAATTTCAATTAATTAAGCCACCATAATAAGTTTAAGTAATTCAAATATTGCATGATAAAATTCTAAGTCTACCAGGACACAACATGCTTTAGCTACATACGGACTCTCGTCACCTCGTGCGTATATAGCAGCCACGACTAGTAGCACATAACAATTACATCACCTAGGGATAGTTTCCCCCTCACAGAGTTAGACATAAGACTTACCTCGCTCCAAAGTTCCATAACCGGCTCCAACGCCACTCCATCACCTCAAACCGATGCCCGTCACTCCAAAACTAGTCAAACAACATGCAAACTAATGAAAATACGCTCTAATACTCGTAATAGATCAATTCATAACAATTCCCAACTCCGTTCAAAGAGTCAATAAACTCAACCATCGGGCCCACATGCCCGGATTCCGAAATTCTTTGAAGACAAACTTTACCCATAACACTACGAACTTAAATATATAAATTATTCCAAATTCCATGTCCAATTTCATGGTCAAAATCCAAAAATTTCAATTTCTAGGTTTTCTACCAAAATCCCAAATTTCTATTAATTTTCATGCTCAAATCCACATATAAATCATGTATTTAACTCACAATATGTGAAAATTACTTACATCATGCAGGATGACAAAAATGGCACTCCAAAATCATCCCCAAGGCCGGCTCCAATGAGAGAAAAGAGGTGAAATGAGCCAAAACCCTATTTGGCTAACTTATACATTCTGCCTAGGCGACCTTCGCATCTATTAAGCCAAAGGCCGCTTCTTTGACACCAAGTCCGCTTCTGTGCAAAACACTGGGGGCCGCCCCTTCGCACCTACGGACAAGGTCCCTTTCCTGCGTCATCACGGGTGCAAAAATCACCCTCGCTGCTGCGCTCCAAGAAGTCGTAGCTGTACCATCGCAGATGCGGAAAATGTCACGCACCTGCGACCACTTCCCAGCTCGCCCAGGACCACTCCTGCAAGCCTCACCTCACTTCTGCGAGGTCACTTCTACGAAAAACGTCTGCGGAAGCGGTTGCACCAGCATCAGAAATTTCCAACAACTCCATAAAGGCTCAAATAGATCCGAAAACCGTCTGAAACTCACCCGAGGCCCCCGGGACCCTGTCCTATCATACCAACCATTCCCAAAACATGATGCAAACTTGATCAAGGCCTTAAATCACTTCAAACAATATCAAAACTATGAATCGGCGATAAAAATCCTTCTTTAACTTTCAAACTTCGACGAACGCGTCTGAACCATACCAAAATATTTTGGAATGATGCCAAACTTTGTGTACAAGTCATAAATTACAATACGAACCTATTTCAAGGCTCGAACATCGATAATACCAAATCCTACTTCAAACCAAATTTATGAAATTCCTAAACTTTCAAAATGCCAATCTTCCAAAATAAGCGTCGAAATGCTCTCGGATGATCCGATACTTAACCCGAACATACGCCCAAGTTCGAAATTATCGCACGAACCTATTGGAACCTTCAAATCCTGATTCCGAGGTCGTTTACTCAAAAGTCAAACCTTAGTCAATTTTTCCAACTTAAAGCTTCCAAAATTAGAATTTTCTTTCCGAATCAATTTCGAACTTTCTGAAATTCAATTCCGATCACATGTACAAGTCATAATACCTAAAGTGAAGCTACTCAAGGCCTCCAACTACTGAACGACACACCATATCTCAAAACGACCGGTCGGGTCGTTACAAATAAAGTGCACCTGGAGCTCGCTTGGTCAAAATCCGGGTCCAAAGGTAGATCCAAACTACCAATAACCCCACAAGCCTATATATGTGATTAGTTTTAAAATTCGGGTCCAAATCGACTCTCAAAACTCAAAATTCTCATTTTTCAAAAACGTGACAGAATTTCCCAAAATTTCCTATTTGATTCACATAAATATGATGTTAAATCTAAGATATATTAATGAAATATAGTTGGAATTTATTAGAATCACTTACCCAAAGTTTATAGATTAAAATCCCCTCTCCAAATCGCCTTTTACCGGGTCTATGGTTCTAAATATGAGAAATGATACGAAATTCTGACTTTCTAACCTTTTGTTCAGTTGCAGACGTCACAATTGCAGCACTGGGTTCGCAATTTTGAATCTTCACAATTGTGAAGAAATTCTCTCGATTGCGGCAACTGCCCAGCCTACAGGGACTTCGCAAATGCAAAAATAATAAATGCAAACTACCCAGCTCAGGCCTAATCTTCATAAATGCAAAAAAGGTGTCGCAATTGTGACACCTGAGACCCCCCTGATATCTTCACAAATGCGAGGCTAGTGCTCGCAATTGCGACATCAGAGCACCAGCACACCAGATATTCTTGTTATAGTTCAAATCATCCCGCGACGCGTCCAAAATTCATTCGAGCCCTTGAGGCTCCAAACTAAATATCTACAAAACTCTAAAAATATCATACAAACTCAATCGTGTGATAAAAATATAAAAATAATATCTAGAACTATGAATCGAACACCAAAACACATGAATTTCAAAATAAAGTTAAAGAACTTCTAGAATTGTAACCAAGCGTCCGAATACTATTAAATCAACTCCAAACGATACCAAATTTTATAGACACGTTTCAAATAGTATAATAGAACTATTCTAAGTCCCAAAATAAAATTCCGAACCCGATAGCCAAAAACTCAACCTACGGTCAAACTTCAATATTTCAAATTGCTAATTTGCGGCAAAACAACACAATTAAACCTACGGACTTCTGAATTCGAATCCAGGCATACGCCCAATTCCAAAATCATGATACAAAGATAACTTAACTATCAAAATACTGTTTCGGGGTTGTTTTCACTAAAGTCAACCATTGGTCAACATAAACAACTTAGGCTTCTAAGCCAAGAATCAAAGGGTTCAGTTTAATTCGAAATCTTCCTGGAATGAAACCAATCAACTATGTATGTCATAAAACCATAAATACACATGTGTGAAGTATCAAAAATAGGAAATGGGATATAATTACATAAAACGATTGGTCGGATCATTAAAATCAAACACTATATAAACCCCTCCCCAATTCTCCTAAAACAAACTTTTTCATCACTCTCTCTCTCTTTCACTCTCAATTGCTCTATTTTGTTTTGAAACTATTGGGTTCAATTAGTCAGTGGCCAGCTGAAATCCAAGACTATTGTGGTATTTTTTAACGACCTCCTTTTGTACAAGTACTGCTCGGAGCCCTTTTTGAGGCTCTTGTGAACTCTGAATCACGGGAAGAACCGTTCTCTTTCTATCATTACTGTTTGAGAAATTGCTGAAAGTCTAATTTTTCTCATTCTTTGCCTGTTTATCTTCCAACCGGTTAGTATTCTTGACTCTTACAATTTGAACTAATTCCCTTTCTATATGATCATGTCTATGTTAATTCTGTGTACCAATATTGTTTGAACCTTCATGAAGAAAGCATGCCTCAGTTTCTCTGCCATTTGTGAATTTCTAGTGTTGTATTGGCTTTACATGTTTCACTGCAATTTCATGATTCAAGTGATGTTCTGCAGTTTCCTTGCTTAATAGTCGCAAATCTGCCTAAGTCTAAGATTTTTAAAACAAACCTCAACACGTGTAGTTTAGTCTCACCATGTGCAATTGACTTGAATAAATTCTGACATTCTCAGAGTTGGTCATTTGCCTGCTAGTTAATTTGTCGTGCTTATGTTGACCCTAATTTTGTATTTATGCCTGTTATGATTTCATGGTTATGCCTTGCTTTAGATTTATGTGTTGAAAGCTTCTTGGGAAGACTAATATCTTCTCATTGTTGTTTCCTGAACATGCTTACTATAGAATTCCATGCCAAATGCTTCATGTGTGAATCACTATCTATTGATTTCTCTGAATTATCTCTTGGCCAAGCTCTTACTTCAATTCTTTTTCATGACAATATCTCTCATGTAAAGGCTTTTATTTTGTGTATTTTCTCAAAGTTCTGGATCGTGTTTTGCTTTAGAACTATCATGATAGGTCTTCCCTATCAGAATTGCTATCTTTCATAGTTAGTCTTTAATCGTGTGTTACTGTAGGTTTCATGTTAGGTTTTTAATGTGAGTATTTCTGAATAGGTTATTGATTATGTTTCATCTAGATTCCCTGTTAAGTCTTGCCTGCATGATCTATCATCACCTCACACTTGGTTGTCCAGCAGGAACTCCTATTTGGCTATCCTTTTAGAATCAAATCATGGCCATCTTTGCCTCGAATCCCTGCTTGCTACTCTATATGATTAAGTCTTGACTATTCTATGGTACCCATTCCTGTGATCTTATCACTTTGAACTTATTTTTTAAATCTGAGAAGCTATCGTATGTGTTCATTTTATGTGTTCATATCCTCCATACTGTATGTGTCTGTAAGAGTATTTATGTGGCTCTTCAAATGTGTTTCCTGTTTGTGTATCCTTGGTATGTTTATTTAGAAACTCCTTCTCTTGCTAGTTGTAATGTTAAGAATAAGATGTGTTTATGCTCCTGCCTAGAACTTGAAATTATCTCGATGATTTGGTTTACATGGGCTGTCATTTGTATCCTTATCCTCTCATTGGCTGTTAATGATAACTGGTGAATTAGGCTATTGTTTCTATTGTTTGGGCTTGTACTGCTGGGCCAAGGTTTTGTTATTAGGGTCTGAAGCATATTGTCAGCACCTGGAGTATGGACCTGCTCGTCCACGTGAAGTTCTAAGTCCATGTGAAGGACTGTATCTGTTACTGGGTTGTACTATATTGTAATTGAGGCTATAATTGTTCTATTTAGGCCTGCAATAACTTGTTAAAGACAAATGGTGGGGAAATTAGTTAAAAGGGGCTGTGTATTTTAATTTTTGCATAAACGGGTAGAAACTTGCCATAGGGTCCAAATCATCTTACTTGCTACTTGTTTGCCATATCCTAATTATATGCATTACTTGCTAATAGACATTGTGCCTATAGGACTCTCAACTTGGCATATTCGCTTAGAAATCATGATTTAGGACCTTATTTAACTGTTAATTCAATGATGTCAGTGTGATTTATAACTTGTTTAGAAGACATCCCTATAGTACAAATTTCGTGTTCACTTGTTTGAGTATTTGCTCCTTCGCTTCGAAATCATGCATTAGAATTAAACACTTAGCTATCATGCATATAGGAGTTTATGTTAAGTAATTGAATCTACTTGTGCTAATATGTCCTTAAGTCATGTTCTCCTCATTTATCCTCGTGGAGATCATGACTATAGGTTCTATAAATAAGGATATGCATCACTTTACTGCTGATCTATCTAAAAACACTGCATGAGGATCGTTTAAAAAGCTTGCCTATAAGACTTAAACAATGAAGCCCACTTATTTCATTACCCACGTATGAATTCTGAGCTTGATTAATTATAACTGATCGCCCACGTACATATAGAAACCATGCCTTAGCTTAATTAATTCAAAACGCAACTGATCATCTTAGAAGAGCATTTTGCATGTCCATTCTGCCACTGCCCATCGCTGTTGTTTGACAATTACTCGACATGCATATGAATCTATGTATGGAGGTAAACATGAGCCCCTTTCTGCTAATTGTTTCCTTATGTGAAGTCTTATTTGTTTAAATTATGTGACGCCTAGTCTTTTAATTTTGAGCAGCCTAGGATGAGTCTAGAACTACCTACGTAGAGGTTCAATGCCTCCTAGACCATAAGCATGGGAGGGGTAAGCACAAATAGGGCACAACTTAGAATTGAATTAGTGTGCTTTAGGTTAACAACTTAAAGATAGTAATCGGATAGTTTGAGATGATAGTCTGTGCCCGCTGGATAATATGAGCAACCATTGCACTCATAAAGGTTGCAAAAGTATTGTTTATACTGCACAAGGTGATCCTCTAGTCTTAAAAATTTAAGACCCCCCATTGTGTCTAATTGTTCCTTGTATATTTCATTTGTTGGAATCTGAATTTAACTAAGTTACACCTTGTAGCCTCCAAAGAATTGTACCAATTAGTTTATTTATAAATAAAGTCTCTTCTTCCGAATTATTCTTTTGCATTATTTGTGTGTTACTCCTCTGATTATTTAGTTCACTTAGAATAACTAATTACTTACCCAAGCCCTTTCTCCTTTAGTTTAATAATGAACTCATTTGCATGCTCACTTAGAATAACTAACTATAATTCGATAAAACTCACATAGTATAGAATTCGGTCAGTAACCATAGTTGTGGACCTTGAAGAGTGCCTAACACCTTCTCTTTGAGGTAATTTGAGCCCTTACCCGATCTTTGGTGATGTTGACTAGCTAAAATAGAGTTATTTACAAATAGGTTCCCAAACGCATCTTAAAATTATTATAGGTGGTGACTTTTTTATTTTAATACCCGTTTAAAAGAGTTATCACATATCAAAACCCGCTTTCGCGAGAAAATAGGGTGCGACACTAACATTTGAGGGGTGTAAGATGTTTCCATCTGAAAAAATTACGAGTATGATCACAACAAATGCTAATGCACTTCTGGTATGCGTGGAGCAACAATCTCGTACGTCTTCATCTGTGTCGTTTAAAGTGTACAGTTGTGTAACATGATAGAAAATATTATTACCTTCGTTTCAATTTATGTGAACATGTTTGACTAGGCACGAAGTTTAAGAAAAATAAAAACTTTTAAAATTTGTTGTCCTAAACAAGTGAAAAAGGGGCCCAGAATATTTGTATGGTTATAAAAGCTTCTCATTAAGGATAGAATTATAAGTTTAAGCTAAATTGTTTTCAAATTTAGATTTTGAAACGGACCAAAAAGGAAATAGGTTCACATAAACTGGAACGGAGGGAGTAATATAGATAGGTCATGAAAGTAGGGTTCATTTTACTAGATAATTAATTATGAGAGTCCATTAAAGTAGTGAAAGTATGATTGCTTTTTTTTTTTTTTAGCAAATCCATTAGGCGAGGTGCCTAGGGCTAGTTTTATGAATAATAATACAAAAAGAAACCACATAGGAAGGGAACAAATAAGGTGGACAAAAGCACCAGTAGTGTTGCCTCCATACCTTGGTTATATCATCACTCCTCTGCGCCTCACATTGCCTTATGATGGCAGCCTCATGTAGAGGATCATGGTATAGCTGCTGGCAAAGTCTCACGAGGGCATATAATGTCATAATCGATTGGACATATTTTCAAAGGCATAGGAGATAAGCAAACACGTACTAGGCTATACCTTACCTTACCAATCCTAATGAGGCATAAAAAAAATCCTCACGTACTAACAAGCATGAAGAAAATACGAACTACTAAGAACTAAGTACTCTATGATTATCACAGAGTTTATAACATACTCTGTGATGATATTACAAATGATAATACTTAAAAAGTAATAAAATAAAATAATATAAAAAATTGAGTCTTGCCTCTCTTCTTTCAACTTTGTGCACTGTTCAATTTCTATCTCCTTAGCTTCTTCTTCAAACCTCTTCAATATGTATGCAAAATTTATCATTTTTTTTTGGAGCGGTTGGACTTCATTGACGTGGTTGAGGCAGCCACTTTTTGCTTCGCGACTCTCATTTGGGGACGCCTAATGTTTACTTTTTCATTTACCTTTCCATCCCAACTGTTCTTCCTTGTATGTGACTTCTTATTTTTGTCACTATGCATAGGTGATAAATCACCTCTTTTTGCTGCCTATGCCCATCATTGTTGCAACATTTTATCTTCCTCTCCTTCTTCATAAATGTCCTTTCCCACGTTCACTAGATGTGGCATGTTTTGGACAAGGTGTTGTGTCATCAAAGCATTTACGTCTTGTGCCTTTGCCATGACTACCTTGCCTTGATGTTGCTCAATACTTTGCATGTTGTTCATGTTCTTAACCACATGTCCGGTGCTAACAGCTTGAAATGGAGTTAACGAGTTTAGGTGGTTAGAGCTTACCGAAGCGTCCAGGAGCATTCTGTCCTCCAACGATATAGCTGGAGTGTCTGCTCGATGTTGCTGCTGCCCAACATTTGATGGTGCTGCTGCATCTTGATCATCAACAGTATTAATAGCTGGAATGTTTGTAACAAGCTGCTGCTGCCTAATCTTAGGTGTTACTGCATTTTGCATCGTAATACCACCCGGAGAATTTCTGGGAATAAACTCTGGGGCATTCAAATTAAGCTTGCTTTTGCGGTTTACGATCGACATACTATCTGTTTTTGGTAGTGTTGGTGAGCCAACTGAAAGCACGTCTTCATCTTCACTCTCTTGAGCAGCATAATCAGTCGATTCCCCAGCATCTTCAACACCCCAGTCCTCATCTTCATCTTCCTCAACTTGGTCGGCCCAAGTTTTGGATTTACTAACCATCTCCTAGTGAAAGTATGATTGATAAAAGTAATTTTTTTTTTTTTTTTAAAATCCCTTCAAATTAGGAAGATCTATAGTATTTTCACATTTCTCATCCAACGTGACTCGAACCAGGACCTAATGACCGTGGGTGGAGGCAGAGACGGATCCAAGATTTAAATCCTATGGGTTCAATTTTAAAATTTTTAACATTGAACCCATTATATTTTTAAAGTTATGGGTTCATATCTACTATTTTTGTAATTTTTATGAATTTTTACATACAAATTTTTACTTCGCGTCGAAAGTTATGGGTTCAGTTGAACCCGTAGCTAGTACGCTACATCTGCCTCTGGGTGGAGGTGCTTTACCTGCTGAGCAGTCTCATTTGTCAACGTGAATTGGTTTAGAACTTCATAATTACCCATTTGACTAAATCTTCAATGTTGAAACTGAAAACTCCACCCTACATCCAATTTTATGTTATTCTTGGTATTAGGGAACGCCACAAATGCCTGATACATTTGAAGTACAAGCACTTATATATTTGTGTTTTCTCTATCACATAACCTTTTGAACAACAGCTTCAATATTATTCCTTATTAAAGGCAAATTATCTTTCAGTCTCAACAACCAGTCAATAATTCAATGTTTCGGTGCTTATACTTAGAGGCGAATTTAAAATTTGAACCTTATGAGTTCCCGGCATTTGGACAAAAGTGATACTTTCAGCAAATGAAGAAGTTTTTTTAACGTTGACTGGTATGTTTTTAAAAGAAAAAGAAAAACTAAAAAGTTCCTATGGGGTTGTTTTGAGAAAAAAACAAAAGTGAAGCTAAATGATTGATCCGCTTTAATCTCTTACATCTCAGTTGAGAAGAATCTATAATTGATCCGCTTTAAATGACATCAAGAATCTGATGGACCACAATAACTATTTATGTCTCCAAATGCTTTTTAGCAATTAATGCGACCCAATGATCTTAGATGTAGCATATTACCGATATACTTGTAACTTTTGGAGCACCAAACATTCTCTAAATTATCAGCAATTATCACTTGTAGCTTTTGGATGTCTAGCGTATGATCTTAGACTGTTAGTTACTTCATATTGTGAAGATTAAAATCGATTAATAGGGACATCGAATTTATGTACCCGTTAACCATAATGGAAGTTTTTGCAGAATTCGTTTCAATCAATTGTCCGAATCCGACTTCGTCTCTCTTGAAAACGAAATTCTTGTTCACGAACTAAATACCTTATTTTTGTTTATCACAGTGTATTTCTTATTTTAGGGAGAATCGCTTCATAGCCTCATTCTCTGTTAAGGAAGAAAAATATATAAAAGCGAGAGAGAGGTTTCAAGAAAAATCTGCCGCTCACACAAACTGAATGCACGTTCCCATTATTTTTAACGTGCAACAATTTTTTTCTTTTATTTACCTGTGCTTTAACTTTCCTAGGTAACCTCTTTAAGGTTTTATCTCCTCTAAATAGGTAGGGTCAGTCCATATGGGCGACCCGCGACCCAAACCCAATATCTAACATCTTTCACTTCGCACATAATGGGCTAGACCCAAACTAGTGCTATGTGAATAACACACGTAATTCATACTAGTAAATAGTTCATGCGACCTGCGAGCATTAAGAGCTACAATAATCTTACACCCTTTAAAGTTGTTTAATAGCTCTATGTAGAAATCCAATCACACGCGGAAAGGATTCACTACTACCATGAGGATCTTATTATTACTCGCAATACCCCGGATATTGTTGGCTACTTTAATAGCTAGTTATCCGATCCCTCATCCTCGAAAAAAGATGAACTCGAGTTCATATATAACATTTTACCCACAATTACACCCAATATCATCATGGTAAGTGTAATGGTCAACCTATGAATACAAGTTAAATTACAAAAAAAATTGGTTGTCTTCCCTTTCTTGTCGAATCTTTCCATTGCAAATCAACTGTTTTCCTAGACATGCACTGCATTGCCGAATCACTCATGGCTATTAGTGACATGCTAAAGTAGTAGCACTTATTGGCACTTCAAGAGACAGTAAAAAGTCAAAGGGTATTCCAATAAAAGTTAATATAACTCCTTTGGAATCTCACACAATGAAGAAGCATGGATTCATTCTTCCATTATACCATTTGTTGATAGCACACGTGGTATGAAACACATGTTACGGGGTTCTCATCTTATATTGACGCGTGTGTCTCATTCTTTTAATCATCCAACACCGTACAGATCTTGGTCTAGACACCTTCAAATGTCTAATCCAAATTTCTCACTTCAATAATCATCAAATCTAACTTTTTGGAGAAACTCGCATCTGGCTTACAAAACAAATCATAATCGAATGGTAAAATTCGTAAGTATGAGTAGTTGTCAAAACCAACCTTTACAAGTAAATATAATTTCACATTATCCAAGGTTCTATAAGGTCTCATCTCTTCACGATTCTTAACGTAAGAGGCGATTGCTCGTGTGAGAGAGCCAATATCATGACTTGTTCGACACACTTTATCAACAAACGATCATCACATGCATACGAGATATACGCATAATTTCAAGAGTCAAATATTAATAAGCATATTATAATAATAAAGTCATTTTACAATAAATAAATATGTTCATATCCTACGCAAACCAAGAGCCATAGCATGTTTCTCAAACAGGTCTCTAGCTATCTCCTTTGTAAAAGGATCAGCTATCATGCTTTGCGTAGAAATGTACTGTAAATTTATCTCTCTACTTGATACCATGTCTCTCACAAAGTTATAATTGATATCAATGTGTTTGGCCTTGTTATGATACTTAGGATCTTTTGTGTGTGCAACATCCATTTGAC
Source organism: Nicotiana tomentosiformis (assembly GCF_000390325.3). Classification (NCBI taxonomy): domain Eukaryota; kingdom Viridiplantae; phylum Streptophyta; class Magnoliopsida; order Solanales; family Solanaceae; genus Nicotiana; species Nicotiana tomentosiformis. Next base: position 160,582,969 of record NC_090813.1, on the reverse strand, counting down.
TATCACAATAAAGAGTTATGGGATCCTAAGAATTCTTTGTAATATCCAAATGTTCAAAGAATATCTTCAACCAAACAGCTTCTTGTACGGCAGACGCACAAGCCACAAACTCAGCTTCCATCGTCGAAAGGATATACAAGTTTGTTTCTTACTTTTCCATGAAATAGCACCACCATTAAGTAAGAAAGCATAACTGGATGTTGATTTTCTATCATTCCGGTCACCAGCCCAATCAACATCTGTATATCCTCTCAAGTATTGTTACACCCTATATTTTTGTACGTAAAAATGTATCGTAAGCAAACTAATGTAGGATCAAAAATGAGATAATATTTAAAAGTATATAAAGTAAGTTAATCATGTTACCTCTGAGGTTACAAATATTGAAGATCATGAACAACAAGTATAAAGAGGGTTGGACAGTTCAAAGCTAAAGCAATTAAATAAAATAATGTTTCGTCGAAAGTCGACAAGTTGGGAATGTTATAACATGTACCTTTGGGGTGAGACTAGGGTGATTAACATGATAAGGAGATTATATTATGATTTATATTAGTCGTATGACATCCGTGTGTTATGTTTTAATGTCAAGCGAGTTGTGGAACAAAAATCGATGAAAGTCATCACAAGTTACACTCATAAGTTTTACTGAAATTTTGGGTCAAATGTAACTGTAATTTTCTCCCAATATACTTAGAGTTATGGGGTGTTCCACCCATCAAATTAAATATCTATGAGTCTATTTTTCAACGCATTAAACCTTTTATCAATACGACATTGGAGTAGAAAGATATGGGCATTTGTGCGATACTGCGCAAGCTGCTAGGTGACAAGTAGGTGTGTCACCTACTTGCTTAAATGAAAGCCCAAAAATGGGCCATTTCGGGTCGTCCAAAGAGGCCTTTTAAGGGCCTATTTTCTTCATATATTAGACTTAAAATAGAGCATAATAACCAGACATAAGCTCTGCAAAGAATCCTCCCAAAAATTTCCCACAAACCCTAATTGATTTTCTCTCCCTTTCAAGTTCTAATTGGAGGTAAAACCTAGAGTTTGAAGAACCAAGATAGGAGCTGAGTTATCCAACAAATAAGGTGAGTTTACTGCTCTCTTTCATCCAGTTTTTCTTCTGAAAATTCATGGTAAGTCGTTCTATACTTGTAAGAACTCACGGGACGGTGATCGGAAGCCGTGAGTTCGAGTTATTCACTTGTAGCGGACTGTTTTGTGGACTGTTTTGTGTTGCTGTTGGGCTGCGTATTTTACTACTGTTTTGTGGAGTTTTGGAGGAGGAAGGGGGTTTATAAACACCATATAAATGTAGGGTGGTTGGCTGGTCGTTCGTCATAACATTTTCGGGTCGTTTGACACTACTACGGTGGTCGTTTTGTGTATGAAGAGATTGGGGTGTGTTGGGCTGTTTTGTAGTATTTGATGGTGTATATAGGGCTGGAAAATGATGTATATATGTTGTTATTGTTCTGTTCTTGTATTGTTGGTGTTATCTTGAATTTGGAGGAAGTAAGGATTATAGGGGAGATGCTGCCCATTTTAATACAAAATAAGTTTGTCGTTCGTTGTGCGATAGTTGTACCTTTCGTAACTTAACGATAGTATTATTATCATTCTTGTAGATTAAGGTGCAAAAAGGTGAGTTCAACTTGGTGATTGGAAAGATTGTGATAAGGTATGTTAAGGCTAAGCCTTCCTTCATTTTGGCATGATCTCGTAGCTACATGTGTTAGTAATGAGACAAAAAGAGAAGTTCATATTCATGAATTTATTCACACTATTCTAGTCTCATAAGTTACAATATTATTCCTTATCGAGATTCTATATTCAATTTAGTATTGTCTTCTTCCAGTCAAGAGAGCAACAAGCCTATATATACAGTATTACAGTATTTTCATTACCATCGAGCTATAATCGATGGGCAGGCCCCTATTGGGCAACCTCTGATCAGATGGAAAGTTATATACCGAGCCTACTGTGGCCGAGCGCCTATGAGCGAGCCCAGCATGGTCGAGATACATAGCCTAGTATGGCCGAGCGCCTATGAGCGAGCCTACTATGGCACAACAGTTATATATACCGAGCCTTATAAGGCCGTACAATTATTTTACTTACTACATTGAAGGAGTTGAGTCAGTATCAGCAGGTAAGTATATCTCCAGATCATCTTTGACTCCCAGTTACTTCCAGTTATTATATTATCAGTTCAGTTTTGATTTTCAGTTATGTTATTACCTTACATACTCGGTACATTATTTCGTACTGACGTCCCTTTTCTGGGGACGCTGCATTTCATGCATGCAGGTTCAGATAGACAGACGAGTAGATCTCCTCAGTAGGTGTTTCCCGAGTTCAGCCTGATCGGTAAGCTCCTCGCCTTTCGGAGTTGCCAGGTCTAGAGTGTTGTGTACATCTTATGTATATCTGTATATATGTTATGGGTAGGTCGGGGCTCTGTTCCGATCATAGTACATCTATCAGTAGAGGCTTGTAGACATATCCTGTTGGTTAGTGCAGTATGTTGGGTTTGTAGGCCTGGTATGTATAATTTGGTGGTTTGTCAACTGTAGTAGCTATAACGGCCTTTTCAGCCTAGCTTTATATTGATGTTTAGTTAGCGCTAGTTTCCATTCAGTTTTATATTTTGCTTCGCAAATTGTCTTGCAAGGTGGCCCCATGGCCAAAGTATGACATTATGTGTTTAGAGTCCCTTAGTCGCAATTTGGTACGCCAGGTTAGGTGAGGCACCGGGTGCTTGTCTCGCTCTTAGGTTCGGGGCGTGACAAGTATAAATCATTTCCACTATAACATAGTGAATAATCTGAAGTTCTCTTTAGGTATCTGAAAATTCTCTTCATAGCTTTCCAATGATCTCTTCCAGTATTGGATTGATATCTGCTAACCAGACCTATGGCATAACAAATGTCTGGGCGAGTACACATCATAGCGTACATCAAGCTACCAACAGCACTTGAATACATAACTCAAGACATGTCTTCCTTTTCATTTTCGCTCTGGGGACACATTTCAACGCTTAAAGTTTCACTTCTCGCTACAGGAGTATCCATGGTTTTGCAACTATTCATGCGAAAATGCTCCAAAATTTTCTTTATATAAGTTTCTTGAGATAGACTCAATAACTTTTTGGAACGGTCTCTTTGGATCTTAACTTCAAGGATATAATCTGCCTCACCCATATCTTTCATGTCAAATGACTTTGAAAGCCATGACTTGATAGTTTTCAAGTACTCCAAATTATTTTTGGCTAATAAAATATCGTCCACGTAAAGAGAAAGAATTACAAACATCCCATTGGACTTCTTCACATAAATGCAATGGTCTTTATTGATCATGGTAAAATGATACGAGATCACCTCCTTGTGAAATCTCAAATACCATTGCCTTGAAGATTGCTTCAGGCCATAAATAGATCTTTTAAATTTACAGACCTTCTTTTTTTGGCCTTTAACGATGAAGCCTACTGGTTGTTCCATATAGATTTCTTCGTTTAATTCTCCATTGAGAAAAGTTGTCTTCATGTCCATTTGGTGTAGTTCCAAATCCAAACATGTAACAATAGCCAAAAATAAGCGAATTGAGGTAAACTTCACAACTGATTAAAATGTTTCCTTATAATCTATTCCAACTTCTTGAGTAAAACCTTTTGCCACCAATCGTGCCTTGTATCTTTCTATTGACCCATCCGCTATGTGTTTAACTTTGAGAACCCATTTGTTCCCAATGGCTTTACGCCCAGGGGGAAGGTCAACTAGATCCCAGACTTTGTTGGTTTTCATGGACTCTAATTCTTCTTTCATTGCTTTCATCCACTCATCTTTTTCAGGGCTCAATAAAGCCTCAGTCACACACTTTGGCTCATCCATTTCTATGGGAGACACCAAAAAAATGTAATCTTCAATCTCATAAGTACATTTAGGTATATTTTTCCTGGTACTCTTTTATAGTTGAAATTCAAATTCATTAGAAGGATTTTGGGATTGAGAACTCCCACTCCCACTCGAATCAAGAACAAGATCCTGATCAATTTGATTATCAATTGTGTCAGAAGACACTTGCTGACTATCTGACTTCAACATTTCATAAAGAGGCTCTCCATTTCTTACCTCGCCCTTCTTTGGAAAATCATTTTCCAAATATGTGATATCTCGTGATTCAATCTCAGTAACACTTCCATCCTCTAATTCACCAACGAACACATACCCTTTGGAGTGTTCTGAATATCGTATGAAGATACATTTCTTGCTTTTTGGACCTAATTTTCCAAACTTGCTAAAAGAATATTTTACATAAGCAGCACAACCCCAAGGTCATAAATTATTTAAGTTTGGTTTATGACCAGTCCATAGTTCATAAGGGGTGGAAGAAACTAATTTAGAAGGTACTTTGTTCAATATGTGGGATGCAGTCAATAACGCATCTCCCTAAAAGGAGATAGGTAAATTTGCCTACGCCATCATGGACCTTATCATATCCAACAGTGTTCTATTCCTTCTTTCTGCTACACCATTTTGTTGAGGTGTGTAAGGAATAGTTAACTGTCTGGTGATGCCCTTTTCATTACACAATTCTTCAAACTGATTTGATAGATTTTCACCCCCTCTATCAGTTCTTAAGGTCTTAATCCTTTTATCTAATTGATTCTCAACTTTATTCAAATATTTCTTAAAGCATTCTAGTGCTTCAGATTTATGAGAAATCAAATAGACATAACCAAAGCGCGTGAAATCGTTAATAAATGTAATGAAATATAAAGCACCAGACCTAGCCCTCACATTCATTGGACCACAGATATCAGAATGGATTAATTGCAATGGAAAATCAGCTCTCTTAGCGTTTCCAAATAGTTTAAGTGTAATCTTTCTAGCAAGACAGTTTTCACTAGTTGGCATTTCAATTTTAAAGAAAAAAAACTAAATGTCCTTCCTTAGCCAATCTATTCATTTGATCCTGCCATATGTGACCTAATCTTGCATTCCATGTAATAACATCAATACCATTATTACTAAAATAACATGCCATAACACAATGATCAACATAATAGTTATACATAGAAGGATTACAATCTAACACAATAAAACCATCATAACGATGTCCAAAACCATAAAAAATATTGTCTTGAGTAATTCTAAGACCATTGCGACTAAAGTTCAAATTGAAATCTAAATCTAGAAGAACAGACAAAGAGACTAAGTTTCGTCGAATCTTTGGAACATATAGGACGTCATACAACATCAAAGACCGGCCACTACGCATGTCCATTCTGCAAGTGCTTATCCCTTTGACTTCAAGCTTTGCATTATTTCCCACATATACATGCTTTGATCCAGGCGAAACTCGACGAAACTCTATAAACGCTTCTCTATCACGGCTCACATGGTCAGTGGCCACTGAGTCTACAATCCATATAGGATAATATTCTTGTTATCTCTCTTGGAAACAAAATTCTTGTTCACGAACTAAATACCTTGTTTTTGTTTATCATAGTGTGTTTCTTACTTTAGGGAGAATCACTTCATAGCCCCATTCTCTGTTAAGGAGGAAAAATATATAAAGGAGAGAAAGACGTTTCAAGAAAAAACTATCGCTCACACAAACTGAACGCACGTTCCCATTATTTTTAACGTGCAACAATTTTTTTCTTTTATTTATCTATGTTTTAACTTTCCTAGGTAACCTCTTTAAGATTTTATCTCCTCTAAATGGGTAGGGTCAGTCCATATGGGCGACCCGCGACAAAACCCAATATCCAACATATTGATAATGACTAATACGTTTCTTGATATATTCAACAAATATGCAGAAACTTCATGTTTTATGGTCAGCTTGTCACGACCCAAAATCAAATTAGTTGTGATGGCACCTAACTCAATTCGCTAGGTAAGCCAATTGACAATAAACCAGTTCAAATGAGATTTATTAAGAGAAGAAATGGTAATACAACTGAACTATTATAAAAAGAATTCCCAAGGACTGGTAGTACAAATTATGAGCTTTTAAGATTTAGAATTTACAAAGGTGATATGAAATAAAGTACATCCTCTGTTTGAAATATACATTAACAAATTAAAATTCTAAAGCTACCAAGATCAAGAGGCAGCTATGACCGGAACGTAGGTATATCTTCAAATCCATCTCCCGCCGCACACAACAACATCATCATCCAACATCTGCACGTAAGATGCAGAAGTATAGTATGAGGACAACCGACCCCATGTACTTGATAAGTAACAAACATAACCTTAGGTTGAAAGTAGTGACGAGCTGGAACAAAGGATCAGAGTCCAACACCAACAGAGAGGAACAACTCATAACAATATAACTAAAGCGATACAAGTAATAACTCAAAAATATAATGATCAGCTCGTTCGTAATTTCGGAAAAAAAGGCATGCTTTTTAAGTATAACAGTAAAACCCAATATTTTTTTCGAAAGCACCAAAATATGAGTAAGTTTGTAAAACTGTGATTTTGTTCCCAAATATTTCAACAAGTAAATGTTTCATTATCATATGGCACGAGGAAAGTACATTTCTATGCCTACATGTCAATGTGTATGAGAAGTCATGAGTGACGTGATACCGTACATCATGAGGAAAATGCATCTCTATGCCTGTATGCCAAGTGTGCATGTTGAATGCAATGCAAGACATAGATAAAATCATAAGCATACTCTCAGAGTATCAATTCACCCAGTCCTCCCAGTCACTCAGTCCTCCCAATCACTCAGTTCTCCCAATCACTCGGCACTCGTGCTCGACATTCGCACTCGCATTCGCACTCAGTAGGTACCTGCGCTCACTGTGGATGTGCAGACTCCGAAGGGGAAATTCCAGCCCAAGCTCTATAATAAGAACATCATGGCATGAATCAAATAAACATGCTGCTGTGTGCAACCCAATCCCATAAATATCCTCACAATCATGCCCTCGTCCTCACTCAGTCATCAATCTCTCTAGTCTCTCGGGCTCACAATGTCATGAAAATAAGCCCAGAAATAATGATGTGATGTATCAATAAATGGCAACAGAGACTGAGATATGATACGCAAATGAATGCATATGACTGAGTATGTAGTTGCAATGTAAGCAAATAACTCAACAACATAAATGACCTCAGTGGGTCCCAACAGGATAAGCATATAGCCTAGACATGGTTCCTAACATGGATCACAACTCAATTACACTAGCACGTAGAGATTTCATGGATATAAAATAAGATAAGGTAAATACACAGTACCATCGAATAAAACCGGGTTACAATTCACACGGTGCACGCCTACACGCCCGTCACCTAGCATGTGCGGTATCTCATTACCAAACACATAACACGTATATTCAGGGGTTCATACAATTAGCACCAAGTTTAGAAGTATTACTTATCTCGAACAAGCCATATCCAATACCGAGCATGCCAAGTGATGCTCCAAAAATGCCATCTCGCACTTATCGACCTCCGAATGGCTCGAAACTAGCCAAAATCAACTCAAGAACATCAAATCATGCCTAAGAAAATAATTCCAAATGATAAAGTTCGAATCTTTAATCAAAGCCACAAATTCAACCAAAAAGTTAAACCCGGGACCACACCTCAAAACTAGAAAAAACTCATAAAATCCGACAACCCGTTCGGTTACGAGTCCAACCATATTAGTTTTACCCAAATCCGACTCCGAATCGATGTTCAAAACTCAAAATTTTACCCCTCAATTTTCTCTTTAAAATTCATAATCTAACTACCAAAAATGAAGATAGATTCACGAAATATAACCAAAATCGAGTAGAGAACACTTACCCCAATCCATATGGTAAAAATCGCCCAAATCCGAGCTCCCCAACTCAAAATATGACCAAATGAACAAACCCTCGATATTAAATATTTTTGCCTAGCTGTTCTGCCTCGTTTCATATGACACATGATCCCAAAACTCACTTTTGAATCCTCCAATATATTCCTTGTGAAATTCCAGTCAAGTTAGGCTTTTGAATCATTCCATTTGACCTTATAATGAAGGAGATATGTTGGTTTCAATATTTGGAAATAGTGCAGATTTTTAAATACGAATTTAGTGGCAATTTCGTATTTAATCTGTAAAAATCGGATAACCCATTCTTAGTAAAATGACCATAAATTTCTCATACGTTGTCGATACTTGATGATTCAAGTTACTATGGTTCCACAATTACGATATAGATCTAATGCTTCAATCAAAATAGAAATTGGAGCTCATTTGTATAATGTGGTACCATTTATGCTTGAAGAAACGACGTCGAAACATCAAATATGAGCGCAACACAACCCAAACCTATCCAAAACTCACCCGAGCCCCTCGGGACCCCGTCCGAACATACCAATAAGTCCCATAATATAACACGGGCTTACTCGAGGCCTCAAATCACTCATAATAATATCAAAACCACGAATCGCACCTCAAATCGAACTTAATGAACTTTGACTCTTTTAACTTTCAAAACTCGTGTCGAACGTTATCAAATCAACTCGGAATGAACTCAAATTTTCACACAAGTCTCAAATGACATAACGAAGCTATTCCAAATCACCCGAACCACAATTCGAACCCGATATCATCAAAGTCAACTCCACCTTCAAATTTTTAAGTTTCGCTAAATAGTGTCGATACCTTCTAGAAATATCCAAATGTAAATACGGGCATACACCCAAATCCAAAATTACCATCTAGACCTAATGGAACCAACAAAACTCTGATTCGAGGTCAAGTACTAAAAAATTAAACTTGGTCAACTCTTCCAACATAAAGCTTTCTAGTTGAGAATCATTCTTCCAAATCAATTTCAAACAACCTGAAAACCAAAACCGACGATTCACACAAGACATAATACATCATATGATGCTACTCAAGACTTCAAAAAGCTGAACGGAATGCAAATGCTAAAAATGACCGGCTGGGTCATTACATTCTCCCCCACTTAAACATATGTTTGTCCTCGAACGTGCCAAGAGTCCTTCCAAAGCCATCAAATCGCCGTGTAACCTTACCATGCACCTACCCGGGGGTGATCCCACATCACCCTATTCCGTATAGGCCCGACAACACAACATAGTTGAAGATTATTACTCCAACCTTAGTTTGTAACCCTTAGAATTGAATTTCCAACATATGGAATTTCCTACAAGACCCGAATCTCGCATTTACACATTGTATAAGTCTGAACAGGCTGTATCAAGCCATAACCATAACCCAAGACACAATCACATGATATACCACAAAACTCGCATACTCGTATCAGTAATTCTCGATCACAGTAGTTGTTCAAAACAAACCCGATACGGTAGTAAACCTCATATCAATTAAAACCTTGTTCAAAACCTTCGTACACTACTGATGATGAAAGAAACATGTAGAAACTCATAACCACTCATCAGATCGACAAGTCATGGAGATCTCTCACTCGTCCAACTAGAACCAAAGCCAAATTCTAAGCCGAATTTCGATATTATTCCCCCATCCATACTGTAATCAAATCTTATAGTACCTATTCTAGGTCTAATGACCCCATCTCATCAAACACAACCATTCTATTGACATGCCACACCAATACAACCCTAACCCCCAAACTGTGCAATCCGTGCACCAATAAGCAACAATTCAAATATACTCAATCATGGAAAATAACTCAAATGAGAGAACCGTCCCGCAAACTCAACAAGCACCACCACAACGAAATGCTAAGAACCTATCACAGTGCAGGACCATAACACACGAATCTAACACGAAGTATCATATTCCTACATAACCCAGCTGCAATGCGTGACCTCATCCAAACACTGGTCCATATGAAATAACTCAAGCCACAATGCTCAAAATCAACAACCACACCCAATTTGACATCAAGTACATGAAGTGCATGACCATAACCATGGAGAAGAAAATAACATAATATACCACAACCCTAAAAGACCATAACTAAGGCGCAATCAACCATTCCACACCCCAATCACCTTCTCGCTCAAATTCCGCTATAAGACTCAAACAGAACCGCACCATGTATGCATATAACCAACGAATCACAACCCCTCGTAGAATGGAAGAGTAACACATAGAACATATCATATAGGAATAAAATCAATTCTAACCGAATGGCACATACCTCAACAGTAGTAGTTCGGAGTCAACAAATTCGACCCGGTGTAGAATACACATCCTCATTGGGCCTACCAATGGCCCCCAAATCAACTCCGGTCATCCCCAAATGGACAAATAGCCCTCCAAAAGTCCACAACGACCTAACCATAACACATACTATCATCTGGCTAGCTTTGGCCACATTTTCACAGTCCACAACCACGAAACTATCTGCTTTTGAGAACTCCCATTCTCCAAATCCATAGAACACACGAATCACCATATCTGATCCCAACTCCACCGCCCGAATATCTAACACATCTCTCATACACGGTCATACCACGAGAAATACTTCTATAATTCTTTTGTACCACATAGCAAAATCTGAATATCAGCAGTTGATCAACCAGGCGAGCACCACAACACCAATGAAGCATCTGTAAGTCAAACACAATGCACCTTCTAAAATGTGCACCCTTCTCAGGCAATACCAAGTAGTAATAACATTTATCTATACATCTGAAATCGTCCATGTTGTCTAAGAATTCATGACCTTCCCTTCAAAACTAAACTGTGACCTTGCACATGCAAATCTCAATCCTACACAACACACTGCATCTATCATGCCATCATATGAAAAGCACGAGAATCTCATGATCAACTCTGAGTTGCCAGTAGAATACATACCCGATCAGTCAGAAACCTTCCATTTGATCTCATCCATGAGAAAATTCCAATATGGAACATGTTCCTCACGCCAGTAGGAAATATCTACCTCAAACTGTGATAGAAATCATCGAGAACTCTTTGGAATCCATATGCACAAAACCAAGCTATCAGGACCGAATCCCTCTAACTCAACCATGCCACGCAGGTCGCCAAAACCCAAGATCATTGCCACGAAACACATATAGAGACTCACCACATCATAAGTACCCAAAGAACCCATCATAACTATTATCGTGCTGATCTAACCTACTATCAAATTGTCCTATTTCTCCGAGTTCCTTCTGAATTACCCTCAAGGTGACACTTCTCCTTGCCAGAACACCACAATCCTTAACCCACCTCGTATATATATCAAGAATCACAACCGAGGTAACTCCTCGTATTCACAATTCACAATCTTTCCTTATACCATTGTGTGAACCTTACATTTACATAGGTTTTGAAAATATTTTTCACGAAATGGCTACATGAACTTTATCCCACCTTATGACGTCGCATGGCCTGTCATGGGCTGCTTTCCAGCCACGCCCCATGACCCCTTGGACACGCCCCATGGAGTCCTGGCAAGCCTCCCAACGCCTAGCACCATGGTCAGCCCTGTGGTCTCGGTAGCGCCAAGTGACAAGCGCACATATGCCTCTGTCTCCCCACCGATAGTACTTGCCAGCGCCCAGAAGCTGGTGAATGCCAACAGTGTCGCGCGCACAGACAATGCCGCACGCACCAACCATCATGTTGCCAATAGCGTCGTGCTCATAAATAGTGTCGCGCACGCAGATCTGATGCCAAGTGCCAGTGCCCAGCCACAGGCAGATCCAAATAATGTTGCGCGCACCGACAGCACCGCGCACGCAGACCCTAATGCTCAAGACAAAGTTGCTGCTAACAGACTTGTTTCTACCTTGTAGAGGACTAAGTCCTTTTCATTGTAAATATAGAGTAGTTTTACTTCATTTACTTTCAGTGTGCTTCTACAGCTTTCATAGGTCAAGTCATGTAACTTTGGTTTATTTTCTTTAAGCATTATTAAGGGGCATAAGCATTCAAACATTCAAGCAAGCAAACATTTCTCTGTACTGGTGTCTCCCCCCTCCCTCCCCCCCCCGCACATAGACTTTCATTCTCAATTGCTCATTTTAATTCTCTCAATTGCTCACGACATTGGTTTTCCTGTACGACACTGATAATCTTGTCTAGCGTATGGAGGGGACCTCAGTTGGCGGACAGCAACCGCACTGACATCGGTTGCTTAGCCTTACGTCGCCCTTCCAAGGAACCTCAGGAAGGCGCAACGTAACAGTTGGTATCAGAGCCTAGGCTTGATATCGGACTAGGGAGCACATTTCCATTACCACCATTTCTGACCATGGTGAATTACGGGGATCGCATCACGACCCTAGAAGAGATGGTTGACGTATTAAGGCCCATCGTGGATACGGTTCCTGATCTAAGAACCAGCCTAGTACAAAGGTTAGACGACCTAGATTGTAGAATGTGGCAGGCCGAAGTTTACATAGCAAACATCAGTCGCAACTTTGAGAAAGACCGGCAAACGGCAGCCGTAGAGGCAGCCAAAATTCATGGCAAATTTGAGGACCTCTAACAGGAGCGTGCCGAGGATTTAGCCCATCGAGAACTAGAGGCAGACAAAGTGACTGTCATGCAGCAAATCATAGACAACTTGACAGGCTAGCTCAATGTTGTCAATGCTGCCCTTCAAGGCCTACTTAGAGGAGGTGAAAACTAAATCACGGGTGCCATGAACATCGCCCATGTGCCACAAAACCTGAAAATTCCAGAGCCTAAACCATACGATGGAGCTCGGGATGCTAAAGAAGTGGAGAATTTCATCTTCGACATCGAACAATACTTCGATGTCGTAGGACAGTTGGAAGAAGCCAAAAAGGTAGCAACTGCTGCCATGTATCTTCAGAGTGATGCTAAACTCTGGTGGCGAGTGAAATACGAAGCCATCATGGTCGGGGAAGATACTCTCAACACATGGGCAGAACTGAAGGTAGCTATATGCCTGCAGTTCTTCCACGAAAATGTGGAATACAATGCACAGAGAAAGCTATGGGAACTCTGCCAGACCAGGTTAGTGCTGGATCACGTGCGGGAATTCTCCGCGCTCATGCTAAACATACGGGATATGGGGGACAAAGACAAGCTATTTGCATTTATAGAAGGTTTGAAACCTCATGCTCGTATAGAGCTGCAAAGACAAAGGGTAGATACCCTGCCCAAGGCGATCCATGCTGCAGAGTGCCTTGGGGATTATCATATGGAAACTCAGAAGGATAGGCCCTAGCCGCCTATCCGAGGGGGATACAATGGGAGCTAACCTAGAAATGGTGGCCCTAGCATAAATGAAGGAGATCGAGGTGCATCCAAATCTAAGACTCCTTCCTCAAGCAGCACCAGTGTTGCATCAGTTAACAACAATCAGGGGAGAAAGCCCCCATCAGAATGTCGTCATTGCGGCGGGCAACATTGGAACAATGAATTCCCACATACACAGATCAACGCTCATCAAACTATTGAAGATGGGTAAGATAACGACTCAGACGACGCAGAGCAAGTAGGTGCCTTCAATGCAATTGTTGGCTCCATCCCTGATACCTTAGCGGGAACTAGTGCTGGTAATCCTAAGAAGAACGCATGCCCAATCGCCAAGAAAGGGAAAGAGAAGGAGGATGAGAGTCTTCCCACCACACAAGAGAGGACCTTAATGTTCGTCGAAATGAAAGCAAAACGGCAGACCCATTCGGGCAATGATAGACACGGGTGCTACCCACAAACACTTAGCCTCAACTCAGGTAGAGCACCTCGGTCTAGTTATGCAAAAGAGTAGGGGTCGTGTCAAGGCTATCAACTCACCACTCCAGCCAGTGAGTGGAATAGCCAACGAAGTGCCAATGAAGCTTGGCCCATACAAGGGAAGATTCAACCTATGCATAGCCATCATCGATGACTTCGAACTGATAGTCGGATTGGAATTCCTGAGGCAAACCAACACCATACCGGTACCATATGCCGACATGCTCTTGATGATGGGAGACAACGGGGCCAAACCCCGCATCATACCATGCAAACCCATAAAGATGGCCGCTGAAAACATCTCGTCCATGTAGTCAAAGAAGGGAGTCAAAAGACCTGAACCTATGGTTCTGGATGCCCTCAACATCAAGAATCAAAAATCATATCATCAGCGTCAAACAACTCATGGTGCCCTTCGGTGTGTAAGTAGTTGTCAAGCATACCAAAAGGACAAGTCGGATCGCTCAGCACAAGTGGGACTCTTGGAGCCACTACCTGTCCCAAAGAGACCTTGGGAAAGCGTTTCCCTAAAATTCATCATAGGATTACCCAAGGTCGGAGATCTTGTAACCATCTTGGTTGTGGTAGACCAGGTTTCCAAGTATACCACCTTCATAGTAGTCCCATAGAACATATCGGCAGAAGAAACAACTCGACTCTTCTTCTCTCATATTGTCAAATATTGGGGCCTTCCCAAAGACATCATTAGTGACTGCGACTCACGCTTTACTAGCAAATTTTGGACCCATCTCTTTAGGTGCCTCAGATCCAAATTGAGTTACCACTCAAGCTTTCATCAACAAGCAGATGGACAAACAGAACGGTTCAATGACATGATGGAGGAATATCTCCACCACTTTGCAACCGAATCACAGAAGAATTGGGTGAAGCTTCTAGATGCTGCTCAACTGTGTTTCAATTCACAAAAGTGCACGAGTACCCACAAAAGTGCTTTTGAAATTGTTACCGGACAGAAATCGCTACTCCCATAGATTGTGAATGCACCATACATACCAAAATCACCTCGAGCTGCCAGTTTCTCGAAGGAATGGGAGCAAAATTTGGAGATAGTGCGGAGCTATTTTGTCAAAGCCCAAGAGAGGGCAAAAAGGTATGCCGAACAAAACCTTTGCTCTGTCCAACATCAAGCAGGAGACAAAGTGATGGTAAGAATCCCAAAGCGGTGCTTGTTTGCAGCGAGGACTCATGACCCTCGCTTATTGCAAACACACATCAGACCTTTGTCCATTGAAAGACACACTGGGAAATCCACATACTAGGTGAATACCCCAGCCTGGTGGAAAATCCATCAAGTATTCCATGTCAGCCTCCTCAAATCATTTCAGAATGACATGGAGCATCAATCACAAAGCCACCTCACAAGACCGAGGGGAACAGACCTCCAAGCCAACAAGAGCCTAATCAATCATCATCTTGTAGGTAAGGCTCCGAGGACGTCGCCAACTCAAGTGGGGGAGAATGTCATGGGCTACTTTCCAGTTATGCCCCATGACCCCTGGACGCGCACCGTGGCGTCCTGGCAAGCCTCCCAACGCCTAGCGCCATGGTCGGCCCCGTGGTCTCTGCAGCGCCAAGTGACAAGCGCGCATGTGCCTCTGTTGCCCCACCAATAGTCTTTGCCAGCGCCCAGCAGCTGGTGAATGCCAACAGTGCCACGCGCACAGACCATCATGTTGCCAATAGCGTTGTGCGCACAGATAGTGCCGCGCACGCAGATCTGATGCCATGCGCCAGCGCCCAGCCGCAGGAAGATCCAAATAGTGTCGCGCGCGCTGACAGCACCGCACGCGCAGACCCTGATGCTCAGGACAAAGTTGCTGCCAATGGATTTGTTTCTACCTTGTAGAAGACTAAGTCTTTTTCATTGTAAATATAGAGTAGTTTTACTTCATTTACTTTTAGTGTGCTTCTACAGCTTTCATTGGTCAAGTCATGTAACTTTGGTTTATTGTTTTTAAGCATTATTAAGGGGGATCAAGCATTCAAACATTCAAGCAAGCAAACATTTCTCTGTACTGGTGTCTTCCCCCCCCTCCCGACACCGCGTAGTCTTTTGTTATAGCTTTCATTCATTAATGCAATCAACTTTCATTCTCAATTGCTCATTTCAATTCTCTCAATTGCTCACGACATTGGTTTTCCCGTATGACACTGACAATCGCGTCTAGCATAAGGAGGGGACCTCAGTTGGTAGACAGCAACCGTACTGACATCGATTGCTTAGCCTTATGTCTCCCTTCAAAGGAACCTCAGGAAGGTGCCGCGTAACAGGCTTCACGTAATTACCTTACAAGCAACATGCACATAAGTGCCACCTTATGCTGCCGCATGCACATTAACCCCTAGACTTATACCGTCGCATGCGTATCAATATCACATCACAATAACAACTAGCACCTCAAGTGTCCATAAGCCACAACTTGCCAATAATCAACAATATCAATATTTCCATGATAATAGCCCATGGCTCAACCACAATGTGTGCAAGAATATCAACAATAACAATGAATGTAAAAATTCTCAACAAGAAAGATGTCTCAATTAACACTTTGCCTAAATGTGATACGGCTTTCACAACTTCAACAACAACAACTCAACAATAAGAGAGATAATGTGTAGCCACGATACTAA
Organism: Nicotiana tomentosiformis; assembly: GCF_000390325.3. Taxonomy (NCBI): domain Eukaryota; kingdom Viridiplantae; phylum Streptophyta; class Magnoliopsida; order Solanales; family Solanaceae; genus Nicotiana; species Nicotiana tomentosiformis. The sequence goes on along the minus strand of NC_090813.1, from coordinate 160,566,634 downwards.
ATAAGAATAACTCACCATAAAAGAGATAACTTAAACCAATGACTTCAAATAAGGATAATCAACAATGAAAGAGATAATTAGTAAGAATGACTTCAACAATGATAAATCAACAAGGAAAGGGATAAGATGTAACAATAACTTCAAATAATAATAATCAACAAGGAAAGGAATAACATGTAACAATAAGAGAGGCAAAAAGTTCAACTAAAGCATAAGAGCAAAATATCAAGTAAGATGTTGACAAGTATTAACAAAGTCATTTAAGGCATGCGAAGATAGACTAACACAAATAAGAGTAGATTGACTATGAGAATATAGAACATACTATAACAATTCAATTAAAGCATGGAAAGAGCCTAAGTAGCCTAAATCGGTCAAATATCATGTACAACCCGTGTACCCACTCGTCACCTTGCGTTCACAGCTTTCACATAACACAAATGACATAATCAATCCCAATTCCTAAGGGGTAGTTCTCCCACACAAATTTGGGCAAGTTACTTACCTCAACTAGGCCAATTCAACTCTCGAAAATAGCTTTTCTCCTAAAATTCGCCTCTATACATCTCAAATGTAACCAACATTGACTTAAAATCATCAAAAAATGCAAGGAATATCAATTACAATCGATAAAGCCATGATCTTTACACTTTTCCCAAAAAGTCAACAAAAGTCAACTTGGTGCCGCCCGGTCAAAACCCGGGTCCAATGCTAGATTCCGACTACCCATGACCCCACAAGTTCATATATGTGATTAGTTTCAAAATCCGAGTCCGAATTGACTTTGAAAACTCAAATTCTTATTTTTCAAAAACTTGTCAAAATTTCACAAATTTTCACTTTGATTCATATGAATTGGATGTTACAATTTAAGATATATTGATGTAATATGATTTGAAATAGATTAGAATTACTTACCCAAAGTTTCTAGATGAAAATCCCCTCTCCAAACCGCCTCCTACGGAGTCTAGGGTTCTAAAATGAGAGAATGTGTTGAAATTCTTATCTCCCAGCCCTTTGTACCAGCTGCAGTTGTCGCATTTGCGACACAGGATTCGCATTTGCGAACCCTCGCAATTGCGGACCAGGGCTTGCATTTGCGAACCTTGCAATTACGACTAGGGCTCGCATTTGCGAACCCTGACAACCTCAATCATTATCGCAATTGCAACACAAGGCTTCGCAATTGCAAAGCTGGGAACCTCGCAAAAGCAAACAAATGTTCGCAATGCGAACCTAGCCAAAATCCTTCTGACTTCACAAATGCGAAGGGGAAGTCGCAATTGTAACATCTGTGCCCCCACTATCACCTTCACAATTGTGAGGCTGGTGCTCGCAATTGAATAACTGGGCACCAGCAACACCAGCAGTTCAATTTCAATTCAATCCATTTTGAAACATGTTCGAAACTCATCCGAGAACTCTGGGCTCCAAAACAAACACCCACACAAGTCTTAAAACATCATACGAACTCGCTCACGTGATCAAAACACAAAAATAACATCTAAAACTACGGATCAAACACTAAAACGCATAAGTTTCAAAGTAAAGTTCAAGAATCTCTAGAATTACAACTAAACGTCTGAATCCTAGCAAACCAATTCCAAATGATATCAAATTTTTCAAACAAGTTCTAAATAGCATAAAGTATCTATTCCAAGTCCCAAAATCAAATTCCGAGCTCAAAAGCTAAAAGTCAACCTACCGTCAAACTTTTCAACTTTCAATTGCCAAATTTTGGCAAAACAACACAAATCAACTTACGGACTTCTGAAATCAAATTCGGGCATACACCCAAGTCCGAAAATCATGATACGAAGCTATCGGAATCATCAAAATACCGTTCCGTGGTCGTTTTCACTAAAGTCAAAGTTTGGTCAACATTTCTAATTTAAACTTCTAAGTCAAGAATCAAATGGTCTAAATCAACCTGTAAGCTTCCCGGAACAAAACTAATCAATCCCATAAGTCATAAAATCATAAACACATACGTGTGAAGCATAAAAAGGGGTAACGGGGCGTAATTACACAAAACGATCGATCGGGTTGTTACATTCTCCCCCTCTTAAAACAAACGTTCGTCCTCGAACGTGCATAAGGACATACCTGAAGTGGTGAATAGATAAGGATAATGACTCTGCATGTCATTCTCGGTGTCCCAAGTTACCTCCTCAACCGGATGACCCTTCCATTGAACCTTCACTAAAGCAATGTTCTTTGATCTCAACTTTAGGACCTGTCTGTCCAAGATAGTCACCGGCTCCTTAATATAAGTTAAATCCTCATCTAATTGGACTGTGCTGAAGTCTAGAACATGAGACGGATCTCGATAATACTTCCGGAGCATAGAAACATGGAACATCAGATGAACCGTTGGAAAACTAGGTGGCAATGCAAGCTTGTAGGCCGCCTCACCAATCCTTTTAAGGATCTCAAAGGGTCCGATATACCTAGGGCTCAACTTGCCACTCTGGGCTCCAACCGACCAACTGGAGAATGACACTGTCTCCCATATAGGGCCTCATAAGGAGCCATCTAAATACTCGATTGGTAGCTATTGTTGTAGGCAAACTTCGCAAGCGGCAAGAATAATCCCAAGAACCCCCGAAATCCATAACACAGGCACGAAACATATCCTCTAACTCAACCCGTGTGCCTAGCTCACGCTGTACAGCTCTCCAAAAATATGATATGAACTGCGTACTCTGGTAAGAGATGATGGATACCGGCATGCTATGAAGTTGGACAATCTCGCGGATATAGACCTAAGCCAGGTGCTCTAAAGAATAGGTAGTCACTACCGGAATGAAATGAGCCAACTCGGTCATTCTGTACACAATCACCCATACCGCATCAAATTTCTTCTGAGTCTGTGGAAGCCCACCAACGAAATCCATGGTGACACGGTCCTATTTCCACTCGGGAATCTCAAGTCTCTGAAGCAAACCGCCCGGCCTCTGATGCTCATACTTCACCTGGTGATAATTTAGGCACCGAGCTACATACTTCACTGTGTCTTTCTTCATTCTCCTCCACCAAGAGTGTTGCCTCAAATCCTGATATATCTTAGCGGCACCCGGATGAATGAAGTACTCAATATTGTGGGCCTCCTGAAGAATCATCTAACGCAACACATCCACGTTGGGCACACATAATCGTCCCTACATCTGCAGCACACCGTTATCTCCGATAGAAACCTCCTTGGCATCGTCGTGCTGTACCGTGTCCTTAAGGACAAGCAAATGAGGGCCGTCATACTGCGACTCTCTGATGCGATCATATAAAGCAAGAACTCGACTGGGCTTCGAAACATCCAATCTAACAAACTGGCTGGCCAAGGCCTAAACATCCAATGCTAATGGCCTCTCCGCTGCCGGTAGATATGCTAAACTACCCAAACTCTCTGCCTTTTGACTCAAGGCATCGGCCACCACATTGGCTTTCCTGAGGTAATATAGAATAGTGATATCATAGTCCTTACGCAACTCTAACCATCTCCGCTGCTGCAAGTTAAGATCTTTCTTTTTGAACAAATGTTGTAGACTCCAGTGGTCGGTAAAGACCTCACAATGGACACCATACAAATAATGCCGCCAGATCTTCAATGCATGGACAATAGCTGCCAATTTCAAGTTGTGAATCGGATAATTCTTCTCATGAGTCTTCAACTGTCTAGACGTGCATGCAATCGGCCAACTCTCTTGCATCAACACCGCGCTAAGGTCAACACATAAGGCATCACAGTACATAGTGTAAGACCCCAAACCTGTAGGTAACACCAACACTGTGGTTGTAGTCAAAGCAGTCTTAAGATTTTGAAAGCTCGCCTCACACTCCTCGGACCATCTGAAAGGATCACACTTCTGGGTCAATCTGGTCATAGGTGCAGCAATGGATGAGAAACCCTCTACGAAACGGCGATAATACCTGGCCAAACCAAGGAAACTCCAAATATCCATAGCTAAAGATGATCTAGGACAACTCTGCAATGTTTCAATCTTCTTTGGATCTACCTTGATCCCCTCACTAAATACTACATGACCTAAAAAGGTCATCGAATCAAGACAGGATTCATACTTTGAGAATTTTGCATACAACTTCCTCTCTCTCAAGGTCTACAGCACGATCCTCAAGTGTTGTTCATGATCTTCCCGGCTGCGAGAGTACACCAAAATGTCATCAATAAACACAATGATGAATGCAAGATATGGATGGAATACACTGTTCATCAGTTGCATAAATGTTGCTGGGGTGTTGGTCAGCCCAAATGACATCACAAGGAACTCGTAGTGACCATACCGAGCCCTAAAGACAGTCTTCAGAATATCTAGATCTCGAATCTTTAGATGATGATAACCTGACCGCAAATCAATAATTGAGAACACTCTAGCACCCTATAGCTGATCAAATAAGTCATCAATGTGCGGCAATGGACGCATGTTCTTCACTGTAAACGTATTCAACTGTCGATAATCCATACACATACGTATAGAACCATCCTTTATCTTCGCAAACAACACCAGAGCACCCCCACAATGACACACTAGGCCGAATATGTCACGCCCCGACCTCGGGGAGTGCGACCGATGCTCAACCGAGATAACTCGGTCAAGCAAGCTTGCTAAATGCTTTCTACCTGACCTTGCCCATGAATAAAGTGGAGATGTATTCCATTATTTAAACATTGAGAGGATTTCATAATCAACACCAATTCCATTACCATTAGTAGCTTCATTTATAATTCCCAAAATATATTACCCATTCATAGTTTGAAGTGGAACATGTGGTACAAATACAACATTTCTAGTTTTGACTTTCCCAACACAAATGTATAACCCACAACATGTCTACAGAGCCTGTAGGTACAGCAGAAGAGTAGTATGGAAGTGCCCGTGACAAGGCCCTGGCTATACCTCAAAACACAAAGTACAACATCAAGTGGCATCAGGCTTGGAATAGAGTAGGGCTCACCAAACTCTGCTAAATAGAGAGTAGTTGCTAATGAGGACCTAAGCTGTCCGCTGAAGAACCACCTGCATCAATTGAAGATTCAGCACCCTCGATAAAAGGGACGTTAGTACATGTGGAATAGTGCTAGTATGTACGCTAAGTATCCTCTTTTAGAATAGGATACCAATATAAGGAGGACAGGTTTGCAGGAAACTTAGGAGGGGATGAAGACTACTATACCAGTTCTAATATTGGAAGTGATGATAGCACAGATGAATTAGATATTTTAGCTAAAAGGGGTATTGACTTACCTCCTAGAAGGAGAAGTAAAAAGGTAAGGTTTGACCTTGACTGTAGAGTTTAGAAAAGTAGTAGCCTCATATGATGTGAAGAACAAAGTGCAACTAACAATTAGGCCTAATGAAAAGGATAGGGTTAGAGTTAAGTGTAAAGGAGCCAAGTGTAACTGGGAATTGTATGCAAGCATTTATGGGGATTCATGTGACTTTATTATGAAGAATTACCATCCAGCTCATAAGTGCAACACCAAAAACAAGAACAAATTATGTATTTCTAAGTACATTGCCAATAAGTATAAAGATAGGATTATTTCCCAGCCAAATATTAAATTGTGGGAAATTCAGGATTTGGTCAGGGATAAGTTAGGTTTTTATGTTGGAAGGACTGTTTGTTACATGGCTAAGTGTAGGGAGATAAGTCAATTCATGTGTGACAGGCAGATGGAATTTAACAGACTTGCTGAATATGCTGATATTATTAAGCAAACAAATCCTGGGAGATCATGGTGGATTAGAACAGATAGTGAGACTCTTCCTCGCAAGAATCTGTTTGTCTATTTCTATCTATGTTTAGATGCGTTGAAAAGAGAATGGTTAGAAGGGTGCAGAAGGATCATAGGATTTAATGGTTATTTTCTAAAGGGAATCTGCAAGGGTGAGTTACTTGTTGCAGTTGGTAGAAATGGGAACAATCAAATATTTCCTATTGCATGGGCTGTAGTTGAGCAAGAGACAAAACACTATTGTATTTGGTTCATCACATATTTGATTGAAGATGTACAGTTAGGAGATGGTGTTGGCTTAACTGTTATATCACATATGCAAAAGGTAAAGTTACAATCAACATTTAATTTTTCTTTTTCCTGCTTTATATATATACTGTCCACTAATAGTTATTACTATTTTTTGTAGGGACTAGTACCAACTATAAGGGAATTACTAGCAATGGCAGAACACAAAATGTGTGCTAGACACATTTGGTCTAACTGGTCCAAAAATTAGAGAGGTGAAGAAAGGAGGAAACAATTCAGGAGATGTGCCAAAGCATATTATGAAATGAAATTCAAGGAAGAATTGGAAGCAATGAATAACCTTGGTTATAAGATATGTGAAGACTTGTTGAAGTATGATAAAGAGTATTGGTGTAGTGCATACTTTAGAGAAGATTCAAAGTGTGATGTCATTGAGAATAGCATGTGTGAAACATTAATTCTTGGATAGTAGGTCCTAGGAACAAGTCTATTATAACTATGTTGGAAGAAATTAGACACAGAATCCCGAATAGGACCATTGAAATGAGGAAGTTTGCTGAGACTTGGGTTACTGACATTGCACCAATGGCTAGGATGATACTGGAAGAGAACAAAGCCCTCCCTAGGATGTGTAAGGTTATGTGGAATGCAAAACATGGGTTTGAGGTTGATTAAGGTGTGTACAGATTCATTGTTGATTTTAGGACCATGACATGTACTTGTAGATCATGGATGTTGAGGGGCATTCCATGTCAACATGCAATATGTGCATTCTATGATAGATAAATGGATCCAGATGATTATGTTGCCCATTGACACTATGACTGGAACTACTATCCTGAATGTAAGGGTGTATAGTTTATTGTAATGCAGTTTATGGGCTGGAATTGTTCTATTTTTTCTAATTCATTATATTTTACAGCCTGGTATATCATCTAAGAGAGTCATATTAACTGGGACATTCAAGGATACATCTGCAACTAACATAGATATTAGATTTAAGCCCCCCGAATTAAAATTTAAAGGAAGAAATGCAGTGACAAGGTCACAACTTCAGCAAATGAGTGCAGCAAGGAAAAAAGGCCCTTCAAGTCAAACAAGTTCAGCTGCATCTACATTGTGAAGCAGACCAGCTTTTGTTTATGTTATCTAAGATGTCACTGCCAGTTCTTTATTTGGGCAGTTATGCTCTGTTTGATACATTATGCTCTGTTAGCGTTTACTAGTTTGGGCACATATCTCTGTTTTTGTAATTTGTAGACCAAAACAATGCTCTATTTTTTTAGCTTCGATGTAATGCTAGTTCATCACATTATGTAATTGAATGTTTGGGCATTTATTTTTTCAATTCATAAATATGTTTGGGCAGTTATGTTTTCAGTTCATGAATATAAATTTGTATTTCATTCATAACACAATATGGAAGTGCAACTGAACTTAAATTTTCATCAAAAATTGTTCATTGCCATTTCATTCATAACAAGATAGTGTACATTAACAAAAGGCCAAATTCCTAGTACTCACTTCCAACATACTACATTATTCTTGAACTAATAGCAGCAACTACAACACCATTATCACCAGCATATCATAAAAATACTACATGGTTCTTCAAACCACCAGCATCAGCAAAGCCAAATCCATAGAAACAACACCACCATCACAACAAATAACCACTTCAACCGCGTAACAGTTTTCTCAGTTCTTTTGACTCTCTTCAACAGACCCCGTATAACCCTCTTAGCTTGGTCGGTCATTTCATCATCATGCCATCTAAAGTATTTGCAGCTATCTCGACCCTACAAAATTAAAAAAGAAATGTGTCCCAAAAAATTAATAACGGAATTCTTTTTTAAGAAATTCAAGGGTCTAAGAAAAGAATACGATCGACTTATCAATTTACAACCATAAAATCGACGACCTGGTTTTGCAGGTGACCATGATATAGTCAGTGGCGCATTAAACCCACAGTGGCAAATTTCCATTCCATTGCGAGAAGTTGTTGGTTTTTGTGACATGGAACTGATAAACGAGAAAGATGAGGAAGAAATCAGATAAAGATTCAAGCTTGAGCACCTAAGCTTTAGTTGAAGGGAAAAATGACGACTTTGAAAGGGGAAGAAGACGAAAGAGGAATTAGGGCTTTTTGAGAGAAATAATGGGAAAATCGGGTGTTTTAAAGTGGGTCTAATGGGTGGGTTTTTTTTACCGTTGGAATATTCACCTAAGCAAAAAATAATAACATTCATGCGCTTAACATATTTGGACCTAACGCTCCTTTGGCCGGTCATGCGTTGTGTTTAAATGGTATAGCCCAAAATATAGTTAAAGTATTCAATAGGAAAAGCGCTAAGTTAAGGTGCCAAAATGGAAACTAGAGCCAAGTTTAAGGGGTCGTCTATATATTTTCCCTTTAATCAATGATTCAACTAGCCTCTTTCGATTACTAAGAAGAATTAATGACTTCAACCAACAATATTACAAGTTATGCCTCTTTCGATTACATGATCAAGTGAATATAGATGCAACGATTAAATCATCCAAAGACGCTTCAATAAATAAAACTAGAGTTATAATCCACAAACAATCATCAATACACCAAATCCATCAAACCCTAAAGGGAACTACTCCATAGATATGAAGCAATTAATCACAAATATGTTAAAAGTAAAGGGAAACATAAAACGATCCAAACTGGGATCTTGAGTGAGGATTGAATGATGAATTCCTTGTGCTTTTGCTTCTCCAACTCCTCCTTAGCCTCCTTAGGTCGAATATGTGTCAAAAGTCTAGAAAATAATGTTTTTCCATGTATTTATACCCAGTAGGATCGGGCCCAAATGAAATCACCTTTTCCTACGCAAAATAGGACAATTACTTTGTAAAATTTGCATAGGCGTGCCACATGGGGCGACACACCATGCGGGGCATTAGTGGGGAAATCCAGAGAGCTAGTTCTGATGGGGAGTGGGAATTTTGTACAAGCGCGCCGTGCCACGCGCCGCGGGTGTGGAGATTTCTCAGAGTACAAAATGTTCCTCACTTTTTGATGTCCAGACTTGGTCCTCGACCCCCGAACACGATCCTGGCTTAATCCCTTGGCTTTTACTCAGATTTCAAAGTTCCAAATCACTTGAATTCATCCCATAATATCTACATAGCTCGAAATCACTCCTACAAGGCATAAAACACATAATTAGTGCAAAACACTAGTGATTAAAGCTCAAACACAATAAAAGTGCAGTAAATTAGAGTGCAATAAGAAATTAAAACACGAGATTATAGCCTACCATCATGCGTCACATGATTTCTCGCCAAAGTTGAATAGGAGTTACTCAAAATATCCCCTACTACAAGCCGCAAAATTATGGATACACCAAGAAATTATCTCACCCAGCCACAATAAAGAGACAAATGGTTCATCCCCGATCATGTGGACCTCTGGTGAATCTTCTTAGGGATATCAAGACTGCTCTTGAAAATCTGTAAAAAATGATTTTGGAGCACCCATGAGCCAGCGACACGAAGCTTTTGGTTCTGTTTAGTTGATCGGTGCCAATGACCCGAAGCTCTAGCTCATCAACAAGTATCGGTGTCAACGACAAGACACTTCAATGAGGATGGTGAACATTGTGACAGGCACTTCTTCGCTAAACCTTGAAGGATGGAATGCTCCACAGATTATTCCGTCAAAGCCGTGAGAAGGATGATCCATGAACTTCTTCGCTAAGTTGCAAGAAAATATCATACACGCCAAGGCTTGATGGATGTGAAGTTCCACGCACCTCATCACCTGCAAAAGGGAGAGTGTTGATAATTTACTTCTTCGCCTGATCTAGGATGGAGAACTCGCCATGGACTTCTTCGTCAAATTGCAAGAAGAGGACACCATGAAACTCCTTCTAAGACAGGGACGAAATGCGAGTCGTAATCATGGAGGTGGAAGACGGACACACTCGAGTGATTTTGTGTTTGCCAAAGCTCGACTGAAAAGGTGGATGCATCAAACTATCGTCCGCCAAAGCCTCAGCCAAAAAGGTGGATGCGCCAAGTTTTTGTCCTCCAATGCCACAAAGATGATGATGCGCCAAGATTTCCCTCGCAAACCTACAAAAAAGAGTATGCTGCCCAAAAAACAATTCTCCTAATTTTAGAGCTTGATTCAAAAAACGTATTCTAACTGGATCAAAAAGGTTAGTGCTTCGAGTTTTATATGTGTTATAGCTCTCCTATTCTTCTTTTCACCGGTGTAAACGGCTCATGATTTTGACCTTCTTATCTCGAGATATGAATTTTTCGGCAAGAGTGCGTAAAGCTGAAAGAGCCAGCACGTTGGAACTCATTGTGTAAATTCTGAATAGTATTTGGCATTATCTAAGAGCAATCTTGTTGTGATCTTTATAGAAGTCGTAGTTCGGGGAGTCTAGTTTTTATAGTTGCAAACCGCTTGTGATTCTGATGCTCTTGCACCATGATATGAATCTTTCAGTGTAGGCGCGCAAAGCTAAAAAGTCGAGCGCGAAGTTTTAGAAATACTCCCGAGACAGTGTAGAGCGAATTTGGCTTCAAATTTTTGATATGTCGTAGCATTCCGTGTCTAGTGTCAAGGAAATCAAGCGGACCTCAATTTGAACACTCGTATACTAGGTTATGAATTGTTTTGTGAAGGCATGCAAATCTGAAAGGTCAAACACAACAGCACCTGAAAAGAAAACTCAAAACATTATTAAATTTATATTCGTACGAAATTTGAGTTTTACCATAAATTGGACATATACTAGGCCAAAACAATATTATGGGCTAGTATCATTGGGTCAATTTTTTAAATCTAATTAAATTGATTTAAATAAAAGTCTAATAAAATTGGGCTAGCCCATTCTTCTATCAAATGGATCGGCCCATAAACCCCAAGTCCAATGGCCCACTAGGGTTTTCTTGGAGGCTACTCCACCCTACACCTATATAAATGGGTCAAAGGAGAAGGCTAAAAGACAACAAGTAAGCAGAAGAAAAGGCTAAAGAAGATCTGAAGAATAGCATCAAGGTATCTCTCCACATCCGCAATCTTCGTTTGTTGTCACATCCCAAAGGCGAACTCAAATCATAGGGGGGTGGATTCAGATCTTCCATTCGTGATAACCCAACACCAAATCCTGGTTCCTAATGATCTTCAAATTGTTCGTGACGCACCACAAATATGAAATCTGTCAAGCTCAAGATCAAGCTCTCAAGCTCCTGAACCATCGTTCGTGAGTAGAAGAATCATAGGATTACATCTCTTTAGATTTGATATATTCTAGAGATTGTAACCCCATCACTTGAAATCAAATATAATCTTTGTCGCTATATTTCTTGTCTTGATTATTTTTTTTAGGAAGAAATTTAGTTGTTACAGAAGCAATAACAGTTTAAATTATCAAGTCATTCTAACACAAGATTTCCAGCAAGGACCACCGGAGGTACCACACCTCATAATCATAGATCACAAGTCACAAATCAAAATTCTTCTTTATAACGTCGTATGAGCCTTACATTTTTAAAAATATTTTTTCCGAAATAGTTTTATGCGCATAAGCCTGCTTATCTTACCATGTGTGCTTCAAAATGAAGTAATTCCCCTTACTAGCAACACGTGCATAAAACCCCTTTATCTCGCCGCATGCGCATAAATAACACCACCTTTATGTCGCCGCATGCGCATCTTATCACAACACAATAATCAACTTGCACCACATATGCACATATGCCAAAACATAGCCTAAACAACAATACCAATTACAAGGCAACACACAGCCCACGACTCACCAACAACAACAACAATGTGTACAAGAATTATAACAACAGCACAATAAAACGGGGTATAACTCAATAATGAAATGTGTTCCATTTAGCACCAACTTTAATTCGAGGTATAATAATAACCTAAAAGTCTAAATCGGTTCATTATCATATATAAGCCCGTGCACACACTCGTCACCTCATGTACACATCTTTCATATAATTCAAATAATACAATTAGACAATATTCTTCGAGAAAGTTTCCCCATACAAAGTTAGGCAATATACTTACCTCAATTAAGCCAAATAAACACTCAAAAATAGCTTTCCTTTAAAATTTACCTCCGTACAGCTCAAATCTAACAAAAACGACTTAAAAATATCAAACAATGCAAGAGAAACTAATTTTGATTAATAAAGTTAAGATCTTTGTGCAATTCCCCAAAAGTAAAAAGAAAAGGTCAATCCTGGGCTCGTCCGGTCAAAACCCGAGATCAAGGGTAAATCTCGACTACCCATAAACCCAAGAGTCCATATATTGTTTTATTTTCAAATCCGAGTCCAATTCGACTCTCAAATCTCAAATTTTTATTTTTTAAAATATAGTCAAATTTTTCTTCAGTTCCCATGATTTAGATGTTAAATATCATAAACAATTATGTTATGTAATCAAATGCGAAGCTGGGATTTGCAATTGCGACCCCTCGCAACTGTGGACAACCAATCACGAATGCGGTACCTGACAAAACCTAGGGAATGTTGCAAAAGCAACACTAACTTCACATTTGCGAAGTCAGTCCCTTTCGCAAATGTGGCCAACTGGTTGTAAATGTGACTTGCCTAGCCCATAACCAACCTTCGCTATTGTGATGAAGGTATCACATTTGTGACACCTGACCCATGCCTGCCTTCTTTGCAATTGCGATGATGGTGCTCGCAATTGCGATAACTGCAGCACCAGCATGCCAGCTGCTGAAAAACCAACCCAAACCAATCTGAAACGCGTCTGAAACTCACCCGAGCCCTCGGGGTTCTGCACCAAATATCCACACAAGTCTAAAATATCATACGAACTTGCATGCACGATTAAATTACCAAAATAACATCCGAAACTATGAATCGGACACCAAAACACATGAAAATCATAATGAAACTCAAGATTCACTAAAATCACAACCAAGCGTCTGATTCATACCAAAACAACTGTCATGATCCAACTCCTACCGGAGTCGTGACAATGCCTAATACTAATTTCTAAGCAAGCCAACAGTTACATAATGTCTATGAAATCGAATAACATTGTTTAATAACTCAACAACGGAAAATATCATGAAATATCTGATGAAAATAACAAGAATACTACGACAACCATTCCAAATATCTAGTGTCAACGAGTACATGAGCACTACTAAGTATCAAAATACAAGGCCAAATTCTGAATACGACTATCTGAATAGTAGAACAGTAATAACAGAAAAATTAAAGAGAATTTCAAGGTCTACGGACGAAATAATAGCTACCTCATAGTCTTCCAAAAGCTGGTAGCAAAAGAATTGTAGAGATCACCTCGTCCGGAAGTACCTGGATCTGCACACGAAGTGTAGAGTGTAGTATGAGTACAACCGACTCCATGTACTCAATAAGCAACAAAACTAACCTTGGGCTGAAAGCAGTGACGAGCTCAGCAACGACAGTCAGATACAAATATCAATAACCAGTAACAGTTCATAATATGAAGGAAACAGTAGAAACAGATAGCTCAATGATATTATGTTCAGCTTGTTCACATTTCAGAAATTTAGAAATGCTTTCCATTTATAGCAGTTAAAAGCCCAACACGGATTTATCAGCTAGCATGAGGAAAGTACATCTTTATGCCTACCTGTCAAATATACCTGTCAAATCAACAGATATCATGGTGGATCCATCAAGAATAATCACACTTAGCACTGTACGAGTGCCTAGCATAACTGCCCATCATCAAGCACGTATATAACATTGTCTCTGCGCCTACTGCTGGCATATCAGACTCCGAAGTGGCGGATCATGCCCAAGCACTATTCATAATCATATAGCCTAATAGTGAGGCTTGGTGCACGCGTCGCCCCAAATCAATAACACTTAGCCCGATATGGGCCTAGCGTATGCGTCACCTATAAATCAATACCCAATCGGCTCTATGGCCCAAACTCAGTCATATATCGTTCAAGTCTCAGATAAACACATCTCACAATACTCAGTTTAAAAGTGTTACACATAGGAGGCATCTACAATATATGAGGAATCAAATAAGAAGTACTGAGCTAGAGATATCATACACAGATATAGCATTATGACTGAGAACATGGATACAAATAAGGAAAATAACTCAGAGACAGCAAGAATAGCCCTATCGAGTCTCAAATGAATAGTACATGGGCTAGACATGATTTCTAACTAGATTCATAACTCAAATAAATATACAAGTTTAGAAACACGGATTTAACAATGCATGATGGCCAACCAATCTCATAATAGACTAAAAGTCATCTCAAATCATGAACACACAGGTGCACATACACACACCCGTCACCTAGAGAATACGTCACCCCAATACCTTACATATAACATTTGCGCTCTTCCCCAGCTCCATCCTAGACCGCATCTGCGCTCACTAGGCCACTTCTGTGGCCTCGTACCTGTGCCTAAATTCTTGTAGGTGCAATTTCACCAAACTTGAAACCATCAGCTATTCTTCTAAGTCAAAACACAATCCGCCAACTATGTGAAACACCCCCGAGACCCCTGGGACCCCATCCAAACATACCAACAAGTCCTAAAAATGATATGAACTTACTCGAAGCCTCAAATCTCATCAAACAACATAGAAATCACGAATCGCACCCTATTTCAAGCCTATGACACAACTGAACTTCCAACTTCTAAAACAACTGTCGAACCATATCAAATCAACTCCCAATAACCTCAAATTTTGTACACTAGTCCCGAATGAAACAACAGACCTATTCCAACTCCTAGAACCAAAATCCAAACCAGAGATCAACAAAGTAAACTCTCATTCAAACCTCTAAACATTCCAAACCTTCAACTTTTCAACTTTCGCCAAAAAGCCTCAAACCAACCTACGGACCTGCAAATCAATATCCAGACATACGCCTAAGTCCAAATCACCATACGAAACTATTATAACCATCAAAACTCCATTCCGGAGTCGTCTACACAAAAGTTAAACTCCGATCAACTCTTTCAACTTAAGTTTTTAACCTTGGAACTAAGTATCCCAATTTACCCTAATACTTCCCTGAAACTAATCCAACCACCCCGGCACGCCACATAACCACAAATGAACAAAGAAGAATCAATAAATAGGGGAATGAATCTACAATACACAAAACAATCGGCCGCGTCGTTACATTCTCCCTCTCTTAAACAAGCGTTCGTCCTCAAATGTGTCTAGAATCATATTGGAGCCTCAAATAGGTATGGCTATCTACTCCAGATCTCCTTCTAGGTCTCCCAAGTAGCCTCCTCGACCGGTTGACCTCTCCAATGAACTTTAACTAATGTTATATTTTTTGACCTCAACTTTTGAACCTGTCGGTCCAAAATGGCCATCGGCTCCACATCATAAGTCAGATCTCCATCTAGATGTACCGTGCTGAAGTCCAAAATATGTGGCAGGTTACCATAGTACTTCCGAAGCATAGAAACATGAAACACTAAGTGAACACCCGATAGACTAGGTGGCAAGGCAAGTCTGTAGGCTACATCTCCAATCCTCTCAAGTAACTCAAAAGGACAAATATGCCGAGGACTTAACTTGCCCTTCTTCCCGAACCTCATCACACCCTTCATGGTAGAAACTCTGAGAAAAACCGTCTCACCCACCATATATGCAATAACACGAACCTTCCTATTGGCATAACTCTTCTGTCTGGACTTTGTTGTACCGCTCCTTGATCAACTTCAACTTCACCAAGGCATCACGGACCAAATCAGTGCCCAACAACCTAGCCTCCCCAGGCTCAAACAAACCAACTGGAGAACAACATCTCCTCCCATATAAGGCCTCATAAGGAGCCATCCAGATACTCGACTGGTACTTGTTGTTGTAGGTAAACTCTGCTAATGGAAGAAACTGATCCCATGAACCTCTAAAATCCATAACACAGGCACGTAACATTTTCTCTAAGATCTGAATAGTGCGCTCGGACTGTCCGTCCATCTGAGGATGGAATGCTGTACTCGACTCTACATATATGCCCAAATCTCACTGCACCGCTCTCCAAAACTAAGATTCAAACTGCGTGCCTCGTTTAGAAATGATTGGCACGCCATGCAAGCAGATAATCTCCTGGATGTAATCTAACCCAACTGCTCTAAAAAATAGGAAGTCACCACCAGAATGAAGTGTGCGGACTTAGTCAGTTGGTCCAAAACAACCCTGACTGCATCGTATTTCTTCAAGGTACGTGGCACGCCTACCACAAAATCCATAGTGACGCGCTCCCACTTCCACTCTGGTATCTCCAATCTCTGAGTGAACCCTCTCAATTTCTGATGCTCATACTTCACCTGTTGACAATTCAAACACCGAGAGACATAAGCAACAATATCTTTCTTGGTTCTCTCCCACCAATAGTGTTGTTTCAAGTCACAGTACATCTTCGTGACACTTGGGTGAATGGAATAACGCGAGTTGTGAGCTTTATCAAGGATAAAATCTCTTAACCCATCAATATTTGGAACACAAATCCGGCCTTAAAATCGTATAACACCATCATCACCAATCACAACCTCCTTAGCACCACCCCACTGATCCGTGTCCCTCAACACCATCAAGTGAGGATATTAAAAATGACGAGCCTTGATACACTCCAACAATGATGACTAACCCATATCGCAAGCAAGAACCTAGCTAGGCTCCGAAATATCCAATCTCACAAACTGATTGGCCAAAACCTGAACATCCATGGCTAGTGGCCTCTCTGCTACCGGTAAATATGCCAAACTGCATGCCCATACTCTCAGCCTTCCTACTCAATGCTTAGGCCACTACATTGGCATTCTCCGGATGATGTAATATAGTGATATCATAGTCTTTAAGCAACTCTAACCATCTCTGCTGCCGCAAATTAAGGTCTTTCTGCTTGAACAGGTGTTGGAGACTCCGATGATCAGTTAAGATGTCATATGGAATGTTGTACAAGTAATGCCTCCAAATCTTCAGCACGTGAATAATGGCTGCCAACTCTAAGTCATGCATAGGGTAATTCTTCTCATGAACCTTCAACAGCCGAGATACATAGGCAATCACTCTACCATCCTTTATCAATAACGCGCCAAGCCCAATACACGACACATCATAATACACGGTGTAAGATCTCGAACCTGTAGGTAACACCAATATTGGGGTTGTAGTCAAAGCAGTCTTGAGCTTCTCAAAGCTCTCTTTACACTCCTCAAACCATCTAAAAGGAGCACCCTTCTGGGTCAATCTAGTCAAAGGTGCAGCAATAGACGAGAAACCTTCCATAAAACATCGATAATAACCTGCAACACCCAAGAAGCTCTCAATCTCTATAGATGAAGATGGTCTAGGCCAATTCTGAACTACCTCAATCTTCTTCTGATCCACCTTGATCCCTTCACTAAACACCACGTGGCCCAAGAATGCCACCGAATCAAGCCAAAACTCACACTTGGAGACTTTAGCATATAGCCTCTTCTCTCTCAAAGTTTGGAGTACGGTCCTCATATGCTTCTCATGGTCCTCTTGGCTACGTGAGTACACAAATATATCATCAATGAATACTATGATGAAAGAATCAAGATATGTCTGGAACATGTTGTTCATCACGTGCATAAAGGCTGATGGGGCATTGGTCAGCCCAAAAGACATCACCAGAAACTTGTAGTGACCATAGCGGGTCCTGAAAGCAATCTTCGAAATATCTGAATGCCGAATCTTACATTACTGATACCTAGACTTCAAATCAATCTTCGAGAACACTCTAGCACCCTGAAGCTGATCAAATAAGTCATCAATGCGCGATAGTGGGTACCTGTTCTTAACAGTAACCTTGTTCAAATGCCTGTAGTATATACACATCCTCATAGTACCATCCTTCTTCTTCACAAATAGAACCGGTGCTCCCGAAGATGACACACTAGGCCTAATATAGCCCTTATCAAGTAATTCCTGCAATTGTTACTTCAACTCTTTCACCTCAATAGGTGCCATGCGACACGGTCATATAGAGATGGGTTGAGTGCCCGGCACCAGATCAATACAAAAATCAATATCCCTGTCGGGTGGCATGCCCGGCAGATCTGCTGGAAATACATATGGGAAGTCTATCACAACCAGAACTAACTCAACTGTAGGAGTATCAGCACTAACATCCCTCACGAAGGCCAAATATGCCAAACATACCTTCTTAACTATCCATTAACCCTTCAAATGTGAAATCACTCTACTAGGAAAATAATTGAGGGAGCCCCTCTACCCTAACCTTGGCACCCACGACATCACCATCACGGTCTTAGCGTGACATGGCGACAACCAGTCTATGCCCAAAATCACGTCAAAATCAACCATGCTAAGTAATAAAAGATCGACTCTCGCCTCAAATCCCTTAATAGTCATCACACAAGACTGATATACACGGTCCACAATAATAGAATCACCTACCAGCGTAGAAACATGAACAAACATAGCTAAGGAATCACGAGGCATATCCAAATAGCGAGCAAAGTATGATAACACATATGAATAAGTGGAACCAGGGTCAAATAATACTAAGGCATCTTTGTGGCACACTGAAACAATACTTGTGATCACAACATCAGAAGCAAATGCCTCTAGCCTAGCGGGAAATGCATAGAAATGAGCTTGACCACCACCTGGCTGACCTTCCCCTCTATGGAGACCTTGACCCGCACGGCTTCTAACCCGAGCTGTCTGAGCGGGTGGTGTGGCAACTGGTACAAGAGTCGTATACTAGCCTCTCTGCTGCACTAGACCTCTGTAATGATGGAGGCAATACTTCCTCACATGCCCCCTCTCCACAATCGTAACAACCTCGAGCCTAAGATGACTGTGGGGCCTAAATCGGACCCCGAGAGCTAGAATAACCACTGAATGAACTCGGTACTGACAAACCCTGAACTGATGGGGTACGATACGAGCTTTGATCTGGAAGTGCATTGAAAGATTATTGAACCGTGCGAGTGCTATGTGAACCTTCACTAGCTGATGCACCACGATAAACTGGACCAGCCTTCTGAGCGGGCGTGAAAGGACAACCTCTATTGTAATATGACTGACGTCCAGATAAGGTACCACTGAAACCACCTGAACTGTGGGGCCTCTTGACCTCTCGCTCCTTGTGCTTAAACCTGCGATCCAGCTCCAAGCGCCTAGCAATCTCGACCACCTAGTCAAACCTAGCATCTGTCCCAGCCTCTCAAGCCAAACTATAACGTAGAACGTAGTTGAGGCCATCAATGAACGTCACGATCCTCTTTCTATCAGTGGGAACCAACCATATAGCATGATGGGCCAAATCCACGAATCTCATCTCGTACTGAGTCACAGTCATATCCCGCTGGCGTAGCTGCTCAAAAGCTCTACGTAGATTCTCTCTACGAGTCAATGGAACAAACTTTTTTAAGAAGAGAACTAAGAACTCATGCCATGTAAGTGGCATTGTGCCAACTGTCCTACTCAACTCATATGTATGCCACCATCGGTAAGTTGTCCCTCTCAGCTGAAAAGTGGTAACTGCAACTCTACTGGTCTCCAAAATACCCGTTGTATGAAGAATTCACTGACACCGGTCTAGAATATTCTGAGCATCTTCTAACTCCTCTCGACTGAACTCTGGAGACTTAAGCCTCCCAAACCGCTCTAACCTCTTCTGCTCCTCATCACTCATAAGTGGACCAACCTCGGCCCGAGCATCAGCAACTGGCTGAGCTGGTAATACCCCCGGTGTCTGAAGACCCTAAGCTAGATGCTTAGGAGTACGGGCGGCATGAGTCAGGGCACCTCCCCAACCCTGTGAGGAAGCCGGTGTAACTGGAATCGAAACCTCCTAATCCAGGCTCGTGCATACAGTCAAAATCTAGGCCAAGGCCTCCTAAAGGTCAGGAATAGCAATGGGCATTATTTGTGCCTGAGCTGGTCCCACCGGCTCAACAACATCTAGTACATGCTCCTCAGTTGGAGCAACTATTGGCTCCACAAGTGTTGCTCTGGCTATAGTACAAGCCACACCTCGGCCTCTACCGTAGCCCTGGCCTCTCGCGGTCCTAACTGGTGGTACCAGTAGCCGTCCGCCTGATTCGGCTGCACATGCCATCTCCATCTATAAGAGGATAGAAGATCCAAGGTTCAAACTTTGAAAATGAAAAAATTTGCACAAAAAGAATGCAAGGAAGTGAAGTTTCCTAATAGTTTGGTAGCCTCTTGAAGATAAGTACAAACATCTCCGTACTGATCTGCAAGACTCTACTAAACTTTCTCATGACTCGTGAGACATAAGCAATCTAGTGCTCTGATACCAACTTGTCACGACCCAACTCCTACCAGAGCCGCAACGGCACCTAACACTAAATGCCAGGTAAGCCAAAAGTCACATAATAACTATGAAATTGAATAACATGGTTTAATAACTCAACAACGGAAAATATGATGAAATATCTGATGATAATAACTAGAATACTACTATAACCATCCCAAAGATCTGGTGTCAATGAGTACATGAGCACTACTGAGTATCAAGGCCAAATTCTGAATACAACTATCTTAATAGTAGAACAATAATAATAGAAAAATGAAAGAGAACTTCAAGGTCAGCGGACGGTATTGTAGCTACCTCGTAGTCTCCCAAAAGCTGGTAGCAACGGAACTCTAAATATTACCTCGTCTAGAAGTACCTGAATCTGCACATAAAGTACAGAGTGTAGTATGAGTAGAACCGACCCCATCTACTCAATAAGTACAAAATTAACCTTGGGCTGAAAGTAGTGACGAGCTCAGCAATAACAATCAGATACAAATATCAATAACCAGTAGCAGTTCAAAATATGAAGGAAATAATAGAAATAGATAGAGCAATGATATTATGTTCGGCTTGTTCATATTTTAGAAATTTAGACATGCTTTCCATTTATAGCAGTTAAAGCCCAATACGGATAAAACATTTTATTTATCAGCTAGCATGAGAAAGGTACATCTCTATGCTTACCTGTCAAATATATAGGTTAAATCAACAAATATCATGGTGGATCCATCAAGAATAATCACACTTAGCACTGTACGGGTGCCTGGCATAACTGCCCATCATCAAGCACGTCTATAAAACGATGTGCATGCACATCATTTCTGGCATGTCAGACTCCGGAGGGGCGGATCCTACCCAAGCGCTAATCATAATCATCATATAGCCCAATAGTGAGGCCCCGCGCATGTCTCATCCCAAATTAATAACACTTAGCCCGATATGGGCCTGGCATACGCGTCACCTCAAAATCAGTACCAAATCGGCTTAATGGCCCAAACTCAGTCATTTACCATTCAAGTCTCAAATAAACATATCTCACAATACTCAGTTTAATAGTGTTACATAGAGGAAGCATCAACAATATGCAAGGAATAAAATAAGAAATACTGAGACTGAGATATCGTACACGGATATAGTATCATGACTGAGAACATGGATACAAATAAGGCAAACAGCTCAGAGACAGCAAGATTAGCCCTATTGAGTCTCAAACAAATAGTACATGGCCTAGACATGATTTCTAACATGAATCAGAACTCAAATAAACATACAAGTTTAGAAACACGTATATAATTAGGCATGATGGCCAACCAATCCCATAATAGACTAAAAGTCATCTCAAATAATGAACACACCGGTGCACGTACACACACCCGTCTCCTAGCGCGAACGTCAGCCAGTACCTTTCATATAACGTAGTTCTCAAGGTTAAGTGCCCTCAAATCCAAGTTTAGATATCTTACTTACCTCAAAACGCGCAACTCAATACCCTAAAAAGGCCTTGCCACGCGTATCAGCCTCTAAGCGACTCGAATCTAGTGAAAGCAACTTAATACCATCAATAATAGCTATAGGAAACAATCCCAAATGATAAAGCTAAAGTCTTGAATCAAATATGCAAAGTCAACCCAAAACGTCAACCCCGGACATGCACCCCAAAAGACATAATTCACAAAATCCAAACACCCATTCAATTACAAGTCCAACTATACTAATTTCATCTCACTCTCCAACAAAATAGTCTAAAATCCCCAAATTTCACTTCAACATCACATAAACTAGGCGTAATAATCAATAGGTAATCAAAATTTAACATCAAAAGTGATTAAACTTCACTTACCTCTTAATTGTAGCAAAAAGTCTCCCAAATGTTTCCCTTAGCCGAGCTCACAAATCCAAAATGAGAAAAAAGACTAAATCCCTTGATTTAAAAGACTGCCTAGCGATTCTCGCAACTGCAGTCAATATGGTCGCACCTGCGATATCGCTTTTGCGGTCAAAAGCCTGTTTCTGCGGAAGTCACTTAAGCCCTGACCTTGCGCACCCACACTCCACTTTTTGTGCCTGCAGGACCGGTTTTGTGCTCCATCCTCTGCATCTACGGAAACCCAGCCTCCGACCAAACTCCGCTTCTATGCACACTCGTCCGTATATGCGGAAACTCCTCGCACCTATGCTCCTCCCCAGCTTCAGCCTAGCCCACATCTACGCTCACCAGGCCACTTCTGCGGCGTCGCACCTGTGGCCAAATTCTAACATGTGCGATTTCACCTGACCTGAAACCATCAGGTATTCTTCTAAGTCAAAACATGATCCGTCAACCATCAGAAACAACCCTGAGGACCCCGGGACCACATCCAGACATACCAACAAGTCCTAAAATACGATACGAACGTACTCAAAGCCTCAAAACTCATCAAACAACATCAAAATCATGAATCACACACCAATTTAAGCCTAATGAAAAAAATGAACTTCCAACTTCTAAAACTAATGTTAAACCATATCAAATCAACTCCAAATGACCTTAAATTTTGCACACTAGTCCCAAATGACACAACAGACCTATTCCAACTCCCAAAATAAAAATCCGAACCCGATATCAACAAAGTCAACTCTCAGTTAAACCTCTCAACCTTCCAAACCATCAATTCTCCAACTTTTGCCAAAAAGCCTCAAACCAACCTACAGACCTCCAAATTAACATTTGGACATACTCCTAAGTCAAAAATCACCATACGAAGCTATTGGAACCATCAAAACTCCATAGTAGAGTCGTCTACACAAAAGTCAAACTTCGGTCAACTCTTTCAACTTAAGCTTTTAACCTTAGGACTAAGTGTCCCAATTCATCCCGATACTTCCCCAAAACTAATCCAACCACCTCGGCAAGTCACATAAGTGCAGATGAACATTGAAGAAGTAATAAATAGGGGAACAGGGCTATAATACACAAAATGACCGGCCAAATTGTTACACCAACTCGGAATGACCACAAATTTTGCAGAAAAGTTTCAAATGACAAAACGGACATATTATAAGTCCCGAAACTAAACTCCGAACCCTATAGCCATAAATTCAACATACAGTCAAACTTAAAAAATTTCCAAACCTTAAAATTACCAACTTTCGACAAAACAAGCCAAATAAACCTAGGAACCTCCGAATTCAATTTCGGACATACGCCTAAGTCCAAAATTATAATATGAACCTGTTGGAAACATCAAAATACCGTTCCGGGATCTTTTTCATAAAAGTTAATCCTCGGTCAACATTTCCAACTTGGGCTTCTAAACTAAGAACCAATGGATCCAATCATTTCAAATCTTCCCCAAAACAAAACCAACCATTCCCGCAAGCTATAAAACCACAAATACACATATGAGAATCTTAAAAAGGGAAAACGAGACTCAAATACACAAAATAACCAGTCGGGTCGTTACATTCTCCCCATCTTAAACAAACATTCATCCTAGAACGAATATAAAGACATACCTGATGTGCCAAAAAGATGAGATAACGGCTCCGCATATCATGTTCGGTCTCCCAAATTACCTCCTCGACTGGTTAACCTTTCCACTATACCTTTATCGAAGCAATATTCTTTGACCTCAACTTCTGGGCCTGCCTGTGCAAAATAGCCACCAGCTCCTCAACATAGGTCAAATCCTTGTCCAATTGCACTGAGCTAAAATCTATACATATGACGGATCACCATAATACTTCTGAAGCATGAAAACATGGAACACCGAGTGAACTGTCACGCCCCGAACCTAGGAGCGAGACAAGCACCCCGTGCCTCACCTAACCTGGCGTACCAAATTGCGACTAAGGGACTCTGAACACATAATGTCATACTTTGGCCATGGGGCCACCTTGCAAGACAATTTGCGAAGCAAAATATAAAACTGAATGGAAACTAGCACTAACTAAATATCAATATAAAGCTAGGCCGACAAGGCCGTCATAGCTACTACAGCTGACAAACCACCAATTTATACAAACCCAACATAATGCACTAACCAACAGGATATGCCTACAAGCCTCTACTGATAGATGTACTGTGATCGGAACAGGGCCCCGACCTACCCATAACATATATACAGATATACATAAGATGTACACAAAACTCTAGTCCTGGCAACTCCGAAAGACGTGGAGCTTACCGATCAGGCGGAACTCGGAAAACACCTACTGAGGAGGTCTACCCGTCTGTCTGTCTGAACCTGCACGCATGAAATGCAGCGCCCCCAAAAAAGGGACGTCAGTACGAAATAATGTACCGAGTATGTAAGGCAATAAAATAACTGAAATCTGAAACTGAACTGATAATATGATAACTGAAATTAACTGGGAGTCAAAGATGATCTGGAGATATACTTACCTGCTGATACTGACTCAACTCCTTCAATATAGTAAGTAAAATAATTGTACGGCCTTATAAGGCTCGGTATATATAACTGCTCTGCCATAGTAGGCTCGCTTATAGGCGCTCGGCCATACTAGGCTATGTATCTCGACCATGCTGGGCTCGCTCATAGGCGCTCGGCCACAGTAGGCTCGGTATATAACTTTCCATCTGATCAGTGGTTGCCCAATAGGGGCCTGCCCATCGATTATAGCTCGATGGTAATGAAAATACTGTAATACTGTATATATAGGCTTGCTGCTCTCTTGACTGAAAGAAGACAATACTAAAATTGAATATAGAGTCTCGATAAGGAATAATATTGTAACTTATGAGACTAGAATAGTGTGAATAAATTCATGAATATGAACTTCTCTTTTTGTCTCATTACTAACACATGTAGCTACGAGATCATGCCAAAATGAAGGAAGGCTTAGCCTTAACATACCTTATCACAATCTTTTCAATCACCAAGTTGAACTCACCTCTTCGCACCTTAATCTACAAGAATGATAATAATACTATCGTTAAGTTATGAAAGGTACAACTATCGCACAACGAACGACAAACCTATTTTGTATTAAAACGGGCAGCATCTCCCCTATAATATGCCCTTCCTCCAACTTCAAGATAACACCAACAATACAAGGACAGAATAATAACAACATATATACATCATTTTCCAGCCCTATATACACCATCAAATACTACAAAACAGCCCAACACACCCCAATCTCTTCGTACACAAAACGACCACCGTAGTAGTGTCAAACGATCCGAAAATGTTATGACGAACGACCAGCCAACCACCCTACATTTATATGGTGTTTATAAACCCCCTTCCTCCTCCAAAACTCCACAAAATAGTAATAAAACACGCAGCCCAACAGCAACACAAAACAGTCCACAAAACAGTCCGCTACAAGTGAATAACTCGAACTCACGGCTTCCGATCACCATCCCGTGAGTTCTTACAAGTATAGAACGACTTACCATGAATTTACAGAAGAAAAAATGGATGAAAGAGAGCAGTAAACTCACCTTATTTGTTGGATAACTCAGCTCCTATCTTGGTTCTTCAAACTCTAAGTTTTACCTCCAATTGGAACTTGAAAGGGAGAGAAAATCAATTAGGGTTTGTGGGAAATTTTTGGGAGGATTCTTTGCAGAGCTTATGTCTGGTTATTATGCTCTATTTTAAGTCTAATATATGAAGAAAATAGGCCCTTAAAAGGCCTCTTTGGACGACCCGAAATGGCCCATTTTTGGGCTTTCATTTAAGCAAGTAGGTGACACACCTACTTGTCACCTAGCAGCTTGCGCAGTATCGCAAAAATGCACATATCTCTCTACTCCGATGTCGTATTGACAAATGGTTTAATGCGTTGGAAAATAGACTCATAGATCTTTAATTTGATGGGTGGAACACACCATAACTCTAAGTATATTGGGAGAAAATTGCAGTTACATTTGACCCAAAGTTTCAGTAAAACTTATGAATGTAACTTGTGATGACTTTCATCGACTTTTGTTCCACAACTCGCTTGACTTAAAAACATAACACACGGATGTAATACGACTAATATAAATCATAACATAATCTCTTTATCATGTTAATCACCCTAGTCTCACCCCAAAGGTACATGTTATAACATTCCCAACTTGTCGACTTTCGATGAAACATTGTTTTATTTAATTGCTTTAGCTTCTGAACTGTCCAACCCTCTTTGTACTTGTTGTTCATGATCTTCAATATTTGTAACCTCAGAGGTAACATGATTAACTTACTTTATATACTTTTAAATATTATCTCATTTTTTTGTCCTACATTAGTTTACTTACGACGCATTTTTACATACGAAAATATAGGGTGTAACATCACTCCCCCTTGGGAACATTCGTCCTCGAATGTTTACTCTTGGAGACTTTGGAAACTTTTTCCAGAGTATCCTTCGTACACTAGGTTAAAACCAACCTGCACGTAGCCAGAAACATACTATGCATGCCACACATGGCCAATCTTTATAAATAGCAGCAATTTGCCTCTGACATAATCCTGTCTCGTAGCCCTGCTACATCTGGAACACACAAACGACCCTTGTATCTGAGAACCCCATCTCCCTTGAGCTCTAACAATGGCTTCTTCTGCTGCGGAACTCGCTCTCTCAACTCGACCAACTCTGGGTCCTCGTACTGCCTTTCCTTGACTTCAGCTATGAGGGATGATTTTGCAGTGTTTTGGATTACAACTCCACCATCCTCAGAATCTACTAACCGAACCCCCAACAAAGCCAATTGATGAATCTCTCTAGTTAATTGTCTTTTCTTGGGCTCTACATGTGCTAAGCTACCCATAGATCGGCGACTTAAGGCATCTGCTACAACATTAGCTTTCCCTGGATGGTAGAGAATGTTAACATCGTAATCTTTCAATAACTCAAGCCATCGCCTCTGTCGCAAATTCAACTCTTTCTGCTTGAAAATATATTGTAGGCTTTTATGATCAGTAAATATATCAACATGAACACCATATAAATAATGCCGCCATATCTTAAGTGCATGGACAACCGCAGCTAACTCGAGGTCGTGGGTCGGATAATTCCTCTCGTGCTTCCTCAACTGCCTTGAAGCATATGCAATTACCTTCCCATGTTGCATCAGGACACATCCTAACCCGACACCTGATGCATCACAATACACGGCATAACCCTCTAGACCCTCTGGAAGTGTTAGAACTGGAGCTGAGGTCAACCTGTTCTTAAGCTCTTGGAAACTCCGCTCACAAGCCTCTGTCCATTGAAACTTAGTTTCTTTCTGTGTCAACTTCGTCAATGGTGCCGAAAGGGAAGAAAAACCCTCTACGAACCTCCAATAGTATCCTGCTAAGCCTAGAAAGCTACGAACCTCTGTCGGAGTGGTAGGTCTAGGCCAAGATTTCACGGCCTCAATCTTCTGAGTGTCCACCTTTATCCCTTCATCTGATACAATATGCCCCAAGAATGCTACAGACTTCAACCAGAACTCACATTTAGAAAACTTAGCATACAACTTACGATCACGGAGGGTTTGGAGTACCGCTCGCAGGTGGTCCGCATGCTCATCCTCTGAACGGGAATAAACCAGAATATCATCAATAAATACTATCACGAACAGATCTAAAAATGGCCGGAATAGGCTATTCATCAAGTCCATAAATACAGCGGGTGCATTAGTCAACCCGAAGGACATGACAAGGAACTCGAAGTGGCCATATCAGGTCCTGAAGGCTGTCTTCGGAATATCTTTTTCCCGAACTCTGACCTGGTGGTACCCCGACCTCAAATCAATCTTGGAAAAGCATCTAGCTCCCTGCAACTGATCAAACAAGTCATCGATCCTTGGAAGTGGATACTTATTCTTAATAGTTACCTTGTTCAACTGCCTATAATCGATACACATCCTCAGCGAGCCGTCTTTCTTCTGCACAAATAGTACCGGTGCACCCCAAGGTGAGGTACTGGGCCTAATGTAACCTTTCTCCAGCAAATCTTTTAACTGCTCCTTCAACTCCTTCAATTCGGCAGGTGCCATTCTATACGGAGGGACGGATATTGGTTGAGTTCCTGGAAGCAAATCGATGCTAAAATCAATCTCTCGCTCTGGAGGAATACCTGGAAGCTCATCTGGAAACACATCTGCATACTCTTTGACTATGGGAATAGACTGAAGTGTAGGTATCTCAGCATCTGCATCTCTAACTCGCACAATATGATAAATGCACCCTTTTGCGATCATTTTCCTCGCCTTCAGATAGGAAATAAACCTACCTCTGGGTGTTGGTGTATTACCTACCCATTCAAGGACTGGCTCACCCGGAAAATGAAATTTGGCTACCTTTGCTCGGCAATCAACTGTGGCATAGCAAGCTGCCAACCAGTCCATGCCCATGATAGCATCAAAGTCCATCATCTCTAGCTCAACTAGGTCAGCTGAGGTCTGACGACTACAAATTGTCACCGTACAACCTCGGTAAACCCGTCTAGCAATAATCGATTCTCCGACCGGTGTAGATACCGCAAAAGGATCACTTAGTATTTCAGGCACTATACCAAACTTCCTCGCGACAAATGGGGTAATATACGATAAAGTAGATCCTGGGTCTATCAAAGCATAAGCATCGTGAGAGAAAATGGTTAATATACCTGTCACAACGTCTGGTGAAGACTCCTGGTCCTGTCGACCCGCTAAAGCATAGATACGGTTCTGATTACCACTTGAACTGGAACCTCTACCTCTGCCTCGACCTCTACCAGCCGAAGACTGAGACTCACGCCTTGAAGGATGCACGGACATAGACGATCCTGTTGCTGAACTCGCTGGTTGTGCCATTCCCCCAGAATCTCTATTTGGGCAATCTCGCATCATATGCCCCGGACGCCCACATGTATAACAAGCATCAGAACCTGCTCGGCATTGACCCAAGTGTCCTCTACCACAGATGTCACACCGCGGAGGAAATGACCATGTCTGCGCAGAACCTCGTTGTCGCTGCAAACCCGACGCCCGTGAGCTCTCACCTGGTCCTGACTGAGTATAGCGGTCATACCCGTAACCCTGTAACTGAGGTGGCGGAGGCCTAGGTGGCCGTCCGAAGTACTGGGTCCTATAACTACCCTGAGATTGCTCCTGAGACCTGGGAAATCTCATCCTCTTACGTTGCCCTTGCTCAGCCCTCTCTGTACCCTGCTGCCGACGCCTACCCCTTTCTATATTCTGGGCGAATGCCTGAATCCGGGAGATATCCATACTATCCTGCAATGCAGCGGTGGCACATGCCTCGGTTAACTCTGGGGCTAACCCTGCTATAAACCTGTGAATCCTGTCCCGCATAGTAGAAACTATGGATGGTGCATATCTGGCCAATGAGTCAAAACGGAGACTATACTCTCGAACACTCATATTACCCTGCTTGAGGGCTAGAAACTGATCGACTCGAGCCTGTCGGATCTCCCGCGGTAAGTACTGGTCAAGGAAAGCATCTGAAAAATTCTCCCAAATAGCTGGAGGTGTATCACGTCCCCTGGACCTCTCCCATCCCTCATACCAAAGGATGGCTATATCTCGGAGTCGAAAAGCTGCTAGCTCAACTGCCTCTTTCTACGTGGCATGCATAACACGAAAGATCCTGTGAAGCTGATCTATGAAATCCTGCGGGTCCTCCCTCTGATCTGTCCCCGTGAACTCTGGGGGACTCAAAGCAATAAACTCTCGGACCCTTGAACTCCCAGACCCCTCAGAAGTTCCTGCACTAGCTGATGCCCTAGCATGTTGCTGGGTAGCTACCAACTGTGTCAACAAATGCACCGCACTCCTTAAGTCCTGATCTGATGGAAGTGGAGGGGGAACTGGATGTGCGGTTTCCCTAGGAATCTCCGTAGTTGGTGGAGGAGCCGGTAATGGCTGAGTAGGGGTCTCCCTTGAGCCTCAGACTGGGCCCCATCTACTGGGGGTACCCTGTTGGTCCCCTCACCTACTACTGTATCTCTCCTCTGGCTAGCCGTAGTCTTCCTAGTCACCGTCATCTATGCATGCAAACACCAACATATAAGTTTAATTCAAATTTCCTATAACTCAGTTCTATAGCACGATTTAGATTTCAAAGAAGTGTAACCAACTCCTAAATGCCCTGTAGTTCCTTGCTTATATAATGTGGTGCACAACACATCTATAAACAAGACCCTACTAGACACGGCTTGTAGACTCCCTAGGACAGAACTGCTCTGATACCAAGTTTGTCACGCCCTGAACCTAGGAGCGAGACAAGCACCCCGTGCCTCACCTAACCTGGCGTACCAAATTGCGACTAAGGGACTCTGAACACATAATGTCATACTTTGGCCATGGGGCCACCTTGCAAGACAATTTGCGAAGCAAAATATAAAACTGAATGGAAACTAGCACTAACTAAATATCAATATAAAGCTAGGCCGACAAGGCCGTCATAGCTACTACAGCTGACAAACCACCAATTTATACAAACCCAACATAATGCACTAACCAACAGGATATGCCTACAAGCCTCTACTGATAGATGTACTGTGATCGGAACAGGGCCCCGACCTACCCATAACATATATACAGATATACATAAGATGTACACAAAACTCTAGTCCTGGCAACTCCGAAAGACGTGGAGCTTACCGATCAGGCGGAACTCGGAAAATACCTACTGAGGAGGTCTACCCGTCTGTCTGTCTGAACCTGCACGCATGAAATGCAGCGCCCCCAAAAAGGGACGTCAGTACGAAATAATGTACCGAGTATGTAAGGCAATAAAATAACTGAAATCTGAAACTGAACTGATAATATGATAACTGAAATTAACTGGGAGTCAAAGATGATCTGGAGATATACTTACCTGCTGATACTGACTCAACTCCTTCAATATAGTAAGTAAAATAATTGTACGGCCTTATAAGGCTCGGTATATATAACTGCTCTGCCATAGTAGGCTCGCTTATAGGCGCTCGGCCATACTAGGCTATGTATCTCGACCATGCTGGGCTCGCTCATAGGCGCTCGGCCACAGTAGGCTCGGTATATAACTTTCCATCTGATCAGTGGTTGCCCAATAGGGGCCTGCCCATCGATTATAGCTCGATGGTAATGAAAATACTGTAATACTGTATATATAGGCTTGCTGCTCTCTTGACTGAAAGAAGACAATACTAAAATTGAATATAGAGTCTCGATAAGGAATAATATTGTAACTTATGAGACTAGAATAGTGTGAATAAATTCATGAATATGAACTTCTCTTTTTGTCTCATTACTAACACGTAGCTACGAGATCATGCCAAAATGAAGGAAGGCTTAGCCTTAACATACCTTATCACAATCTTTTCAATCACCAAGTTGAACTCACCTCTTCGCACCTTAATCTACAAGAATGATAATAATACTATCGTTAAGTTACGAAAGGTACAACTATCGCACAACGAACGACAAACCTATTTTGTATTAAAACGGGCAGCATCTCCCCTATAATATGCCCTTCCTCCAACTTCAAGATAACACCAACAATACAAGGACAGAATAATAACAACATATATACATCATTTTCCAGCCCTATATACACCATCAAATACTACAAAACAGCCCAACACACCCCAATCTCTTCGTACACAAAACGACCACCGTAGTAGTGTCAAACGATCCGAAAATGTTATGACGAACGACCAGCCAACCACCCTACATTTATATGGTGTTTATAAACCCCCTTCCTCCTCCAAAACTCCACAAAATAGTAATAAAACACGCAGCCCAACAGCAACACAAAACAGTCCACAAAATAGTCCGCTACAAGTGAATAACTCGAACTCACGGCTTCCGATCACCATCCCGTGAGTTCTTACAAGTATAGAACGACTTACCATGAATTTACAGAAGAAAAAATGGATGAAATAGAGCAGTAAACTCACCTTATTTGTTGGATAACTCAGCTCCTATCTTGGTTCTTCAAACTCTAAGTTTTACCTCCAATTGGAACTTGAAAGGGAGAGAAAATCAATTAGGGTTTGTGGGAAATTTTTGGGAGGATTCTTTGCAGAGCTTATGTCTGGTTATTATGCTCTATTTTGAGTCTAATATATGAAGAAAATAGGCCCTTAAAAGGCCTCTTTGGACGACCCGAAATGGCCCATTTTTGGGCTTTCATTTAAGCAAGTAGGTGACACACCTACTTGTCACCTAGCAGCTTGCGCAGTATCGCAAAAATGCACATATCTCTCTACTCCGATGTCGTATTTACAAATGGTTTAATGCGTTGGAAAATAGACTCATAGATATTTAATTTGATGGGTGGAACACACCATAACTCTAAGTATATTGGGAGAAAATTGCAGTTACATTTGACCCAAAGTTTCAGTAAAACTTATGAATGTAACTTGTGATGACTTTCATCGACTTTTGTTCCACAACTCGCTTGACTTAAAAACATAACACACGGATGTAATACGACTAATATAAATCATAACATAATCTCTTTATCATGTTAATCACCCTAGTCTCACCCCAAAGGTACATGTTATAACATTCCCAACTTGTCGACTTTCGATGAAACATTGTTTTATTTAATTGCTTTAGCTTCTGAACTGTCCAACCCTCTTTGTACTTGTTGTTCATGATCTTCAATATTTGTAACCTCAGAGGTAACATGATTAACTTACTTTATATACTTTTAAATATTATCTAATTTTTTTGTCCTACATTAGTTTACTTACGACGCATTTTTACATACGAAAATATAGGGTGTAACATGA
Source organism: Nicotiana tomentosiformis (assembly GCF_000390325.3). Lineage (NCBI taxonomy): Eukaryota > Viridiplantae > Streptophyta > Magnoliopsida > Solanales > Solanaceae > Nicotiana > Nicotiana tomentosiformis. The sequence continues at coordinate 160,533,577 of NC_090813.1, read as the reverse complement.
ACTCCCGATAAACTAGGTGGAAATGCATGTATGTAGGACACCTCACCCACTCTCTCAATAATCTCTAAAGGATCAATATACCGAGGGCTCAACTTGCCCTTATTCCCGAACCTCATCACACCCTTCATAGGTGAAACTCTAAGTAGCCCTCTCACCCACCATGAATGCCATATCACGAGCCCAACCAGATTAGTGCCTAACAACCAAGACTCTCCAAGCTCAAACCAACCAACCGGAGAATCATATCGCCTCCCATACAAGGCCTCGTAAGGAGCCATCTAGATGCTCGACTGATAGTTATTGTTGTAAGCAAACTCTGCGAGCGGTAGAAATTGATCCCATGAAACCCCAAAATCAATAACACAGGCACGTAACATGTCCTCCAATATATTAATAGTGGGCTCGGACTATCAGTCCATCAGTGGATAAAATGTTATATTCAGCTCGACCTGTGTGCCCAACTCATGCTGCATGACTCTTTAAAAATGTGATGTGAACTGCCTTCCTCGATTCGAGGTGATAGACACCGGTACACCATGAAGGCAAACAATGTCCCGAATATAAAATTTATCTAGTTGCTCTAAAGAGTAGGTAGTCATGACTGGAATGAAGTGTGCAGACTTGGTCAGTCAGTCCACAATAACCCACACAATGTCGAATCTCCTCAAGGTCCGTGGAAGTCCAACTATAAAATCCATGGTGATACGCTCCCACTTCTACTCTGGAATATCAAGTCTCTAAAGTAAACCACCCGGTCTCTGATGCGCGTACTTCACCTACTGGACAGCTCAAAGACTGATCCACATACTCCACAATATTTATCTTCATTGTAGTGCTGCCTCAAGTCCTAGTACATCTTTGCGGCACCCGAATAAATGGAATACCGTGAACTATGGGCCTCTTCAAAAATTAACTCATGCAACCCATCCACATTGGGCACACAAATCTAACCTTGCATCCTCAACACCCCATCATCACCAATAGCCACCTCCTTGGCATCACCGTGCTACACCATGTCCTTCAGGACAAGCAAGTGGGCATCATTATACTGATGTGCCCTGATGCGCTCAAACAAAGAAGACCCTGAATCCACTCAAGCAAGAACCCAGCTAGGTTCCAAAACATCCAACCTCACAAACCTATTGGCCAAAGCCTGAACATCCAAAGCTAACAGTCTCTCCCCAACTAGAATAAAAGCAAGACTATCTATTCTCTCTGCCTTCCTACTCAAAGCATCGACCACCATATTGGCCTTCCCATAATAATAAAGAATGTTGATATCATAGTCCTTTTTTAGCTCCAACCACCTTTGTTGCCTCAAGTTCAGATCCACAAGTATTAAAGGAATGGACATAGGAAAGGGCGCATCATGACATCGTAAGGTGTATCGCCCGAATGAATATTTGGTACTAGAAATGTTAGAAAAAGTGTTTGAAGTGGACGAACAATCAGCATACGTAATCAAGTTTCATGACATCATGTCTTTCTACCCAGCACACTAGAAACCGCTTTCAAGCAGTGCTAGAAACCGCTTTGCTTGAATAAGTGTTGTAGACTCATGTGATCCGTGAACACCTCACATGACACGTCGTAAGGATAGTGCCTCCAAATCTTTAGTGCGTGAACAATGTCTGCCAACTCTAAGTCATGCACTGGGTAGTTATTCTCATAGGGCTTCAACTGACGCAAAGAATAAACAATCACTCTATCATTCTGCGTCAACACACACCCAATGTCAATCCCCAAAGAGTCACAATAAATTGTATAAGAACCTGATGATAAGGGCAAAACCAGAACTGGAGCTATACTCAAGGCAGTCTTGAGCTTCTGAAAGCTCTACTCACACTCGTCAGACCACCTGAATAAGGCACCCTTCTGAGTCAATCTAGTCAAAAGAGCCCGATGGATGAAAACCCCTCCACAAAATGGCGATAATACCCAGCCAAGCATAGAAAACTCTGGATCTCAGTAGAAGAAGACGGTTTGGGCCAACTCTGAACTGCCTCAACTTCTTCGAATCTACCTTAATCCTCTCACTGGACACCACATGGTCCAAAAATGCCACTGAATCAAGTCAAAACTCACACTTGAAGAATTTAGCATATAGCTTCTTCTCCATCAAATTCTGGAGCATGATCCTCAAGTGCTGCTCATGATCCTCCTGGTTGCGAGAATACACCAATATATTGTCAATGAACATGATGATGAAGGAATCAAGATACTGCTGAAATACACCGTTCATCAAGTGCATAAATGTTGCTATGGCATTGGTCAGCCAAATAACATCACCAAAAACTCATAATGACCATAGCGAGTCCTGAAAGCCATTTTTGGAATATCTGAATCCCGGATCTTCAACTGATGGTTCCCCGATGTCAAGTCAATCTTCAAAACTACCCGAGCACCCAAATGCTGATCAAACAAATCATCAATATGTTGTAGTGGGTACTTGTTCTTGACTGTAACCTTGTTCAGCTGCCTGTAGTCAATACACATCCTCATAGAGCCATCTTTCTTCTTCACAAATAAAACTGGAGCACCCCAAGGCGAAGCACTCGGTCGGATGAAACCCTTATCAAGCAACTCCTGAAGTTTTTCCTTTAACACCTTAGTGCCATGCGATATGGTGGAATAGAGATAGGCTTAGTTCCCGACACCAAGTCACTACCAAAATCAATATCCCTATCGGGAGGCATGCCCGGTAGGTCTGCTAGAAATACATCTGGAAAATCTTTCACTACCGGAACTAACTCAACGGTAGGAGTATTATCACTGACATCTCTTATAAAGGCTAAGTACGTCAGGCACCCCTTCTCAACCATCTGTTGTGCCTTCAGGAAAGACGCCCCCTACTTGGAACATGGACCAACAAACTCCAACCGCGGCAACCACGGCTAGCCAATGTCATGGCCTTGGTGTGACAATCAAGAATAGTGTGATATGGAGACAACCAGTTCATACCCAAAATCACATCAAAGTCCACCATATTGAGTAACAGAATGTCAACCCTGGTCTCAAAACCCCGATAGTGACCAAACACGACCGATAGACATAGTCTACCATAATAGAATCCCCAACAGGCGTAGACACATAAACAAGGGTACTCAAAGAATCACGGCTTATATCCAAATATGAAGCAAAGTAAGATGACACATATAGTATGTGGAACCCAGATGAAATAAAATGGATGCATCCCTATGACAGACCAGAACAATACTTGTGATAATGCATCTGACGCAACAGCCTCAGTCCTACCCGAAAAAGAAGAACAATAGGCCTGGCCTACCCCTCTAGGATGCCGTTTACCCGTCTGTCCTCCACCCCTAGATGTTTGTGCAGATGGAGTAGCAACTGGAGCAACAACCATAGCCTATGAACCCTGAGGAGGTGCACCCTTCCTATGTCATGTCTCGACCTCGGGGAGCGCGATCGGCGTTCAACCGAGATAATCCGGTCAAGCAAGCCTGCTAGATACTTTCTACCCGACCTTGACCATGAATATAGTGGAGATGAATTCCATTATTTAAACATTAAGAGGATTTCATAATCAACACTAATTCCATTACCATTAGTTGCTTCATTTATAATTCCCAAAATATATTACCCATTCATAGTTTGAAGTGCAACATGTGGTACAAATACAATATTTCTAGTTTTGACTTTCCTAATACCAATGTACAACCCATAACATGTCTACGGAGCCTCTAAGTATAACAAAAGAGTAGTATGGAAGTGTAGGCGACAAGGCCCCGGTTATACCTCAAAACTCAAAGTACAACACCAAATGACATCAGGCCCAGAACAGAGTACGGCTCACCAAAATATTCTGAATAGAGAGTAACTACTAACAAGGACCAAATCTTCCCACTGACGAACCACCTATATCCATTGAAGATGCAGCGCCCCTGGAAAAAGGGACGTTAGTACCTATGGAATAGTACTAGTATGTGAAGCAAAATATCCTCTTCCGGAAGAGAATACCAATATAAGAAGGGGAAAACCATGAAGTAGCAAGTAACAACCAATGATATCCAAATGCCAAGTTGAAACATAATAATTTTTCAAAATACGAAAATAATATTATTTTTGCATGGGAGATCTTTAGTACCAATACATCATCGTGTTTTTAGCACGGAGTCCGATCTTGACCCGATCTGCTAAGCCGTCTCATCAGAGACATCCAATCACATCACAGTCACCACCATGTGCACGACATTGCATCAGATCTCGACCCGATCGGCTAGGCCGTCTCACCACAATGCCGTGTGGATCGACATCACCCTCTACTAGCAATTATCTCATCCCAAATAAGGGAAATAATCTCATCACATCAATCTCATCCCAATTAAGGGGAATAATTCCATCATATCAATATGGGGATTTATCCCCCAATCACTCTAACACAGGCACGTGTAGTTTCGGGGTTAGGTTGTTTCAACCTACCCTTCCTCGGTGACTACTGATACTCCCAAAAATATTTTTTGCTTTGCACACAAAGGAAACAAAAATGCAAATACATTAACCTATTAACCTTTCACATCATATATAGCTTCATTAGTACTTTCAACCACTTACAACATCATTATTTCATTGGCTCTCTTGGCCATACATATGATTCTTCATTCATGGCATGGTGGTCGTATCTAATATTCCACACTTTCATTTTTTTTTACTTTCGTGGGTCATCATCATAAACATCAACATATAGAATATTCTGAAAATCATAACTCTAAGTTCATTAGTAATGAAGGCTTTAAACACAATGGATTTCTTTCCACGAAAATGGAGCAATATGATTAGCAATCGAAGCACAAGTTAAAATCATAAACGAGAGACACACCATTTATTATTGACATACTCTTCCCCAAAAGGGAAATACATAATTTCAATTCATGAATATGTAAGAAATCAAAACACATTGGAAATACTTACAAAGCATAGCATGGTGATTTACGGATGAAACAGTGGTTCAACTCATAGGCATTAGTTTAAAACAACCACATTTGAACATGACCAGAGCAGATAAGCTTTTAGGCAAATCTATTTTCGGAGTCAATTTGGAATAGTTGACTCAAGGCTCATTTCATAATTATTCACACATCATTTCATTTTATTGGCACCATTGGCCACAAGTATAACTTTCATTCTTGGCACTGTGGCCACACTTTATATCTCCAACTCACTTCTTTCACTTTCAAGCATCTTTATAGATTATCAACAAAAAGAGCATTTGAAATCAAGGCCTTAAGTACATATATGAGCAATAGAAGTTTTAGGCACATTGAGTATTATTTCCAAGTTAAGCATACTGAACTTTCATTTGAAACATGAATTGAAGTTATAACGCTTTAACACATAAACAATACTTGAACACATTCCCGAAGGAGATCGTGATGAGATAGGAGTAATTGGAACACGTTTTGAGTACATACATCTTTCGACACTTTGCTTACTCAGGATAATCAAATTTATTAGGAACAACTCGAAACATGGGAATTAGGAACCTGGGCCAACCACACTTGAAACTTACGGGAACATCGTGGAACTCAATTCTAAGAGAGAAGTTTTAGCCAAAATACCTTGCTTGAGCTTTCTTTAGATTACTACAACACCCCAACACTTCCAGCGATATCAATCTGTAGGAAGATAACGAAAATCAGATAATAATAAGAAGGATTCTCATGACATAAGTCTCTTGAAAATTTTGTCAAACACCTATTAAACAAAATTAACTACAAAGCTCTACAATGGTAATCTCTTCCTCCCTCAACCAATTTCAACAAGAACTACCCAAAATAGTTCAACAATCCCGCATACTACCTCCTATTGGCATATGAATGACCTATCTCCAACCCCACAACATACTTAAACCCATCACCTCTTGCATGAAAGCTTAGGAGAAGGACTTACCCGGATAGATGATGGTCTAGTGAATGCTTCCCTTGAATCTTTAAGATTGGGGCAAGGATTGATGATTAGAATGACAAGATCTTCTCCCTCTCTCTTAGATACTCTCACTTCTCTCTGAAACATCAATTATTTGCTTCAAAATGAGCCTCAAAGGCTATTAATCAAAATGGGGGTCGGGTAAGAAAATTTCCTAAAATAACACCCAATATCAATTATGTGGTGCAATTCCGTGGTAGCAGAACAGATATGTGGCCGGCAGAATGGCCACAAAATGGTATGTAAATTCTGCCATTCCATTTCGCGGTAGCAGAATGGTTATGCAGCCAGCAGAATGGGCACAAAATAGTTTTCAAATTCTGGGTTGGGTTGGGTCAACTCCGCGATGCAATTTCACGACAGCATAATGGTTATATGACCAGCAGAATGGCCACAAAATGGTTTTCTAATTTGAATTGCTTCTGATTCATTATGTGGTGATTCTGTGGTCAGCGGAACAGATCCGCTATAGCATACTGGACCACAGAATTGTCGTTTTCTACAAATTCTTCTACCAACTCCACGATGCATTGCACAATCAAAATAATCCGGTTTGTGGCACATTAGCTTACCTTGGCACCATAAAAACTTAATTTCTTGGTGAACTTTTATCGGGCCTTACATCATCCCCCACTTAGGATCATTCGTCCTCGAATGAGGAGTAGAGTCTGCCCTAAACACCTAACATAACACATCTCTTCTTTCACACATCTCAAGCCCCCAAATTTTGGCTAACTCCCAAATTTTTCAGAAATGTTTGTAGAGTCTCCCCTGTAACTGGGCCTATCCACCTACCAGAGAATCACCAAAACCACTCCTAACAACACATCTACAACTCAACAAAGCATCACAATATATCCATAACACAAATCTCAACATCACCGGCATTACATTAACAAAAGTGGCATCTGACATGAACTGTACATATTTGAATCATAACACATAGAAAGTACCTTTCAAACCACATCCATTTGGCTATACACATAAGTGAGAATATTTTCTTTCCACAACACCCTCGGGCTTCGAGATGACCTCCTCGACTCATAGACTTCGCTGTAGCACCTGAACAGAGGAAATCCCAACTTCCAGACTTATCTATCAAAGATTACAATTAGGTACCCCTCATAAGCAAATTACCCATTAAGTTCACCTTCAATAGTTTCCACCGGAATGACAGATAAGGGATTTCCAGCTACCTTGTTTGACGTAGACACAGGAAACACTGGTGCATGGAGAACAACGATGGGGAAACATCACATTCATAGTTTGACCTACTTCCTTCAAGATTCCATAAGGCCTACTGTGACTACACCTAATTTACCTTTATTAACAATTCACATAATATCTTCATGGAGAAAATCTTGAGAATATCTCGTTCACTTTCTTCAACTCTATATTTCTATGCCGAACACCTAAACTAAACCTTTGGTGACCTTCATTAATTATTCACCTTCAACCCCCATAGGTTTACTATAAATAAGAACAACGAGGTTTCGAGTTTGAGCTGGAATTATTCAAGAATCTATCAAGGTGTTGAGCAGGGCATTTCAAAAGGTTATATCCTAAGAGATATGAAGGTTACTACTAATAGCACTGGCATGGTTAATCATTGTGATGACATCATCAATTTGACAAATGAGGCATAGAGTTGCCTAGTAGGCGTTGATAATGTGGGAACCATGTACATGATCTTAAGATGTAAAAGAAGTGAGTCGTTTCAGACATGTGATATATGGGAGGCATGATCGGGAGGATAAAGACGTTAGCATAAGTTATTCTAGGAAGATGATGAGTTATGAAAGGGACAGTAACAAATTCCATATGTGCCTTGTTCGACAATAGTAAGCCTTAAGGAAAAATAGCCAAAGTACGTGACACCAGTCACCTCCTGGAGTGTAGGGAAAATAAGTTTAACTCAAAACGAGAAGATTCTCGCACCATGAATGTCATAGGGGTTTCAAAATACATGAAGTTGCATTACGCTCTTAACAGTATTTGACACAAGGAATCTATGCCACAAGCCCACGAGGTTGAAAAAGAGGTTCAAAACTTGTGAGATTATTGTCATTCTGATAGCTTAATCCTTCCCTATAGTTGATCCTATATGAGAGGACTAGAGATACGAAAAATATGTCTTTTAAATCAATATGCTCATGATATGTGCCAGAATCTGAAACATAAACTTGAAGTGGGGAGGGAAAGGTCGAGGTAAGGCTACTTTACTTCAACCATACATGAGTTAAACCATGTAGCTAGGACATCTTAATATTGGGATTAAATCATGCATTGGTTAGAGAGGTTCTAATGGTTAATATGATTCTTCGGGAAGAAAGGCTAACGATAAAACCCTATCCACCTAGGGAGGTGGAGATGCTAAGGAGAGTAAATTCTCCGCACATGGTGATGGCATAGTAAATGATTCTAGAAGCCGAGTGCTTAAAGATAACGGAACCCAAGGATGCACTATAGAATAATCATGGAAAGTTCGTGAACGTTCATAACGTGTTCGCCATGGGTTTTGTGACTTGGAAAGTACCCATATGCTAATGAAGTATGGGACAACATGAGAATCAGACGTGATGCTACGATGACCCCAAAAGTGTGTTTCAACTTAATGGAGAGCCGCTTAAGAATCCTTCGAGAAAGGAAGTGTTAAAGAGATGCATGAAAGGACGTGCTCTCGCTTCATGGTTATCCCAACCAGCGTCGGGAGGCTAGCGCAATGAATTTACCAACTAAGAAACACAGTCAGAACACGTTGTAGAGGTGTACAGAGAAAATGAACAGTTGTTATGAGCTGGACATGTCTTTGCCATATTATCTCTCAAGCTGCAATACCAGGCCACGTCAAGGTAAGCTATAATACTAGGAACAAAGCAAGTTACTTACTGAGGTATGATGTAGGTGGATTGAAAGTCATACTGAGATGGGAAACCAAAAGATCTTCCTATGACGAATTTGTGGAAATCCCAAATTTCAAAGAGACTTTATGCGGACAAGTGACTATTTCATTTGACATGCATATATATGATACGTGGTGAGATATGCTCTTATGTTACTAGGCAGTGAAAAGGTTTCATGATAATGTTCACAAAGGGAGTAAAGTGAATGTTTAAACCATATGAGCCACATACACAGGAGAGAGAGAGAGTGGCTCAAGAAAGATCTCAACACTAGGCTACTTTACATTAGATTCGATGCCATGTAGATAAATATTATGACGGTGCATGCATAAGCACAAGTGAGCAGATGTTATCCATTTGAATCAGAAGGTTCTATAAACAATTCATCAGGTATAGTCCTTTGTTGAGAACTTGGGGAAGCAAGTGGGAAGTATTAACCTAGGATTATAACTCATTTCAAGGAAATCATTATTGAACTCAATTCCTCAAGAGGTTGTACGTAAGAGAATCTTGATAAAGAGGCTTCACGAATAATGAGTCTCGTTCAAAGAGTACATACATATAATGTTTTGTGATTCAGTTTCTTGTTAAGACCATATTTATGTAGGCCCTTCAATGCAGATGTACATATACAAGAAGGAAAATTATGTGGTGTTCATAATGATGTACTAAGGAGTGACTTACTTGGTGATTTTAGGTTGACAGGGCAGTACCTTAACTGATGCCCCTCGACTCCACATCCATAACATACATTGGTGCCATAGTGACATAACCCCAAATCATATCTCCTCACTTCACGCAACAGGGATAAGGTCCACTAAACTTAATCGCCCCACTGACCTGATATTCACCCTTTTTGCATACATCATAAGCATTCCCCCAATCCTTCCTCCAAGCCTTCATGGCGGGAGTCATAATCTTTATACCGGTTTGTTGTGTGGGCCTTTGGAATTTCCCAAGCCTGCCACCCCTAACACGCTCCTGAGCATGCTCACGACACGACGTCATATGTTCCTTCTCGCATATTAGGCAGATCGGGATGGGTGTACCCAACCTAGGGCATTTGTTCTTCTTGTTCCCCCTCTTTCCACAACCATAACATATTTCAAGAGTCATCCAACACAAACCCAAGTGGCGCTTCTTACAAATCAAACAATCTGGCTTATTAGTACCAACAACCCTCTTTCATTTCATAGGTGCCCTCACCACATGATCTGATGGCGTGGTGACATTGATAGGAACAAGGACACTTCCCCTAGCAACTAGTTCTTTCAATCCCTCCTCGCTGCCTTGAACTCGTGGGTTACTGACTTGGAAAAAGAGACATGATGAGTAAATTAGCTTCCTATCTTGAGCTCTACCGCACGATCTGGAGTATCAAAGAAGGGTGACATTCCTAAATACCCAACTAGCATCCTAATTATAGATATGGTCGAAAACACACCAATAAAAAGGACTCTACTAGAAACGGCTCCGAGACATCCTAGGACACTATAATACCTTAGGCTCTGATACCAAGTTTGTCACGCCATGACCTCGAGGAGAGCGGCCGGCGATCAACCGAGATAACCCGGTCAAGCAAGCCTGCTAGATACATTTTACCCGACCTTGCCCATGAATAGAGTGGAGATGTATTCCATTATTTAAACATTGAGAGGATTTCATAATCAACACCAATTCCATTACCATTAGTTTCTTCATTTATAATTCCCAAAATATACTACACATTCATAGTTTGAAGTGGAACATGTGGTACAAATACAACATTTCTAGTTTTGACTTTCCCAATACCAATGTACAACCCACAACATGTCTATGGAGCTCTAAGTACAACAGAAGAGTAGTATGGAAGTGTCGGCGACAAGGCCCCGGCTATACCTCAAAACTCAAAGTACAACACCAAGTGACATCAGGACCGAAACAGGGTAGGGCTCACAAAAACCTGCTGAATAGAGAGTAACTACTAACGAGGACCAAAGCTGCCCGCTGACGAACCACCTGCATCCATTGAATATGCATCGCCCCCGGCAAAAGGGACGTTAGTACATACAAAATAGGACGAGTTTGTGAAGCAAAATATCCTTTTTCGGCACCACCATGTGCGCGGCATCGCGTCTGATCTCGACCCGATCAGCTAGGCCTGTCTCACCACAATGCCGTATGGATTGATATCATCCTCTGCTAGCTATTATCTCATCCTAAATAAAGGGAATAATCTCATCACATCAATCTCATCCCAATTAAGGGAAATAATTTCATCATATCAATACAGGGATTTACCCCTCAATCATTCCTTCACCGGCACATGTAGTTTCGGGGTTAGGTTGTTTCAACCTACCCTTCCTCGGTGTCTAACGATACTCCCAAAAATATTTTTTTCTTTGCACACAAAGGAAACAGAAATACAAATACATTCAACTCATAACCTTTCACACCATATACACCTTCATTAGTACTTTCAACCACTCACAACATCATTATTTCATTGGCTCTCTTGGCCATACATATGATTGTTCATTCATGGCACGGTGGCCGTATCTCATATTTCACACTTTCATTTCTTGACTTTTGTGGGTTATCATTATAAACATCAACATATAGAATATTCTTGAAATCATAACTCTAAGTTTATTAATAATGAAGGCTTTAAACACAACGGATTTCTTTTCACAGAAATGGAGCAAGATGATTAGCAATCGAAGCACAAGTTAAAATCATAAAATAGAGGCACACCATTTAATCTTGACATACTCTTCCCCAAAAGGTCAAAACACAATTTCAATTCATGAATATGTAAGAACTCAAAGCACATTGGAAATACTTACAAAGCATAGCGTGGTGATTTACGACTGAAATAGTGGTTGAAATCATAGGCATTGGTTTGGAACAACCATATTTGAACATGACCTGAGTAAATAGAGATTTTAGGCAAATCTATTTTCAGAGTCAATTTGGAAAAATTAAATCAAGGCTCATTTCATAATTCTTCACACATCATTTCATTCCATTGGCACCATTGGCCACAAGTATAACTTTCATTCTTGGCACAGTGGCCACACTTTATATTTCCAACTCACTTCTTTCACTTTCAAGCATCTTTATAGATTATCAATAATAAGAGAATTTGAAATCAAGGCCTTAAGTATATATATGAGCAATATGAGTTTTAGGTGCATTGAGTGCTTTCCAAGTTAAGCATAATGGACTTTCATTTGAAACATGAATTGAAGTTATAACGCTTTAACACATAAACCATACTTGAACACATTCCCGAAGGAGATCATGATGAGATAGGAGTAATTGGAACACGTTTTGAGTACATACGTCTGTCGACACTTTGCTTACTAGGGATAATTGAATTTATTAGGAACAACTCGAAACATGGGAATTAGGAACCTGGGCCAACCATACTTGAAACTTACGGGACCATCATGGAACTCAATTCTAAGAGAGAAGTTTTAGCCAACATAACTTGCTTGAGCTTTCTTTAGATTACTACAATGCCCCAACACTTCAAACGATATCAATCTGTAGGAAGATAGTGAAAATAGGATAATAATTAGGAGGATTCTCATGACATAAGTCTCTTGGGAATTTTGTCAAACACTTATTATGCAAAATTGACTACAAAGCTCTACAATGGTAATCCCTTCCTCCCTCAACCAATTTCAACAAGAACTACCCAAAATAATTCAACAATCCCACATACTACCTCCTATTGGAACATACATGGCCTATCCCCAACCCCACAACATACTTAAAGCCATAACCTCTTGCATGAAAGCTTAGGAAAAGGACTTACCTGGATAGATAATGGTCTAGAGAATGATTCCCTTGAATCTTCAAGATTGGGGCAAGGATTGATGATTAGAATGGCTAGGTATTCTCCCTCTCTCGCTAAGATACTCTCACTTCTCTCTAAAATATCATATATTTGCTTCAAAATGAGCCCCAAAGGCTATTAATCAAAATGGGGACGGGTAAGAAAATTTCCAAAAATAACCCCCAATGTCAATTATGTGGTGCAATTCCGTGGTAGCAGAACATATATGTGGCCAGTAGAATGGCCACAAAATGGTATGTCAATTCCGCGATGCCATTTCGTGGTAGTAGAATGGTTATGCGGCCAACAAAATGGTTATGCGGCCAGCATAATGGCCACAAGATGATTTTCAAATTCTGTGTTGGGTCTGGTCAACTCCACGATGCAATTTCGCGACAGCATAATGGTTATGCGGCCAGCAGAATGGCCATAAAATGGTTTTCAAAATTGAATTGCTTCTGATTCATTCTATGGTGATTCTGTTGTTACAACCCAAATTCGCATACCATAGATCATGCCGTAAGTTAGTCGACGTAAATCCAAGAAGAGATTATCTTTGAGATGATAAGAAGTTAATCCTATTGGTCTTAAACGATACAAGGGTGTATAAGAGTGGTTAACAAGTATTTGAAGTTAAATGAATCAAGGATGTTGTAACCCGTATTTTCGGGTAACACTAGAGGTGATTAATTGTCCCAAGAGGTCTTGTTTTAATGTATTTGAATCATATAATATCCGCATCATAAGTCTTGAAGTCAAGCGAGTTATGAAACAAAAGTCGATAAAAGTTGTTGCAACTTAGGTTTATAATTTTACTTAAACTTTAGGTCAAATGTTACTGCATTTTTCTCCCAATGTGCTTGCAATTATGGGGTGATCTACCTATCCAATTGAAGATCTATGAGTCTAGTTACCAACGCATTAAACCGTTCGTCGATACGATCTCGGAATATAGAGATATTCGCGTTTTCGCGAGAGTGCACCAAGCTGCTCTCTATGGGGCCCACAAAGGCGGTTTAAGACATATGGACATATATAAGATACCTCAACCCCGTTTTAAGTCATTATTTTTCAGTATATTCAGACCTTATAACCCTAAAAACAGTCTCTCAAGGTTCTCTCATGATCCAAGACCCAAACAAAGGGCAAACAACACAAATCAAATGTCGGGAATCCCGTGGCGCTAGTAAGTTTCTTGTTCTTCTTGTTGTTGCTGATTTTTGTGTTGTTCCAGCTCGTGTGGGAGGTTGTTTTAAGTGTTTTATGTCCTTTAAATACACCTTCAAGTTTTTAATATCAACCCTAGGTGATTTCAAGCCTTCTAAAGTAATTCTAGTGCCGAAAGACCCGAATTAATTGCTAGTTTCACTTCCTTGTTCTTGTGGCAGAATTGAAGGGATATTTCGTGGAAAATTAAGGTCAAATTGGAGTTGTTATTTCTGTTTAAAGTTAAGGAACCTCTTACTCTATATATATTTAAGATTATCCAAGTTGCAGCTAAGTCGTTGAAGCTAGAACTTGTGAAATATATATCGAAAGGCTTGGTAGTAATGTTGTTGGTTGGTGGACTGTTTTGGAAGCTCAATATGATTATTAATGATGTTGTTTGGGCTGTTTGGTGATTGTATTGACTTGTGGGAAGTCATATAAATAGGGGAGGTGCTGTCCATTTCATCGTAAAATAGGTTGTGGTCGATACATAATAGTTACGACGCTTAAACGATAATGATAGTGTCATTTGTCTTATTGTAGACTAAGGAGTCGTGACATTTGCATAGCTTGAGATTGGGGAGTATATACAAGGTATGTGAGGCAATCCCCTTCATTCTTTTGCACGACTCCGATTGTACATAATGTAATGAACGAGCTCCCAAAGATACTCTACTCTTAGAAGCTAGCAGTACTTACATTGCTGCCCTTCTTATGAAACGATTGATATTGATGTTACTTCTCTTATTCTTATATTATCAATGTTGTTGGTAGTTCCTGATTCTTATAAGATTCTTGATGAAGAGTTAATCCTAATAACATGTACGAAGGATACCGACCTTACGTCACTCCGAAAGGTTCAAAATGTGATTCCAATGAGTCCAGCATGCATCATATATATGTATCTATTTTACTCTACCGAGCCGCGCTATAGTCGGCCGGGTACGGCACCTATTGTGCAACCACTGATCAGTTGGGTTTTACCGAGCTCCACGTGGCCGGGTACGATTCTACCGAGCCCTATGATGGCCGGGTACGTTTTACCGAGCCTATTATGGCCGGGTACGATATGATGATGGTGATGCCCACAAAGGCGTATGTTTTAAAAGTTTATGTATATATATGTATGTATCATGTATTTCATGTCAGTAGCCCTCAGAGGTACCCAGATGTCACAGGTTGTATATTCTCTATCCCTGTTTACATTACTGTTCTTACTTATGCTTTCTTGCCTCACATACTCAGTACTTTATTCGTACTGACGTCCTTTTTATTTGTGGACGCCGCATGTCGTGCTGCAGGTCCTGATAGACAGGTAGACGTAGCTCCCCCACCACAGTAGGCTGTCCAGTTCAGCGGTTATTGGCGAGATCCCTTCTCCGGACTTGCCGTGGTCTTGGTATGCATTTTTGTTATAGACATTATGGGTATGTCGGGGCCCTGTTCCGGCAATGTTGTAGCACTTATGTTCCTTTAGAGGCTCATAGACAGGTGTCGACTTATGTATGGTTTAGAATGCCTTGTCGGCTGATTTTTGTTGTATAGTCTTTCATGGCATCATGTTAGCTCGTACCTTATATATAGTTTCTTGACAGTCTTGTCGTCCCATGTTATGTATGTTCATGACATTATCTTTCATTGTTGGATGTTTATGATCCATGTCTACTATTTATATTGATCTTGTCGGCCCTTAAAGATAATAAGGAAGGTTAGATAAAATGTACGTTGGTGCTCGGCAAGTATGGCCCGGGTGCTAGTCATGACCCTCCTGTTGGGTCATGACAAACTTGGTATCAGAGCAAGTCTGTCCTAGGGGATGTCTATGAGCCGTGTCTAGTAGAGTTTTGATTATGGATGTGTAGCGCGCCACATTTATAATCAGGAGGCTACGTGACATCTAGGGTTGTTACCTTCTTCCTGAATCTAGATCGTGCGTAGAGTTGAGTAGTAAGTGTTCATATCTAATATTCACCTTGTTTTCTTTCAGCGATGCCTTCGACTAGGAAGCAAGCAATTAGTAAACGGCTTGATACAGCTGTGGGAGAGGGTAACATTCAGGTGCCTCCAGCCAGAGCAGGCCAAAGTGAGGCTCAGAGTGAGATGCCGTCTCATACCTCTCCGTCTCCTCCAGAGGATATTAGGAGGCACCCAGTACATCCAGTTCCTCCGTCTAGCACTACAGACCACGATATGCGCAGTGCGGTGCAATTGTTGACTAGCTTGGTAGCTGCTCAGGCTCAGAGGCAGAATACCGGTGCTGCTGATAAACCGGTTAGTGCGAGAGTTCATGATTTTATTAATCTAGACCCTCCAGTGTTTACCGGATCAGACCCCAAGGAGGACCCACAAACATTTATTGATCAGATTCATCGTACATTGCGGGTTATGCATGCTAGTGATACGGAGGCAGTAGAGTTGGCTTCTTATCGGTTACGGGATTTAGCGGTTTTCTGGTATGATAGTTGGGAGAGATCTAGGGGTCCGAACGCTCCTCCAGCCGTGTGGAAGGAATTTTCTGAGGCCTTTCTTCGTCACTACTTGCCAGTTGAGATACGACGAGCTAGAGCTGATAAGTTCTTGAACCTTCGACAGGGTAATATGAGTGTACGAGAGTATAGTATACAGTTTGATTCTTTAGCAAGGTATGCTCCCCATATGGTGTCAGAGATGAGTGATAGGGTGCATCTGTTCGTGAACGGGTTGGGACCACATCTGATAAATGAGTGCACAACAGCCTCCTTGGTAGAGGGCATGGATATTTCCCGTATTCAGGCTTATGCCCAGACCCTAGAGGATCGTAAGCGCCAGCAAAGGGCAGATAGGGAGCAGGATAGGGGCCAGCATAAGAGGGCGAGATTTGTAGGGTATTCTGATGAGTTCAGAGGCAGTATCAGGCCCCAATCTTCGAGGAGTTCGGCGCCACCTGTAGCTAGTGCTCCTCCAAAGTTTCAGAGGCCTCGGTATGATCGATTTACCTATTCTGGTTCAGGTCAGAGTTTGAGGGCATCAGGCTCACAATTTCATAGAGATACTAGTCAGACGAGACCCCCAACACCTCGTTGTGATCAGTGCGGCAAGGCCCACTTTGGACTGTGCCGTCGAGGTTCCGATGCGTGCTATTCTTGCGGACAGCATGGCCATATGATGCGGGATTGTCCTAATAGAGGAGGTGGTGGTATGGCTCAACCGACTGGATCTGTGTCTGGTTCTTCCTCATCAGTTCGACCTCCAGCACAAGGTTTTCAACAGTCGACAGGTCGTGGTAGAGGTAGAGGTTCAGTGCCGAGTTCGAGTGGTGCTCAAAATCGAACCTATGCTCTAGTAGGTCGACAAGATCTCGAGTCATCTCCGGATGTTGTTACAGGTATATTGTCTGTGTTTTCTTATGATGTATATGCACTAATTGATCCAGGATCTACCTTATCATATGTTACACCCTTTGTGGCAAATAAGTTTGGCATTGAACCTGAATTGATAAGTAAACCACTTGCGGTATCCACTCCGATAGGAGATTCTGTGATTGCTAGAAGGGTATATAAAGGTTGCACTGTGATGATTTGTAGTCGTCAAACCTCGGCAAATTTATTTGAGTTAGAAATGGTTGATTTCGATGTGATAATGGGAATGGACTGGTTGGCCTCATGCTATGCAAATGTTGATTGTCGTACGAAGATGGTTAAGTTTCAGTTTCCTTGTGAACCCGCCATTGAATGGAAGGGGAACATTGCTACGCCGAAAGGTAGGTTTATTTCCTATCTTAAGGCAAGGAAGATGATCTCAAAAGGTTACATTTATCATCTTGTTCACGTTAGGGATGCGGAGGCGAAGCCGCCTACTCTACAATTAATCCCCGTGGTCAATGAATTTCCAGATGTTTTCCCAGATGAACTCCCAGGCCTTCCTCCTGAAAGGGAGATTGAGTTTAGCATTGATGCATTGCCTGACACTCAACCGATCTCTATCCCTCCATATAGGATGGCCCCGGCAGAGTTGCGAGAGTTGAAGGCACAGTTGAAGGACTTGCTGGATAAGGGTTTCATTAGGCCTAGCACTTCACCTTGGGGTGCGCCAGTCTTGTTCGTGCGGAAGAAAGATGGGTCGTTAAGGATGTGTATCGATTATCGACAGTTGAATAAGTTTACAATAAAGAACAAGTATCCACTTCCAAGAATTGATGACCTGTTTGACCAACTCCAGGGTGCCAAGTATTTCTCCAAGATTGACTTGCGTTCAGGGTATCATCAGGTGAGGGTTAAGGAGAAGGATATTCCAAAGACGGCCTTCCGGACAAGATATGGGCATTTTGAGTTCTTGGTGATGTCGTTCGGGCTAACAAATGCCCCAGCAGCTTTTATGGATCTCATGAATAGTGTATTCAGGCCTTATCTTGATGTGTTCGTGATCATATTCATTGATGACATTCTGGTGTATTCTCGTTCGGAGGCGGAACATGCGGGCCACTTGCGGATAGTATTACAGACCCTTCAGCATCATAAGTTATATGCTAAGCTCTCTAAATGTGAATTCTGGCTGAACTCAGTAGCATTCCTTGGCCATGTGATATCTGATGAGGGTATTAGTGTCGACACTCAGAAGATCGATGCAGTGAAGAATTGGCCGAGACCTACAACACCGTCAGAAGTCCGCAGCTTCCTGGGGCTAGCAGGATATTATAGGCGGTTTGTAGAAGGGTTTTCCTCTATATCAGCACCATTGACTAAGTTAACACAGAAAGCTACCAAGTTCCAGTGGTCTGATGCTTGTGAACATAGTTTTCAGGAGCTAAAGAATCAATTGACATCTGCGCCAGTGCTCACTCTCCCAGAAGGAACAGAAGGTTATATGGTATATTGTGATGCCTCAGGTATAGGTTTGGGGTGTGTATTGATGCAACGTGGGAAGGTGATTGCTTATGCATCAAGACAATTGAAGAAGCATGAAAAGAATTACCCGACTCATGATTTGGAATTGGCTGCAGTAATATATGCTTTGAAGATATGGCGGCACTACTTATACGGCATCCATGTTGACATCTACACAGATCACAAGAGTTTACAATACATCTTCAAGCAGAAGGAGTTGAATTTGAGGCAGCGTAGGTGGCTTGAATTACTGAAAGACTACGATGTCGAGATATTGTACCATCCCGGTAAAGCTAATGTTATGGCAGACACTCTCAGCCGTAAGTCAATGGGAAGCTTAATACATATTGAGGCAGGTAGACAAGGGTTGACCAAAGAGCTTCACCAGCTGGCCAATATGAGAATCAGATTGTTGGACTCTGATGACGGAGGTGTTACTGTACAGAATACAGCAGAATCATCTTTGGTAGCCGAGGTAAAAGCACGACAATATGAAGATCCTACCTTAGTAAGATTGGAGAGAGGGAATTCAGCAGTGTAAGATTACAGCTTTCAAGATCGGAGGAGATGGGACACTAAGATACCAGGGCCGATTATGTGTACCTAGTGTGGCAGGGTTGCGAGAGAAGATTATGATTGAGATTCACCAGTCCCGATATTCTATCCATCCTGGCTCGACAAAGATGTATCATGACGTTAAGGAGCAGTATTGGTGGGATAACATGAAGAAGTCTATTGCAGAATTTGTAGCCCAGTGTCCTAATTGTCAACAAGTAAAGATCGAGCATCAGAAACCTAGTGGATTGATTCAGAATATAGAGATTCCGACCTGGAAATGGGAGGTGATTAATATGGACTTCATTATTGGATTACCTCGCTCTTATCATAAGTTTGACTCCATCTGGGTGATAATTGATCGACTTACAAAATCTGCCCATTTTCTGCCAGTTAAGACAACTTACACGGCTGAAGATTATGCGAAATTGTATATCAAGGAGATTGTTAGGCTTCATGGTGTGCCGGTATCTATTATATCAGACCGAGGAGCTCAATTTACGGCTAACTTTTGGAGGTCTTTTCAGAAGGGTTTAGGCACACAAGTAAATCTCAGCACTGCATTCCATCCGCAGACTGACGGACAGGCTGAACGTACCATCCAGACGCTTGAAGATATGCTACGAGCATGTGTTCTAGATTTCAAGGGGAATTGGGATGACCATCTGGCACTTATAGAATTTGCCTACAATAATAGCTACCATTCCAGTATTAAAATGGCCCCGTATGAGGCACTGTACGGGAGGAGATGTAGATCACCAGTTGGATGGTTCGAAGTCGGTGAGACAGAATTATATGGGCCAGATTTGATTCACCAAGCCATTGAGAAGGTGAAAGTGATACAAGAGCGACTGAGGACGGCACAAAGCAGGCAAAAGTCTTATTCCGACGTCCGACGTCGTGATCTGGAATTTGAGGTTGGTGATTGGGTTTTCCTGAAGATCTCGCCGATGAAGGGTGTTATGCGTTTTGGGAAGAAGGGTAAGTTGAGTCCGCGGTATATTGGGCCGTACAAAATTCTTCGACGAATTGGACAGGTTGCTTACGAGTTAGAATTGCCATCTGAATTGGAATTTGTCCACCCGGTATTCCATGTATCTATGTTAAGGAAATGTATTGGAGACCCTTCTCGGGTAGTCCCTATCAAAGATGTACAAGTTACAAAGGATCTATCATATGATGAAGTGCCAGTGGCTATATTAGATCGACAAGTCCGCAAGCTGAGAACAAAGGATGTAGCTTCCGTGAAAGTATTATGGAGGAACAAGAATATAGAAGAAATGACATGGGAAGCAGAAGAGGAGATGAAGTCTAAATACCCTTACCTATTCCAGAGTGAAGATAACGAGGATGCCGGGGGAAAGAAGGACGCATTATAAGGTGAAACGGCTCTATGAGGTAAGCAATAGCTTGTGAATACTCTTTTTTTTAATACAAAATGGTAATATGCAGATAATGTACATATCCATAATGCTTTGTATAGTCTTGTAAGGCCATAGGTTAGGTTTAACTGCTTGCAAGTTTGGCTAGTGTCCATTTTATAGGGGAAACTCAGCCGGAAATCTCCGTCGGAATCCACAATGAGTTAGACACCCCATAAACCCTTACATTCGAGGACGAATGTTCCTAAGGGGGAGAGGGTGTTACAACCCAAATTCGCATACCATAGATCACGCCGTAAGTTAGTCGACGTAAATCCAAGAAGATATTATCTTTGAGATGATAAGAAGTTAATCCTATTGGTCTTAAACGATACAAGGGTGTATAAGAGTGGTTAACAAGTATTTGAAGTTAAACGAATCAAGGATGTTGTAACCCGTATTTTCGGGTAACACTAGAGGTGATTAATTGTCCCAAGAGGTCTTGTTTTAATGTATTTGAATCATATAATATCCGCATCATAAGTCTTGAAGTCAAGCGAGTTATGAAACAAAAGTCGATAAAAGTTGTTGCAACTTAGGTTTATAATTTTACTTAAACTTTAGGTCAAATGTTAATGCATTTTTCTCCCAATGTGCTTGGAATTATGGGTGATATACCTATAAAATTGAAGATCTATGAGTCTAGTTTCCAACGCATTAAACCGTTCATCGATACGATCTCGGAATAGAGAGATATTCGCGTTTTCGCGAGAGTGCGCCAAGCTGCTCTCTATGGGGCCCACAAAGGCGGTTTAAGACATATGGACATATATAAGATACCTCAACCCCGTTTTAAGTCATTATTTTTCAGTATATTCAGACCTTATAACCCTAAAAACAGTCTCTCAAGGTTCTCTCATGATCCAAGACCCAAACAAAGGGCAAACAACACAAATCAAATGTCGGGAATCCCGTGGCGCTAGTAAGTTTCTTGTTCTTCTTGTTGTTGCTGATTTTTGTGTTGTTCCAGCTCGTGTGGGAGGTTGTTTTAAGTGTTTTATGTCCTGTAAATACACCTTCAAGTTTTTAATATCAACCCTAGGTGATTTCAAGTCTTCTAAAGTAATTCTAGTGCCGAAAAACCCGAATTAATTGCTAGTTTCGCTTCCTTGTTCTTGTGGCAGAATTGAAGGGATATTTCGTGGAAAATTAAGGTCAAATTGGAGTTGTTCTTTCTGTTTAAAGGTAAGGAACCTCTTACTCTATATATATTTAAGATTATCCAAGTTGCAGCTAAGTCGTTGAAGCTAGAACTTGTGAAATATATATCGAAAGGCTTGGTAGTAATGTTGTTGGTTGGTGGACTGTTTTGGAGGCTCAATATGATTATTAATGATGTTGTTTGGGCTGTTTGGTGATTGTATTGACTTGTGGGAAGTCATATAAATAGGGGAGGTGCTGTCCGTTTCATCGTAAAATAGGTTGTGGTCGATACATAATAGTTACGACGCTTAAACGATAATGATAGTGTCATTTGTCTTATTGTAGACTAAGGAGTCGTGACATTTGCATAGCTTGAGGTTGGGCAGTATATACAAGGTATGTGAGGCTATCCCCTTCATTCTTTTGCACGACTCCGATTGTACATAATGTAATGAACGAGCTCCCAAAGATACTCTACTCTTAGAAGCTAGCAGTACTTACATTGCTGCCCTTCTTATGAAACGATTGATATTGATGTTACTTCTCTTATTCTTATATTATCAATGTTGTTGGTAGTTCCTGATTCTTATAAGATTCTTGATGAAGAGTTAATCCTAATAACATGTACGAAGGATACCGACCTTACGTCACTCCGAAAGGTTCAAAATGTGATTCCAATGAGTCCAGCATGCATCATATATATGTATCTATTTTACTCTACCGAGCCGCGCTATAGTCGGCCGGGTATGGCACCTATTGTGCAACCACTGATCAGTTGGGTTTTACCGAGCTCCACGTGGCCGGGTACGATTCTACCGAGCCCTATGATGGCCGGGTACGTTTTACCGAGCCTATTATGGCCGGGTACGATATGATGATGGTGATGCCCACAAAGGCGTATGTTTTAAAAGTTTATGTATATATATGTATGTATCATGTATTTCATGTCAGTAGCCCTCAGAGGTACCCAGATGTCACAGGTTGTATATTCTCTATCCCTGTTTACATTACTGTTCTTACTTATGCTTTCTTGCCTCACATCCTCAGTACTTTATTCGTACTGATGTCCTTTTTATTTGTGGACACCGCATGTCGTGCTGCAGGTCCTGATAGACAGGTAGACGTAGCTCCCCCACCACAGTAGGCTGTCCAGTTCAGCGGTTATTGGCGAGATCCCTTCTCCGGACTTGCCGTGGTCTTGGTATGCATTTTTGTTATAGACATTATGGGTATGTCGGGGCCCTGTTCCGGCAATGTTGTAGCACTTATGTTCCTTTAGAGGCTCATAGACAGGTGTCGACTTATGTATGGTTTAGAATGCCTTGTCGGCTGATTTTTGTTGTATAGTCTTTCATGGCATCATGTTAGCTCATACCTTATATATAGTTTCTTGACAGTCTTGTCGTCCCATGTTATGTATGTTCATGACATTATCTTTCATTGTTGGATGTTCATGATCCATGTCTACTATTTATATTGATCTTGTCGGCCCTTAAAGATAATAAGGAAGGTTAGATAAAATGTACGTTGGTGCTCGGCAAGTATGGCCCGGGTTCTAGTCATGACCCTCCAGTTGGGTCGTGACATCTGTGGTCAGCGGAACAGATCCGCTTAGCATAATGGACCACAGAATTATCGTTTTCTAGAAATTCTTCAACCAACTACACGATGCATGGCACAATAAAAAAAAATCCGGTTTGTGGCACATTAGCTTACCTTGGCACCATAAAAACATAAATTCTTGGTGAACTTTTACGGGGCCTTACATCCTAAGTCTAGGACAGTCCCTCACCATATGCCTAGTATCACCACACTCGCAACAACCTCTCTATGGGATTGGCTGCTGGAATTGAGTCTGACGTGGTCGACTAGAATGACCACTGAAGGCACCCCGTACAGGACGTACACTAAAAAGTGGTTGTGCAAAATGGGTGCATGTGGTCCCTAAATAGTTGGTGCATTGCGAGTAGCCTGAAGTGCAGAATGAACTGATTGACTGACATGTCCTCTGCCATGATGAGCTGAAACTACAGAGCAGGAACCACTAAATCCTCCAAAATCCCGAGGCCTCTTGGCCTCCCTATCCTCCCTCTCTTGTGCACGCATACACTCCAACCTCCAAGCGATCTCCACAACCTATTGAAATTGAGTATCAGTCTCCAACTCCCGTGCCATACCGAACCTAAACCATAACTGATCCCATCAATAAATCTGTAGACTCGCTCTCTAACTGTAGAAACCAAATCGGGTGCATGACGAGATAAATCACTAAACCTCATGGCATACTCGGACACAGTCATAGTCTCCTGACTCAACTGCTCGAACTCTATGTGCAACACATCCTTGAGTATCTGCGGAACAAACTCCCTAAAAATAGATCAGAAAATGGATCCCAAGTGAGTGGCGCTACATCAACTAGCCTACCCTCCTCATAAGCCTACCACCACCTATATGCCGACCCTGTCAGCTGAAAGGTAGTAAAGTCGACCCCGCTCACCTCCACAATGCCCATGGTGCGGAGAATACGGTGACACTGGTCTAGAAAACCTTGTGCATCCTCAGAAACTATGCCACTGAAAGTTGGAGAAAAATACCTCTCGAGCCTCCTCTGCTCCTTCTCTAATGACACTGGCCTAACCTCAGGCTGAACCGCGATAACGGGCTATACCGGCATAACACCCGAAACCTGATCAACATGGTCCAGCTGCTCTGGAGTACGGGCAGCGGGAGTCTTAGCTCCTCCCCCAGCCTGGGAAGTAGTTGGTGCAACTGGGATCAATCCTGCCTGAGCTAAAGCACAGATCATGCTCAGAAAAGGTGCAAAGTCTCCTGAAGTCCTGGGTAGCAACAGGAGTCTCAGGTGCCTGCTCCCCAACCGGGGCTACTGGTGGTTCCTCCGTTGCTGCCCTGGCAGGTGCTCTAGCTGTAGCACGTACCCCTCCTCGGCCTCTACCTTGACCCCGGCCTCTTGCGGTTTTAGCAGAGGGTGCGGGTGTCAGCTCAGCTGATCCGGTAGTGCGTCTCCTCACCATTTGTAAGAGAATGAAAGACAAATGCTCAGATTCCGAAAACAACAAATTCGCACGATAAAAAATGAAAGAAGTGGAATTTCCTAATAGTTCGTAGCCTCTCGAAGATAACTATAGAGGTCTCTATACCGATCCGCAAGACTCTACTAAACTTGTTTATGACTCGTAGCACCTATGAACCTAGAGCTCTGATACCAACTTGTCACGACCCTAAAATTTCACCTTTAGGATCGTGATGGCACCTAGTCTCTAAGACTAGGTAAGCTAACACATGCTGAGATTTAATAAAAATAAACAACTTAGCTATTAAATTAAATTGATAAATGACATAATAAAGTCGAAACTGATCAATAGTCATACATTCCCAAAACCGGTAGTACGTAGTCATAAGCTCTACTGAGATTAAACAAGAAATCTCAAATACAAAATTGTTTGTAATGAAAATAAACAGTAGTAAAGGTAACATTAGAAGGTGACTCCGAGGCTTGAGAGCAGAATAGAAGGTATACCTTGAAGTCTCCTCAGCAACTCAAAAGCAGCTGTCTAACGTCTGACACGCTCCGGGGTATCTGGATCTGCACATAAATGTACAGAAATGTAGTATGAGTATAGCATAATTAGTACCTAATAAGTATCAAGACTAACCTTGGTGGAGTAGTGACGAGGCTCAAGTCAACACACTCACGAGACATAAAAACATGTGCAGAATATATATACATAGCTAACAACAAAAGGCAAAAATCAATAATTGACAACAAAGAGTAGACATGTGATAAAATAATAAAATAATCAAAACACAGTTAAAATACAAGTGAAATCAATTAAAGAAGCCATAACAGTTTAAATTATCAAGTCGTTCCAACAAAAGATTTACAACAAGGACCACCCGAGGTACCACACCTCATAATCATAAATCACAAGTCAAAAATCAAAAAATTTCCTTATGATGTCGTGTGAGCCTTATATTTTTTAAAAATATTTTTCCCGAAATAGCTTCACACGCATAAGCCCCCTTATCTCGTCACGTGTGCTTCAAAATGAAGTAATTCCTCTTACTAGCAACACGCGTGTAAAACCCTCTTAACTCGTCGCATTCACATCAATAACACCACCTTTATGCCGCCGCATGTGCATCTTATCACAACACAATAATCGACTCGCACCACACATGCAGATATGCCACAACATTGAACAAACAACAATAACAATATCACAATAACACTTAGCCCTCGACCTAGCAACAATAATGTGTACAAGAATTACAACATCAACACAATGAAATGGGGTATAGCTCAACAATGAAATGTGTTCCATTTAGCAACAACTTCAATTCAAGGCATAATAATAGCCTAAGAGTCTTAACCAGTTAATTACCATATATAAGCCCGTGCACACACTCGTCACCTCATGTACACGTCTTTTACATAATTCAAATAATGCAATTAAACGATATCTTACGGTAAAGGTCTCCCATAAAAGTAGACAAGATACTTACCTCAATCATGCCAAATTAACACTCAAAAATAACTTTTCCTTTAAAATTAACCTCTGCACGGATCAAATCTAACCAAAAATGACTTAACAATATCAAACAATGCAAGAGAAACTAATTTCGATTAATAAAGTTATGTTATTTGCACAATTTTCCAAAAGTCAATCCCGGACCCGCCCGGTCAAAACCCGAACTCAAGGGTAGATCTCGACTGCCCATAACTCCACGAGTCCATATATGTATTTTATTTTCAAATTCGAGTCCAATTCGACTCTCAAATCTAAAAATTTTATTTTTAAAACATAGTCAAAATGTCCCAAATTTTTTCTTCAATTCTCATGATTTAGATGTTAAATCTCATAAATAATTATTTTATGTAATCAAAAATGGATCAAATCACTTACCCAATAGTTTGGTATGAAAATCTCTCCTCAAAATCGCCTCCCACAGTCTAGGGCACAAAAATGTGATAAATGAAGCCAAGTCCCGAAATCCCACTATTTTGTTCAGCAACAGAAGTCGCAAATGTGACTCGGGTTTGCAATTGTGAACCCTCGCAATTGCGGACAACCCATCACAAATGCGGCGCCTGACAAAACCCGGGGAATGTCGCAAATGCAACACTGACTTCGCATTTGCGAAGTCAGTCCCTTTCACAAATGCGACCTGCCCAGCCCAGAACCAACCTTCGCAATTGTGATCAAGGCATCACATTTGCGATACCTGACCCCTCCCTGCCTTCTTCGCAATTGCGATGGTGGTGCTCGAAATTGCGTTAATCGCAGCACCAGCATACCAGCTGCTGAGAAACCAACCCAAACCAATCTGAAACGCGTCTGAAACTAAGCCGAGGCCTCGGGGCTCCATACCAAATATCAACAGAAGTCTAAAAACATCATACCAACTCGCTCGCACGGTCAAATCATCAAAATAACATCTGGAACTATGAATCAGATAGCAAAACACATGAAAATCACAATGAAACTCAAGATTCACTAAAATCACAACCAAGCGTCTGATTCCTACCAAACTAACTCGGAATGACTCCAAATTTTGCAAAAAAGTTCCAAATGACAAAATGGACTTATTTCAAGTTTCGAAACTAAAATCCGAACCCGATAGCCATAAAGTTAACCTACGGTGAAACTTAAAATATTTATAAACCTTCAAATTGCTAACTTTCGTTAAAACAAGTCAAATCAACTTAAGAACCTCCGAATTTAATTTCGGGCATACGGTTAAGTCCAAAATTACTATACGAACCTGTTGAAATCATCAAAATATTATTCCGGGATCATTTTCATAAAAGTCAAACCTCGATCAATATTTCCAACTTAGGCTTCTAAACTAAAAACCAATGGATCCAAATCATTCCAAAACTTCCCCCGAAACGAAACCAACCATTCCCACAAGCCATAAAATCACAACTACACATAGAAAATTTAAAAAAAAAAAAAAAATAAGGCTCAAATACACAAAACGACCAGTCGGATCGTTACATTAATGAACCTCGCTTGTCTTTTAGAACTTTCTTGAACATAGCTAAAATGTCTTAAATC
Organism: Nicotiana tomentosiformis; assembly: GCF_000390325.3. Classification (NCBI taxonomy): domain Eukaryota; kingdom Viridiplantae; phylum Streptophyta; class Magnoliopsida; order Solanales; family Solanaceae; genus Nicotiana; species Nicotiana tomentosiformis. The sequence continues at coordinate 160,505,635 of NC_090813.1, read as the reverse complement.
TTCAAATGCTATATATTCTTGCTGAAATTGACAAAAAAAGCAAGATAGCTTATGAAAATTAAGTGATGAAATTATAAAACTGTAACTAAGTTTAAGTTGAATATAACGAATGATGACTGGGGAATTTTAAGATGCAAAGTTGCTTCCTTTATTGAGTTAGATATATATGATCAAAATTTATCAATTTTAGAAGTTTAAAATTTATTTTATAACTCAAACATAATTCTTAATATAATATTTATGTGATTTAAAAAGAATTACTCTTCGAGATAGGGTTCACACGGAATGTGCGTAGAATCAGCTAGTGTTCTTAAAGACATAGAGCCTACACATAGTTATATTATTATTATTCATATAAATAAGGGTTAATTCAAATTAATAAAATATTAGCCATGTGTTTGACATACATTATGTTGGATGTTGTTGTAATAAACTTTATTTACTAATATGAAGATTTTAGCAGTTTAATTCAAAGTTATAAAATATTTTTACTGTAAAAAATAGTCTTTCATCGTATTAACAAAAAGATTGTACTTTTTTCTATAAACTTTAATATTGTTTAAGCAAAAATAAAATCATAAATTTATTATTAAAAATTTTGGGGCCTAATACAAAGGCTTTAGTACCCTCCCTTGTGTCTAAGGGAGCAATTCCTAGACTTGTTTCAGTTTCTGTCAATCCAAGAGCTACAGTGGCACGAAATTGGAACATCACTTTCAGAACTTTCTGGAATGGGAATTAAATAGCTTTCTGGACTTGATGAACAAATTGGAGCAGGTGAAAATCAACTGGCAGGGAAGAGAAGACAATTTGAAATGGGGTAATCGTGAAGTTGGACCGTTCACAGTCAGCAAGTGCTAGAAGAGTCAGCTAAGACTTAATTATGTAAGCCTTTAAGTTATATACACCATCAGTATAAAGAATTTGTTATACTATCAGGTCATCCAAAGAATATTTAGAGGTAAGCCTCCTTATAACATGAGATTACAATAACATGAGATTTGTAATCTTAAATATAAGACCCGTTAGCTGTTGTAACAGGTAAAGGTGACTGATGAATTTTTTTAACACTGACAATGTATATAACTTAAATTCATAATATAATTGGGGAATAGCCATGGAAATTGATTTGGAAAACTAAGGGACCAACTAAAGTTAAACTGTTTTAACTGGATTGTGATCTATGAAGCTTGCCTCCCTCGAGATAACTTGAAAAGGGGTCTCACACTCTGCAGTAGATGCTACTACATGTGCAAAGTCTGAAGTAGAGGATGTCAGCCATTTATTTCTCCACTGCAATTGCTAGGGAGTATTTTGCTATGTATTTGAGGACACTAACACTGCGATTTTGCATCCTTTGGATGCTCATTAGTAAGTCCTACTTCATCAAAAAGGAAAAAGAAAAATAGAAGACAATGCATATTGTAAGAATTAAACTTTTCAATTTTTTATTTCAAAAGTCCGACTGAACCAAAAAATCGAATTTTAAGATTTTCGTTCTAGTTATTTGGTTTACATAGAGCTCACTCACATAAATCTAAAGCTACTAACATGCCAAGTGGGATCCATCTTCACACAACGAGCACGGTTCATAATGACAAACATGCAAGGCAAAAGTTCTTCATTCATAAAGGCAGCCTAACAACAGATCTAGTTGGGCAATTTTGATGTATGCACTTATTGCTGAAGGTAAAAGAGAGTGACAGAGAATATTAACTAAGATACATAAAATACACTTGAGCATGTTAATGTAGTCTTCAAAGACGAGATTGTCAAAGAACCTACTCAACATATATGACACAGAAATTGGAGGAGTCCTAAACTAAATGGAAGCAAACCAAGATCATTAAAGAATAGAAACAGAGAGAATTATTCATCTATAGATAAATTTTTCTTGTGCTTTCCATGGTTTTCTTTAGCCTTGTCATCCTTTAAAGCCTTACCATTTATCTTGTTCTGGTTACTAACAGATCCCTCCTGAGCACTGCACATTTGAGACTTCAACTTGAACCCGAACTTCTTGGAGACATTTCCCCAAGTGCTCGATCCCTTTGATCGTCCCAACTTCTCGATCTCCTGCCTCATGTTTGAGCACTCCTTCTCAAGCTCAGAAACACGAACCCTCATGCTATCCATCCCCACTTTCAAAACCTGGTTTTCTCTCACAGCGGTAGCCCAGCCACCACCCTCGTTTGTTCCCACCATGCCACTTCTCAACTGCCTTGACCCTCCATCAAGGTTGTCGGACACTAGGAAGCATCCTGCAATGGATGTTCTCAACTGCAGCTGCTCGAAGAAGAGTACTTGTACTATAATCCTTAAAGGGAGTCTTTCATTCTGTGCAGCATGTGTGCAAGCTTCCAAGGAGAGCTTCTGGCAATCCATGAGCCTGCAGAGTTGTTCTCTATCGGATTCTCCCAACCATGGATGTGACTGCAAAAAGACGAATAAAAGGTTTATTATCTCACCCGACAAATCTGAGCCAATATCTAGTTTTATGTCACTGATCATTCTTTTCAAAATTTTGATGGTTCCCCACTCCAATGGTGGGGATTTCAAACACTTGAGGCTGGTGCACCCAATTAGAAATGCCCATAAAAGGGCTACCTCAGGCTGGTAGCGGTAGGTCAAGTTTAAATAGGATGTCAAGTTTAAGTGCAAATTTCAGTAAGCATGGCATAATGACAGCATTTACTTCAGAATGAACATTGCAATGATCATGTATAAGAGAAGTAGCAAACTAAATTCACCTTTAGATAAATGTCAATTGCACGATAAAGGCCATCATCCAAGGGCCTTGCATATTCAGGAACAGCAGCAGCCAAAGCCTGAAACTTGGGAAGCTTCAAGTTAACATCTGGGGCAACCTCAGCAAGGTATCCATCAATTAGTTTCGCAACCATAGTGATTGGCGTCAGAGATGGTGAACCCATTAGTTGTTCATCATCAATGGAACAAGGTGATTCACCACCAGTTCCTTGATCCATGGCTAAGAAGTACTCAAGAATCCGCTGTACACAGTCAACATTATAAAGTGTCTCCATTGAGTAAGAGAAATTAGGCATTAAGAGATCTTCAAGAGTGGCCTGATCAAGCTGCATTCCTATCCTTTTCTCCAAGTCCGATATGCAAGAGGGACTGGCTCGAAGAATCAAGGCTGTTTTCAGTAGGCCAAAGAGGAACTTAGTTGGAACTAAGCCTTTTTGCATGGGAAGTAAATGATCTATCTCTTCAAGTAAAAGCTTCTGATCTTCTTCTGATAGTGAGGAACCTAAACCGACTGGTGCAAGACGGTTACTAGACTCGGTAGAGCTTTGCCGCCTGTTTAGCCCAGGCAGATACTTTTTAGCATAATAAGTGAGGGAACCAGCAATTATTTCCTGTTTGACGCCTTGAGATTCCATAGCAGAAATTAGCCTTTTGTAAAGAGGTAAACTTAAAGATGATGCATCGTCATACCACCAATCAGCACTTGAATGTTTTGGTCTAGCTCCGGTGCTTATTCCATTCCATAAGATACTCCCTCCAGGACTCTGCAAGGGGCCGACGTGCTCCACAACAGGCCAACCAAACAGGTTTGGGTCAGTACACGCCTTCACAGCCAAAGAATCAATGCACCTCTTTGTAATTTTGAGTTCTTCAGCATATGAGAGAACATCATCACAGGTTTGGAGTGCCTTCAAAGAGTCTTTCCAGCTACGAAGAACAACTTGATTAAGAAAGACCTCAGTCTGTGATATCAGATTCCCCTCCCCATAATCTTCAGTCATCTCAAGATGCTCACCGGCACATCGAAGGTAAACAACATTTGCTGCCGTAAGCTCTAATTTTACCCCATAACAAAATTTAGCTACAAGTTCAAATGTTTTAGCGCCACCAGGGATGTCAGTGAGTTTAATAACACAGCCATCTTCTCCTTCAGATGCTTCTGCAATCAGTTTTTCCATAACCCCACTTCTTGAAAGCAATGGGAACTGCAATCATTTGTTGGTTAAAATTAAAAATGAGACAAAACTATAAAGTCAACTTTCTATCTGGCTATCAAGCTTTAACTTAGATCTGACAAGCTATAAGGAACTCCATGCAACAATTTGAAATTATGGCCAGTGAAGATTCTAAAGTATCTTTTAAATGCAGAAGAGGTCAAAATTCGATAAGTTGACATATTTTCATCTTCTTGCTCTATACAAAATTCTTCTGAGTACAAACCTAAACCTGGAATTTAGAACAATACTGCTGGTTGGAAGCAAGCAGGAAAAGCTACATCTAGGATACTAAAGCAGACAGCAAGATGTGAGTCATATCATAAGAGGTAATTACAAGGCGACAAGAGTATGTGGGCCTAAATTCGTCAAATATTGAAGCAACAATACTCAAAAGAAAAAAAGAAAAAAAAAAGAGAGAAAGAAAAGCTGTTTTTAAAAAATATGGTACAGCAGGTAGTTAATGGGGATAATGCATAAAATCCTCCCTGAACTATACCCGAAGTTGCTATGACACCCCTTACCTTTGCGGGGGTCCAATTACCCCCCTAAACTCTTTTAAAGTGGAATAAATGTCACCCTAAGTGCTGACGTGGTATAGAGAACCAAACATTTGGCAAGCGGTGAATTACACGCGCTGCCACATGTAATTTCGTTTTTTTTTAAAATCTATTTCATTTTCTTCCTTTTTCTTTTCTTTTTAATTCGAAATGTAATGGAAATATTATTTTGTATTTAGAAAAATGAAAAGGACAATTATTTTTGTATGAACTTAAAAAATTATTAGAGGTGTTGAGCATATTCGGACGTCGTTGAAGTTTTAAAGTTGAGATTCAAGTGCTAAATTCATTCCAAATCCATAGTTGTAGATGAGATTCGAAAATGAAAAAAAAAATTGAATCCACCATTGCTTAACCTTGAAAAAGCTTAAAGAACAAAAAAATGGGTTTGTCAAAATTCTTGGTTGTTGGCCAAATTGATCACTGGGGTATGATGATGATGAGGTTGTTGTGAAGTTGTAGTTGAAATTTGAGCTTGATTGGTGCGGATTTAGCCGAGTTTTTGTTGAATTTTGACACCAAAAATATGATTTGGAGCTCTTGAATATGGGTGATAAAATAGGGATGAAGAGCTCTTGAAAATCAGCTTTGGAATTGACACGTGGCGATTTCGTATAGGTTATAGCCCTTTTTAATAATTTCTCACGCGCTTGAAGGAGTTGTTCTCACGCTGTGCTCCACGTCAGCAATAAAGGTGCAAAGAATTAAGGGGAAAAAAAGCTTAGGGGGTAATAGGACCCCCGCAAAGGTAAGGTGTGTCGTAGCAACTTCGGGTATAGTTCAGGGGGGATTTTATGCATTATCCCTAGTTAATGAGCAGGAATAAGGTGCACTTTTGAGATCCACCAAGAGGTAATTGAACTTTAGACACCAAAAATTTGATGCAAACGGGAGGATAACATTATTTCATGAACAAAATTCTTATCCACAAGAAAGAAAGTTGGTAGTGCTGCTGAATTGACCTATACATTACTAGATGAGTAAATTTGTGCAGAGAAAACTTTACCTTGTGAAGATGGAAAGTCATTTCCTCAACTTCAACAACAATGTCACTGGGAAGACCAGTTGTGCAGAACCTACAGGCATAACAGCTAAAGGTAAAGTGTGAACTTTGAAAGACAGACACAAACTTTATACAGTAATTTATTCCCTGATGTAGGCTACATGAACAATACGCAACACACTGTCGAACAAACTCTATTTCTTAGACCTAAATATGTTGCCTTATATCATGTACTTCTGGTCAAAAGGATTTGAGTAAATGGAAAGGCCATCTCTATTTTGTTACAAGGTGTTTTCTCTTTTTTCCAGTGCATCGATTTCTCCATCATGGCAATTACTGTCTGGTGCTTTTGATGAGTAATAATATATTTACATTACTTACAGGAAACAATAGCAGCAAAATCTTAATAGGTTAACAACAGATCTACATGTTTTCGCAGTAAAACTGAGATGTATTGCACATACACACTTAACCACGAGGAGAGCAGAATTTTTCTTCAGAGATCACTTGCTCGAATATGAAAAGTTTGTGATAAATCCAATTACAGGTTTCAAGCAGCTAGCCAATTATGGTTTAATCTGCTAACAAGTAATCAGATTTCAACATAGGCTACATAGTAACAAACCAGACAAGATAAATTGGGCTGCATCACTTATCTTTAGTGAGAGAAACAAAATTTCAGGGGCATATTGCAAAAAACCCCCCCCCCCTCTCTGTACTGAGTCTATGCACAACACACAGAGCCTATGAAGAAAACTCTGGAAGATGTTCAATGGTTAATTAAAAAGAAAACAAAAGTTAAACAAGAGGCTAATTAACAACAAACCCAGTGAAATCCCACAGGTATGTTCTGGGGAGGGTAGTGTATATGATGACATTACCCCTACGTTACGAGGGGAGAGAGGCTGTTTCAGCTATACAAAAAATACAAAAGAAGAGGCTAACTAGATCAACATAAAACATACAGTAGACTAAAAAAAATGCTTCATTATACGGGAAGAGTAACCACATACCAGGCCTGCCCTTTTCTTTGAAATGCATCTGTTTTGGATCCCAACTTCATACATGCCATCTCCTCACGGTGTAAATTACACTCAAAAGCTCTCAAGATTTCAACTTTTGAACCCAAAACCCTTCAATTCATCCACATAAAGCACCCCAAGTAAGACCAAATTGCCCTCACTTGAGCTGCTTCAAAACAACAAAATACAAATCCAACAGCCCTTAAAACCCTTCAAAAATCTAAACTTTATCAGATCTTTGAACTCTCCGCCGAAAGTAGCAAATACCCACTTCAGAAAATCCCCCAAAACAGTCAACAATACCCTCCAAAATCTTGTTCCTTTCTTCTCTATAAGTTGTTGGGGGAAAAAAACCCAAAATCTCAGTTCAGAGATAAATCCTTAGTGAAGAGAAAAAAGAATTCTTTTTTCCAAATGAAACAATAAATTTAGGTCAACTCCTCCAATTCTAAATAAATACTATTAACACAGTTGTTCTGACATTAACAACTTTCTTCTATACCCACCAGAAGATTCCAAATTTAAACTCCATCTGCTACACCAATGACCAAAATCCTTAAGTAGGAAGGAAAAGAAAGAAAAAAAAAGGTAGAATTAAAGAGCCTTAAATTAGGAGTATTAGTAGTATAATGTTTTTTAAGGCATCATGAAAGTGCAAGAGTTGTGGAAAATCTCAGCATGGGTAATTAATGGATGGTAGAGCTCTGATTCTGAATCACAAAACCTTAATTTTTTTCTTTTTCTATACATGTGGCATGTGGGGTCGTTCGCTTAAAATACACTCATTTTGCTTTGCTTTTTTCAAACCTTAATAATTAATTTGAAGGAGAGAATCTTATGTAAAAACTCATTTTAGATTTTTCTAATATTTAGATAACCATCATTGAAAGTCACATCTATCTGTTTGTCCAGCTAGACCACGTGATGCCTGGATGGGGTCTAATTATGATAAATTTCGAAAGATGTAAAAGAGTATTTGGACGTGCAGTTAGGTGCTGCATTTTAATGCATTGAGATAATATATTTAAATTTTTTCCCATTAAACAAATTGTTATTACTATTAATTTTGTTATTTTTGTTGCTTAATAAAGGCAGCGGTACCTTCGCAAGTGAAAAGCTTTCAAAAGTTGGAACATAGAATATATTGGAAGGAAATTGGAGTCAAATTCCATATGATGCTCAAATTGTATGTAAGTTTGAAATATTTATGTCTCGTCATTTGGTCGGTTATTTTCGTGCAAAAATATAATTAAAGAGTATAAATGAATTGGAAGATAGTCTTAAAACAAAATACAACAATGATCTAGTGGTAAAATAGTATCCTGCCACAGTACAGACCCCGGTTCGATTCCCAGATGGTGCATTTTTTAATTACATAGTTAAAAAACCGACCAACTTTGATCGATTTTTTCGGATTTTTTTTTTAATTTAATTGACTGACCAAAGTTGATCGGTAATTTCTGACTAACTTTGGTCGGTATGCCCTTCCGACCTTCAAAATACCGTCCACATGTAAATGGTCGCGTTTTGGACGGTTATTGGCCATTACCGACCAACTTTGGTCGGTTTTTTTGGACGGTTTTGTCCGAATTTTTAGTAGTGATAAGAAGCGTTCAACTGGGGCATCAGGTGTTAAGCTACGATCATAGAAGGTTGCCTGCATTCGCGATGGGGCAGGATGTTTAAAAATCGTGTTTGCGAGCTGGGTCTCGCATTCGTGTAGGCTATTTATGGGGCAGAGATTATTTGTTCTTCGCGATAGCGATGTAGGTCTCGCGATTGCGATGCATAATGCCTGGGCAGACTATATAGTACTCTATTTCGAGGGCTTGGTTCAATTTAACATATTTTGAGTTGTAGAGTTCGATTTTGGAGGGATTTTCACGATTTGGATCAGAGTAAATGTTATTGACACGAATTTGTCCATTATTCATGATTCCATCTTTGTTATTATCATTTAATTGGTGATTTGAATTGGAGAATTTAGGAATTTTGGTAAAAACTTTCCTAAAGTGTAAATTGAGGATTTGAAGGCCGATTTGAAGTCGGAATTGGATGAAATTGTTATGGTTGGACTCGTAATCGAATGGGTGTTCGAAATTTGTGAGTTTGGATGGGTTCCAAGGTGTGGTCCCGGGATTAACTTTTTGATTTTGATTAAAGATCTTAGCTTTATCATTTGGATTTGATTCCTATGACTTTTATTGATTATATTAAGTTAATTTGGCTAGATTCAGGTCATCCGGAGGTCTATATGCGTGCACCAGGGTACTATTTTCATGTTCGGGGTAATGCTCAGGCTATGATATGCCTTGAATTGACTGGTAAGCTTCAAGCTGTGATGTTTCTTCATTTGTACCCCTCTTTAAGTTATTTGTACCATCTTTGAGATTTCGTTGAGGTTATTCTTCCTATTGAACCTGATAAACTACTTTTTCATGATGAAATTGTCTGTTCTAGCTGTGATAGTACATATTGCACATCGCTACACCCTAGCATGTTATTTATAATAGTCCAAGAGTATGAAACTTGATAATCAATGATCATGTACATGTATTCTCGTATATTTGCTTTCTGTGTCTTATGATCTGGACTGGTAGCATGTGACCATGTCGAGTGAATTGTGATTATTGGCACGTGAGTTGTCCGTGCGGATCTAGATATTTGTATTATTAGCACGTGAGTTATCCGTGCAACACGTGAGTTGTCCGTGCGGTTGATATTATTAGCACGTGAGTTATCTATGTAGCACATGAGTTATCCGTGCAGTGTGTGGATATGGATCCACCTCCCTAGCGTCACCCTCTCATGTTTCTCTCTTGATGGTGTACACGCAGATTTGAGGAAAACTGATCAGTGGTTTGGTATGGATATTGAAATATTAAGAAAAATCTGGCCAATGTTTGCTCTGGATTTTGCATTTCATCTTTACTAGCAATTTTCATGGTTAATTACCCGATTTATTTGCATATCATCTTCATATGATATATCGTTGACTCCTAAGAAAACTTGAGTAATTGTGCACATGCAGATGGTTCTTTATGTGCTTTATGACTTGATCACATTATTGTTATGTACTTGATGAATTGATGAAAGTGTACAGGTTATAGCAAATATCATTTATAATTCTTGCTACTTTTACCTCGCCGAGGTTAGTTATGATACTTGTTGAGTACATTGGGTTGGTTGTACTCATACTATACTCTGCACTTAATTGTACATATCCAGGCGTCGAACCCAGTCACCAGTAGCTGAGACTTGTAGCAGATTGGATCATTAAGAGACGAGGTAGAACTGCATCCTCGACCACAGTCTTGGCATCTCTTTTCTTATGTACTGTTGACTTTATTTGAGATAGTATTGTACTTGGTCATTTCAGACTTGTATTATCGTATTAGAGCTTATGACTCTGTATTTACTAGTTTCTGGGAGATTTATCATGTATTAGCGGTATTGTGCTATATTAAGGTTTTAGACTCATGTTATTTCTTTCTTTTCTACTGTTATGATTTATTATTGTTATGTCCGGCTTGGCTATCAAGTGTTTTAGGCACCATCATGACTGGTTTGGATTTTGGTTCATGACAATTGGTATCAAAGCCCTAGGTTCATAGGTATTACGAGTCATGAGCAAAGTTTAATAGAGTCTTGCAGATCAATAAGGAGACATCTATACTTATCTTCAGAGGCTACCGAACTGTAAGGAAACTTCACTTTCTTGCATTCTTGTCGTGCGGGTTTGTTTTTTTCGTAGTTTGAAACTTTACTCTTCTTTTCTCTCACGGATGGTGAGGACACGTGCGACCGAATCAGGCAGATGGCCACCAGTACCACCAGTTAGGGCTGCGAGAGGCTGTGGCCATAGTAGAGGCCGACGTTGGGCTTGTATTACAACTAGAGCAGCACCTATGGAGCCACCATACGCTCCAGCTGAGGAGCAGGTACCAGATATTATTGAGTCGGTGGGGACAACTCATTCACCAACAGTGCCCATTGTTATTAATGGCCTTCAAGAGGCCATATACCAGATTTTGACTGTGTGCACGAGCCTGGCTCAGGAGGTTTTGATTCTAGCTGCACCACCCACCTCACAGGCTGGGAAGGTTCCCAGACTTTTGCCGCTCGTACTCCTGAGCAGCTAGCTGAGGGTCACCGAACACCGGGTGTATTGCCTGTTTAACTGGTTGTCGTTGCTCGGTCCGAGGTTGGTCCACTTTTGAGTGATGAGGAGAAGAAGAGGTTAGAGCGGTTTGAGGCTTAAGCCTCTAGAGTTAGAGTAGAGCAGAGTTAGAGGATGCTCTAGATTTTCTAGACAGATGTTAGTGGATTCTTCGCACAACGGGTATTTTGGATAGTAGTGGGGTTGCCTTTACTACTTTTCAGCTGACAGGGCAGCCTACAGATGATGGTAGACTTATGAGTTGAGCAGGCTAGCTGGTGCAGCACCACTTACATGGCATGGGTTATCATTTCTCTTCTTAGAGAAGTTTGTCCCATAGACTTGCAGAGAGGAATTGCGTAGGCACTTTGAGCAGCTATACTAAGAGGGTATGACATTGACTCACTATGAGATGAGGTTCGCATATTTGGATCGTCATGTAGTATTGTTGGTTCCCACTGAGAGGGAGAAGATTAGGAGGTTCATTAATGGCCTTAGCTATGGTTTACGTTTTAGTATGGCTCGAGAGGTTGCGATGGATGCTAGGTTTGACCAGGTTATCGAGATTGCTAGAAACTTAGAGCAGGTTCGCAGGTTGGATCGTGAGAAGCGGGAGGCCAAGAGGCCTCATAGTTCAGGTGGTTTCAACAGTGCCTCATATCGAGGCTAGTCCCATTACAATAGAGGTCGTCCTTCTAGACTCATTCAGGCATCTTGCCATGTTCCTCGTGGTTCTTCAGTTAGCCATAGTTTCTACAGTGCACACCTAGCTCAGTCATCATTCAGTGCGTTGCCGACATAGAGTTCTTACCATGCCTCATCTGTATAGGGTTCCACAGGCAGTTATTCAGATTATCATGGTCAGTAACTCGGTTAGAGGAGAGGTTCTTTACAGTGTGGAAACTTGAGTCATCTCAAGAGAGATTGCCCTAGACTATTGAGTAGGGTTCCACGGTAGAGCTCTTAGCTTATGATTTCAGCACCAGTAGCTATACCACTCGCACAACTAGCTAGGTGTGGGGCACAGTCAGCACGGGGTCTCCCTAGAGGGGGATGTCGATCAGATGGTGGTCAGGCCCGTTACTACGTAATTTCCAGCCAGGCTAGAGGTAGTTGCTTCCGATGCCGTGCTCGCAAGTATTTCAGTGTGCCACAAGGAGGCTTCGATATTATTTGACTCTGGTTCCACTTATTCATATGTGTCATCATACTTTGCTCGATATTTGGATATGCCCCGTGATTCTTTAGTTATGCCTGTTCATGTATCTATACCAATGGGTGATTCTATTATTGTGGACCATGTATACCAGTTGTGTGTGGTGACTATTAGGGGATTAGAGACGAGAGTTGATCTTTTACTGCTTAGCATGGTTGATTTTGACGTGATTTTAGGCATGGATTGGTTGTCACCATGTCATGCTATTCTGGATTGTCATGCTAAGACCGTGACGTTGGAGATGTTGGGGTTGCCTAGGGTTGAGTGGAGAGGTTCACTGGATTATGTTCCTAGTAGAGTGATTTCATATTTGAAGGCTCAACGGATAGTTGAGACGGGATGTTTGGCATATTTTGCGTTCATTAGGGATGTTAGTGCTGATGTTCCTACCATTGAGTCAGTTCCGGTAGTGAGAGACTTCCTAGATGTATTTCCTGCAGACCTGTAGGGCATACCACCTGATAGGGACATTGATTTTGGTATTGATCTGATGTTGGGCGCTCAACCATCTCTATTCCACCATATCGCATGGCACTAACAAAATTGAAAGAGTTAAGGGAACAACTTCAGGAGTTGCTTGATAAGGGCTTCATCAGACCCAGTATGTCACCTTGGGTTCGCCGGTTCTATTTGTGAAGAAGAAGGATGGTACTATGAGGATGTGTATTGACTACCGGCAGGTGAACAAAGTTACAATTAAGAACAAGTATCCACTACCGCGCAGTGGTGACTTATTTGATTAGCTTCAGGGTGCTAGAGTGTTCTCTAAGATTGAATTGAGGTCAGGGTATCATCAGTTGAAGATTCAGGATTCACATATTCTGAAGACGCCTTTCAAGATCCTCTATGGGAACTATGAGTTTCTTGTGATGTCTTTTCGGCTGACCAATACACCAGCAACCTTTATGCACCTAATGAACAGTATGTTCCAACCGTATCTTGATTTTTTCGTCATAGAATTCATTAATGATATATTGGTGTACGCATACAGCCGAGAGGATCATAAGAAGCATATGAGGATTGTGCTCCAAACTTTGAGAAAGAAGAAGCTATATGCTAAATTCTCCAAGTGTGAGTTTTGGCTTGATTCGGTCACGTCCTCAAGCCACGTGGTGTCGAATGAGGGGATGGAGGTAGATCCAAAGAAGATTAAGGCAATTCAGATTTGGACCAGATTGTCTTCAGCTACAGAGATTAGGAGCTTCATGGGTTTGGTATGTTATTATCACCGTTTTGTAGAGGGTTTCTCGTCAATTACTGCACCTTTGACTAGATTGACCTAGAAGGGTACCCCATTCAGGAGGTCTAATGAGTGTGAGGAAATCATACAAAAGCTCAAGACTTCATTGACTATAGCCTCAATGTTGGTATTGCCTACATATTTGGGATCTTACACCGTGTATTATGATGTGTCGTATATTGGGCTTAGCGCAGTGTTGATGCGGGATGGTAGGGTGATTGCCTATGCATCTCGGCAGTTAAAGGTTCATGAAAAGAATTACCCTGTGCATGAATTCGAATTGACAGCTATTGTTCACTCATTAAAGATTTGAAGGCACTATCTGTACGGTGTTCATTGTGAGGTCTATATCGACCATCGAAGTCTCTAACACATGTTCAAGCAGAAGGATCATAATTTGTGGTAGCGGAGATGGTTAGAGTTATTGAAAGGCTATGATATCACCATATTATATCATACAGGGAAGGCCAATATGGTAGCCGATGCATTGAGTAGGAAGGCTGAGAGAATAGACAGTTTGGCATATTTACCGGTAGCAAAGAGGCCACTAGCCATGGGCATTCAGGCTTTGGCCAATCAGTTTGTGAGATTGGATATTTTGGAACGTAGTTGGGTTCTTGCTTGTGTTTTGGCTCAGTCATCGTTGTTTGAGCATATCAAGGCTCGCCAGTTTGATGATCCTCACTTGTTGGTGTTAAAGGACACTGTCTAGCGTGGTAGTGCCAAGGAGGTTGTGATTGGTGATGATGATGTTATGCGGCTTCAAGGTCGGATTTGTGGTCCAAATGTGGATGGGTTGAGAGATTTGATACTTGAGGAAGCTCACAATTCATGCTATTCCATTCACCCAAGTGTTACGAAGATGTACCATGACTTAAAACAGCACTATTGGTGGTGGAGAATGAAGAAAGATATTGTTACCTATGTCTCTCGGTGTTTGAATTGACAACGTGTGAAGTATAAGCATCAAAAAGTGGGAGGGTTAATTCAGAGATTGGAGATACCAGAGTGGAAGTGAGAGCACATCACTATGAATTTTGTGGTAGGCTTGCCATGGACCTTGAAGAAATATGACGCGGTCTGGGTTATTAAGGACTGGTTGACTAAGTCCACACACTTTATTCTGGTGGTGACTTCCTATTCTGCAAGTGGTTGGCTCATATTTACATCCGGGAGATTATCCCCTTGCATAGAGTGCCCATTTCCATCATTTCTAACGGAGGCACGCAGTTCACATTGCAGTTTTGGATAGTAGTGTAGCGAGAGTTGGGCACACAAGTTGAGTTGAGTACAACATTCCACCCTCCGACGGACGGAAGTTATTTCTATGAGCATCTGAGTTATGCGGTACATCATTTGATTATATCTTGGGTTGCAATTATGGCTTGATATAGCTTGTTCAAACTTGCTCAGTGTTCAGATTGGAGAATCGGGTCTTGTAATTGATTCTAGATGTTGGAGATTTGATTCTAAGTCTTATGGACACGGTTGGAGTAAGGATCTTCAGTTATGTTGTGTTTTCATACTTACATGGTTTGGGTAACGCGGGATCACCCATGGGTATGTGTATGGTGAGTTGACGACTTTGTTAAGACTCTTGGCACGTTCGAGGACAAACATATGTTTAAGTGGGGGAGAATGTAATGACCCGACCAGTCATTTTGAGTATTTGTATTTAGTTCGGTGGCTTGAAGTCATGAGTAGCTTCATATGGTGTATTATGACTGGTGTGTATGGTCAGTTTTGGTTTTCGAGTTGTTAGGAATTGATTTGGAAGAATGATTCTCAACTAGGAAGCTTTGAGTTGGAAGAGTTGAACAAGTTTGCCCTTTGGGTATTTGACCTCAGATCGGAGTTTTGATGGTTCTGTTAGGTTCGTATGGTATTTTGGACATAGACGTATGACCAGATTTGCATTTGAATATTTCTAGAAGGTTTTGGCACTATTTGGTAAAAGATGGCAATTTGAAGGTTTGAAAAGTTCAGAAGTTTGACTGGAAGTTAACTTCGATGTTATCTGGTTCAGATTTTTGTTCTGGGATTTGGAGTAGGTTCGTTCTGCCATTTGAAAATTGTGTGCAAGATTGGAATTTGGAAGTTTGAAAAAGTTTATTAAGCTTGATTTGAGGTACGATTCATGGTTTTGATGTTGTTATGAGTAATTTGAGGCCTTGAGTAGGTTCGTGTTATATTTTGGGACTTATTAGTATGTTCGGATGGGGTCCCAAGGGGCTCGAGTGAGTTTCGGAGTGGTTCAGATATTTTTGTATGGATTTTGTGTTGCTGATTGTTGGTATTTCTGCAGAGCATCACGATCACGGAGCTAAGCTCACTATCGCTCAGAGGAAATTTGGGTTGAGTTATTTCATCTCTTCACGTTCGCGTGTATTGAGTCATGTTCGCGAAGACTGTGGCACTTGAGCTTTGCGTTCGCATTGTGAGATCGCGTTCGCGCTAGTAAGCTGGGAGCTAGAGAACTCCCATCAAGACCGGTTGAGTTTTGGGTCTTGACATTATCCATGCTCCAGGTAGCGCTTAGGCTATGATATGCCTTGAATTTATTGTTAAGCTTTACGAAAAAGGGCCAAAATTGCCCCTAAACTATTGGAAATATAGCAATTATGCCCTCCATTTGCTATTGGGCACAAAAATACCCTTACCGTTAGTCAAGTGGAGCATATATACCCCTCTCCACTAATAGACTCCACATCAACTATAAATTCACTTTAAAAAGAGTTTTTTGCTGAATTGAAGTTCCACATCAGATTTGGTTATTTTCTTTCATCAAAGAAAATTAATGAAATCTAAATTACCCATGTCTTTTCCCATTTTCAACAATCAACGGATAAAAATGCCTTAATCAACAAATCCTATCAAAGAATCAATTATGCTCCTTATTGTTCTCATATTTGTTTATTCATCATTAACCCATCAAACTTCCATAAACACTGTTGAAATAGCCATTCCAGAGTTCAACTTCATTGTATTACAACATGTACTACCTGGAGAGATTAACATAGAAAAAGAGAGATTTATTAGTGTTAGAGACTTAATTCGATTCTTTTTTTACATTTATTTAGTTTAATCCTTCTGCAATTTTCTCCAATTTTTAATTTTCAAGCCTCTATCTCATCCCTCTTCCCGTTTTGAAATCGTTTGCAGAGGATTAGATATGAACTTGGGTTTTTCTATACAAGTTTTTTCGGATTTTTCTATACAGATTTCTGAAAGAAAAAAAAAGCATACAAGGAAAAAATGGACTACTGGAGGAGTTTTCGTTGAAGTCCGACGAGGCTCGCTGGTTGGATTTTTCGGTATAAAAGTCTACTACATAAGGGGTGGTGATGATTGATGAAGAAGTGAGAAAAGTGGCGAGGGAGGTATCGGCCAAATGTTCTTGATATTGGAGAATTAAGAAACTATATGGAGTGTATTGTTTTCCAAGCGGGAGCTCCAAATCAGCAAAGAAAATACTTTTGAAAGTGAATCTATAGCTAATGTGGAGTCTGTTAGTGGAGAAGGGTATATGTGCTCCACTTGACTAACGGTGAGGGTATTTTTGTGCCCAATAGCAAACAGAGGGGCATAATTGCTCTATTTTCCATAGTTTAGGGGAAATTTCGACCCTTTCCCCTAAGCTTTATGATGTGTTGTTTCTCATATTTGTAACCCTATTGTGAACTATTTGACATATGTTTGAGGTTACATAGAGGCTAATCCCCTGAATGAACTTGATAATTGCTATTTCCGTGATGAAATTGCCGATTTGAGCAATGATAACACACTTTGCACATGCATACACCTTAGCATGTTATTTATACTAGTTCAGGAGTATGAAATCTGATATTCATTGATCATATACATGTATTCTTGTATATTTACTTTCTGTGTGATATGATATAGACTGGTAGCCTATGACCATGCCGGATGGATTGTGTTGTTATGCATGTGACGATGCCCGGTGGATTGTGTTGTTATGCCTGTTACCATGCCAGATAGATTGTGTTGTTATGCATGTGACTACACCGGGCGGATTGTGTTTTTATTCCTGTAACCACGCTGGGCGGATTGTGTTGTTATGCCTGTGAACACGTCGAGCGGATTGTGTTGTTATGTCTGTGACCACGCCGAGCGAATTGTGTTTTTATGCATGTGACCACGCCGGGGCGGATTGTATTGTTATGCCCGTGACCATGCCGGGCAGATTGTTATATAGCTTGTGACTATGCTGGGCGGATTATGATATAGCAAGTGACTATACCGGGCGGATCCATGATATTGAGCCAGTGACCACGCCGGGAGGATTATGATATTGAGCCCGTGACCATGTCGGGCTGATAACACGTGAGTTGTCCGTGCTGCATATGGATATGGATCCATCCCCCTAGGGTCACCCTCTCATATTTTTCTCTTAATGGTGTACACGCAGATTATGAGAAACCGACGGGTTTCTGGTTGATGTGAGCTCTGGGAGAGCTGGTTATTTGTTTGGTTCGGTTACTGAGATTTTTATATGGGTCTAAGAGCCGTGATATGAATTCTATTTGCATCGGTTTGCACGCCGCAACAGAGTGATATTTGGTTATTGCATTTCATCTTTACTTGCAAATTTCTTGGTTGTTACCTGATTTATTTGCATATCTTTCTTATATGTTAGATTGTTGACTGAGCAGAATACGTTGAGAAAACTGAGAGCACCAATGTGGTTTTATCTATGATTTCATGATTTACTTGTTAGAATTATGAACTGTACAAGTGATAACGAGTATCATTTATAATTCTTACTTCTATTACTTCCCCGAGGTTTGTTATGATACTTGTTGAGTACATGGGGTCGGTTGTAGTCATGTTATACTTCTGCAACTTACGTGCATATCTTAAAGCTGAGATGTTGTGGATGACGGGAGTTGGCACTGAAGATATACTTGTGTTGCAGATATGGATACCACTTGTCCTTGGTAGTTTTAGATTTGAATTCTATTTATGTATATTCCAAACGGATGTTATATTTATTTCATATCAGTTTTGTAAATTTAGGTCTTAGTGGATCATGAACAAGTGTCTAGTAGAGTCTTGTGGATCGGTATGATGACGTCCATACCTATCTTTGAGAGGTTATAGGGCATGTAGGAAAATTTTCCATCTTTCTTTCCTTATCGTGTGACATTGATTCATCTTGAAGCGTATCTCTTGGAATTCCTCCCACTCATTCGTAAGTGATGTTGAGCACTCGGTATCAATTGTGCACTGACGGCATGTAATGTCGTGGATAAGGTGAGAGATCTGTCTCTTTGTTGTGGTGTTAGGTTAGTCTGGAGGCCTTGAGGCCAGGTTTAGACTACCGCTTGGGCTCGGTGGTTTCAGTTGTGTGGGTATATGCATTTGGACTTATATATCCGGTAGTATCCCTAGGAGTGGGACTGATTACTCACTGAGCGGTCAGATAGCTATATGATGTGTATTATGTGATTGCGAGATGAGTTTAAATGGTTTGGATGTGACGAGAAAAGTTTCGATTGGGATGTGAAAGAACTATGGATGCTCGATTTCTTTTTTGATGTGTTGCACAATTATGAGTTATGAGTATGTTAGGGGTCATTCATGATGTTCATAGTGGAATGAGGTAGATTATTATGCCTTGTTTACAAGCTTAGACTCAGGAGGATTTAGCGAATGCATAGTGGTTGAGACACGAATGAGGTCATAGAGAGATGCCAATTTGAGGCTGAGTAGGTGGGTTATCACCTGCTGGGTAATCTACGGATGTGTGATTCTTATGATGATTTTGTGGAGAGTTTCTCACTATGAGTGGGTTATATGTATTGCAATTTGAGTTTGGAAGTTGGCTCGACTATCACGAGGGTGGATATGCACTTGGCAGATAATTTGAGGTATTTTATGATTAGAGTTTCATGGGCGTATGAAGGATTTAGTTGAATTATAGTACGAGATTATGGTAGTTATGGAGAAATGGTAGTGCAGGATTATCGAAAGTTGTGTTCTATGGCTTTGATCCAAGTGGGGGGAGTCTACTATCGACGATCATATTGCATGGTCATGTGTTATGTTAGTTTTGATTTCGAGGATGACTCGAGTAAGGAAATTTCTGGATGCATGATATATTGCACTTTATGGATATATGGAAATCAGGGAGTGATTCAGGTTTGTTATTCATGGTAGAGGTAGTATGTAGGGAGTGGGGATTCACTCAGTTGCTTAGAGATGTGGGTTACTTCTTGAGGTGTTTGTGTGTTAAAGAAGTACAAGTCGTTCGGCTCGTATCAGTGGTGCGCTGTGGATTTAAGCAGAGTGGATGACCCTCGAGTAGAGTCTAATGAGTTTAAGCTTTATATGTGGTATTCTAGGATATTTTGGATTTGTATGTGGCTAAGATTCGATATTTGCATGGAAAGGTGTTGAGACTCGCAGTATTTCAATGTCATTATGGATTCTACATTTTAGTATCAGAGAGGTTAAGGAAACAACTTCAGATTCACATAAGGTCTCTTCAGAGTGGGTATCTCAAATACAGTATTTTGGGTACTTGAGAGGGAATACATTGGCTAGGATGTCTTTTAGTGATCTTTGAGTTAAGGATCATAGTGTAATGGCAAGGAGAAGCATGAACTTGAAGGCAAGTTGTGAGGGGTTCTAAGAAATAGGTTAGTTTGGTAGTGGTTTGGATCAGCATGGTAATAGAAATGATCAGTTTTTGGTTCTTTTGGTGTGGCGAGGCGTTGTAGGTGTGTTGTGGCAATGCTTTTAGGTTTGGCGATCTGTGTAACTTAGTTGATTTAGAGGGATTCAGTTCTGATGGCTTGGTTATTTGCAGATAGGTTTCGAAGAGTTCTCGATGGTTTCAACCACGGCATAGGACGGATGTTCTCGACATGCATAATGAGTAAGTTGCGTGCTGTTATTTTATTTGGATGGGGGTCAAGTGGAAGGTTTCTGGCTAATGGATGAGGTGTCCTATATGTTATTCAGAGTTGATAATGGGGTTCTCGTATTTTTTATGTGATGGCATGATAGAGGCAGTATGTCATGTGGGATTGAGATTTGCATGTGCAAGTTTGTGGTTCAGTATTGAAGGGAAGGTCATGAGTTCTAGACAACATGGACATTTCAAATGTTTAGAAGAATGCTTGCACTATTTTTTATATCACCTGAGAAGAGCGTGCATTTCAGAAAGGTGCATTGTATTTTGACTTGCGGATGCTTGACTGGTATTATAGTAATCGTTTGTTTGATCAACTGCTGATATTCAGATTTTGGCTGTGTGGCATGAAAGAATTATGGAAGTATTTCTTATGAGATGATTGTGTATGAGGGACATGTTAGCCTTATGAGTGGTGAAGTTAGGATCGGACATGGAGATTCGTGTATTCTAAGGATTTAAAGACCAGAAGGGTTCTTTGAGGCAGGTTATTCCCTGGTTGCGGATAGTGAAGGTTTGTTAAGAGGTTGACGGCTGAGTGTATGTATTGTGGATGGGTTATTTTGGACATTTTGGAGGTTACTATCTATTTCGGGAGGATCAGAATTGAATTGGAGGCCAATGGTAGGCCTATTAAAGATATGCATTCTACATCGGGTCGGATTTGTTTACTTAGCACAGCTATTGCCGAAGGGTGTGTCATTGGTTAGAGTTGATCTTATTCGTGCCTAATATGTTTGGGGTGTTGCTCTTCTATGCTATGATGGGTTGTGAGACTGTTGACTATTTACACACATGATGCAGTTCTGTTTGGGCCTTGTGCAGAATTCGAGTGAGATGGTTCTTGGGGTGTTGAATGATGGATTGCGCTTTGGTTATGGTTTTCCTGTTAGTAGTATATGGTTCTATCCATTTCTCCATGGTTATGGTCATGCTTTTTGTGTATTTGTTGTTGGTATGCATATAGTTGTTGATTTCGAGCCTCATGGATCGAGTTATTCCAAGTGGGCTGGTGTTTGGATTGGGTCACGCACTGTGGCGGAGTTATGTTGGGATATTAGCCTTTGTGTTTGTTTCGTGTGTTTTGGTTCTACTTTGTGTGATGGGTTTATGGCATTGCGCCTTGTGGTAGTACCTATTGAGCTTGCAGGACGGTTCTCTCATTTGATCCTCTTGCCATCATTGGGTAGATTCGAGTTGTTACTTGTTTGGTGCACGATTTGCACGGTATGTGGCTCAAGGTGGTGCTGGAGTAGCGTGTCGGTCGAGCAGCTTGTACTGGATTGTTGATGACTAATTTTGACCCTCCCTTTAAAAATAAATTTATTTATACTTAATAATTTTCAATAAATGTGTTGAAAATAGTTTTTAATCAATAATACCTATTTTCATAAAAATTAGTAATTAACAGTGTTGAAATTAATAATTGGTATTACATAATTATAAAATATATCATACTTACTATTTTAAGACTATTAAAATAACCTTTATATGCATTACATAGGTTTTATAATTAATTTAATAAGTTATTCCTTAATTTTTAGTTTGTTAGCCTACTATTTCAATAACTCGAAATTAATGTCATAATTTGGAAAATAAAGTATTTTCATAAATAATTAATTAATTAGAGTAATTAGTAGTGTATTTGATGTTTATAATTTCTATTACATTTTATTGGAATTATTTAAGTTCATTTAAATTAATCACAAAAAGGTTAAAAACCAAAAAAGGCTACAATTACAATTTTCTAATTAAATACAAATTGGCTACTCTTTAAATCTTTTCAGCCCAAAATACGAAGCCCAAACAGACCTGACCATTCCAAACACCCCATCTCATTCCTCCTTGGCAATCCAGGCCACCCTCCCTAAGCAAATCAAACTCCGCCACATCACCGTCCCTATTCATTCACAAGACAAACACATCCCATCCTCGCCGTTGATTCATACCATCAACGGACCAGGATTAATCTCGTTTTTTCATTTATTTTTAAAGAGTCTGCCTTGTTTTATCTCCGCCGTTGGATCACAAGAATCCAACGCCCGTCGACTTTTCCCCTAAAATCATTTTTAAAACTCATAACTCTCAAACAATCGAAGCCATTGATCAAATGATCCAACGACTCCCGTTTCGTCTCTCATTTTTATCACTAGAGACGACCAGTCCCTCCCTCAAATCCTAAAATCATTTCTCCTAAGATCCAGCTGCCACCCTTCCCCTTACCTCTCTTTTCTCTCCACCCCATCGCTGTGTCTGTCAACAAAGCCTTGCACAAATTCGTGCAAGGTCTCAGATCACTCAGAGAAATCATACTTTTTGTCTCTCATATCCGCGATTCTCCCTGAACTTTGCTTATTTCATCTTAGAAATTCAAAATTCCCAAAACCAAAACCCTATACCAAATAATGCAATGTCAAATCTTCAGAATCCTTCTATGTTAGGTTAAATCAATGGCATGCATGAACGATTCTCAGGGATATCATGATTATTCTTGGTCAAGAGGTCTAGGGAAGCAACCTTTAGACATTGAGGCTCTTACTCGATAGGTCTTGACTTTAATAATCAACTTACCCTTTCTCAGGTAAACATTCTCACTGATTTCTCTCTGTCTCCTTACATTTTCACCCGACTATGCTCATATCACCACCCCTCCATCACCTTCCAATATCAGTTTGAATCATGTCAAACCCTATAGGCATTTTAATGCCACTATAAATAGAGGCTTTAATGCTCTCACCTAAAAGAAAAGAGAGAACACAAGTAACACTGGAAAAAATAATTAATTTCTAATTTTGAGTAGAAAAAATCAAGCTAGGTTTTTTTCTAACTAGTTTTCTGATTCTTTCCGATTATGAGCACTATACTGGTCAAAGTTTAAGTTTTGGATTCTTAACGGCTAAAAAACAAGAAGCTCTTGGTTTGGTCTGCTTCCCAAAAAAAGGTCAGTGAACCTCAACCTTCCTCCTCTTTTAATGGTTTAATTGCAAACATGATTGCTCTCTTATCTTTTGTTAAATGACTCTATCTCTAATTTGTTATGGTTGATTATCTATATGTGTTTTGTTATTAATATATAATTGATCACTGAATTCTGGAATCATAAGTTCCTTAATATGCTGAAATTAGAGCCATGTATTGATTAGTTATTCTATTAATCCTGATGAACATTTTTGATAACTTGTATATATATTGTTAAGCTCCTGAAGAATAATAAAGAACTTTCAAATGACCTCAGTAGTTGTTTTAATCTTTTGGTGTTTTGTTGTAGCTCTCCTGTGTACTATATTAGTTTGTCTTAGTGTTATTGGTATGATTCACTTGATATTTGACCTAATTGGATATGAATACGTGATATTGAGTATAAGGTTGTCACTTGATCTAAGAATGGTAGTTTACAATGCTTGAACTGTCTCCTTCTTTAAATGTGTTTTTTTGTAGTTCTAGAAAATTAGTGTAACAACCTTCTGTCAGATCCCATAACTGTTTTATCACATCTGTGAACTACCCTAAAATCATTTATCCTAAGACCCAATTGCCACCCTTTCCCTTTCCTCTCTTTTCTCTCCACCTCATCGACATGTCTGTCAAGAGAGCCTTGTACAAATTCGTGCAAGGTCTCAAGTCACTAGAGAAATGATACTTTCTGTCTCTCATATCTGTGATTCTTGCTGAACTTTGCTCGTTTCATCTTAGAAATTCAGAATTCCCAAATCCGAAATTCTAGACCAAATAATGCAATCTCAAATCTTTAGAATCCTTTTGTGTTTGGTTATATCTATGGCATGCATGAACGATTCCTAGGGCTATCGTGATTATTTTTTGGTCCAGATTTCAAGCAAAGTGACCTTTGGACATTGATTCTCTTACCCGATGGGTCTTGATTTCAATGATCAACTTACCCTTCTCAGGTAAGCATTCTCGCCGATTTCCTCTGTCTCCTTAAATTTTCACCCGACTATGCTCATACCACCACCCCTCCATCACCTTCCACTATTAGTTTGAATCCTGTCAAACCCTAGAGGCATTTTAATGCCACTATAAATAGAGAATTTAATGCTCTTACCTAAAAAAAAAGAAAGAATACACATACGAAATCACCGGAAAAAAATAATCAATTTCTAATCTTGAGTAGCAAAAATCAAGCTAGATTTCTTTCTAACTAGTTTTCTGATTCTTTCCGATTCTAAGCACCACACCGGTCAGAGTTTGAGTTTTGGATTCATAACGGCTAAAAAAAACAAGAAGCTCTTTGGTTTGGTTTGTTGCCGAAAAAAAGGTCAGTGAATCTCAACCTTCCTCCTCTTTTAATTATTTAATTGCAAACATGATTGATTTGTTATCTCTTGTTAAATAACTCTATCTCTAATGTGTTATAGTTGATTATCTCTATGTGTTTTGTTATTAATCTATAACTGATCACTGAATTCTGGAATAATAAGTTCCTTAATGTGCTAAAATTAGAGCCATGTATTGATTAGTTATTCTGTTAATCCTGATAAACATTTTTGATAACTTGCATATATATATTGTTAAGCTCCGTAAGAATAATAAAGAACTTTCAAATGACCTCAGTAGTTGTTTTAATATTTTGATGTTTTGTTGTAGCTCTCCTGTGTACTCTATTAGTTTGTCTTAGTGTTATTGGTATGATTCACTTGATATTTGGTCTAATTGGATATGAATTTATGATGTTGAGTATATAGCTGTCACTTGATCTAAGCATGGTAATTTAGAAAGCTTGAACTGTCTCCTTCTTTAAATGTGTTCTTCCGTAGTTCTAGAAAATCAGTGTAAGAACCTTTTGTCAGATCCCATAACTGTTTTATCACATCTGTGAACTACCCTAAAATCATTTATCCTAAGACCCAATTGCCACCCTTTCCCTTTCCTCTCTTTTCTCTCCACCTCATCGACATGTCTGTCAAGAGAGCCTTGTACAAATTCGTGCAAGGTCTCAAGTCACTAGAGAAATGATACTTTCTGTCTCTCATATCTGTGATTCTTGCTGAACTTTGCTCGTTTCATCTTAGAAATTCAGAATTCCCAAATCCGAAATTCTAGACCAAATAATGCAATCTCAAATCTTTAGAATCCTTTTGTGTTTGGTTATATCTATGGCATGCATGAACGATTCCTAGGGCTATCGTGATTATTTTTTGGTCCAGATTTCAAGCAAAGTGACCTTTGGACATTGATTCTCTTACCCGATGGGTCTTAATTTCAATGATCAACTTACCCTTCTCAGGTAAGCATTCTCGCCGATTTCCTCTGTCTCCTTAAATTTTCACCCGACTATGCTCATATCACTACCCCTCCATCACCTTCCACTATTAGTTTGAATCCTGTCAAACCCTAGAGGCATTTTAATGCCACTATAAATAGAGAATTTAATGCTCTCACCTAAAAAAAAAGAAAGAATACACATACGAAATCACCGGAAAAAAATAATCAATTTCTAATCTTGAGTAGCAAAAATCAAGCTAGATTTCTTTCTAACTAGTTTTCTGATTCTTTCCGATTCTAAGCACCACACCGGTCAGAATTTGAGTTTTGGATTCATAACGGCTAAAAAAACAAGAAGCTCTTTGGTTTGGTTTGTTGCCGAAAAAAAGGTCAGTGAATCTCAACCTTCCTCCTCTTTTAATTATTTAATTGCAAACATGATTGATTTGTTATCTCTTGTTAAATAACTCTATCTCTAATGTGTTATAGTTGATTATCTCTATGTGTTTTGTTATTAATCTATAACTGATCACTGAATTCTGGAATAATAAGTTCCTTAATGTGCTAAAATTAGAGCCATGTATTGATTAGTTATTCTGTTAATCCTGATAAACATTTTTGATAACTTGCATATATATATTGTTAAGCTCCGTAAGAATAATAAAGAACTTTCAAATGACCTCAGTAGTTGTTTTAATATTTTGATGTTTTGTTGTAGCTCTCCTATGTACTCTATTAGTTTGTCTTAGTGTTATTGGTATGATTCACTTGATATTTGGCCTAATTGGATATGAATTTATGATGTTGAGTATATAGCTGTCACTTGATCTAAGCATGGTAATTTAGAAAGCTTGAACTGTCTCCTTCTTTAAATGTGTTCTTCCGTAGTTCTAGAAAATCAGTGTAAGAACCTTTTGTCAGATCCCATAACTGTTTTATCACATCTGTGAACTTCACTACATGAGATAATGACGTAAATTAACTGGATTAAGCTCTAAGCAACCTATGCATTTTAGTTTTGCCTTCTGCTATTTACTTAGTTTAATTCATGTCTATAAACTTAATTTAAATTGCACTTGTTATAGTTGAATGCCATATGATAGAATCAAGTGTTGCGAAACTTCATTATGACATACTAGTCTACTTAGCTTATAACTAAAATATGCTTAACTATTATAAACTCTCACTATTCAGGACCACTATAATGACAATATTAGTCTAATCCCATGTTGTTTGGTGCTCAAATCATATTGAATGTTGTAGTATTAGTTAGAATATAACATGTACACATTTAAATGTCAGCCATTGGGAGTTCTGTACTCATCCATGTCTTAAAAGGAAACTGTTGCTGGTATATCATGTTTGTGACTGTGTCTCCAAATCATTGAAACCTACTAAGTTCACTAAAGCTTACCCATAGACTTAGAAGAAGCCATTTAAATGTCTATCTGCCCTGTTTGAATGTAGGACTATTCTTAATCAACCTAGATAGAATAAAATCTCTTTGGGGATCACTAAGCAATGTATTTTCCCGCCCCTGTTTCTTAAGAACTTTGAAGTGGACTGTTAACTCTCTCACTTTGTAAGAAGTGGACTATTAGTATGTATATAGATTTTTATTAAGTATATATATGATTAAGAACATGATTACAACTAATGATCTTTATAAGCGCGAGCCTGCCAGTAGGATTATTAAGAATTATACACCTGATACCTCTTATACTCCTTTGAACTGCATGACTTACCTATTCTGAATCCTTATGTTCATGTGTTGCTGTAATTGATTCTGTTGAGTGTTTTTGAGACTGATAAAAGTATATGATAATATTACATGCTTGTGTGCAAATCATGAGATGTATGATGATGCTGTGGTGTTCTGAATAGTTGTATGTAAGAAATATACCTCTCTTTGTATATAGTCACCATTGTGGTATTGGAGTTTACATTGGGTGCCTCATTAGCACCTAAACCTACATAGAAGAGTAAATGTGAGTAGTTAGGGGTATTTAGGAGTGGATGAGATGTTCTTCCTGACACAAGCATTGCTGGGGGTCCTTGAGACCCTTGTGAACTTTGAAGTGCCATGGGGTCCAAAGATCATCTTAGCCATGAACAAAATTTTACTCTAGGCCTTTAATCTATTGACATTTGCTAATCTTTTTAGGTTTAGTGTTCAATGGAAATAAAGGTTTTCACTGTAAATCACCTTATTATATGTGACTTCATATTAATTTATGCATTCTTGATTACTATCGATTGTTACTGCGTCTTGGGCCTATATTGATGCTACTTGTGTTTATATATATATATATATATATATATATATATATATATATATATATATATATATATATATATATATATGAGAGAGAGAGAGAGAGATAGTATTGGGCCATATATCTAATAACCTTCTTTATTTTTTGTACGCATGTGTATGAGTTGGGCTTGCAGAGTTCTCAAAGAACTGAGGCCCAGATTTTAGCCTGAACTTGGAAGTCATCTAAAGCTGTTGTTGTTCTCTTCGTTGTCTGCTGGGCCCAATTTCTTCCAGGCCTAAACCATGACTACATTCCCTTCCTCTATCGCTTTTAAGTTTACCGTTGTTTTCATATGTATATGATACTGATAATATTTGATTGAATGCCTTAATTTATTTTTTTGAGTTATATTAACAACCTAGGAAAACTCTAAAGACGTATGTAAAGATAAAAGAAGCATTGTAACTTAGTAGAAATTAACTGTTAATCATTTCTATTGTTTAACTCCCACTATTATTTTCACTAACGATTTTCATGAAGTTTTTAAAACTAAGAAAGATTTTCATAGACAACAACCTTCTCTTTAAAAAAAAAAAACAAGCAACGAACCAGAAATGATTTCCAAGGCTGTCTATTTATGTGAATCAAGCATTAATGCGATTAAGGAATTTTAGATTATTTGAATTCGAGTATAAATCTGAGAATCAATCTACAAGGTATATCTAAAAGCCTACTTCTTTAAACAACATTTAACTTACTAGAATTATACAAGTAGCCATACCATTTTTATAAACATTAAAGTATTTTAAAAGTTAGTGATATTTTACAAAGCTTGCAAATATAAACCTTATAGATATACTTCCAAACTTCTTTCAATTATGTAGAATTTTCTCAAAGGCTTTTATAAGTTAAACTTACCTCCTCTTTTAAAATTATATATACTATATCCCTTCAAAAATAAGCTTTAAACAAGACATAAAGTAACCTTTAAGCTTTGACTAAGTAGAATATAGACATCTAATTCCTTATACCTAGTCTAAGTCCTATGGAGCTACCTCAAGTAGATTTTAAGGGGTTCCTAACACCTTCCCTTTAGAAGAACAATAACCCTTACCAAAAATCTAATCGGTTAGAAGAAAAATAAGATAATAATCTAATAATTAAAATAGGTGCCCTAGTATACCTTTAAATAATAGGTGGCGACTCTCTTTTATCATCAATAGGGAAACCACTAGTTGAATATTGTTTTGACTCGTGAATATTGTTTCCTGAAGGTGTGCCTAATGTGTTGCATATGAAAATTTTGTGTCACATTTGGCAATTTCTATCACACTTAACTCTGTTTAAAGTGCTATCAGATTTGATTAAGGTATGTTTGGAAGAATAATGTTATTAGTCAGCTTAGAACGAGGCAATGATTCTTATTAGGCGAGAGAGCTCCACGACTTGTTGATATGATAGGTGGTTATGAGTTTCTGTGTGTTTCTTTCATCATTGGTAGTGTACGAAGGTTTATAACAAGGTTTTATTTGATATGAGCTTTTGTTACGGTATCGGGTTTGTAATTGGGGAACTATTGTGGCGGGAAGTTATTGCTATGAGCATCTGAGTTATGCGGTACATCATTTGATTATATCTTGGGTTGCGGTTATGGCTTGATACATCTTGTTCCAACATGCTCAGTGTTCAGATTGGAGAATAGGGTCTTGTAATTGATTCCGGATGTTGGAGATTTGAATCTAAGGCTTATGGACTACGATTGGAGTAAGGATCTTCAGTTATGTTGTGTTGTCATGATTCAATGGTTTGGGTGATGCGATATCACCCATGGGTATGTGTATGGTGAGTTGATGGCTTTGTTAAGACTCTTGGCACGTTCGAGGACGAACATATGTTTAAGTGGGGGAGAATATAACAACCCAACCTGTTATTTTGAGCATTTGCATTTAGTTTGGTGGCTTGAGGTCATGAGTAGCTTCAAATGGTATATTATGACTGGCGTGTATGGTCAATTTTGGTTTTTGAGTTGTTCAGAATTGATTTGGAAGAATGATTCTTAATTAGGAAACTTTGAGTTGGAAGAGTTGAACAATTTTGACTTTTGGGTATTTGACCTTGGATCTAATATTTCATGGTTCCGTTAGGTTCGGATGGTGATTTTGTACATGGACGTATGACCGGATTTGCATTTGATGTTTTTAGAAGGTTTTGATACTATTTGGCGAAAGTTGACAATTTGAAGGTTTGGAATATTCATAGGTTTGACTGGAAGTTGACTTTGATGTTATAGGGTTCAGATAGTTCTTTCGGGAGTTGGAGTAGGTTCGTTATGTCGTTTGGAACTTATGTGAAAAATTTGAGGTGGTTCCAAGTTGTTTTGACGTGTTCGGCGTAAGATTGGAATTTGGAAGTTTGAAATAGTTCATTTAAGCTTGATTTGAGGTACGATTCATGGTTTTGATCTTGTTTTGAGTAATTTGAGGCCTCGAATAGGTCCATGTTATGCTTTGGACTTGTTGGTATGTTCAGATGGGGTCCCGAGGGGTTCGGGTGAGTTTCAGTGTGATTTCGGATCTTTTCAGATGGATTTTGTGTTGCTGATTGCTGGTGTTTCTACGAAGCATCACAATCACAGAGCTAGGCTCGCGATCGCGTAGAGGAATTTTGGGTTGAGTTGTTTCATCTCTTCGCATTCGCGTGTGTTGAATCGTGTTCACGAAGACAATGGGTTTGAGCTTAGCGTTCGCATCGTGAGATCGCGTTCGCTCTGGTAAGCTGGGAGCTCGAGAACGCTTATTCGCATTCGCGTGTCATGGGGCGCGTTCGCATAGTGTTGGTGTATGTGTGCATCCCGTTCGCATGGGAAGCGTCGCGAACACGCAGGGCATTTTTTGTGGCAGTGGGTTTTGTTCTTCGCGATCGCGATGGTATTCCCACGATCGCGATGGGTATTGGTGGAGCAGTGATTATAAAGTACCCTATTTCGAAGGTATTGGTTGTTTTATAACATTTTGAGTTATGGAGCTCAGATTTTGGCGATATTGGAGGGGATTTTCACTATTTGAATTGGTGTAAGTATTTTTGACTCGAATTTGATTATTTACATGAATCCATCTTTGATTTTGGCATTTAATTTGATGAATCTAGAAGAGAAATTGGGGGTTTTGTCAAAACTTTTCTAAATTGAATATTTGAGATTTGTGCAATGATTTGAAGTCAGATTTGAGTAAAATTAGTATGGTTGGAATCGTATTCAAATGGGTTGTCAGAATTTGTGAGCGTTGTCGGGTTCCGACGTGCAAGCCCCTATTGACTTTTTGGTTGACTTTGAGTATTTGATAATAGATTCAACATTTATTGTTTAGGTTTGTTTCTTTTGGCATTATTTGATGATTTTGAGTTGCTTTTGGCTAGTTTCGAGCCGTTCGGAGGTCAATTCGTGCATGTTGGCGTTTGTAGAGTATTTTTTGGATTGCTCTATATTTGATTTGTCTTGCTTGAGGTATGTATCTTACCTAAACATGGTTGAGGCACTAGTTGCCTGAGCTATTTGTGATAGCTACGTGCTAGGGGCGCATATATGTGTGGGGTTTGAGCCCATGTGCGAGCACTGGAGTATTTATCCATGCTCTGGGTAGCGCTTAGGATATTATATGCCTTGAATTGATTTTTAAGCTTTATGCTGTGATGTTTTTCATATTTGTAACCCTGTTGTGAACTATTCGATCTATTTTTGAGGTTACATAGAGGCTAATCTCTTGAATGAACTTGATAATTGCTATTTCCGTGATGAAATTGCCGATTAGAGCTACGATAGAATACTTTGTACATTCATACACCTTAGCATATCATTTATACCCGTTCAGGAGTATGAAATCTAATATTCATTGATGATATACATGTATTCTTGTATATTTTCTTTCTGTGTGATATGATGTGGACTGGTAACGTGTGACCACGTCGGGCGGATTGTGTTGTTATGCGTATGACCACGCCGGGCGGATTGTGTTGTTATGCATGTGACCATGCCAGACGGATTGTGTTGTTATGGTCATAACCACATCGGGTGGATTGCGTTGTTATGCATGTGACCACGCCTGATAGATTGTGTTGTTATGCATGTGACCATGTCGGGCGGATTGTGTTGTTATGCCTATGACCATGCTGGGCGGATTGTGTTGTTATGCTTGTGATCACGCTGGGCGTATTGTGATACAACATGTGACCACGCCTGAAGGATTGTGATATATCCCGTGACCACGCCGAGCGGATCCGTGATATTGAGCCCGTGATCACGCTAGATGAATTATGATATTGAGCCTGTGACCACGCCGGGCTGATAGCAGGTGAGTTGTCCGTGCTGCATGTGAACATGGATCCATTCCCTAGGGTCACCCTCTCATGTTTCTCTCTTGATGGTGTACACGCGGATTATGAGAAACCGACATGTTTTTGGTTGATGTGAGCTCTGGGAGAGCTAGTTATTGGTTTGGTTCGGTTATTTAGATTCTGATGTGGGCCTGAGAGCCATGATGTGAGTTCTATTTGGATCGCATTGTACCGCAATGGATTGATATTTGGTTATTGTGTAAGGCCCCGTACAAATTTCACCTAGAACCCGGGATCTTGTGATGCCAAGGTAGACTTATGTGTTGATGATCAAGCTCACTGCGGTACGAACTTTTTGGGTTGAACAGTGCATTGGGGAGTTGAAGAAAAATTTGTAGAGCAGGGCATTTCTGCGGTCCACTATGAGGCCGCAGAATCATTCTGCGGACCGTAGATCGCCCGCAGAGTGCAACAGAAAAATGGCCAATTTTGGAGGGTCGTTTTGCGGTCCAATATGCGACCGCATAATGTTTTCGTGAGTCGCACACTCCATCGCAAATCTAATACGAAGATTTTTGGAGGGGAATTCTACGACGCATTATTCGACTGCAGAACTGGTCTGCGGACCGCAAATCTACCGCATACCTGACCCGAGCAACCCAGATCTTGACATCACTTCTGCGGCACATTTTGCGGACTGCATATCCATTCTGTGGTCCACTTTGCGATCGCAGAGCTATGTTCGGAGGGTCCATTTTCTGGTTTTTATAACCCGACCCTATTTCGATATATAGACGTTAAGGACCATTTGTTAAGTAAAAATCTGATATTTTGAGAGCGAGGAGGTGATCTAGAGTGAGAAGGGTTCCTAAGCTATTTGTTCATCAATTCTTGCTCAAAAATTGGAGAATTCACAAGGAGAAACTCACAAGTTCTTCATATAAGGGGTAAGGTTCATATCCTAGTTTCAATTCATAATTTGGGGTAGAAGATGGTTAATGGGGAGCGTGATTATTGGGTGTGAGAGTGTTATTTATGCATGCATGTACCATCAAGGTTGGTGGGGAGGTTGTTGGTCTCAAATGGGTAGACTTTGGGTTGTGGGATAAAGAAATCCACCATATGAGAACCTAGAAATCATAATGCCCACCTAGTGTTTGTTAAAATACTCAAATGAGCTGAAATCATAAATACCTTCCCAATTTGTGCTCAATTTTGTTATATTTCCAAATAGATCGAAGTTGCTAAGATTTTCGGATCATTGTAGTAATTTAAGGAAGCTCAAACCGAAGTATGTTGGCTAAACTTCTCTCGTAGGGTTGAATCCCATGATGTTCTTGTAAGTCCCGAGTTGTTCATGATAAATTTGACTGTTGCGAATAAGCTTTGGATGTATGTTCCAAATGTGTTCTGAATGCTCTTATCTTATTGTGTTATCTTTCGGGAATGTGATCTAAGTATGGACTGTATATTAACCTATTATGACTTCTAGTCATTTTCCAAATGAAAGCTATCACGCCAAATGTTTAAGAAATCTCAGTGTGCCTAAGATTCTTATTTTGCTCACATGTGTACTTAAAACATTGAATATAAATGCCTTATTGTTGATAATCTATGATGATGCTTGGAAGTGAGAGTGGTGAGCATGAAACATGAAATACGGCCAACGTGCCGAGAATGATATTACATTTGGGGAAATTAGTGCCAATGATGTGGAAAGATGTGTAAAAGATATTGAAATGAAGTGAAAGTCGTTTAAATAAAAAGACACTTTAGGAGTGTCGCTAGTCACCGAGGAAGGGTAAGTTGAAATAACCTAACCCCGAAACTACACGTGCTGGTGTAGGAGTGGATTGTGATTATTCCCCTTATTAGGGATGTGAGTGATGTGATGATATTATTACCCTTCATTGGGATGAGATGATTGCTAGAAAAAAGGGTGATGTCGATCCAGACGGCATTATGGTGAGACGGCCTAGCCGGTCGGGTCGTGATCAGATGCCATGCCGCACACATGGTGGTGATTGTGCATGAAATTATGATTGAGATAGTGATTGAGAATGTGACTGTGGTTGTGATTGAATGTCTTGAGTGAGACGGCCTAGCCGATCGGGCCGTGATCGGACTCCGTGCTAAAGACATGGTGGTATATAGGTACTAAAGATCTCCCAACCTAAAATATGGAAATTTACTTGAAAACTTGTCTTGTACCTAACTTGATGTATTGGTATTATTTGAGGATCCCATTGATTTTTTTGATTGTTTCTCCTTGTATTATTACTTTTTTTCTATTGAGAGGGTGTTCAGTCATACATATTAGTACTATTCCATACGTACTAACGTCCCTTTTTGCCGGGGGTACTGCATCTTTACTAGATGCAGGTGGTTCCGCAACAGGTGGCATTGATTGGCGGTAGCGGTACACCCTCTTCCCAACAGACTTTGGTGAGCCCCACTCCATTTCGGGGTCATCTATCTTTTGTTCAGCGTGTATTGTGTTTGAGGTATAGCCGAGGCCTTATTACCGGCATTATCGTTACTCTTTTGTATCTATTAGAGGCTCCGTAGACACAAAGTGTGGGTTTTATATTGGTGTTGGGAAAGTCTGACTAGTAATGTTGTATTTGAATTACTTGTTCCACTTCAAACTGTGAAAAAGTATGTATGCTAAAAAATGAAGTAACTAGTGATAATGAATTGGTGTAATCCACATGATCTTCTCATTGTTTAATCAACAAGATATATATATATATATATATATATATATATATATATATATATATATATATATATATATATATATATATATATATATATATATATATATATATATATATATATATCTTATCTTTATTTTGGGTGAGTTGGGTAGAATGAAATCTAGTAGGCTTGCTCGGCTGGGTTATCTCGGTTGAGCGCCGGTCGCATTCCCGAGGTCGGGGCATGACATATTGCTTTTTATCTTTACTTGCAATTTTCTTGGTTGTTACCTGATTTATTTGTATATCTTCCTTATATGATGGATTGTTGACTGAGCAGAATACATTGAGAAAACTGAGAGGACCAAAGTGGTTTTATCTGTGATTTCATGATTTGATCATATTTTCTATTCTGTACTTGTTGGAATTATGAACTGTACACGTGATAACGAGTATTATTTATAATTCTTACTCTTAGTACCTCGCCGAGGTTAATTATGATACTTGCTGAGTACATGGGGTCGGTTGTACTTATGCTACACTTCTACACCTTGCGTGCAGATCTTGGAGCTGAGATGATGTGGATGATGGGAGCTGGCACTGAAGACATACATGTGTTCCGTATATGGCTACCACTTGTCCTTGGTAGCTTTAGATTTGAATTCTTTTTATGTACATTCCAAACAGATGTTGTATTTATTACATACCAATTATTCTCATTTGAGTTGTGTTAACTGTTATTGGGCTTACCTAGCGGGTTGTGTTAGTTTCCATCATGACTAGATGAATTTTGGGTCATGACACCTTACCTGCACCACACGCATAAGTACCCCCCTTATCTCGCCGCATGTGCATCAATATACACACCACCCTTATGTCGCCGCGTTCACATCTCAATCATAACACAACAATCAACTGCTCACCATGCGCCCAATATGCCACAACATTGCTCAAACGACAATACCAATGCCATAATAACACATAGCCCACGGTTCAATAAAAATTTATACAAGAATTACAACGACATAAGAGTACGAGAAGTAAATCAATAATGAAATGTGCTTCATATAACAACTTCAATTCAAGACATATTAATAGTCTAAGGGTCTAATCCCGTCAATTACCATACATAAGCCTGTGTACATACTCGTCACATCATGTACACGTCTTTTCACATAGTTCAAATAATGCAATTAAACCAAATCCTAAGGGGTAATTTCTCTACTCAAAGTTAGGCAAGATACTTACCTCAATTGCCTAAATCAACACTCAAAATAGCTTTTCCTTTAAATTTCACTCTGATCGCCTAAAATCTAAGCAAAAATGACTTAATATCATTAAACAATGCAACAGAAACCAATTTCGATTAACAAAGTTAAGATCTTTACACATTTTCAAAAAAGTCAACCTCTAGCTCGCCCGGTAAAAACCCGAGTCAAGGGGTAGATCTTGACTAACCATAACCTTACGAGTCCAAATATATATTTGGTTTTCAAATCTATGTCCAATTCGAGTCTCAAATCTCAAATTTTCATTAACATAGTAAGCAAATCCGCAAATATTTCTTTCAAATCCCATGATTTTGATGTCGAAATCCATAAGAAATCAGGTTGAAATATTGAAATTGAGTGAAAATCACTTACCCAATATCTAGATGTCAAAATCTCCTCCAAAAATTGCCTCCCACCAAGTCTAGGGCTCAAAATGTGATAAAATGAGACTAAGTCCCGAAATACCCAACTATAAACAAGCTGCGGATGTCGCATTTGCGACATGGGATTCGCAAATGCGAACCTAACAAAAGAGACAAGTTCATCAAAAATACGATGCCTGAAGAACACCAGGGGTGTGGAAAATGTGACCCAATATTTGTATTTGCAAAGTCTGTCCCTTCGAAAAATCGATCATTTTATTGCAAATGCGGCCTCTTCCGCCCAGTGCCTAATCGCAAATGCGATCTATTGTTCACAAAATTAAACCTTGCAGCCCACCTCGCAAATGCGGTGCCCTCCTCGCAAATGCGGACAGAATCTGGCATTTGCGACACCTGCAACATCAGCCCAGCACCAACAACTATGAAACATGACCAAACCATCTGTAACGCGTCTGAAACTTACCCGAGCCCCCAGGGCTCCACACCACACATCCACACAAGTCTAAAAATATCATACAAACTATCTCACAAACTCAAAACACCAAAATAACATCCGAAACCAAGAATCGGACAACAAAACACATAGAAATTTCAATAAAATTCAAGAATCGCTAAAATCACAACCACGCGTCCGATTCCTACCAAACTAGCTCGAAATGACACCAAATTTTGCACACAAGTCACAAGTGATAAAATGGACCTATTCCAAGTCTCGAAACCATAATACGAACTCGATATCCATAAAGTCAACTCGTGGTCAAACTTAGAAAACTTTTAAACCTTCAAATTGTCGACTTTTGCCAATTAGAGCCAAAATCTTCTAGAAATACCCAAATGCAAATTCGGGCATACGACCAAGTACAAAATTACCATAAGGACCTAACGAAACCATCAAAACTCCGATCCAAGGTAAAATACACAAAAGTCAAACTTGGTTAACTCTTCCAACGTACATCTTCTAAAATGAGAATCATTCTTCCAAATCAATTCCAAACCACTCGAAAATTGAAACCGACCATGTACGCAAGTCATACTACATCATATGAGGTTAGTCAAGACCTTAAACTACCGAACAAAATGCAATGCTCAAAACGACTAGTCGGGTCGTTACAACAAATAGAACACTACTTGTTCGGCATGTTTGGTTATGCATTAGGGACTAGAGTAGAGTGGGTAAATCTCGAAGATAGTTCTAGTTGGATCAAGCTCCAAGATGTGATACTTAAGGTTAGTTGCTGAGAATTTAAGTTTGACATGGGATTATGCCAAGGATTTAGAGTACTTCTATGTCACTGTTGGTATGACTATATACAATTAGAGAGGTGAATTAAATAGTTATGGATTCGTTGGAGGACTCTTTAGAGAATATCTTAGTTTGAAGTATTATCTTATATGAGTCATGGATAGAGTGTCCTATGGATATTATGATGACGTGGTTACATGTCGAGATCACTGGTGTGAGTTTGGTGAAAAACCACTGTGTGATGATATCTTGACAGAGGATCAAGAGAAATCTTAAAAGAAATTGGGTCAGTATAGTAATGACTTGGATTACTATTGAAATAAAAATGATCGACTTCTTTGGTAAAATCTGGTATTACAGATAGATTTAAACACTATGTGAATTGAATGACTTAGAGAGATTTAGCTCTAATGGCTTGACTATGAGTCACGACCCAAAATCCCACCAAAGGTCATGATGGCGTCTAACCTGCTTGCTAGGAAAGCCAACACTCAACAACAATAATAGAAGCCAATTATTAAGTCATTAACATTGTGGGATAATGCCGGGTATGTTGTTGTTGTAATAGAGTTATATTATCAAGTACGAAGCAAAATAAGTTTCAAAACAAAATCATGAATACATAAACAAAAAAGGGATCTATACACTATTATAATTGTCTCACAATACTTCCAAAACCCGGTGTCACAACATCACGAGCATCTATCAAAGTAAATAGTCTCCACTGAATAAGAATATCTATCGAGAAAAAAAGTAAATAGACACAAATAGGTAAATAAGGGAGGGGACTCCATGTACTGCGGATCGCACAAATAGGGCATCTTACCACGAAGTCTCCAATGCAGGCTCCTAGATAACATGATGAGTATGACTAGTAACTGCCTCAGAATCTGCACAAAAATGTGCAGAAGTGTAGTATAAGTACAAAGCCACGATACTCAGTAAGTGTCAAGTCTAACCTCGAAGAAGTAGTGACAAGGGATCGATACTAACACTTATTAACAATTTAATAAGAAAGTAAAAGCATAAATAGAACAAGAGATAAGGCATGATATCATCAAATATGCATAAAGTCAAAGGCACATTAAGATTCGGTATTAAGACATGCTGCTCCAACAAAGGAAATACAATACAATAAATATCTCAATTACATCCATAATTATGACATTAATCAATCAACGTTTATATAAAATAAGCTATTACGTGAGTTTAGGATGTAAATGCATGCTCATGATCCAACCTAAATATCTCCCAGCACAAATCCATATACTGACACTATCCAAGTATCCAAACCAAGCACCAATCTGGTTGCCTGCACTCACAGGCCCAAAGTAACATGAATAATTTACCTGACTCCGAAGGGATAGATCTTTATCCAAGCACCGTTACGACGTGCAGTTCAATCCAGTCATAGTATCATCAATAGTCAATATCCGCTCACAATGTCCTTTGTGCCAAAATCCTCAACGTTTCTCAATATCCAACTCTCCAACTCATGTATATGCATATGAGATGATATGATAAATATGAACTAGGACATAATAATAAAATGCGGATGAATATCAATATGAATAAGAGGTGGCTATGGCTAATCATGTAATTCAACTTTCTGTAACAGTTCAATATATTCATTTAATATTCTTATGTACGATCATAATATCAAACATGAGCTAATAATCACTAAATCATAAGCTAGTAAGGCTGGAATATGACTACGGCTAAATCAGCAAGCCAAAATAAGCATGATTTCTAAACATAGATAAGATTCAACGTGTAGTCACAGAATCAACAAAACATGAATATACACTTTACATCGTCCAAATAAGGCATAATATAATCCTAACTCTGTCCAGCTACGGTCATAATCTATCTACGCATATGTGCTCGTCATTTCACATATGTGTGGCACCTAAATCAAGTAACAAGTGGCAAATAATTCGCCTATGGGGAGAATTTCCTCTTACAAGGATATACAGGAGATTTTCCTCCACCTAATCAACTTAAGTCAATTAACAACTGCATTTCCTTTCAAATACAACTTGAAATGACTTGAATCTAGTCAAATATAACTTAGCAACGTCAAACAAAGTTATAGGAATCAATTCTAAACAATAAAGTTTTAATCTTTAATCAAATTCCCAAAAGTCAACTCGAACCCACATGGTCAAAATCGGAGCCTAGGGTTTATATTTCGACTACCCATAATACCATGAATCCAAATATATGAATAGATTCCAAAATCGAGTCCAAATCGGCCCTCAAATCCCTGAAATATACCCTCTTAAGTTGTTGACAAACCCCCCAAATTTCTCTTTAAAATTAATATTTAGGTGTACCAGTCCATGTGAAATCAAGATATATAAACAAATCCAAGTGAAAAATACTTACCTAAAATATAATAGTGAAATCCCTCTTCAAAATATCCATCTCTCGAAGTCTAGGGTTCAAAATATGTAAAAATGGGCAAAAAATCCTGGAAATGACATTGTATAAGTCTGTCCAACGATATACACCGCGATCGCAACAAGCCCCTCTTGATCGCGAAGGACAAATCAGGCTCCCGCCTGAGCTACTCTATGCGAACGCGACACCCCAGCGCCACAGACCTACACGACCGCGAAGGTCAACCT
This sequence comes from Nicotiana tomentosiformis, assembly GCF_000390325.3. Lineage (NCBI taxonomy): Eukaryota > Viridiplantae > Streptophyta > Magnoliopsida > Solanales > Solanaceae > Nicotiana > Nicotiana tomentosiformis. The sequence continues at coordinate 160,465,479 of NC_090813.1, read as the reverse complement.
CAACTGGCCTCTACCTCTCCACGAAAGCGAGCTACTCCACGTGAATGCACTGACCAGCTCCCATAAACACCGTGATCGCGAACACACCCCCTGCGAATGCGAAGCACAAGGCTCCTAGGTCCCAAAAGCACTCTACGCGATCGTGACTCATCTCCCGCGATTGGGAAGCTCATCAGAGACACCATAAAATTAGCAAGCAAAACATAAGAAAGTGGTCCAAAACCACCTCAAATTACACCCTCCCCCCCTCTGGGACCCCATCCAACCATACCAACAAGTCCAACTACCTTATCCAAACTTACTCAAAGGCTCAAAACACCACAAATAACATAAAAAACCAAGAATCGACGATCAAAATCCTTCTCTTAACTTTCAAACATTCCAACTCCACCGAACGCGTTCGAATCACACTTAGACGTTCCAGATTACAACCGAACTTCACGCACAAGTTCCAATCCACTAAATCAACTTCTCCAATGTTTCGAAACAACAATTAGAACCCGATAACCTCAAAGCCAACTTTCGGTCAACCTATAAATTCTCCAATTTTTAAATTTTCAACTTTTGGCAAATAGATCCAAAATTTTCTATGAACCTCCAAATCCAAATCCGAACATACTTCTAAGTCTGAAATCACCATACGAACCTATTGAAACCACAAAATCACCAATCTGAGGTCATTTACTCAAAAGTCAAACCTTGGTCAACCCTATCAACTTTTGCTTCCTAAAGTGAGACTAAGTTTTCCAAATCACACTCAAACCCTCCAGGAACCAAACCAACCAACACTTCAAGTCATAAAACATCAAAAAACATACGAGAAGCATCAAATATGGAAACAAGGTTTTAATACACAAAACAACAGGCTAGCTCATTACATTCTACCCCTATTAAACAAACATTCATGCTCGAACGGGTTTAGAATCATACCTGGAATGACAAAAAGATGATGATATTTGCTCCACATATCATGCTTGATCTCCCAAGTCGCATCCTTGACCAATTGACCTCTCCTTTAAACCTTCACTAATGCAATCTCTTTATACCTCAACTTCCGAACCTGCATATAAAAAATGGTCACTATCTCTTATTCATAAGCCAGATTCTCATCCAACTGCACTCCAACATATGTGAATTGTCTTCATAATACTTCCGAAGCATGGAAACATATACCGGATAAACTCCCACCAAGCTGGATGGCAAATCAAGCATGTGTGCCACCTCATCAACTCCCTCTAAAACCTCAAAAGGCCAATATACCTAGGGCTCATCTTTACCTTCTTTCCAAATCTCATTACACCCTTCAGAGGCAAAACTCTAAGAATAACCTTTTCACCCTCTATGAAAGCCATACCACGAACCTTCCTATCATCATAACTCTTTCGTCTGGACTATCTTGTACGAATCTGCTCCTGAATCACCTTCAATTTATACAATGCATCAGGAACCAAATCTATGCCCGACAACCCAACCTCACCAGGCTCAAACTAACCAATCAGAGAATGGCATCGCCTCCCATATAAGGCCTCATACAGAGCCATCTGGATACTGTACTAGTAGCTGTTATTATAAGCAAAATCCACTAACAGTAGAAACTGGTCCCACTAGCCTAAAATATCAATAACACAGGCTATTAACATATCCTCAAGGATCTGAATGGTCCTCTCGTACTACCTATTCGTCTTTGGGTGAAGTGAAATGTCGTGATCAGCTCAACCTGAGTGTCCAATCCACGCTAAAAAACTCTCCAAAAGTGCGATGCAAACTGAATGCCCCCATATAATATGATAGAAACATGCACATCCACAATGACCCAAATAACGTCAAATCTCCTCAAGGTCCGTCGCAGTCCTACCACAAAGTTCATGGTAATGCGCTCCCACATTCACTCTGGTTTAACCAATCTCTGGGTCAAACCACCTAGTTTCTGATCCTCAAACTTGATCTGCTAACAATTCAAACACGTGAAACATGCCCAACAATGCCCTTCTTCATCCTTCGCCACCAATAACGATGCTTCAAATCAAGATACATCTTCGTAGCACCTGATTAAATAGAACACCTCAAGCTATGAGCCTCCTCAAGAACCAACTCCCTCATACTATCCATAATAGGATCGCAAATCCGACCCTGGAGTCGCAATACACCATCATCACCAATGACCACCTCCTAAGCACTAGGTCGCAACACCATGTCCTTAAGAACAATCAAATGAGGATCATCATACTGATGAAACTTAATGCGCTCAACAAGGACGTCTGTGCAAAACACAAGCAACTACTCTACTAGGCTCGAAATATCTAATCTCATAAATCTATTGACCAAAGCATGAGAATCTATAGACAAAGGCTTCCCCACATATGGAATAAATTCCAAACTCCCCATACTCAATGCCTTCCTACTCAAAGCATCCGCTAACACGTTCACCTTACCCAGATGATACAATATAATGATATCATAATCTTTCAATAACTCTAACCACCTTCGCTGCCTCATATTCAAATCCGTTTGCTTGAACAAATGCAAAAGACTCTATTGATCAATGTAAACCTCACATGACTCACCATACAAGTAATGCCTCCAAAATTTTGAGAGCATGCATAATAGCCGCTGACGCTAAGTCATGAACCAAATAATTCTTCTCGTAGTGCTTCAACTAATGCGAAATCACCCTACTATTTTCCATTAATACATAACCAAGGCCAATGTGCAATACGTCAAAATAGATTGTATACATTCCCGAACCTAAGGGCAATACCAAAACTAGAGTTATAATCAAAGCAGCCTTGAGCTTCTGAAAGATCTTCTAGCACTCATCAGACTCTAAATGGAGTTCCCTTCTAAGTCAATTTGGACAATAGAGCTGTTGTATATGAAAATCCCTCTATAAAGCGATGATAGTAGCCTACCAAACCCAAGAAACTCATGATCTTTATAGCTGTAAAAGGCCTAGGCCAACCTTGAACCGCCTCAATCATCTTCAAATACACCTTGATACCATTATTAGACACCACGTGGCCTAAGAACGCCACTGAGTCCCACAAAAACACGTGCTTGAAATACATAGCATACAACTTCTTCTCTCTCAAAATCTGAAGCACAATCCTCAAATGTTGTTTGTAATGACCCGATCGGTCATTTCGAGTATTACAACCCTGTTCCCCTATTTACTGCTACGCTTGTGCTTTATAGCTGTGGTATTACTTATCGGGTTAGTTAGTTCGGGTCTGGTGAGAATTTAGAGTGAAATGAGACACTTAGTCTCTTAGAAGGAAAGTTTAAGTTGGAAAAGTCGACCAGATGTTAATCTATGTGTAAACGACCTCAGATTCAAATTCTGATGATTCTAGTAGCTCCGTATGGTGATTATAGACTTAGGAGCGTGTCCTGAAAGCTATTTTGAGGTCCTTAGTGGAATTAGGCTTGAAATGGTGAAAGTTAAATTTTTAGGAAGTTTGACTGAGGGGTTGACTTTTTGATATCGAGGTCGGAATCTGATTCTGGAAATTTGGATAGGTCCGTAATGTGAAATGTGACTTGCGCATAATATTTGAGGTCAATCGGATAGAATTTGATAGGTTTCAGCATTGATTGTGGAAATTAAAGTTTCAAAGTTCATAGATTTTGAATTGGGGTATGATTCATCGTTTTGATATTGTTTGATGTGATTTGAGACCTCGCGTAAGTCCGTGGTATATTTTAGGCCTTGTTAGTGTATTTAGTTGAGGTCCCGGGGGTCTTGGGTGAGCTTCGTATGGTTAACGGATCAAATTCGGACTTAAGGAAATGCTGGAACTGCTGCCTACTGGTGTGATCGCACCTGCAGAGCTTTTGATCACAGGTGCGAGGCTGCATGTGCGTGCAACCAGTCACAGAAGCGGCCAAGAGTGGAGCTGGGCAGTGCTCGAAGGTGCGAGAATTTTGCCCGCATCTGCGAGGTCGCAGGTGCGAAGGGGTGGGCGTAGAAGCGGAAAATGGTGAGACGGGCAGCGCAGGTGCGGTTTTTTTCCGTAGAAGCGAGGGTCGCAGGTGCGACCCCTTGTCCGCAGATGCAGAAATCGCTGGGGCAGAAGCTTATATTCGGGGTTTCGTGATTTTCACCCATTTTCGGATTTCGGAGCTCGGTTTGGGTGATTTTGGAGAGGGATTTGTCCACACAACTTGGGGTAAGTGTTCTTGACTCCCTTGTGATTATATTTCATGAATTAAACTATATTTTTGGTGTAAGATTATCGAATCTTCAAGAGAAATAGAAGGGAATTTTTATAATGTCAAAAAATAAATTTTTTGAGTTTTTAATACCGATTCGGAGTCGGATTTGAGTGAAATTAGTATAGTTGAACTTGTAATTGGATGGGTTATTGTATTTTGAGGGTTTTGTCGGATTCCGAGACGTGGGCCCCACAGGTGATTTTTGGGACGTAATTTAGGATTTTGTCGAAAATATTAGTATTTTTATATGAAATTAATTCCTATAATTTCATGGACTGAATCAAATTAATTGTTACTAGATTCAAGCCGTTTGGAAGTTGATACGCGCAGAATGGAATTTCTGGAGCATTGTTTAGCCTGCTCGACATTCGATTTGGCTTGTTCGAGGTAAGTAACTCTTCTAATCTTGGAGTTGAGGGTATGAACCCTGAATATATGTATTATGTGAATTGTTGGGAGGTGGCACACATGCTAGGTGATGAGCGTGTGGGCGTGCACCATAGAAATTGTGACGTAATTGGTTCCGTGAAATATTGTAGTCAAATAATCTTGGCATTTTTCATGTAGTTTTATGTGTTAAAGAAATTGAGATGAGAATCATATTAAAAATCATGTTGAGGCTATGTGCCAGCATTATTGGGACCCACATAGGTCATATTACTGTGAATTATTTATTTTAAATTGAAAATTCATACTCAGTCATATTCATTTCATTACATATCATATCCCAGTCTCTGTTGTTATTTATTAATACATAATACCATCATTTTTGGGCTATTTTCATGACATTGTGAGCCCATGAGAGAGAGACTGGAGAGATTGATGACTGAGGGAGGCCGAGGGCCTGACTGTGAGGATATTTTTGGGATCGAGCTGCACGCCGTAGCAGGCCATGTTGGCTCTCTCTCTCTCTCTCTCTATATATATATATATATATATTATTATTTTGATCGTGCCTGCCCGCCTGCAGCATGCCGTATAGGCTTATTATAGCACGTGAGTTGCCCGTGCAGATTACAGCGCTTGGGCTGAAGTAGCTCCTCCAGAGTCCGTACACACCCCAGTGAGTGCAAGTACCTACTGAGTGCAAGTGCCGAGTGATTTTTAAGGATTGAGTGACTGTGAGGCATGAGTGACTGTGAGGACTGAGTGACTTTGAGGACTGGGTGATTGGGAGGACTGAGTGAAATGATACTCTGAGAGTATGCATATGATTTTATCACTGAGTTACATCGCATTGACATGCACATTTGACATACAAGCATAGAGATGCATTTTTCCTCATGCTGTACAGTATCACATCATTCATGATTTCTCACACATGTTGACAGATGGACATAGTAATGCATTTGTTTTACGCGGGTTATCTGGAAAGGAAATGAACCATCTCATTTATTATTAAAAGGATTTTGGGAAAATTATTGTTTTCAAACTCATTCATATTTTTGGCAACTTCGGTAAACTATTTGGGTTTTCACTGATGTACTTGAAAGGAAGAACTATTTTTAGAAATCATGATTTAGCTGAGCATGTTATCTCTGAGTTACTTCTTGTATTATTTGCTTTATGTTATGGACTGTTGTGGACTATTGGTTTTGGACCCGACCTTGGTACAAGCTTGTCACTACTTTTAACCTAAGGTTAGGTTTGTTACTTATTGAGTACATGGGGTCGGTTGTACTCATACTACACTTCTGCACCTTGCGTGTAGATATTGGCTGTTGATGTTGCTGTGTTCGTTGGGAGCTGGATCTGAAGATGTACCTGGGTTTTGGTTGTAGCTGCCTTTTGTTCATGGTAGCCTTAGATTCATAAAACTCCGTTTATGTACTTTTCAAACAGATGATGTATTTACTTCATACCAGCTTTGTAAACTCTTTTCTTAGAAGCTCATGATTTATACTACCAGTTATTGGGGAATGTATAAGATTAAGATCATTATTTACTTAAATTACTTTAATAATTGTTATTGGAATTAGATAGTTGAATGTTGGCTTACCTAGCGGGTTGGGTTAGGTACCATCATGACTAGTTGAATTTTGGGTCGTGACAAGGTTGTATCAAAGCTCTAAGTCCTACAAGTCATGAGTAAGTGTCTAGTAGATTCTTGCAGATCGGTATGATGACGTCCATACCTATCTTCGAGAGTCTATAGGACATTTAGGATATATACTTCCCATTCTTTCTTTCCTTATCGTGCGGAATTGATTCATCTTGAGACATAACTCTTTGAATTCCTTCCACGTATTCGTATGCGTACATGAGCGCTCGGTATTAGCTGTGCATCACCGGCTTATGATTCCATGAATGAAGTTCGAGATGAGTATTCTATGTTTTGGTGATGGGCCAGTCTGGAGGACTTGAGGCCATGGTTGGACCGTAGCTTAAGCTTGGTAACTTTAGTTGTAACCTATACATTTGGACTCATATGTCCGATAATGACCCTACGAGTAGAAGTTGTGGTTCGATGAGCGGTGGAATGGCTTTGTGATGAGTATGATGTAACTGCGGGATGTGTTAAGACGATTTGAATGTGACGAGAAGTATTTCCTTGAAATGTAAAGGAAGGCCATTGGGTGCTTTATTTTCGTTTTGATGTGACGTACAGTCTTGAGTTGTGAGTACATTGAGGGATCTGTCATGTTGTTTAATTGTGAAGCGAAGTAGATTTTTATGTCATGTTGATGAGTTCAAACTGAGAAATATTAAGTGATTCCGTGGTAATTGTGGCTGCGAAAGGGTATAGCAAGATGCCAATTTCAGGCTAAGCAGGTGGGTTATCCCCTGCGGAGTAATCTACGTAGGTATGTTCCTTATAATGTGAGTGGAGAGTTTTTTTTTTCTGCCAGTGGGGCTTATGTGTTAAGATTTGAATTTGAATCTGGTTGAGAAAGTTGACTTGACTGTCAAGAGAATAAATGCGAGTTAGAGGATGATCGAGGTATTTTATGGTTGGTGTTACATGAGCTTGAGAAGAATTTGCATTGAACTGACTGCAGTATAATAGCAGTAATAGAGTATGGGTATTGTGAGTTATCAAATGTTTTGATTTATGGCTTTGAGCCAAGTGGGGGAGTCTGCTATTGATAATTTAATTCATGGATATGTGTCAAATTTTTGTTTTGGTCTGAGGTTTACTTGGGAATCAGTGATGACTTGCAGAGGTGGAGTTCGAGAATAACTGGAGTAAGGAAATTTCTAGATACGGGTTATATTGCGCTTTATGAGTATATAAAAATCGTGGGATGAGCGAGTTGTCATTTGTGAATGATGTAGTGCCCACGGAGTTTGAATTTGATCGGTGTTATTAAAGTAAAGTTACTTCTTTGAGTGTTGTTGTGCTAATGGGACACATGTCTCTTGGCCCATTTGAGCAGTGTAATTTGGATTTGAACAAAGGGGGAGACTCTCGAGAAAGTTCCAATAGGTTCGAGGTTTATATATAGCAATTGAGAATTTCTCCGGACTTGTGTATGGATAAAATCTGAGATTTGCATTTAATGGCACCTGGACTTGCGAAAATTCTGTATGACTAGGGACTCTACATTTCAGTATAAGAAAGGAAAATGGGGACAATTTTAAATTTACATAAGGTCTTTTAGAGTGGATCTCTCGTTTATGGTGCTTTTGGGGTACTTAAGAAGAATACAACGGCTTATGGGCCTTAGGGCGGTGTGGTGTTATGTTAGGATGTCTTGTAGTGAACTTTGTGTAAGGATCATAGTATTCCGACAAGGAGAAGTGTCAACTTTAGGGTAATTTAGAAGAAAATCGGAGAAAATAGGACGACTGGGTAGTAGGCTGGACCAGTATGGTATGATAGGTTCTTTGGGTACCTATGAAGTGGTGAGGCTCTACGGATGTTTTAGTGGAAATAATCTTGGGTTTGGTGACCTACGTGGCTTAGTTGAGTTAGAGAGATTCAGTTTTGATGGCTTGATTATGTGTAAATGGATTCCAAAGTATTCTTGATGGTTTCTACCATAGTTTAAGCCGGATACTTTTCTACCCGTGTAGGGAACGTGTTGTGTATTGTGATTTCCTCCTGGAAAAAAGCAAGAGAAAGGTTTCTAACTAATAGGAAATGTAAATTGTTAGTGACTCAAGTTGATAATGAGATTCTCGTGCTTGTCACGTGATGGCATGATAGATGCGGTGTGTTGTGCGGGATTAAAATCTACATATACGAGGTGACAATTCAGTCTTGAAGGGAAGGTCCTAAATTTTGGACAACATGGTCAACCTCAAATATTTAGACAAATGTTATAACTGCTTGGTAATCCCTGAGAAGGGTGCACATTTCAAAAAGCGCATTGTGTTTTGATGTCATTAGTATCGCGGTACTTACTTGGTTGGTAAATTGCTGATATTCAAATTGTTGCTATGCGGCACGGAATAATTATGAAAATATTCCGAGTGGGATGGTCGTGCATTAAGGATGTGATAGTAATTCGGGCGGTGGAGATTGGATCAGAAATGGTGATTCGTGTGTTCTAGGGATTTGAAGACTGGGAATTTCATAAATATATTATTTCATGGTTGTGGACTGTGAAGTAGTGGCCGAAGCCAGCCAGATGATAGTATGTGTTATGATTTCAGTTATTGTGGATTTTTGGAGGGTTATTTATCTATTGGTGGGTAACCAGAGCTGATTTGGGGGTCCATTGGTAGGCCCAATTAGGATGCGTATTCTGCACCGAGTCGGATTGGTTGGCTCCATACTGCTATTGTTGAGGGATGTGCTATTCGGTTGATGTTGAGCTTATTAGTATTCTGAAATGATATGTGAGTTACTCTTTTATGCTACGAGGAGTTGTGTTTCATTGGTTATGCACACATGGTACGGTTCTATTAGGGGCCTTATGGCGGAATTTGAGAGAGATGAGTATTTGGGTATTTCATGATTGATTGCGTATTGGTTATGCTCTTTCAGGTTTTGTGTGGCATTGTGTCATTTGCTTCTCCATGGTTATTGATTTTGAGCAGGGTGGCTCGAGGTATATAATATGGGCCAGCATTTGGATGGGTCACGCATTGTAGCGGAGTTATGTAAAGGTATATACCTTGTGTTAGAATCATGTGATGGTTCTACGGTGTGTGATGGACTTCCAGCATTTCTTTGTGGCAGTACTTGTTAATCTTGCGGGGTAGTTCTTTCATTTGAGTCATTTCTCATGACTTAGTACATTTGAATTGTTGCGTATTGGCGCACGGATGGCATGGTTGGTGGATCTAAATTATATTGGTGTGGCATGTCTGTGGGATAGTTGTGTTTAATAATATAAGGTTATTCGACCTAGAATGAGTACTATCAGGGTTGCAACGGTATATTCGAGAGGATAATATTGAAATTCTGCTTAGAAAGTGATTATGGCTCTGGTTGGGGCGAGAGAGCTCCATGACTTGTTGATTTAATAAGGGGTCTTGAGATTTTTGCGTGTTTCTTTTATTATCAACAGTGTACGAAGGTTTTGGGATGAAGTTTGGTTCAATATGGGGTTTAATACTAGTACTTGGTTGGTTTTGGAGTAGTTACTTTGATCAAGAATGGCGCTACGAGCATGCGAGTTGTGTAATAGGTTTGGTAGTTATATCCGTGGTTATGGTTATGGCTCGATGCAGCTTGTTCAGACTTATACATTGTGTAGATGTAAGATTCGTGTCTTGTAAGAAATTCTGAACGTTGGGAATTGAATTCTAAGGTTTTTGGGCTAAGGTTAAATTGAGGATTTTCAGTTGTATTGCGTTGTCAGGACTATATGGAATAGGTTTACGTGGAATCACCCCGGGTACGTGCGTAGTAAGATGGAATAGTGATTTGGTGGCTTGGAAACAACTCTTGGCACATTCGAGGACGAACGTATGTTTAAGTGGGGGAGAATGTAACGACCCGGCCGGTCGTTTCGAGTATTACAACCCCGTTCCCCCATTTACTGCTCCGTTTGTGCTTTATAGCTGTGGTATTACTTATCGGGTTAGTTAGTTTGGGTTCGGTGAGAATTTAGAGTGAAATGAGACACTTAGTCTCTTAGAAGAAAAGTTTAAGTTGGAAAAGTCGACTGGATGTTGATCTATGTGTAAACAACCTCGGATTCGAATTCTGATGACTCTAGTAGCTCCGTATGGTGATTTTGGACTTAGGAGCGTGTCCGGAAAGTTATTTGGAGGTCCGTAGTGAAATTGGGCTTGAAATGATGAAACTTGAATTTTTGGGAAGTTTGACCGAGGGGTTGACTTTTTGTTATCGGGGTCGGAATCCGATTCTGGAAATTTGGATAGGTCCGTAATGTGAAATGTGACTTGCGCGCAAAATTTGAGATCAATCGCACGTAATTTGTTAGGTTTCAGGATCGGTTATGGAAGTTGAAGTTTCAAAGCTCATAGATTTTAAATTGGGGTATGATTCATCGTTTTGATGTTGTTTGATGTGATTTGAGACCTCGAGTAGGTCTGTGGTATATTTTAAGACTTGTTGGTGTATTTGGTTGAGGTATCGGGGGTCACGGGTGAGTTTTAGATGGTTAACAGATCAAATTCAGACTTAAGGATATGATGGAACTGCTGCCTACTGGTGTGATCGCACCTACGATGCTTTTGATCGCAGGTGCAAGGCCACATGTGCGCGCAACCAAACGCAGAAGCAGCCAAGAGTGGAGCTGGGCAGTGCTCGCAGGTGCGAGAATTTTGCCCGCATCTGCGAGGTCGCAGGTGCGAAGGGGTGGGCGTAGAAGCGGAAAATGGTGAGCCGGGCAGCGCAGGTGTGGCATTTTTCCGCAGAAGCGAGGGTCGCAGGTGCAACCCCTTGTCCGTAGATGCGGAAATCGCTGGGGTAGAAGCTTAAATTCGGGGTTTCATGATTTTCACCCATTTTTGGATTTTGTAGCTCGCTTTGGGCGATTTTGGAGGGGGATTTGTCCATACAACTTGGGGTAAGTGTTCTTGACTCCCTTGTGATTATATGTCATGAATTAATCTTCATTTTTTGTGTAAGATTATCGAATCTTCAAGAGAAAGAGAAGGGAATTTCTATAATGTCACAAAACAAATTTTTCGAGTTTTGAATACCTATTCGGAGTCGGATTTGAGTGAAATTAGTATAGTTGAACTTGTAATTGGATGGGTTATCGTATTTTGTGAGTTTCGTTTGATTCGGGGACATGGGCCCTACGGGTGAGTTTTGATGCGTAATTTAGGATTTTGTGGAAAATATTAGTATTTTGATATGGAATTAATTCCCATAATTTTATGGACTGAATCAAATTAATTGTGACTAGATTCGAGCCGTTTGGAAGTTGATACGCGCAGAATGGAATTTCTGGAGCATTGTTTAGCCTACTCGACATTGGATTTGGCTTGTTCGAGGTAAGTAACTCTTCTAATCTTGGAGCTGAGGGTATGAACCCTAAATATATGTATTATGTCAATTGTTGGGAGGTGATGCACATGCTAGGTGACGGGCATGTGGGTGTGCAGCATAGAAATTGTGACGTAATTGGTTCTGTGGAATATTGTAGTCAACTAATCTTGGCATTTTCCATGTAGTTTTATGTGTTAAAGAAATTGGATTGAGAATCATACTAAAAATCATGTTGAGACTATATGCCAGTATTATTGGGACCCACAGAGGTCATATTGCTATGAATTATTTAATTGAAATTGAAAATTCATACTCAGTCATATTCATTTCATTACATATCATATCCCAGTCTCTGTTGTTATTTATTGATACACCATATCATCATTTTTGGGCTATTTTCATGACATTGTGAGCCCATGAGAGAGAGACTGGAGAGATTGATGACTGAGGGAGGCCGAGGGCCTGACTGTGAGGATATTTTTGGGATCGAGCTCCACGCCGCAGCAGACCATGTTGGCTTTATATATATATATATATTATTATTATTATGTGGATCGGGGCTGCCCGCCTGCAGCAGGCGTTATATTCTTATTATAGCACATGAGTTGTTCGTGCATCACTTGAGTTGTTCGTGCATATTATAGCGCTTGGGCTGAAGGAGCCCCTCCGGAGTTTGCACACACCCCAGTGAGCGCAGTTACCTACTGAGCGTGAGTGCCAAGTGCGAGTGCCGAGTGATTTGGGAGGCATGAGTGACTGTGAGGCATGAGTGACTGTGAGGACTGAGTGATTGGGAAGACTGAGTGAACTGATACTCTGAGAGTATGCATATGATTTTATCACTGAGTTCCATCGCATTGACATGCACATTTGACATACAGGCATAGATATGCATGTTTTCTCATGCTGTACAATATCACATCATTCATGATTTCTCACACATGTTGATAGGTGGACATAGTGATGCATTTATTTTGCACGAGTTATCTGGAAAGGAAATGAAATATCTCATTTATTATTGAAAGGATTTTAGGAAAATTATTGTTTTCAAACTTATTCATATTTTTGGCAATTTCGGTAAACTATTTGGGTTTTCATTGATGTACTTGAAAGGAAGAACTATTTTTAGAAATCATAATTTAGCTGAGCATTTTATCTCTGAGTTACTTCTTGTATTATTTGCTTTACGTTATGGATTGTTGTGGACTATTGGTTTTGGACCCGACCTTGGTACACGCTCGTCACTACTTTCAACCTAAGGTTAGGTTTGTTACTTATTGAGTACATGTGGTCGGTTGTACTCATACTACACTTCTGCACCTTGCGTGTAGATATTGGTTGTTGATGTTGCTGTGTTCGTTGGGAGATGGATCTGAAGATGTACCTGCGTTCCGGTTGTAGCTACCTCTTGTTTATGGTAGCCTTAGATTCATAAAACTCTGTTTATGTACTTTTCAAATAGATGATGTATTTACTTCATACCGGCTTTGTAAACTCTATTCTTAGAAGCTCATGATTTGTACTACCAGTTCTTGGGGAATGTATAAGATTAAGATCTTTATTTACTTAGATTACTTTTATAATTATTATTGGAATTGGATAGTTGAAAGTTGGCTTACCTAGCGGGTTGGGTTAGGTGTCATCACGACTAGTTGGATTTTGGGTCGTGAAATTGTTCATGCTCCTCACCACTATGGGAATGCACCAAGATGTCGTCAATGAACACAATTACAAAAGAATCCAAGTACGGCTGAAAAACACTGTTCATCAAATGCATGAAAGCTGCTTGAGAATTAGTCAGACCGAAAGACATCACCAAAAACTCAAAATTTCCATAATGAGTCCAGAAAGCCTCTTAGGGTTGTCTGAAGCCCAAATCTTCAGCTGGTGATAACTCAATCTCAAATCAAGAAAATCATCAATGCGAGGCAATGGATATTTGTTCTTTATAGTGACATTGTTCAACTGCCCGTAGTCAATGCACATTCTTATGGAACCATCATTCTTCTTAACGAATAACACTGGTTCACCTCAAGGAGAAACACTTGGTCTAATGAATCCTTTATCCAAAAACTCCTACAACTGCTCCTTCAAATTACCTGGAGCCATACGATACGGTGGAACACATATTGGAGGAGTGACCAATATCAAATCAATATCTCTATCATGTGGCATGCACGGTAGGTTTGTAGGAAATACATATGGAAACTCCCTCACCACAGAGACTGAATTGTAAAGCCCCGTTAAAATTTCCTAATAATTTAATATTTTAAAGTGCGACAACGGTATTCGGAAATAACGTATTCGAGTATCAAAGGAGACCTATGGGGTCGAACCACATAATTTTGACATCAAAAGTGTTTCAACAATGTCATTTCTTCAAGTATATGTGATATCATATTAAGCAAACGAGCTCTAAATTCAGTTTTGATTAAAGCATTAGATCCGTATTGAAATTACGAAGCCATAGCAAAAAGAATCATTGAATTCGGATATCGTATGAGAGAGTTATGCCCATTCCCGTGTTAGGAAAAACCATTTCCCGTCGCCAGCGCCCAGGGTAGCGCCGGGTGCTGTCCTTGGCACTGGGATTTCTTTCAGCTACTGGAACCAGCGCCACAGGCAGCCCTAGGCACCACTTGTGGCGCCCGAAACGCTAGATTCTCATTTGGTGTTCATTTTACCCCATTTTTCTTGGCCGAACCTTGGGGTTTTCCTCCATTCACTCAAGACCTGCAACTCCCCCATCTTCAAGGTGAGTAATCCCTACTAATTTTTTGATTCATTCCATCAATTCCATCCTAAAACTAACTCAATCCTCCATAAAATACATAGATCTTCAAGAAATTTCTTCAAGAACTCAAAGGAGGGTTTTGCAAGATTTCTTCCAAAAGGTAATCCTACACCCTTAGACTCACATGTATGGATATATTATGAGAATATGAATATGAATTAAGTATTGAAACTTATGGTATAGTGATTGAAATCCATAAGTTCCCAATTTAAATACATAACCATTTTCGAGATTGAAAGGTGATTATTTGATGAAAATTTGTTAGTTGAGGGTGGATGGATGGTCATGTATGTGATGTTGGGAGTTATGGATTGTTCAAGAATGATGATGGGATAAATTATTTGTAAATGGTAGTAATTGGATGAACTAATTTTATGCGTAAGAGATGTAGAGATTCATGCCTACTAGGTATTTGATAAAATGCCTAAATGGCCTAAACTATGGAATTTGTTACTAATATTGGTTCCATTGGATGTTGTCATTGTAGATTGAAGTTGCTTAGTGTAGTAGATCATTATAGTATCATTAAGGGACAGATTGAGGTATGTTGGCTAAAATCTTCTCTTAGAATTGTATCCCACGATATTCATGTGAATTATGTAAGTCCCGAGTAGATCATTATAAAATTGGCTGTTCCGAGTAAGATTGGGTTGAAAGATATATGTTCAACAAGTATTCCAAATACTTTATTTATGTTATGTTATCAATTGAGGATGTGTTAAAGATATGGTCTGTGCATTAGAAATGTTCGACTTCAAGTTAAATTCAAACGAAGGCTATTATGCCAAATTTTGTGAAATATCTCTATGTGCCTTAGACTCTTAATTGCTCACATGTGTACTACATGCTTTGATTTGAATTGTTGTTGTTGTTGATGATGATTTTGATGTTAGAAAGTGAAAAGGGTGAGCATGAAATATTAAATATGGCCAACATGCCAAGAATTATCTTATAGTAATGGCCATTAGTGCCAATAAAATGAAAAGATGTGAAAGTAATATGAAATGCGATGATTGATATAAAAAGGTTGTTGTGTCGAATAAGACAGCCTTGCCAGTCTGGTCGTGATCGGACTCCATACCGCACACATGGTGGTTATTGTGCTGGAAATTGTAATTTAAATTGTGACTGTGGTCGATGCCCCTAATTGATAGCCTATGCGATCGGGTCGTGATCGGACTCCGTGTTAAAGACGATGGTATTGATATTGAGAGTAATTGTGGTTGATGTCTCTAATGAGATAGCCTAGCCGACCGGGTCGTGATCGGACTCCGTACTGAGAATACAGTGGTACTGGTATTGTGAATAATGGCATTGTGGACAATGGTATATCGATGCTAAAACAATCTCCCAATGTGAGATATGGAAATTAATTTAAACACTGTCTTGATCCTAAATTGAGGTTTGATGTTGATTAAGTCTTTCATTGATATTATGATAATCTTGTTTGTATTATTTGTCATTCTATTGAGAGGGTGTTTAGTTATACATACTAGTGCTATTCGACAGTACTAAGGTCCTTTTTGCCGGGGGCACTGCATATTTAAATGGATGCAAGTGGTTCCACAGCAGGAGATATTGATCAGTGATAGCAGTACACCTTTTTCCCAGCTGACTTGGTGAGCCCCACTTCATCCCAGGGTCATAAATCATTTGTACATTGTGTATTCTGTTTGAGGTATAGCCGGGGCCTTGTTACCGGCATTATCATTGTACTCTTCCTTATCTATAGAGGCTTCATAGATATAATGTGGGTTGTGTATTGGTGCTGGAAAAAGCAAATTCGTTATGTTGTATTTGAATTACTCTTTCCTTTTCAGATTATGAAAAATGTGTGGAACGGAGACTTCAAAAAAATGATGTAACTATTGGTAAAGAATTGGTATTGTAGACATGATCATGTTTGTGTCTAATTAATGAAATTATGTATTATCTTTATTCGTGGATGTGTTTGGGTAGAATGAAATATAACAGGCTTGCTCGGTCAGGTTTACTCGGTTGAGCGCTGGTCGCGCTCCTCGGTTATGGGGCGTGACAATCTTGGTATCAGAGCCTAAGGTTTTAAAGTGTCATAGGATGGCTCGGAGCCGTGTCTAGTAGAGTCCTTATTATCGGTGTGTTGTCGACCAGATCTATAATTAGGATGCTACCTGGGCATTTAGGAATAATACCCTTCTTTGTTATTCTGAATCGTGCGATGAAACTAATTGTTAAACTGTTCTTACTCTAACTCGTGCCTTGAGGTTCAAGGTAAGTTTAAATGCTCTTTTGGTTTATCCCATGTAATGTTGTCATGTGACATGATGAATGGGTAAAGGCCTGAATATTAAAAAGATGGCACATGTATCATGTTGAATGAATGGTATGACCATATGAGACAAGTATATAGTACCATGAGCATACTTTATATGAGAAGAGTGCTAGAAGTGATTACTCACCTCCAAAGAGGCATTGACATGATAAATGAGACCTAAGCTTAACTAGTACATATGGATAGTGTGGGAACCATGTGTATGATTCAAATATGTAAATTTGTTATATAGGCACGTGATATACAAAAGGCATGGCCTGGAGAGTAATGATAAATGTGTAGGTCTTTCACGGGAGACAAGAAGTTATGAAAGGAGAGTTAAGTGAACCCACAATGAGAAAACCCTAGCACTATGAATGTTATAAAAATCCCAGGAATGTGCGAAGTGGTGTTACACTCCAAAAAGGATATTGACACGAGGGATTTGGATCCCAAGCCTATGTGGATGAATAAGAGTGGAGAAATTATGAGGTTAATACCATGGGGACTTAAATATCCCTAATAGTTAATCATATACAGGAGGACTAGAGATGTGAAACATGTGTCCCTCAAATTGCTAAATTCAATACTTGTGTCAAAATGTGAAATATTCACCCCAAGTGGGGAGGGATTGGCCATGGTGAGGCTACTTAAGTTCGATATTTTGTTGAAGACATGTGTAGTCTAGAAAAGTGGTAAGGGTTAACGTTATTCTCTGAGAGGATATGCAAATGATAAACCACTAGTACAAAAATAATGTGGAAGGTTAAGAAATGTAAATTCTTCGTACGTGACAATATACATGACAAGGTCAACGATACTAGAAACTAAGAGTAGGGTTTGCAAAAGGGTTTTGTACTTGTTAGAGAGTCAGGGAAAATGGAACCCAAGGAAGTGCTACAGATCAAATGTGAAAGGCTTGCGAGTTCTTAGAATGAGTTAATCACGGATTTGTGATTTAGCTAAAGTTCCAAGGCTTTAAGAAATACAGAACGAGTGTGAGAGATAAATGTGATGTTATAATAACCCAAGAGTGCATTTGGACTTGATGGAGAGTCTCTTAAGAATCTTACAGGTAAGGAAGTGTTAAGTGATACACGGATGAACACACTTTCCCACGGATATCCCAACAAGTGTCGAGAGGCGAGCGGGATGAATTCCCAAGTAAGGGAAAAGACCACGTAAAATATGGAAGCGTGCATAGCTATTCACTAACTAGGAATAATGAGGCGAGAAGAATTGGAAGAAAAATCTATAAATTTAGGTGGCCATGGTTATCGCAAAATAGTTCGTATCGGAATGGTGGACTCGCCTAGAGCAAAAGTGTTAATACAAGATATAAAGGATCAAGTGTAATGCAGCCGACTTGAGTGACACTGAATATCAACTAAAAGATTTAGAGGGAGTTCATGTCTACATATTACATTGGAAAGAGAGACTACTGGTGATGAAGTGGTGGTGTGATAAACTCAACAAACCAGGAACAATGATACTACGAGGAGGCACATAAGTGTGTGGAACAATAAGGCTATCAACTATGAATTAAGGGCAAAAAGGGACATGTTCAAAACAGATTGAGAGAGGATGAACACTTGTTACGAACCAAACATGTTTAACATGATAGCTCTTAGCCTGCAATACCAAGAAACACTATTGGTGACTACAATACTAGAAATAAGGTGAGTTACTCATCGAGGATGGAATCGGGTGGACTAAGTCCTACACTTATAAGGTAAACAAGAAGTCGTCGTTGATAAAGTTAGGAGGATCTCAAGTTTCAGAAAAAGACCTTATTTGGGCCAATGACTTTTGTTGAATTAAAAATATATGAAGGGTGTCGATATGTGTTTTGGGAAGTGTTTAGCAGTAAAGAGGAATCGTGAGAATGTTCACACGGGAAGTAGAGTGGTTTCTTAAAATCCTATAAGACTTATAATGAGGAAAAAGGGTGGCTAAGAAAGGTCTGAGCATGATGTTACTTCACATATTGAGGCAATGCCATGCAGGTTGTTGTTATCAGGGTGTGCGCATAAGCTAGTAGATGTTATTCATTTGAAACAGATGGTCCCATAAGAAAACTAACCTGATAATGTCTTTTGTTGAGAAATTTGGAAAAAAACAAGTTGCAAGTACTAATAAGATTGTAACCGTATCAAGGAAATATTTGTAGAACTCAATTCCTAGGAGGTCATATGAAAGAGAAATCTAATATAGATGTTCCACTAATGATGCAATGTGGCAAGATGATCATTTATGCTTCCAGGCAACTCAAGAATCATGAAAAGAATTATCCAACACATGACTTAGAACTTGCGGCTGTGAATTTTTGCATTAAAGATTTGGCGTCATTATGTGTATGGGGTCCATGTGGATGTATTCTCGGACCACAAGAGTCTTCAATATATTTTCAAACAAAAGGAGTTGAATCTGAGGGAGAGAAG
This sequence comes from Nicotiana tomentosiformis, assembly GCF_000390325.3. Classification (NCBI taxonomy): domain Eukaryota; kingdom Viridiplantae; phylum Streptophyta; class Magnoliopsida; order Solanales; family Solanaceae; genus Nicotiana; species Nicotiana tomentosiformis. Next base: position 160,446,385 of record NC_090813.1, on the reverse strand, counting down.
ATGGCTTGAGTTACTCAAGGATTACGACATCAATATTCTGTACCACCTGCAAAAGCAAATTTTGCGGAGAATGCTCTTAGCCGAAAATCTATGGGTAGTTTAGCATACTTGGAGGCATATTAAAGGCCATTGGCCAAGGAAGTTCATCGATTGGCTAGTTTGGGAGTTCGTCTTGCGGACTCTCGTGAAGGAGGGGTGATTGTACAAAATAGGGCTGAATCATCACTTGTTGTGGAAGTTAAGGAGAAATAGTACAACGATCCATTGTTGGCACCACTAAAATAGGGGATTCATAAACATAAGATCATGGCCTTTTCTCTTGGCATGGATGATGGTACACTAAGGTACCAAGGGCGTCTATGTGTTCCAAATGTGGATGGTCTCCGGGAAAGAATTATGACTGAAGCTCACACTTCTAGGTATTCCGTGCACACGGGTTCTATGAAAATGTATCATGATCTTAAGGAAGTCTACTGGTGGAATGATATGAAGAGGAATGTAGCGGACTTTGTGGCGAGATGTCCAAATTGTTAGCAAGTGAAGGCCGAACACCAAAGGCCTAGTGGGTTGGCACAAAATATAGAAATTCCAATGTGGAAGTGGGAAATGATTAATATGGACTTCGTGATAGTATTACCTCGTACTCCTCGTAAGTTTGACTCAATTTGGGTGATTGTGGATCGACTCACGAAATCAGCACACTTCTTGCCGGTTAAGGCTACCGATACAGCAGAAAAATATGCTCAGTTGTATATCAAAGAAATAGTCAGGCAGCATGGCACTCCGGTTTCCATCATTTCTGATCGGGGAGCACAATTCACTACTAATATTTGGAAGAAATTTCAGCAAGGTTTGGGTACTCAGGTGAATCTTAGTACAACCTTTCACCCGCAAACTGACGGGCAGGCAGAGCGGACTATTCAGACGTTTGAGGATATGTTGCGTGCTCGTGTTCTAGACTTCAAAGGTAGTTGAGATGATCATTTTCCACTCATAGAATTTGCCTACAACAATAGCTATCATGCTAGCATTCAGATGGCACCGTTCGAGGCTTTATGTGGAAGGAGATATAGATCTCCCATTGGGTGGTTTGAAATTGGGGAAGTAGAGTTGATAGGGCAAGACCTCGTGCATCATGCTATGGAAAAAGTTAAAATCATTAGGGAGCGGTTGAAGACTGCTCAGAGTCATCAGAAGTCCTATTCAGATGTTCGTTGTAGGGATTTAGAGTTAAAAGAAGATGATTGGGTATTCTTGAAGGTTTCCCCCATGAAAGGTGTACTGCGATTTGTTAAGAAAGGGAAATTAAGTCCGAGGTATGTCGGATTTTACAAAATCATTCAGAGGATTGGTGAGGTGGCGTACAAGCTTGAGCTACCGCCTGAGATGTCGTTAGTGCACCCAATATTTTATGTGTCTGTGTTGAAGAAAGTTGTTGGAGACCCGACACTCATTGTTCCGGTAGAGATTATTGAGATTAATGAGGAATTGACTTATGAAGAGATTCCAGTTTCTATTATTGATCGGCAAGTCCGAAAGTTGAGAAAAAAAGAAATTGCCTCAGTGAAAGTATTATGGCAAAACAAGCAGGTTAAAGAGGCCACATGGGAGGCCGAACAAGAAATCAAGAATAAGTACCCTTATTTGTTTGAATTGCTATGTAATCGTTCTATGAAATTGTTCCCTGTGAATTACATATCATTTGTACAGCTTATGCTAAGGGTGTTCCTTTTCTGGTAATATATTTTGCTTATGAGGCCATGGTTGGTGTTATTTTCATGTTATATTGCGTCATCGGATTATGTATATGTTGTAGGATTGGTTTTTGAGATTCTATGATAGGTGGATAGGCTCAGTCACAGGGGAGACTCTGGCGAAATATTTGAAAATTTATGGAGTTAGTAAAATTGGGAACTATTGGAGTGTGGAGGAGGATTTAAGTCACATTAGGTGTCTATGGCAGATTCTAACCCTCATTCGAGGACAAATGATTTTAAGCGGGGGAGAATGTAAGGCCCCATTAAATTTTTTTAATGATTTAATATTTTAAAGTGCGACAACGGTATTCGGGAATAACGTATTCGAGTATCAAATGAGACCTATGGGGTGGAACCACATTATTTTGACATCAAAGGTGTTTCAACAACATCATTTCTTCGAGTATATGTGGTATCACATTAATCAAACGAGCTCCAAATTCGATTTTGACTGAAGCATTAGATCCGTATTGAAACTACGGAGCCATAGCAAAAAGAATTGTCGAATTCAGACATCGTATGAGAGAGTTATGCCCTTTACCGTGTCAGGAAAAACTATTTCCCGTCGCCAGCGCCAAGGGTAGCACGGGGCGCTGTCCCTGGCGCTGGGATTTCTTTCAGCTACTGGAACCAGCGCCACCGGCAGCCCCCGACGCCACCTGTGGTGCCCAAAACACTATATGCTCATTCGGGGTACATTTTACCCCATTTTGCTTGGTCGAACTTTGGGGTTTTCCTCCACTCTCTCAAGACCTCCAACTCCCCCCATCTTCAAGGTGAGTAATCCCTACTAATTTTGTGATTCATTCCATCAATTCTATCCTAAAACTAACTCAATCCTCCATAAAATACATAGATCTTCAAGAAATTTCTTCAAGAACTCAAAGGAGGGTTTTGCAAGATTTCTTCCAAAAGGTAATCCTACACCCTTAGACTTACATGTATGGATATATTATGAGAATATGAGTATGAATTAAGTATTGGAACTTATGGTATGGTGATTGAAAGCCATAAGTTCCCAATTTAAATACATAACCATTGTAGAGATTGAAAGGTGATTATTCGATGGAAATTTGTTAGTTGAGGGTGGATGGATGATCATGTATGTGATGTTGGGAGTTATGGATTGTTCAAGAATGATGGTGAGATAAATTATCGGTAAATGGTAGTAATTGGATGAACTAATTTTATGGGTAAGAGATGTAGAGATTCATACCTACTAGGTGTTTGATAAAATACCTAAATGGCCTAAACGATGGAATTTGTTACTAATATTGGTTCCATTGGCTGTTGTCATTGTAGATTGAAGTTTCTTTGTGCAGTAGATCGTTGTAGTATCATTAAGGTACGGATTGAGATATGTTGGCTAAACTCTTCTCTTAGAATTGGATCCCACGATATTCATGTGAATTATGTAAGTCCCGAGTGGATCATTATAAAATTGGCTATTCCGAGTAAGATTGGGTTGAAAGATATATGTTCAATAAGTATTCTAAATGCTTTATTTAAGTTATGTTATCAATTGAGGATGTGTTAAAGATATGGGCTGTGCATTAGAAATGTTCGACTTCAAGTTAAATTCAAACGAAGGCTATTATGCCAAATTTTGTGAAATATCTCTATATGCCTTAGACTCTTAATTGCTCACATGTGTACTACATGCCTTGATTTGAATTATTGTTGTTATTGATGATGATGTTGATGTTAGAAAGTGAAAAGGGTGAGCATGAAATACTAAATATGGACAACGTGCCAAGAATGATCTTATAGTAATGGCCATTAGTGCCAATAAAATGAAAAGATGTGAAAGTAATATGAAATGCGATGATTGATATAAAAAGGTTGTTGTGTCGAATAAGACAGCCTTGCCAGTCTGGTCATGATCGGACACCATGCCGCACACATGGTGGTTATTGTGCTGGAAATTATAATTTAAATTGTGATTGTGGTCGATGCCCCTAATTGATAGCCTAGGCGATCGGGTCGTGATCGGACTCCGTGTTAAAGACGATGGTATTGATATTGAGAGTAATTGTGGTTGATGTCTCTAATGAGATAGCCTAGCCGACCGGGTCGTGATCGGACTCCGTACTGAGAATATGGTGGTACTGGTATTGTGAATAATGGCATTGTGGACAATGGTATATCGATGCTAAAACAATCTCCCAATGTGAGATATGGAAATTAATTTAAACATTGTCTTGATCCTAAATTGAGGTTTGATGTTGATTAAGTCTTTCATTGATATTATGATAATCTTGTTTGTATTATTTGTCATTCTATTGATAGGGTGTTTAGTTATACATACTAGTGCTATTCGATGGTACTAACGTCCCTTTTGCCAGGGGCGCTGCATCTTTAAATGGATGCAGGTGGTTCCACAGTAGGAGATATTGATCAGTGATAGCAATATACCTTCTTCCCAGCTGACTTGGTGAGCCCCACTTCATCCCGGGGTCATAAACCTTTTGTACGTTGTGTATTCTGTTTGAGGTATAGCCGGGGCCTTGTTGCCGGAATTATCATTGTACTCTTCCATATCTATAGAGGCTTTGTAGACATAGTGTGGGTTGTGTATTGGTGCTAGGAAAGACAAACTCGCTATGTTGTATTTGAATTATTATTTTCATTTCAGATTATGAAAAATGTGTAGAACAGAGACTTCAAAAAAATGAAGTAACTATTGGTAAAGAATTGGTATTGTAGACATGATCACGTTTGTGTCTAAATAATAAAATTATGTATTATCTTTATTCGTGGATGAGTTTGGGTAGAATGAAATCTATCAGGCTTGTTCGGTCGGGTTCACTCGGTTGAGCGCCGGTCGCGCTCTAGGTTTTGGGGCGTGACATGAATCAACAGTAAGAGTCTTTGCACTAGTATCCCTAACAAAAGCTAGATACATCAAACACCCCTTCTCAACCATCCGTCGAGCCTTCAGAAATAAAATCACCCTGCTAGGTGTATGACCAAGAGACCCTTCCATTCCAACCTTGGTAACCCCGGCATAGCTAATGTCATAGTTTTAGCATGACAATCAATAATAGCATGGTATAGAGATAGCCAATCCATACCCAAAATCACATCAAAGTCTGCTATATTAAGCAACATAAGATCAACTCCAGTCTTATAACCCTCAATAGTAACGACACAAGACCAATATATACGATCCACCATAATAGAATCACTAACCGGCGAAGATACAAGAATAAGAATATCAAGAGATCCATGAGGCATATCCAAATAAGGAACAAAATATAATGAGACATATGAATAAGTAGACCCCAGATCAACAACATAGAAACATCTCCATGACAGACTAAAACCATATCGGTGATCACAACATCTGAGGCCGCTACCTCAAGTTTTCCCAAAACAAGCATAGCAACATGACTGACCGTCACTCATCGAACTTCTACCAACTTGACCCCCTTCTCTAGGACGACCTCTAGCTAGATGTCCTCATGCTCTAGCTGACTGGGCAGGGGATGAAGAAATTGGTGTAGGAACCTAATGGAGAAATCTGGGGAGTTGTGCCTCTAGCAAGCTTGGGGAAATGCCTCCTCACATGGCCAAACTCTCACACTCATAACAACCCCAAGTTGAATAAGGCTGCTAAATGTCCTTGATGACCTGAGTACCCACTGCAAGAACCCTGAACAAAGGGAGCATGACACGAACACACTAGAAAGGCACTAAAAGATGATAGAACTGGAGTGCTAAAGTATGGTCGAGACACTACACCCCCGGCTAGGTCCTGTGTAGAATAAGCTAGCCTACCATAATGGTCTCTACCAAACTGACCCCTACCTCCAAATGAGGTACCACTGAAACTACTAGAACGATGAGGCCTCTTATCCCTCATCATGGCCTCTCTCCCCTGACTACAAAAGATGAGTCATAAGTCAAACCCTTAATGAATCGCCTCACCTTCTCTGCCTCAGTAGGAATCAAGAAAGTTGCATGACAAGACAAGTTTATCTCCTCTTACTAGACTCAGTTCTCATATTTATTTCTAGAGAGGTACATCCCACACACCAAGAAAGATGAGTTGAGAGGACAATTTATTTCTAAACATAGTTAAGCTTTAACACGTAGTCACATAATCAATAAAACATGGATAGACAATTCACACGGTCCAAATAAGGCATAATATAAGCCTAACTCTATCTGGCTACGGTCATAACCAAGCTACGCATATACACTCATCACCTTGCATATACGTGGCACCTAAATCAAGTAACAAGTAGAAAATAAATCACCTATGGGTAGAATTACCCTTTACAAGGATAGACAAGAGCCTTACCTCCTCCCGGTAAGCTTTAAGTCAATCAATAACCACCTTTACTTTCAAATCCAACTCCAAACGACTCAAATCTAGTCAAATATAACTTAATAACGTCAAACAAAGCTGTAAGAACAAATTGCAAACAATAAAGCTTCAATCTTTGATCAAATCTCCACGAGTCCAAATATATGATTAGATTATAAAATTGAGTCCAAATCGGCCCTCATATCACCAAAACATACCTTCTTAAGTTGCTGACCAAATCCCAAAATTTCTCTTCTAAATAAATGTTTTAGGTATAGAAATCTATGTGGAATCAAGATATATCTAGGTGAAAATTACTTACCTCCAATATAGTAGTGAAATACCTCTTCAAAATCTCCACCTCTCGAAGTCTAGGATTCAAAATATGAAAGAATGGGATAAAATTCTGAAGATAACAAATTATGTCTGTCCGCGATACACATCGCGGTAGCGAAGGTCAAATTAGCCCCTCACCTTAGCTACTCTAATCGAACATGGAAGAACCATGCAAATGCAACACCCCAGTGCCACAAACCTACGCGAATGTGAGCCATTATACGCGAACGTGAAGGCCAACCTCAGCCTGCCTTTACCTCTCCGTGACCACAAGCTACTTCATGCGAATGCGCTAACCAGCTCCCCCTTACTCTCTAATCCTGAATACACCCCAGCGAATGTGAATCACAAGGCTCCCAGCTCCCAAAAACACTTTACGCGGTTGTGACTCACCTCCCACAATTATAAAGCTCATCAAAGACACTAGAAAACCAGCAATGCAAAATATAAGAAAGTGGTCCAAAACCACCCCGAATTAAACCGGACCCCCCTCCTCCGGGACCCTGTACAACCATACCATCAAGTTTGAATACCTTATCTAAATTTATCTAAAGTGTCAAAATACTACAAATAACATCAAAATATAGAATCGAGGATCAAATTCTTCTCTAACTTTCGAATATTCCAACTTTGTCGAACGAGCCCGAATCACACGTAGACATTCCGAATTACAATCAAACTTCAAAGTACAAGTTCCAATATACTAAATCAACCAATCCAATCCCCTAAAATACCAATTGAAAACCGATAACCTCAAAGTCAATTCCGATCAAATCTACGAACTCTCCAATTCTTTAAATTGCCAACTTTCGACAAGTAAAGCCAAAACCTTCTAACAACCTCCATTTCCAAATCTGAAAGTATGCCTAAGTACAAAATCACCATGCGAATCCACTAGAATTATCAAATCACCAATCAGAGGTAGTCTACCCAAAAGACAAACCGTGGTCAACCCTAGCAGTTTAAGTTCTAAAAATGAGACTAAGTGTACTAAATCACTCTCAAACCTCTGCAGAACTAAACCAACCAACCCCATAAGTTTTTAAACATCAAACTAACATATTGGAATCATCAAATAAAGGATCGAGTCTCTAATACATAAAATAACCCGCCTGGTTGTTACACTATGCATACGTGGGTTTCTAAGAGATTGAGATGGTTTTAACCATGACTTTAAAGTTGATATTGCCCACAAGCTTGGAGAATTTGTTGCATGTTTGTGATTTCCTCATGAGTTGATCTAAGTATTTACTTTTAAATAATGTAGTGTTTTTGAGAAGAACTATCCTACTTGTGATTCGGAGCTGACAACAGAGTTTTTATACTTAAGATATGGTGTTGTTATTGACATAGTGAAACATGTGAGATTGAGATTGAATAATAAAGTCTACAGATTATCTTCGGCCAGAAGATTTGGAGTCAAGGGCATCACAGATGATTTAGTTTCTTAAGAGTATGATATTACTATCTTGTATCACCTCAAAAGGGAGTGTGTCATAAGAGATGCAAGGTAAATAGATCCACAGATGATTTAACTAAGTGCTATAGAAGTTTGTGGCTGGTAACTATTAGGGTTTAGTTTTTTGCCACTTGAAATGGAAAGATTAATGAAAATGTGCTTTATGAGGTGAAAGTATATACATGACTTCACAGTCGTTTGAGTGGACGAGTTATAGTTCACTAGTATGAAGATTCTTGTATTCTTGAGGTTTAAAAATTGGATTTTCTAGAGGCAGAATTATCTCTCTTGATGCGAGCAGTGATAGTGTGTTAATGACTGTATGAGGTAAAAATGGTTGATAATAGGTGGTTGAATAGTAAGATGACACGTGGAACCAAAGATAGGCGAAGGACGAGTTGGGAAATAATTAATACCGAATGCGACATGTGTGACCGGTACCAGATTATCACGACCCAAAATCTAACCATGGTCGTGATGGCGCCTATCGTGTTACAAGGCAAGCCTATTTCCCAAAATATTAATACTAAATCGATTATAAGAATTTAATAAAACAATACCAACATTTGAATTTTTCATAAACTAAATCAACTCTATATATAATATAGAAAATACGGAAACGAGCCCCAAACATCGGGGTGTCACTAAGTCATGAGCATCTAAAACTATGAACTAAGATATATAAACTGTCTAACTGTCCAAAAGATGAAATGACAAGAGGAGTAACAAGGTCCTGTGGAAGCTAACAACTACCTTGTAGTCTCCAAAGATAGCCGGCCTGAAATCAACGATCGCCGCCTTCTAACTCACCTGGATCTGCACATAAAGTGCAGGGTGTAGTATGAGTACCACCGATTCAGTAGTAACAGAAATAACTAAGGAACTGAGCAGTAGTGACGAGCTAAGCAGAATAATCCAATTATTATTTCCACAATTAAGTACAAACAGGAGTAGACAGGCAATTTCATAAATCAGTAAGACTACAAGGAAAATTAACAGGTAAATGTAGCAACAGTAAAAGTAAATGCAACCTTACATCAATATCACTCTATCACTCAGCACTCGCACTCAGCACTCAACGCTCAACACTCTGCGCTCACTGGGGGTGTGTACAGACTTTGAAGGGGCTCCCAAAACCCAAGCGCTAAGCACAGACAACTCACGTGCCATCATATCAATACCTGGATCCGCACGGTCAACTCACATGCTACGCGGACAAGTCACGGGCTATGGTATCAATACCTGGACCCGCACGGTCAACTCACGTGCTATGCGGACAACTCACGCGCTATGGTATTAATATCCTCATGACCAGGCCCTCGGCCTCACTCAATCATGTACCTCACTAGCCTCACCATCATCAACAAATAAGGGAACACAACCCATATCAAGTATCACAACTTATTAGCAAATAATAGAGACTGAGGTAAACATGTATAATAATTTCTATGACTGAGTACAAATAATATGAGCATAAATAAAGCCTAAGCATGATCTCTAACATGAAGGCAGCCAAGTTCAACAACAAGTAACTACGTAAACACAGATGATGACCATGAGGCCTCACGGGATGGATCAAGCCTCAATCTCTCGAGGTATACACCCACACGCCCGTCACCTAGCATGGGTATCACCTCCAAACAGTCACACGATATCAAATTCTCCGGGTTTATACTCTCAAAGCCAGAGTTAAAACTATTACTTACCTTAACAGCGTAAAATCCTACTCCGGGATGCCCTCGTCTGTGGACTCGGTCTCCAAAATTTCGGAATCTAACCAAAAATAAGAATACTACTATCAACATAGTCTAAAGAATCGAATTCCACAATAAAAACTACATAAATATGCCAAAAATCCGAAATCGGCAAAACCCGACTCCGGGCCCACGTCTCAAAATCAGTCAAAAATGGTAGAATAATAAACCTCGTCCTTTCCCGAGTCTAACCATATAAAATTCATCAAAATCGAACTCCGTTTGGTCCCTCAAATCCTCACTTAAACTCTCCAAAACTCAAACCCTAACTCCCTCAATTTCACTTTAAAATCATCAATCAAATCCCAAAAACGAAGATGGATTCATGAAATATAACCATAACTGAGTAGAGAACACTTACCCCAATCCTTATGGTGAAAATAGCCCCCAAAATCGCCCAAATCCAAGCTCCCCAACTCAAAATATGACCGAATGAACAAACCCTTATTTTATATATTTTTTTGGCAGATATTCTGCCTCGTTTCTCATGCCAAACGATCCCAAAACTCGCTTTTTATGCCTCCAATGGATTCCTTGTGAAACTTTAGTCAAGTTAGGCTTTTGAATCACTCAATTTGACCTTATAATGAAAGAGATATATAGGTTTCAATATTTGCAAATAGTGCAGATTTTTAAATACGCCGTTAGTGGCAATTTCGTAATTAATCTAACAAATCTGGCAACCTAATTCTTAGTAAAATGATCATAAAGTCCTCATACGATGACCAAATTCGACGATTTTTTTGGCTACGGGTCCGTAATTACGATACGGATCTAATGCTTCAATCAAAAAAGAAATCAGAGTTCAGTTGTTCAATATGATATCATTTATGCTTGAAAGAACAGCGTGGAAACATAAGAAAAACGAGCGCAACACAACCCAAATCTATCCGAAACTGACCCGAGGCCCTCGGGACCTCAACCAATAATTCCAACAAGTCATATATCACTACCCGAACTTAGTCGAACATTCAGAACACCCAAAACAACACCCAAACACCAAATCAACCTCGGATTCAAGCCTAAGAACTTCTAAACTTCCAACTTTCGCCAATTCAAGCCTAATTCTACCACGGACCTCCAAATTAAATTCCGGACACACTCCTAAGTCTAAAATCACCCAACAAAGCTAATCGAATCATAAAAATCCACATCCGAATTCGTTTACTCATAAGTCAACTTCCGGTTAAATTTTCTAACTTAACTTTCTAACTAAAAGACTAAGTGTTCATTTCACTCAAAAACTACTCGGGACCCAAACCTACCAACTCGATACAACTCAACACCACTGAACAACACATAAAGAAGCAGGAATGGGGAAACAGGACTATAACTCTCGAAATGACTGGCCGGGTCATTACACAGATAGATTCGGAAGGGAACATAATCAGCGGTAGAAGTTCAAAGGTTTACCATCAGACAACATTCAATGAGGGAATGTTTGCTAGCGTTAAATGAGCAGCCGTTGCAGAGAATATTTGTATTCAAGGTCTGCCGTTATATATTCATCAATGAAACTTTTATTCTCATTTAAAGAGGAGCTTGATCCTAGGATCTTGTTTCCCTAAGTAGAGCTATTAGTGAGGTTAACAGCCACTGTAAGCGGATGAAACATTCTGCACGCCAAAGATATACTTTATTATTTTCCTCTCATACTTTATTATTTAGCTCTAAATTTAACAGTTTTATCATTGCTTTATCTTTATTTTCAATTTTTCTCTCGGAAAGGCTGGGTTCGGAACCAAGCTTGTTATCTTCTTTAATTACAATCGTTAAATATTAACTTTAGCCCTATTTCTTTATAGTTCTTAGATCAAATTGATTCTCTTGTCTATCAACCACGTTATAAACTCAACTATACCATTTTATGTATAAACAGTTTGGCATCCACAGTGGGGCCTAGACAGCTGCGTAATCGCTTTCGTCTGTTCGGTTATTACTAACGAGTTTTGGTTCTTTCCTTAGTAAAAACAAGATATGATAGCCAATGACGTCCACAACATATACAACGTTGAAGCACACGTTGAACGGGAAGAATTGTCTGAGCGTGATGACTCAATCAGCGAGACCCGCAATGAAAGGGATGAGGCGACCCCCGTTCGTGAAGGTCAGTATCCTCGGCATGTACGGGAACCAACTCCTGATGATGTGGAGGAAGCACATGTCGTAGAAACGGTCCAACTCTTGTAGGAACAATAGAGAACGACCATGGATCACCTCTCAAGACAGGAACGGGCGATGACGAAATTAAAACAAGAATTGACAGGTGCTTCCAACAATGTGAGTGGAAGGGGCCCGATTCCTCCTAGTGTTTCCACAAATAAAACGGCTCAGAGAACCGAGAAAAATACCACAAGGGGCAAAGTCAGTTTCTACGAAGCCGGAGGAACCGGTAGCGGATCCGGGAATAATAACGGGGGTCATCCTTTCAAATATAGCTCATGATATTCAAGAGAGAGATGAATGAACGAATGGATCAGAATGTGAATGAGTTTCACACTTCGATGGATCAAATTCCAGGTGCGCCACCCGTGCTAAAAGGTCCAGATTCGAGAAAATACACATAGTTTACGTTTTAGCCGAGTGCAGCACCAGGACTAATTCCGAAGAGATTCAAGATGCCAGACATACCAAAATATGATGGGACTTCGGATCCACAGGAGCACATCACAACCTACACCACGGCAGTGAAAGGAAACAATTTGTCTCAACATGAGATCGAGTCGGTTCTGTTGAAGAACTTTGGTGATACCCTCACAAAGGGGCCCCTGATATGGTACTCTCTTCCACCCGAGCATTCAATTGATTCTCTTGAAATGCTTGCACACTCATTCACTAAGGCCCACGCCGGAGCAAGGAAGGTTTACGCCAGAAAGGTAGACATATTCAGAATTGCATAGAGTGAATCCGAGCTACTGCGAGAACTTGTGATTCGGTTCTTGAAAGAATGAATACTACTATGGCGGTTCTAGATCAGTGGGAAGTGGAGGCATTCACAAAGGGTCTAAATCCACTGAGTTCCGATGCCTCCCGAAAATTGAAGGAGAGCCTGCTCGAGTTTAAGGCAACCACATGGGCAGATATCCATAACTATTATGAGTCAAAAATAAAGATAGAAGATGATCAACTTGGGTCTTCAGTATAGACTAAGGGACGGGGTCAATACAAAAACCAAGAATATTTTAAGAGAAATTTTGATGCGGATCGACGGTCCTCTAGAGGTCATTTTCTACCATACGAGAGGACCGATTGGCGTAGCAGCAAAGGGTTTCAGACATAGGATGAGGTCACACCCTACAGAATATACGATCATGGATGGAACAACAGGTCGTTGCAGGAGAAATAGGTGCCACGGGCCCGAGACTCCGCATATCCTAGTTTAGCAGATTACAACTTCAACATCAGCCTGGTAGACTATCAGCAATGAGATATATCAAATAAGCGCGGTTCCTGAAGACGATCCGATCAGATCCTAGCTAGAGAGAACCCAGTTTATGGTGTGAATACCTTGGAACTCATGGCCACAGAACTAGGGAATGTTATCATCTTCGCGAAAAGGTGGCGACGTTGTTAAAGAATGGCCATCTTAAGGCATTTTTAAGTGACCGAGCTAGAAACAATTATGACCGAAGTCAGGACACTGTGGAAATTTTGAGATAGCAGAAGGGTCACCTCGGATGACTATCAACATGATCTTCGGGGGAAGCGAAATCAATGGTGTAACCTTTTCAGCAGTAAAGAAAACAAAGATATCGGTGACTCACAACAAGAGACTCTGGGAAGTCGCGGAAGATGATATCACCTTCATAGAGGAGGACGTTGACGGATTTCTTCTGCCTCACAATGTGTCATGCCCCGACCTTGGTGAGCGCGACCAATGCTCAACCGAGATAAACTGGCCGAACAAGCCTACTTGATGCCTTCTATCCAACCTTACCCATGAACAATATAAAAATCAATAACAAGTGATATACATAGGTAGACTAAAGTGCTTCATATTCTTTTTCCATTACTCAAGGATAATCATTTAAGATTTCCAAAATATTACAAGTTTATAGATTTGATAAAAAATATGTTTGCCAAATACCAACACTTTTAGTTTAATTCCCAACACCAAACACCACCCACACTAGTCTACGGAGCCTCTAAGTACAACCAAAGAGTGATATGGAAGTGCCGGCAACAAGGCCCCGGCTATATCTCAAAACACAAAGTATAACATCAAGTGACATCGCGCCCGGAGTAGAGTAGGGCTCACCAAAACCTGCTGAATAGAGAGTGACTGCTAACAAGGACCAAAGCTACCCACTGATGAATCACCTACATCCATTGAAGATACAGCGCCCCCGGCAAAAAGGGACGTTAGTACATGTGGAATAGTACTAGTATGTAAAGCTAAATGTCCTCTCTCAAAATAGCACGCCAATATCAGAAGGGGAAACACCATGGAAGCAACAAGTAACAATCAATGATATCCAAATGCCAAGTTGAAACATAACAATTTTTCAAAATACGAAAATAATATTATTTTTGGTTGGGAGATCATTATCACCGATATACCACCATGTGTTTAGCACAGAGTCCGATCACGCCCGATCGGCTAGGACATCTCCCCACGAACAATGTGGTTTGACATGTGATGCAAAAAAAGGTGCTACCAAGAGTGGGAACCACCATGCATGCAACATGGTATCCGATCACCACCCGACCGGCTAGGTCGTCTCCCCACATATGCCGTGTGAGTCGACATTAAATCCAGGGCTATCAACAATCTCATCCCAAATAAGGGAATAAATCACAATCCACTCCTACATCGGCACGTGTCGTTTTGGGTGTGGGCCTTACGACCCACCCTTCCTCGATTTGCTAATGATACTTCCAAAAATATTTTGTTATGAACACAAATGAAACACAAATACAAATACATTCACCTCCTAACTTTTCACACCATATATAGTTTTATTAATAATTTCAACCACATTCACAACATCATTATTTCCTCGTCTCTATTGGCCATACGTATGATTCTTCTTTCATGGCACGGTGGCCGTATTTTACATTTTACACTTTCATTTCTTTACTTCCAAGGATCATCAAAATAAACATCAACATATAGAATATTCCGGAAATCACAACTTCAAGTTCATTAGTAATGAAGGCTTTAGACACATTAGATTCCTTTTCAAAATATGGAGCACAATGACTTGTAATCACAACAAAAGTTAAAAATCATAAGCGAGTAACTCACCGTATCTTTTTAAAGCACTTCTTCCCAAAGGCAATACACAATTTCAACTCTTGTGTATGTAAGAACTCAAATCACATTGAAAATATTCATAAAGGAGAGCATGGTGATTTATTATTGAAACACAAATTCAAATCGAGTACACTAGTTACAGCAACCATGGCCAGTTTTTATATCTCACTTTTACTTCTTTCACCTTCAACATAGTCGTAGTTTATCAACAACAAGGACACTTGGAAATCGAGGTTTGATATGTATATAAACAATAAGAATCCTAGCACATTGAGTTTTCTTCCACGACTTGGCATAACAACTTGCAATAAAAACATGATTCAAATCATAATATTCCGACACATTAGTCACATTTGAATACATTTCCGAGGGATAGCACAATATGATAGGAGCACTCGGTACACATTTCTAGTACATATATTTCAACACAAATATATTTGGAATAGTAATATTTATACGGGATAACTTGGAACATGGGAGTTTGGAATTTGGGCCGACCATACTTGAAACTTTCGGGGATATCATGGAATTCGATTTCAAGAGAGAAGTTTAGCCAACATACCTTGTCTGAGATTTCCTTAGGTTACTATGCCCCAACACTTCTAGCAATAATAATCTATAGGAAGATAGCAAGAATCGGTTAATAATCAGAATAATTCCCATGGTGCAACTCTCTTAGGAATTTTGTCAAACACCTAGTATGCAAAATAGACTACAAACCTTTTCAATGGTAATCCCTTCCTCCCTCAACCAATTTCAACAAGAAACTAACCAAAATGGTTCATTAACCCCACATACTACAACCTATTGTCACATGCATGGCCTATTTCCAACCCTACAATATGCTTTAACTCATAACCTCTTGCATGAAAGCCTATGATTTAGTGAGTGGCTTCAATGATTCTTAAAGATTTGTGAAACAATGGATGATTAGAATGCTAGGTCTGCTCCTTCTCTATTTAAAATACTCTTACCTATCTCTAAAATCATCAGACATCTGCTTGGAAATGAGCCCCTAAGGTGGGGTCGGATTAAAATATTTGGAAAAATGGACCCTCTGAACTCAAGTCTGCGGTCGCAGAATGGACCGTATAACAGATATGCGGCCCGCAAAATGGGCCGCAAAAATGATGCCAAGAACTGGGCTGGTTTGGACTGGTCTGTGGTCCGCAGACCACTTTTGCGGCCACAGAATGGACCGTGGAATCGCCTAACAAAATTCTTCATGTCAAATCTGCGACAGAAAATGCTGACCGCAAAATGGATGTGAGATCGCATAAATGACAGCAAAACATCCTTCAAATTTTGACAAACTTTCTGCCCAATTCTGCGATGGATATGCGGCCCGTGCAGTGGTTCTGCGGTCGCGAACTTGACCGCATAACTGCCT
The DNA here is from genome assembly GCF_000390325.3 of Nicotiana tomentosiformis. Lineage (NCBI taxonomy): Eukaryota > Viridiplantae > Streptophyta > Magnoliopsida > Solanales > Solanaceae > Nicotiana > Nicotiana tomentosiformis. The sequence goes on along the minus strand of NC_090813.1, from coordinate 160,430,120 downwards.
TCTTCTGCCAAAAATTCCACCAACATCTTTAGTGCATTCTACAACCCAAAAAGTCCGTACACATCACCCTACCTCGGCACCACAAAACTTGAATCCCTTGGTGAAATTTTATGGGGCCTTACATCCTCCACCACTTAGGATCATTCGTCCTCGAATGAGGAGTAGAGTCTGCCCAGAACACTCAACATAATTCATTTCTCCTTCACATATACCAGCCCTCCAAATTTGACCAACTCCCAAGTTTTTCAGAATATTTCGGCAGAGTCTCCCCTGTAATTGGGCCTATCCACCTGCCAGAGAACCACCAAAATAACTCCTAACAACACATCCATCAATCAAAGTAACACAATATATATTAATAACACTAGTCTCAACATTAAGGGCATTACATTAACAGAAGTGGTATCTTAACATGAACCATACATATTTAAATCATAACTCATAGAAAGTACCCTTTTGATCCACAACCATTTGTATATACAATCAAGTGAGAATAATTCCTTTCCTCAACATTTTCGGCCTTCGAGGTGATCTCCTCGACTCACAGACTTGGCCATAACACTCTGATGGAGGCAATCTTAACTTCCGGACTTATCTAACAATGATGACAATTAGGTACATCTCATAAGCCAATTACCCATTAAATTCACATTTATTAACCATTCACATAATATCTTCATGGAGAAAAATCTGGAGAATAATCCGTTCACTTTCTTCAACCCTAAATCTCTACGTCAAACACCCAAATTAAACTTCCGACGACTTTCAACCATTATTCTATGATGGGATAGAATGAATATGACCATAGAGTTCATACCCAGTATGTTCGATCATGGAATGATGCTTCTTCTTTGACATGAAGAACCTACTACTATTGGTAGATTTAATACAAGGAGGAGCAACGGGGTTTGAGATTGAGCTGGAATTGTTCAAGAATCCATCACTGTGCCGAGAAGGGCATTTCAGGAGGTTATATCTTAAGAGAAATGAAGATTACTACTAACAATGCTGACATGGTTAATCATCATAATAACATCAATTATTAGACAAATGAGGCATAGAGGTAACTAGCACACATTGATAATGTGGGAACCATGTACGTGATCCTAAGATGTAAAAGAAGTGAGCAATTTTAGACATGTGACATATGGGAGGCGTGATCGGGAGGATAAAAACATTAGCATCTGTTATTCTTGGAAGATTGTGAGTTATGAAGGGGACAATAACAATTATCTCACTCCATATGTGCCTTGTTCGACAATTGTAAGCCTTAAAGATAAACAGCCAAGTACGTGAATCTAGTTGCCCTCTTGAGTGTAGGGAAAATCAGTTTAGCTCAAAATGAGAAGATTCTTGCACCATGAATATGATAGAGATTTCAAAAATACATGAAGTTGCATTACGCTCTCAACAATAACTGACACAAGGAATCTATGTCACAAGCCCAGAGGTTGAAAAAGAGGTTGATCACTTGTGAGATTATTATTATTCTGGCAGCTTAACCCCTTCCCGATAGTTGATCCAATATGAGAGGACTTAGGGATATGATAAACTTGTCCCTCAAGCTAATATGTTCATTATATGCCCCAAAATCTGAAACAGCTAATTTCAACATGTCACAAGTGAGTCCATGTATCTAGGACATCTTAATATTGGGATTAAATCATGCATTGGTTAGAAAGGTTCTAATGGGTAATACGATGCTCCGAGAAAAAGACAAATAAAACTCGTATCCACCCAGGGATGTGGAATATTAAGGATAGTAAAGTAAACTCTCCGCACACGATAATGGCATAGTAAATGATTCTAGAAGCCGAGTGTTTAAAGGCAACAGAACCCCGGGAGACACTATAAAATAATCATGGAAGGCAACGGAACCCTAAAAAGTCTGTATCCGTACACATCACCCTACCTCGGCACCAAAAAACTTGAATCCCTTGGAGATATTTTACGGGGCCTTATACAATGACGCTTTGGTAATCTCTCTCAATGTTTTATAATTCAAAATTAAGGGTGTTCTGGTTGATCTAGGAAGTTCACCCAACATAATTCAATGGAGATTTCTGGAAGAAGCGAAGATAACTGACAGTATAATTTCGGTGACAAAACTCTTAGCTGGCTTCAACTTTACAAGCGTGAAAACTCAAGGAGAGATTTTGCTGCCCACACATGCCGAAAAGTAATGAAGACGACTCTATTCGAAGTGGAGTATGACGATATGGGTTATAATGAAATCCTCGGAAGGCCATGGATACACGAGATGAAGGTTGTACCCTCAACATATCACCAGTTGTTGATATTTCTGATATCGAAGGAAATCAAGCAAATAAGAGGAGATCAGATGGCAGCGGAGGAGATGAACATGATGACTATTTCCAGCAGCAATGGGAAAGAGTCCAACAAATAGTAATTACAGGAACCGATTCCTTCTCCCTTTCTGATTGAAGACAATAAAAGCGAGGAGTCATCGGAATCCTATCAGGTTCCAAGATATTTGCATGTACCACAGGAGATAGATTCAACCAAGTTGATTGTAGAAGAACTTGAGCAAGTGGCCTTGTTCGAAGAGTTTCTGGAAAGGAAGTTTCATCTGGGAACATGGTTAAATCCCAAGCTCAGGTTAGAATTTATAATTTTTCTTAAAGCTAGCATTGACTGCTTTGCATGGTCGCACTCGGATATGACAGGTATCCCATTGGAGGCAGTACTCCACAAGCTGAGTCTAGATCCAAACTTTCCACAGGTGAGGCAAAATGAACGCCTGATAGCGGAGGTCATGAACAAGTTTGTTAAGTAAGAGGCAACCCGACTACCCCATATCGGTTCAATCCGGGAGGTAAAGTATCCGAAATGTAGTTCCCAAAAAGAATAACAAATTTAGGATATGCGTAGACTATAAAGACTTAAATAAGGCATGCCCTAAACACTCATTATTGTTGCCAAACATTGATCAAATGATTGATACGATGGCCGGACATGAGCTAATGCATTTTCTTGATGCTTACTCCGGGGACAATCAAATCAAAATAAATCTGGAGGACCAGGAAAAAACCTCTTTCATAACAAACTTTGGCACATATTGCTATAATATGGTGCCTTTTGGGGTTAAGGACGCCAGAGCCACTTATTAGAGACTCATTAATAAAATGTTTGAGGATCGGATAGGTAAAATAATCAAAGTATATATTGATGACATGTTAGTCAAGTCTTTAAATGCAGGGATCATTTGAAACACCTCCAAGAGATTTTCAACATTCTGAGGAAGCATAACATGAAACTCAACCCAGAGAAATGCATTTTCGATGTTGGTTCTGGTAAGTTCTTGGGGTTCCTGGTCTCACAAATAGGGATCGAGGTAAATCCCGACAAAATAAAAGCTGTTGTGGACATTCCGGACCAATTGACAAGTGTGAAGGAAGTACAAAGGCTGACCGAAAGGGTGGCGGCTCTATGCAGAATTCTCAAGATCCTCATGGAAGTCCCATCACTTCTTTTCACTTCTGAAAAAGAAGAACAATTTTGAATGGACTCTGGAATGCCAACAAGCACTAAAAGACCTAAAAGGTACCTGTCCAGCCCCCTGATACTGTCAAAATAGTGGGAAGGCGGGCAGTTGTTAATATATCTAGCGGTCTCGGAAGTAAGAGTAATTACCGTTTTGGTCAGAGAGGAAGAAGGTAGGTAAGTTCTTGTTAACTACGTTAGTAAAATATTTTTTGGAGTAGAGAATCGTTATCTGTACCTCAAAAAGCTGGTCTTAGCTCTCGTAGTTGCTTCTCGTAAGCTTAGACCTTATTTTCAGTGCCACCCAATAGTCGTTGTGATCCTTGTGCTCATTTCATGTGTTTTTTTCCTTCTTTGTGAGATAGGTTAATAACATTGCGCTTTATAGTGGTATATGTTGATTTGCAGGGTGGCTCTCTCATTTATTTCTCTTTTCATCATTTGGGTGCATCCGGGTTGTTGCTTGTTTGGTGCATGAATTGCATGGTATGTGGCTCTAAATAGGACCGTGTGCCAAATTGGTGGAGAAGCTTGTACTGGATAGGGAGAGGTTATTTGACCTGGAATGAGTGTTATCGGATTTGATTAAGGTATATCGGAAGGATAATGTCACTAGCCAGCTTAGATTTTGGCCATGGTTCTTGTCGGGCAAGAGAGCTCCAAGACTTGTTGATCTGATGAGTGGTTATGAATTTATACATGTTTCCTCCATCATTGGCAGTGTACGGAGGTTTATAATATGGTTTTATTTGATATGAGGTTTGTTTCCGGTACTGGGCTTGTCATGTAGCAGCTATTGTGGTCGGAAGCTACTACAATGAGTATCTTAGTTATGTGGTATATCATGTGATTATATTTTGGGTTAGGACTATGGCTTGATTTAGCTTTTCCAAACTTATACAATGCATAGACGTGAGAATCAGGTCTTGTAATGGGTTTCGGATATTGGAGAATTTGGCTCTAAGGTTTATGGGATAAGGTTGTAGTAAGGATCTTCAGCTAGGTTGTCCCGTAGGCTAAGGTTGATCACCCATGGGTATGTGCATGAGGGGGGTTACACGGTGATTTGATGGCTTTGGGAAAACTCTTGGCATATTCGAGGACAAACACAAGTTTAAGTGGGGGAGAATGTAACGACCCGACCGGTCGTTTTGAGCATTTGCACTTCGTTCAGTGGTATAAGGTCATGTATAGATTCATATGGTGTATTATGACTTGCGTGTATCGTTGCCTTTGATTTTGGAGTGGTTCAGGATTGATTTGGAAGAGTGATTCTCATTCTAGAAGCTTAACGTTAGAAGAGTTGAACAAGTTTGACTTTATGCATTTTTGATCATGGATCGGTGTTTTGATAGATCTAATAGGTTCGTATCGTGACTTTGGAGTTGGGATTATGCTAGGAATTAAATTCGGAGGTCCTTTGGTTGGTTTTACTTGTTTTGCCGAAGGTTGGTAATTTGAGGTTTAGAAATTTCCCTAAGTTTGGCCGTAGGTTGACTTTTTTCCTATCGGGTTCAGAATTCATTTTTGGGACTTGGAATAGGTCTATATTGCTATTTGGAACTTGACTGAAAAATATGGTGTAATTCTAGAAGTTCTTAAGTTTTCTTTTAAAAATCATGTGTTTTGATATCTGATTCGTGGTTCTAGATGTTATTTTGATGTTTTGATCGCGCGAGCGAGTTCGTATATTATTTTTAGACTCCAGTGGATGTTTGGTGCGGAGCCCCGAGGGCTGAGGTGATTTTCCTATTTGTTTTGTTAAACTTTGTGTGCTGGTTCTGGTGTCATCCCATTTGTGATAAATAGGTCTTTGTGGAGTCCTAGTCGCTTTTGCGATTCTGAGTTGCTGGTTAAGGGACTCGCATTTGCGAAGTAATTGTTCGCTTTTGCGAGACAACTATCGCTTTTGCGGTAGCATCTGGGTGAAAAAGGTCTTCACATTTGCGCAGATTTTGGTCTCAAATATGACTTTAGTAGAGATTCTCAGTGTTTGGTTTTGTGGCTTCACATTTGCGACCCCAGTGTCGCAAATGCGACATCTGCACCTGGTTATATGTTTTGTATTTCGGGACTTAGTCTCATTTTAACATATTTTTTAGCCCTAGACTCGGTGGGAGGCGATTTTGTGGAGAGATTTTCATACAAAACTATTGGGTAAGTGATTCTAATCAATTTTCAACTATATTTCATAATTATATGTTAGATGTAATATCAAATTTATGAGAATCAAAGAGAAAATTTGGGGATTTTGTCAAAATTTTGAAAAATAAAAATTTGGGTTTTGAGAGTCGATTTGGACTTGAATTTGGAAACAAAATAGGTATATGGACTAGTGGGGTTGTGGGTAGTCGGAATCTACCCTTGGATCGAAGTTTTAACCGGGCGGGCCCGGGGTTGACTTTTGGGAAATTGTGTAAAGATCATAGCTTTATCTATCGTAATTTGTTTTCCTTGCATTATTTAATGATATTAAGTCATTTTTTGTTAGATTTCAGCAGTGTGGAGGCAAACTTTAGGGAAAAATCTATTTTCGAGGGTTGATTGTCCTAGTTGAGGTAAGTATCTTGTCTAACTTTGTTTGAGAGAACTACCTCTTAAGATTTGGGTTGATTATGTTATTTGTATTATGTGAAAGATGTGTACACGAGGTGACGAGTGTATACACGGGAAATATGTGGTATATTGATTGGTTTAGACTTTTAGACTTCTTCCATGCATTTAATTGAATTTGTCATAACATGTTATATCTTTCGTTGTTAAATTTACTCTCACATGCTCTTTTTGATGTTGTTAGCACTTGTTCTATCTTTTATTGTTAGGTTTGCTCTCACATGCTTTAGTTGAAGATGTTACCTCTCTTCTTGTCTTGTTGCATCTCTTAATGTTGAGTTACTCTTACTTGAACTTGTTATTTCGTGGGAATATCTTCTTGTTGGATTGCTGATGTTTAAGTTGTGAAATCTATTATCACATTAAGGTTGAAGTTGTTGATTGTTGAGATATCTTTCCTAATTGAGTATTTCTCAATTTATTTTGTTATTATTGAGACTCTTGTACATATTGTGGTTGAGCCATAGGCTATATGTTGTGGTAACATTGGCATTGTCAATTTTGGCAAGTTGTGGCATATGGCACATGTGGTGCGAGTTGTTGTCGTGTTGTGATCTTGATGCGCATGTGGCAGTATAAGGATAGGGGCTCATGTGCATGCGGCGACATAAGGTGGGATTTATGTGCGTGTTGCTAGTAAGGGAAATACTTGAAGCCACATGACGATATAAGGGGGCTAAAGTGCGTGTAGCTATTTCCGAAAAAATATTTTTCAAAAATATCTAAATGTGAGGCTCACGCGGCGATATAAGGAAAGATTGTGATTTTTGAAATGTGAATATGAGGTGTGGTACGTCGATGTGATTCTTATCATACATTCTATATGGAAACGACTAGTTGATTTTAATGGTTATTGATCTTCCTTCAATCATTCATTTGTTTTTAGGTTGTATTTCGTTATTCGTTGTTATCTTGGTGTTGGAATAATTGTGGCTTCTTGTGTGAGTCATGCATTCTACCTGGTTTGTTTGGTTGCTCTAACATGCCAATTTGTGCCTCCATTATTACTTGATAAATTAATTGTCAAGATGAATTTGCTTTAAGTAGTTGGTAACATAACTGTTTTAAATAAAAGAATTATTAACATGCCTTATTTTATGTGTCTCATAAGAGAGAACTCGTTATCTCACTTGTTTTTTTTTACTATTTCAAATGGTTATCACATTTTTACTTTAATTGGATTCTCATATTATACTCATCATCTTGTTTGATGTTTACTTTACCTAAAGTTGTTATCACATTTTACTTAAACAAATTCTATATTAATTCGTTAATTTAGTTGATGTTTTATTTCGTTTAAACACAATTTTTTTACTTTATTTTATTGATTTCTATATTAAGCCCATCTGATACTCTATTTTGTATAAATTATACTTTATTTTATTTTATTTGGCTTATAAAATAAACTCAATATCTTATTTGACGCCTTACTTTATTCAAGATTGTTATTATATTTTATTGTATTTAAATATATCACTCGAACGTTTTAATTGATATTTGACACGAGTACAATGTACATGGTAGCACGTTGGGCATTGCCGTATGAAGGTGATTATTATTGTGGGCGCGAGGTGCCAGACATGTAAGATTTTGGAAATTATGCCTCATGATTTGTGGTTACGGGGTGTAGTGCCTTGGGATAATTCTTGTTGTAAGTCCATGCGTTGGGAACAATTTGATTATTTGGTTGTCATCTATTTTTATTATTTGAGTTCATTCATATTTCATTTGTGCTCTCACTATGTTGCTGCTTTATTACCTGTTTACTTCTTGCTACCACTTGTGCTTCTATTATTTTATTGTTGGTTGTAAATTAATAATCTTACCGTTGTTAGCCGTACATTGATGTTCTTTCCATGGTAGCTTTATGTTATATCTTGCATGTGTTTCTATCTCTAGTAGGTATCTTGACCTGGCCTCGTCACTACTCTACCGAAGTTAGGCTTGATATTTAATGGTTACCATTGTGGTGTACTCACGCTACACTTTTGCACATTTTTTGTGCAGATCCAGGCACCTCTGAGCGTGTCAGTCGATAGCTAGCTATTGGAGTTTTGCTATGGAGACTTCACGGTAAGCCTGCCATTACGCTCGCAAGCCTCAAAGTCACCTTCTTCTATTGCTTTACTACCGTTTATCTTTATCTAGAACAAAGTTGTATCTAGAGACTACTAGTAAAATTTTCTGTAGAGCTTATGACTCAGTTTCACCAAGTTTTTGGAATATTGTAATTGTTATTCAGTATTGATGTAAAGTGAGACTTATTAGATTTATTTAATGTTCTTAGTAGTTATTTCTGGCAGATCCTCTTTTTTGTTAGACTTACCTAGTCTTAGAGACTAAATGTCATCACGACTACCTCCGGTAGGATTTTGGGCTCGTGACAGATACCACAGACTCGAGGAGTCATTGGATGATAAGCTATTTTTCTACAGATTTTTCATATTGAATTATTAATGATATGTGCACAAAACAAATCATTGAGGTTCTATATGGAATTTGGTGTGAGTTGTTGGTCGAGTAGCTTGTACTTGATGAGACAAAGTTAACGGACCTCAAATTAGCATGATCGAATTTTAATAAGGTATTTTGCGAAGAAGAATATTCTTAGGCAGCTCACAACAAGCAATGGCTCTTATTTGACGAGAGTCACACATGATATGTTGCTATATTGGGTGGTTTTAAATTTCTACATGTGTATTTCATCACTAGCAGTATTGTGAAGGCTTGGAATATGAATCTATATGAGTTGGGGCATTTTGACTGGTACTGGGTTTAGCAACGAGCAGTTGATGTGACCAAGAGGTATGACTATGAATATAAAAGATGTGATATATATCACGTGGTTACATTCTTGCTGTTCATTTATGACTCGCTACATGTTACTAAGATTAATACAATGAATATATACAAGAATCGGGTCTTGAAAGAAGAACTGGATATTTACGCTGGGTTTATAGTCTTATAAGCTAAGGTTGAAGGAGGAATCTTCAGCCAAGATGTGTTAATGAATTTGTATGAATGGAGATGATATGAGATCACCTATGGAAATGTGTATGATGAGTTTATATAGCTATTTGACAATTTTGGATAATTGTTGTTATACTCTAGGATGAATGTATGTTTAAGTGGGGGAGAATGTAACGATTCAACATGTTGTTTTGAGTTATAGCATCTCGTTCTATGACTTGAGCCCTTGAATAAGTTCACATGATGTTTTATGACTTACATGTAGGGTTGGTTTAGGTTTTGAGAGGTTTAGGAGTCAATTAGAATACTTAGTTCAAAACTAGATGTTATAAGTTAAGAGAGTTTACCAAAGTTAATATTTTAGAGTGATTTGAAGGTTATCATAGGTTTATATGATGATTTCAGGCTTTTACATATGTTCAGGTTGGGTCTCGAGTAGCCCAGGTAGGATTTGGCAGTTTTGATTGAAAGTTAAAAATTTGAAGAACTTTAGAGTTCATAAGTTTGACTTGGAATTGACTTTTGTATTATTGCATTTTGTTTCATAGTTTGAGCCTTTGGATAGGTCAATATTTGTTATTTGGATTTATTTGGATGGTTGATAGGTGACTCGAAGAGCTCAGGAGTGATTCGTACCTATATTGTAAAATTTAAAACTTGAAGAACTTAAGAAAGTTCATATTTTTGTTTTGATATTGAGTTGTTATTGTGATATTTTTGTATATGTTTAGAACCATTGGATAAGTTTGTATAGGGTATACAGAATTGTTGGAAGCTCGGGTGAGTTTCGGCACGTTTGGAGTAAGTTTTAAAAGATTTGAAGTGCTAAAATGTAATTTTCTCCACTTGACCTAATTTCATAAGAGAACGAACCTCAATCTATACCGAATTTGGTAAAGATGCCTTAATGAAAGTTGTATCTATTTGAATATTGTTTCTAGAAATTTATACTGTTCATCAATCTAATATCAGTATAAAACATTCTGACTATTTTAGTGAAGGAAGGGCAATGCTGCTATTTCTTAAATTTACACTAAATATTTCTGCACTCGAGTATATAACCCCATATAGTACTTGGATTTTATTTTATTATTTTGGAAGATAGGGAGCTCGGATTGAGGTAATTTTTGAAGTAAATTTCTCCTAAGATATTAGGGTAAGTGATTCTCAATCAAATTTATGATTATAACATGAATCTATCATCGAGTTTGACTTAGAATCAATGATTCAAAGGATGGAATACGAGATTTTGAGCCAAAATTTAAGAAAGTAAATTTTAAACACCGATTTGGAAACTAATCAAATATTTGGACTCGTGAGATTATGAGTCAACGAGATTCGAATTTTATTGTGGTCTTTGACCATGTGAACCCAAGTAGACTTTTCGTTGACTTTGAGATTTTCTTAAAGATCAAAACTTTATCATTTGGAACTGATTTTTATAGCTTTATTTGACTTCCTTGAGCATTACTTGGGCTAAATTAGGCTCGTTTGATGACTAGAAAAGGTAGATTTTGAAGAATAGAGCTAGCCCTGAATAATATAAGTATCTTGCTTAACCTCCACTTGATGTAATATTTTCTGAAAGGGACTTATGTGCTACATGCTTCATATTTAAGGGGTGACATATATGCGAGGTAACAAGAATATATGTGGATGTCGAGGTTGTACCATACTTTGGGTAGATATTAGGCTATTATGTGCCTTGTTTGGTATATACTTCACTGCATGAGTTTTACTTTTTTACTTGTGTCATGACTCTTGTGCATCTTCACATGCTAGTATCACATTATAGGCATCTCTCTTATGCTAGTTAACATGATAGGATATTATTTGTCATGACTTGTTATTGTATGACTACTTGGGCATCTTATTCATGCTAGAATAATTTTAGAAGCATTATTCACATGCTAGTTTGAGCGTATAGATTCACGTTCATGTGTTGAGACATCTTTATATGCACCATCTTAGCATATAGGCATAGTTCTCACCATTCATCTGAGACGGTTTGAGCATGTGGATTCACGTTCCTGTGTTGAGGCATCTTTTTGGGGGTGTGAATTCACGTTCCTAATTGAAACTTTTGTTGGACGTGTGGATTCACATTCTTGTATTAAGGTATTTTTTCAGAAATATGGATTTACGTATCAACTACATATGAATATGGATTCATCCTTCTAGATTCACTGAACACTGAAATCCCACTGGCAGTGTACGCATAATAGACACATGGATTTACATCGGTCACATAGATTTGTATTGGTTTGGTACCAAGTTTAAATCTTTATCATGCATAGACATTCTAGACTATTGTAGACACTCAGGCATATCATCTACATATGTGTATTCATGTCTTTTGCATATGCATGAGACATAATAGCAGGTGATTGTATACTTAGAGAGTATAAGATTGATGTAAAGTTTAAGTCTTTACTACTTGTTGCATATCTGTTTTATATCCAAAATTGGTGCATTTATATATGCTTTTGACCTTATTTAAAAAAAAAACATGTTTATTACCCTCTTCTTTCACTCTGTACCTTATTATTGATATATATTGTACCTTGGTTGTTTTTTTGGTATTATATATGCTTATGAGTTTAACATGTTATATAAAATGATTATCTTTGGCTGAAGTCTCATCACTATTTCGTTAAGGTTAGACTTGATATTTATTGGGTAGATGGAGTCCGTTGTACTCATACTATACTTCTACACCTTGCGTGCAGATCTCAAAACTGAATTGGTGTGGAGTTTAGGAGTGAGCATTGTGGATATGTCAAAGTTCCGGTTATTAGCTGTTATTTTATATATGATAGTTTAGAACTTGCATTTCTATTTATGTATATTCAACAAATAATTTATTTTCGTAATATCAGCATTGTATTCTATTTCCTAGTGGCTCATGACTTATATCACCAGTTCATAGGACAATTTATGTTAAAGTTTGCATTCTTATTTTATAATTATTTGATGATATTTAGTTTGAGTTGTGTTTATATTGGCTGGCTTGCTTAGCGGGTTGGGTTAGACACCATCATGATCCAAGTGCTTGTGTGTATCACAAATAGACCAATTTGTTATATTATAGAATCATATACTTGTAGAAACACAACTAATTTGGCGGCTAGAGTTAGCTAGGGATACAAGTCCTTAACTATCTAAACTAACCAGGTTGTCTGATAATTTTAGTTTGATAAGTTTTGGGTTCCATACAGATTTACTTTGGTACATTTAATAAAAGATGATCTAAAGTGTAAACAAGCTAGAAATAATCATTTCACTCCAATGTTGAGTCTAGCTTTATTGTCTTTTAGTTTGTTAATGCTTTTTCATTCAATCTTTTCACAAGTAAAATATATGTCAAGTTTTCATCAGACTTTCAATTTTAAGTATCCGGAACTAAATTTGCCTTGTCCAATTGATATAAAAAAGAAAAACCATGCTCCTTAGGCAATTACATCCATCTTCATCGCCAAAAAATTAAATATTGTTGTTGAAATTGTAACGACCCAATCGGTTGTTTTGAGAATTTATATTCCGTTCAGGTGTTTGAAGTCTTGAGTAGCTTCATATGATGTATTATGACTTATGTAAATCGTCGGTTTTGGTTTTCAGGTGATTTGGGATAGATTTGGAAGAATGATTCTCAATTAGGAAGCTTTAAGTTGGAACATTTGACCAAGTTTGACTTTTGTGTATCTGACATCGGATCGAAGTTTTGATGGTTCCGTTAGGTCCGGATGGTAATTCTTGACTTGGGCTTACACCCGGTGTCACGCCCCGAAGCTGGGGGGCAAGATCGAAAAATCTCATCCTTTTACGCTGCCCTTGCTCACTCCTCTCTGTACCCGGCTGCCGACGCCTGCCCTTTCTATATTCTGGGCGAATGCCTGAATCCAGGAGATATCCGTACTATCCTGCAATGCAGTGGTGGCACATGCCTCGGTCAACTCTAGGGCCAACCCTGCTATAAACCTGTGGATCTTGTCCCGCATAGCATCAACTATGGGTGGAGCATATCTGGCCAGTGAGTCAAAACAGAGACTATACTCTCGAACACTCATATTTCCCTACTTGAGGGCTAGAAACTAATCGACTCGAGCCTGTCGTATCTCTCGTGGTAAGTACTAGTCAAGGAAGGCATCCAAAAAATTCTCCCAAATAGCTGGAGGTGCATCACATCTCTTGGAGCTCTCCCATCCCTCCTACCAAAGGACGACTATATCTCGGGGTCGAAAAGTTGCTAGCTCAACTGCCTCTTTCTCTGTGGCATGCTTAACCCAAAAGATCCTGTGAAACTGATCTATGAAATCCTGCGGGTCCTCCCTTTGATAAACTCTCGGACCCTTGAACTCCCAGACCCCTCAAAAGACCCTACACTAGCTGATGTCCTAGCTTGTTGTTGGGTAGCTACCAACTATCTCAAAAAATGCACTGCAGTCGTCAAGTCTCGATCTGATGCAAGTAGAGGGGGAATTGGATGTGCTGTATCCCTAGGAATCTCCATAGGTGGTGGAGAAGCTGGTAATTTTTGAGTAGGGGTCTCACCCTGGGCCTCAGACTGAGCCCCATCTACTGGGGGTACCCTGCTGGTCCCCTCACCTGCATGTAAACACCAACACATAAGTTTAACTCAAATTTCCTATAACTCAGTTCTACAACACGATTTAGGTTTGAAAGAAGGCTAACCAACTCCTAAATGCCATATAGTTCCCTGCTTATATAATGTGGCGCACAACACATCTATAAACAAGACCCTACTAGATACTGCTTGTAGTCTCCCTAGGATAGAACTGCTCTGATACAAACTCAACTCTCTCAATATAGTAAGTAAAATAGATGTTTGGCCCTATAAGGCTCTGAACGTGTAACTGCTCTGCCGTAGTAGGCTCGGTCATAGGCACTCGGCCATACTAGACTCTGTATCTTAGCCATTCTGGGCTAGCTCATAGGCGCTCGGTCACAATAGGCTCGGTATATGACTTACCATCTAATCAGAGGTTGCCCAATAAGGGCCTTCCCATCGATTATAGCTCAATGGTGGCGAAAATACTGTAATACTATATATATATATATATATATATATATATATATATATATATATATATATATATATATTCTCTTTACTGGAAGAAGACAATACTTAACTGAATATAAAGTCTCGATAAGGGTGAATGCTGTAACTTATGAGACTATGATGATGTACATAAATTCAGGAGTACGAACTTCTCTTTATGTCTCGTTATTAACGCATGTAGTTAGGAGATCATGCCAAAATGAAGGAAGGGTTTAGCCTTAACATACCTTATCACAATCTTTCCAATAACCACGTTGAAATCATCTCTTCGCACCTTAATCTACAATAGCGATAATAATACTATCATCAAGTTATGAAAGGTACAACTATCACATAACGAACGATAGGCTTATTTTATATTATAACGGGCAGCATCTCCCCTATAATTTTTACTTCCTCTAAATTCAAGATAACACCAACAATACAAGAACACAATAATGACAAATTCAAGATAACACCCACAATACAAGAATACAATAATAACAATGTATATATATTATTTTCCAACCTTATATACACCACAAAATACTACAAAACAGCCCAACATACCCCAATCTCTTCATACACAAAACGACCACCGTAGTAGTGTCGAACAACCCGAAAATATTATGACGAACGACCAGACCACCACCCTGCATTTATGTGGTGTTTCTCCACACCCTTTCTCCTCCAAAACTACATAAAATAGTAGCAAAACATGAAATCCAACAACAAAACAAAACAATCTGCTACAAGTTGAATAACTCGAACTCACGAATTCCGATCAGCGTCCCGTGAGTTCTTACAATTATAGAACGACTTTCCATACATTTCCAGCAGAATAATGCATGAAATAGAGCAGAAAACATACCTTATTTGTTGAATTTCTCAGCTCTTATATGGGTTTTTCTTCAAACCCTAGGTTTTTCCTCCAACTAGAACTTGGAAAGGAGAGAAAATCAATTAAGGTTTGTGTACCATTTTTGAGAGGATTTTTGCAGGGGTTTATGTCTGGTTATTTTTCTACATAATGAGATTTATATTGCAGGATATAAGACCTTAAATGGGCTTTTTGGTTGACCCTAAATAGCCCCTTTTTGGACATATTTAATCCTCTCATTTAAGCAAGAAGGTGACACACCTACTTGTCACCTAGCAGTCTGCGTAGTTTCGTAAAAACACATATATCTCACTACTCCGATGTCGTATTGACAAACGGTTTAATGTGTTAGAAAGTAGACTCATATATATTCAGTTTTATGGGTGGAAGACCCCGTAAATCTATGTATACTTAAAGAAAATTGCAGTGGCATTTGACCCAAATTTGAGTAAAACTTATGAACGTAACTTGTGATGACTTTCATGGACTTTTATTTCACAACTCACTTGACCTCAAAACATAACATATGACTATCATAAGACTAAAATAAATTATAACATAAACCTCTTATCATGTTAAGAATCCTAATCTCACCCCAAAGGTACGGGTTATAACATTCCCAACTTGTCGACTTGCGATGAAATGTTATTTTCTTCAATTCCTTAGCTTCTGAACCTTCCAACCCTCTTTTTACTTATTGTTCATGATCTTCAATATTTTAACCTCTGAGGTAATATGATAACGTACTTTATATATTTCCAAAGATGATCTCATTTTTGGTCTTACATTAATTTGCTTACAATGCACTTTTACGTACGAAAATATGTGGTGTAACACCCGAATTTGGATTTGGATATTTCTTGAAGGTTTTGGTATTAATTGGCAAAAGATGGCAATTTGAAGGTTTGGAAAGTTCATAGGTTTGATCGGGAGTTGACTTTGATGATATCAGGTTCAGATTGTGGTTCCGGAAATTGGAATAGTTTCGTCATATCATTTGGGACTTGTGTGCAAAATATGAGGTCATCCGAGTTAATATGATATGATTCGGCACGAATTTTGGAAGTTAAAAGTTCAAAAATTCATAAAGTTTGATTTGAGATGCGATTCGTGGTTTTGATATTGTTATGTGAGATTTTAGGTCTCAAGTAGGTCTGTGTTATATTTTGGGATTTGTTGGCATGTTCAGACGGGGTCCCGAGGGGCTCAAGTGAGTTTCGGATGAGTGTCAAATTGTTTATGATGGATTTTGTATTGTTGATTGCTGGTAGCTCTATAGAGCATCGCCATCTAGGCTCGCGATCGTGTAGAAGAAATTTAGACTGTGCTGTTTTATCTCTTCACGTTCGCGATTATTACATCGCGTTCACGGAGGCTGTGGAACTTGAGCTTCACATTTGCATTGGTGAGGTCGAATTCATGCTGGTATGTTAGGAGCTGGTGAATCCTTCTTCGCGTCCGCGAGATAGTGGTTGCGTTCATGTAGTGTGGCGTATGTGGGCATCACATTAGCATGGGAAATGTCGTGAATACGTAAGGCATATTTTGGTAGTATTTTTTTTGTTCATCGCAAATGCGGTTCTTTTGCGTTCACGAAGAGTATACCTGGAGTAGTGTATAAATTACTCTATTTCGAAGGCTTTGCTCATTTTATCAGATTTTGAGTAGGGGAGCTCGGATTTGAGTGATTTTGGAGGCGATTTTCACCAAATGGATTGGAGTAAGTATTTTCTTGGGGTAAGTGTTTCCTGTTAATAATGATTTAAATGAGTTTAAAGTCATAATATGACTATATATGATGTTTGAATATAAAATATAAAGTTTAAGAAAAATCGGATTTAAGTTGCGAAAAAACTAAGGATTTGCCTTGTAATGAAGTTTTTTGAGCAATACATTTCGTGTGCTTTATGTGCTTTTCTTGGGACATATTATATATCAAATTGAAGGTCTTTGAATGTAGTTTCCAATGCTCTTTACCGATCATTTATACGACATCAGAAAAAAATGATATAAGCGTCAGAAGAGGGCCAATACTTGTGGATATATATATATATCCATTATGTCGTCTCTTTCATTATTTTTCCATCCAGAGAACACCCATAAACATATCCTTAAACTCTTTATAAGGGTTAAAACTAAGATTAACATCCCGGGTACTAAATCGAGAAGCGATAATATTAGAACGATTCCTACGACATAAGTATCGCTATATCGCCTCTCTTTTTCTTTATAGTTTGAGTTTTGGAAGGTACTTAGTTAAGAAAACACCTAATTTCTGTATTTAAGCTTTTAAATATCAAGGAAGGTTGATAAATTTGTTTCCTAAAAGTTAATACTCACGGGATGGTGATCGGAAGCCGTGTTTGATTTATTTCACTTCTAGTGGACTGTTTTGTAGTCCACTCATGTTGGCCTATTGTACTGCTGATTATGGAGTTTGTAAGGATAAATGAGCATGGACAAATTTCACATGTGGTAGGGTAGTGGGTTGGTCGCTCGTCATTGCAGTTTCAAGCTAATTGATAACTTGTTGATTGGTTGTGTTATGGTATAATTGAGGGAGCAGTAAAATAAGGGAGAATGCTGCCTGTTTTATTTTAGAATCGAGTTATCGTTTGAGATACGTAATATACTAGCGCCATCTAAGTTGTGGCAGTGTTTTTTTTGTTCATCGTGAACGTGATGGTTCTTTCGCATTCGCGAATAGTATACCTGGGGCAGTTATAAACTACTCTATTTCGGAGGCTTTGCTCATTTTATCACATTTTGAGTTGGGGAGCTTGGATTTGAGTGCTTTTGGAGGCGATTTTCACCGCATGGATTGGGGTAAGTGTTTCCTACTCGGTTTTGATTAT
The DNA here is from genome assembly GCF_000390325.3 of Nicotiana tomentosiformis. Lineage (NCBI taxonomy): Eukaryota > Viridiplantae > Streptophyta > Magnoliopsida > Solanales > Solanaceae > Nicotiana > Nicotiana tomentosiformis. The sequence goes on along the minus strand of NC_090813.1, from coordinate 160,412,239 downwards.
ATTTCATGAATCTATCTTTGATTTGGCATTTGTATTATGAATTTGAAAGAGAAATTGGGGGGTTTTGTGTAAACTTTGCTAAAGTAAAATTTTGAAATATAAACATCGATTCAGAGTTGCATTTGAGTGAAATTAGTATGGTTGGACTCGTAATTGAATGAGTTGTAGGATTTTGTGAGTTTTGTCAGGTTTCGAGGTGCGGGCCCAGATTTTACTTTTTGGTTGACTTTGAGTAAATGAGTAAAGATTCGACCTTTATCATTTGGGATTATTTCCTTAGGCATTATTTTATGTCTTTTGAGTTGCTTCTGGCTAGTTTCGAGCCGTTCAGATGTTGATACGAGTGGGATGGCATTTTCATAGTGTTGTTTGGCTTGCTCGATATTGGATTTGACGTGTTCGAGGTAAGTAACATTTCTAAACATAGAATTGAGTGTAATTATCCCTAGGAACCATGTTATTTGTGATGTTTTGAGGTGACACACATGCTAGGTGACGGACGTGTGGGCGTGCACTGGGGTAATCATGATTAGAGTTGACATTTTGACTAGTATGAGAGTTGTCTGCTATCATATCCTGTTATATCCATGTTTTCGCCTACTTGTTGATTACATGAGTTGTGATTCATGTTAGAAATCATGTTTAAGATATGTGCTTATTCGGTTGAGACCTAATGAGGCTATTTTTGTTGTGTTTAATTATCTGATTTAACTGTAATTATACATTCAATCATCATTCTTCCTTTGCATATCATATCTCATTCTTTGTTCATTATTCATTATTACATCACATGATATCATTGTGTTTCCATATGTGGAGTTGTTGGGCTGAGTGGTGTGAGGTTGTGAACCCTTGACACTTGAGAGGTTGATGACTGAGGTGTTCTTTACAGCCGTGTTGAGTGTGCTATTGTTGATCAAGTTGCATGCCACAACAGGTCATATTGGCTTTATTACTTTATTATTATTATTGTGGATTAGACTTCACGCCGCAGCATGCCTTATTGGATTTGATTAGCGCTTGGGCAGGATCTACCCTTCCGGAGTCTGACATACCAGCAGTGAGCACAGGCACAGTGATATATATATATATATATATATATATATATATATATATACACGTACTTTGGTGAGGGGCTTATGATCTAGGCACCCGTACAATGTTGAGTGATTTTTTGTGTGTGTGATAGAGTGGAGGCATTGAGCCAGGCACCTTGAGTAAGCCGAGAGTGAGGGTACTTGATGATATCGCATTGAGCTATTTATTTGATATGTAGGCATAAAGATGTATTTTACTCATGCTAGACGGAATATGACATTTGATGACTTGACATGTATATTGACAAGCAGGCATAGAGATGTATTTTTCTCATGCTATTTGATAACGAAAAGTCTTATCTAATGTTGTAAATTGGAAAACACCGTATTTGTTTTCTTGATAACCACATGTTCAATCGATCTTAGTAGTAAGATTTGATCTTGACTGTTATACTTGAAAAACATGTCTACTTTTCTGTGGTTGTGAATGAGTTGAGCATGATAAATCCTTTAAGCTATTTATTGTTACCGTCATCGTTATATCCCGTGTTATTATTGTTATTAGCTATTGGTGTTGGACTCTGACCTTCTTTCGAGCTCGTCACTGCTTTCAACCTAAGGTTATATTTGTTACTTATTGAATACATGGGGTCGATTGTATTCATACTACACTTCTGCATATTGCGTGCAGATCTTGGAGCTGATATTGTTGTGTGTGGTGGGAGCTGGCATTGAAGATGTACATGCATTCTGGTTATAGCTACCACTTGTCCTTGGTAGATTTAATTTTGCAACTCTGTTTGTGTATATTTCAAACAGATGATGTATTTATTTCCTACTAGCTTTGTAAATTCTAAGTCTTAGAAGCTCGTGATTCGTTTTACCAATCCTTGGGATTTTGTATAGAGGTTCAGTTAATTTATCATTGATTTTCTTATTAACCTTATTTGGATTGTGTTGACTCTTAGTTGGCTTACCTAGCGGGTTAGGTTAGGTGCCATCATGGCTAGTTAAATTTTAGATCGTGACAAAAATATATATTTTAAATTCTTGTGATCCGTACAAATCCCAAGAGTCGTACTATAGAGATAATACACCAAATCTTTAAGGCAATGACAACTATGGCCTTCTATAGATCACAAGTAGGGCAATTCTGATTGTGCTTATAATTGACCAGAAGCATAAGCTATAACTCAACCATGCTACCTGAGGTTACATCTAAGTTCAACTCTTGAAACATCACATTAAACAAAATAGCCATGAGAAAAACAATAAAAATCAACACCGAAGCATTGTTTAATGAATCTTGAGCTTTTGAAAGGCTCCTCACATGTACCATTTCGTTGGGACTTCACATTATTTAGTCAATTTGGTCAAAGGTGTCCAATCTTAGAGAGTCCTAGACAAATTGCATTGCCACCAAACTGCATGTCTCGGTTACAAGTGTTGGTCTTCGTCAGTTTCGTATAGCTTCAATATTCTTCGAATTTACCATGATCTCATTCTTGTAAGCAATATAGCTAACTAAATTTATTGGATTGAGCCCAAACTCGCATTTAGAGAATCTCATACATAGTAATGTTCTTTTAGTGTCTGCAACACTGTCCTCAAGTGTCGATAATGTTCCTTCTGACTCCGAGAATACACAAGAATGTCACCAATAAAATCTATCATAGAGCATATCCATAAAAGCAATTGGAGTATTATATCAAATTTGACAACATGTAAAAAAATCCATTGTATCTAGTTAAGAATGTAGTTTGGAATATCCTTACTCTTAGTTCTCAACTGATGATAAGATGATATTAAGTCAATCTTTAAACAATAAGTGGCTTCATAGGGTAATTGAACAAATCATCTATACCAGGCAGCATGCACTTCATGGGGTAATTGAACAAAACTTCAAATTAGGTGCTTATAATTGATTCACAGCCGCATTGTAACGAACCGACTGGTCGTTTTGAGTATGTACATTAAATTCGGCAGTTTGAGGTCACAAATAGCTTCACGTGGTGCATTATGACTTGCGTGCATCGCCGGCTCTGGGTTTTGAGTAGTTTGGAATTGATTTTAAGGGATGACTCTCACTTGAGAAGCTTAAATTTGAAAGAATTGACCAATGTTGACTTTTGTGTATATTGTCACGCCCCAAACCTGAAGAGGCATGGCCGGCACCCGGTGCCATACTCGGCCCGAGCGTACCACTCTGTAACTGTGAACTTTGGAGGGGTAACCCTCAACTTAGGCCGATGATGCCATATTCTGAATCATCTGAAAATAACGTCTCTCTGATCTAAGGGGTAAACATACCCAAAAGCTGATATATATAATTGTGTAGGCCGATGAAGCCACCATGAATATCTACTGATATATAAAATATATAGGACTCGTCTACAAACCTCTAGAGATGACTGTATCCTGGTCGGGACAAGGCCTCAACCTACCCATCAAACCTATATAAAAAAATAGTCTCCAAGGTCTAGCCCTAGAAACTCCGAGGGAGTGGAGCTTACCAACAAAGCTGATGTTTGACTCAATCTGCTGGGAAGGTCTATCCAACTGTCTATCAGGACCTGCAGGCATGAAATGCAGCATCCCCGGCAAAAGGAATGTCAGTACGAAATAATGTACCATGTATGTAAGACAATAGATAACTGAAAGCTAAGACTGAACTGATAATATAATAACCGAAAGTAACTGGGAGTCAAAGATAATCTGAAGATATGCTTACCTATTGATACTGACTCAACTCTCTCAATATAGTAAGTAAAATAATTGTCCAGCTCTATAAGGCTCGGTATGTATAACTACTCTGCCATAGTACGCCCGCTCATAGGCGCTCGGCCATACTAGGCTCCGTATCTCGGCCATTCTGGGCTTGTTCATCGGCACTCGACCACAGTAGGCTCGGTATGTAACTTACCATCTGATCATAGGTTGCCCAATAGGGGCCTTCCCACCGATTATAGCTCGATGGTGGTGAAAATACTATCATACTGCCCAATAGGGGCTTGCCCACCGATTATAGCTCGATGGTGGTGAATATAATGTAATATTAAATATGTATATATAGACCCTCTGCTCTCTTGACTAGAAAAAGACAATACTTAACTGAATATAAAGTCCGGATAAGGGAGAATACTATAACTTATGAGACCATGATAATGTACATAAGTTCAGGAATATGACCTCCTCTTTATGTTTCGTTATCAAACACATGTAGTTACGAGATCATGCCAAAATGAAGGAAAGGTTTAGCCTTAACATACCTTAATCCCGTTGAGTCCTTAATACCTTCGAAGCAACTCTTCAAACAACTCAACTCAATCTACCATAGCATAAGGAGATTCAAAATTAGTGCTGAGTAGAGGCTAAGTCTGCAACTTAAACTAGTAGCTCTTTTATGTAAATTTGGGCAGCATCTACCCTATAACAAGGGCCTCCTCCAATACCATATACCAACAACAACAACCAGAGCACTACAATAAGAACAACATCAATAATAGGGTACAAAATATTCCATTAACAAGTCATCAACATATCACGACGAGCGGCAAGCTCGGATTGAATCCCTTTAGCACCCTTCAACCCCATTATCACTCATTCTTGTACTTAATAATATATACAATATAATAACCAATACCTTTTAAAGGATTTCCAACCTTGTACTCAATTTTAAAGTTACCCAAAATAGCCCAACACGAGATAGTATCACTATCGATAACTTCCAAGTGCTTTATAGCCATCTCCTTTTGTAGTTATCAATTTCCTAAAAAATATTGACATGCAAACCAACATAATCATACTAAAAATATCACAGCCAACTTAATTTTCCTAATTTCCACCACTTAAAGTTCATAAGAGCAACTTTCAAATTAATCCGTCAAGAACAACAATATGCTCAAGCTAATCCAAGTATTATCTTGTAGTTTATCATCCTAACAACTTAACCAACATACAAGCAAGCTTAAGAACAATTAGTAGGCTATTATACTCACCATATACAGTAGCAACAACTTGAAATTTCAGCCAAACACAGCCCACAATTATCCTCAATGACAACACAACCTCAAAGAGGTATTTTTCTTCACTAGAACTAACATTTGATGTTGAAATATGGTGTAATCACTTTGAAATCACTTCAAACCCTTATGGTATCTGTTTAGTAGGGATAGGAGGAGTGTAGGGACGAGGTTGGGTCTAAAAATGAGAAATAAAGGTCGTCCAAATCATTTTAAAGGTGAAGTAGGTCGACCATCGCCTAAGTGGGTTCCATTGGGAGCTGCTTGCGTAGTCTTGGTATAATGCAAATATCTATCTACTCCGACGTCTTATCGACGAACGGTTTAATGAGTTAGAAACTAGACTCATAGATATTCAATTTTGTAGGTGTATCATCCCTTAATTCCAAATACATTGGGAGAAAAGCTCAGCTACATTTGACCTAATATTCAGCATATTTATGAATGTAACTTGTGATGACCTTTGCCAACTTTTGTTCCACAACTCGCTTGACTTCAAAACATAACACACTACTATCATATGACTAACGTAACTCATAACATAACCTCCTTATCATGTTAAGCACCTTAGTATTACCCCAAAAGTATATGTTATAACATCCCCAACTTGTCGATTTTCGACGAAACATATTTTCTTTAATTCGTTTAGCTTCTAAGACTTCCAACCCTCTTGGTACTTGTTATTCATGATCTTAAATATTTGTTACCTCCATGGTAACTTAATTTACTTACTTTCAAATATGATCTCATTTTTGAGCTTACACTAATTGACTTAAGACATACTCTCACGTACGAAGACATGGGGTGTAACATCATTCACCCCTTTGGAACATTCATCCTCGGATGTTAACTGATGCGCTTATCAGTATCATAACTTATAGCTTTTACGAATACCTTAATACTATCCTTCCCCTATATGCAACGGTTCTATGAATAAATTTAAAGGCTAGGGCATTCCCCCATTTAGGCTTCTTTCTCACACCACGAACTATGGTCGGAATTCTTCCAATCTCGTAACTGTTGCTATCTTCTATCATGCAGCCTGTACGACTTTGTCCTTGTCTGTGCGCCTATGTGACTCTTCTCTCTTCTTTTTTTCCTCCAGTTTTTAGCTAATCTCTAGGCCTCACCTTATGAACATATACAAATCTATGACAAGTTGTCCCTCTGGGCATCTATAGTTGTACTGAAGTTCTTTGCTCGGTACTTTGTCGAACTTACGACTATTGCTATATCTTATTTCATAGCCTCGGTTATCTATACTTATGGCTTTACTACATATAGGTAGGTTAGACTACACCATAATACTTACTTCGGTTTATTATTACTGAGGTCTGCTACCCAACTCTAGGTTACTCTCTCGCTGCTTATCATATATATAAATCTAAGCCCTTTAATGCTTCCTCATTACTGTTCATCTTAAGAATGACAGCCTAATCTCATATCATACTTTATAACTTTTATCCATCTATTGTTGATTCACCTTAATATTGATCTATAATCTACCACTAATAACTTGAAACCTCTTACGTGATACATTTTCACTAAGGCTCATGTCTCATCGGGAACATCTGCAGTTATTTTCTTGATCCACCTAGGGATGATACTAAACTTCAATAACCCTATTTCATAGCATCCCAATGTGATTCATCTTATGGGGGTATTCTAATCCCATGAAATTCATGAAATGACTTCTCTTCGAATCATTACTCAATCGAAGGCCTAAATGTCATCATCTTTTCATTTATCACAATTACACCCTTATTCTACTACTAGGTAGCATTCCCTCTTTTCTAGATGCTCCTAGTCTTAAACTCCTCCTAGTTCATTCAGGTTGTACTGAGGTTTTTAGAAATTAGGGAAACCATCAGCTCTGTTGTTTTTATGGGTTTAATCCCGAGGACTTACCTATTCTCGTCACCTTCTTAGTTACCTTTTCTTATCCTTACTCTCATCTACCTAAAACCTTGTCGCTCTACCATACTTTAGCTTGCGATCTACACATATCTATTTATACTACTCGTCTTCTTCCTTTAATTTGCTAGCACCATAGATTTCATTATGTTATTCTAGAACCTCAAGCGAGACATCACGCCGTCTCTAACTTTTCTTTACTCTCTCAACTAGACCTCCTGGTACCTGTAAACCATAGGGTGGAAGATATGCTACTGACGACACCACTATTATTTCTAGATACTGAATCACAGTGCTTTTAGCCCTCTACCTAAAGTATGGACTATTCACAACCTTTTGCACTTGAGTATCTCGTACCTTCTTCACCTTTACCTTACTTTCCATTACATCTTGCATCGTATATCTGTCTCTTTCATAACCTCCCTTCCACATAGGTAGGATTCACATCCATAACTTGAAGCTCTACTATAATATTTGCACCTCTGGTGCATACACAATCCGGTAGGAGCTTCATACTGACTTCTTATGAGGCTGGTACTCTTCTAACTGGATTTATCGTATAGCCATTATAGAATATGGCCATTGTACTATATCTCTTGTACCTTTGATATTAAGAGTAATTCTGCAATTTTCTAAATCACGATCTTTATAATTATCTGGATCTAATAACCAGACTCCTGATTTACTTAGCTGATATAATTCGTTAGTTTTCTCTTCTCTCTCAGAATTTAAGTAGGCTTAAGATGTATTTCGATCTGCGGCTCAGGGTATTAGTTATTACTTTCACATTTCGTGGACGCTATGGAACATCCATAATACAATCTTCTAACAATTCAAGCCTTTGTCTCTGGGGTGGACTCAAATCTTTCTTTTAACTTATACCGGAGTCTCCTATAGCTGTTGGAATGTCAACATATATGTTACATGGATAATACTCCAAAATCTTAAGTGTGTTTATAATGTAACTAACTATGGGTCATTGATAAAATAATTCCTTTCGTGCTTTCTCAGCTTTTTTTAAAAGTAAGCAATTACTTTTCCTGGCCGTTCTACCATTTGTTGCATGAATACTTGGCTTATCTTAGTGCCCACACTTATTGGAATTTTGTGCAACTCATATGATCTCGAATATTACTTTTGATTTTACTTCCGGTTCCTTAGTCATGATAGGTTCCACTTTGTTATGGAGTGCATACAATGTTGTAGTGAGACTATTGTTACAAGATCATTTCTTCTTTAGGTCACTATGCTTATGTTGAAGCATTTTTCCTTATTTCCTCAACTAGTCTTTCGTTGTATCACTTAGGGAAGACCCTATGACTCATGTAAAGCTAGAAGCTTTTTACATCATATACCCGATGAAATTTTGATGTACTTACTCGCCTATAATTATCCTTAGTTACTTACCTTTGCGCCCTTGCGCTCGTACGATTACTTCTGAATTGAAATTTTGACTATCTCCTCAGTGGAACTCTCTTTTATTTCCGTAATATTTATACGGTACATTTAACTACCCCAACTCCTATCTGAATATTTCTCAAGGATTACGATGTCATATCTGTGAGACTAAATTTCCTGTGCTGGGTTTCACTACGTTTATCTTGCATGATCTGCCGATTTATCTGAGACCTCTTGTCTAGCCATAACTAGGCTCTTCCTAAATCAACTACTAACTACTCGTTAGTCTATGCTCATATTTATATTCTGCGTAACCTCTCTTGGGTAATGTCTTTTGTCTTAACTTACCTTTCATACTGGCTCCTAATGTATCAAGTGTCCATTCACACTTATTTATCAATAACATTCTGGCCGGAAACCCTTACTGCCTCTCCCCGACATCATGCTCACATAATATTCACATATATGTAGGATCTGAATAAATGCAATCTCATTCCTTTCGTCTTTTTACCACATTCTTTCTTTACTATTCCATAGTTACTTGAAATACATAACTCCGACTTAATACCATATCACACTGTCTTACCCCCTTTAGGGGAGTGCTAGCATTTAATTCTATGAAGATTTACCTATAAATGTTTTACCTCTTCATCTTTGGCGTCTCTTCACATCTTAACGGACTCTAACTTGCGTTGTAGTAACCCTTCTATACCAAGGATAACTAAATTCCTTACACACGAGAGTGACACCTAGGGTAACTAGCACACTTAATCCCTTAAGATTAACTCTACTCACAATGCCTACTTTAGGTAAGCGTCTTCCTGAATGAACTTTAAAGGTTATTCATCCATTGTCCATTCTATCATTGCCGAAACGCAATCTCCGAAATTCTCACGATGCCGACTATTATCAAATCCTACGGTCCCTAAATCATGTTCTATTTTTTTTCTTTTTTACTAGCCAAAAGAAATTTCTATTACTCCGGGGGTCCAACTTAGCCCTCTAATAATCATGCTGGAGTCATCAACTCATTTTTCAAAATAAGGATATGACTTTATGGCATATACTCTTTTATAGTCTCAAGGCCTGTCACCTTTTGTCTTTTCCTTTACTTGACTATGGACTCTGTTATCCTGTCATATTATGATTTACCATTATCACCCTTTTATCACATCATACTCGTAATGCTTCATTTACTCTCTTCTTATTCTCCTGCTAATATCTCTGTCTATTACCTTATTTTGAAAACTTCAACAAAACATTCTTTCACTTTTATCTCCTATTGCTCCATCTCACTGGCTCTTCGGGTCACCTAATATTCTCTTTTTACTAGGGACCGGAGTCATACTAAGGTAAATATTTATTTCTTCTAGGATTCCACTACATGTCTTCTGATACTTCTAAACGTTCTAGTATTCATATCTGACTGAACTATTCTAGAGTGCACTATCTGGTATGCACGATCTAATGACGCCTCAAAATAGGGCCACATCATCAAGAATTCTCTCCCTACTAATGCCCTTACCTGCTGTTGTATTAGCCCTCTAGCTAGCTGTAATTTTTCTAATTGAAAGCATCTCTATATCATTAGCAAACATAAGTTTTGGCTCGAATTCTTATGACTCAACTCTATAGCACGATTTGGATTTGAAAGAAGGGTAACAGACTCCTAAATGCCTTGTACCTTCCTATTTATATAATGTGGTGCACAACACATCTAAAAACAAGGCTCTACTAGACACGGCTTGTAGACTCCCTAGGATAGAACAACTCTGATACCAAGTTTGTCACGCCCCAAACCTGAAGAGGTGTGGCCGGCACCCGGTGCCATACTCGGCCCAAGTGTACCACTCTGTAATTATGAGCTTTAGAGGGATAACCCTCAACTTAGGATGATGATGCCATATTCTGAATCATCTAAAAAGAACGTCTCTCTCATTTAAGGGGTAAACATACCCAAAAGTTGATATATATATATAACTGTGTAGGTCGACGAAGCCGCCATGAACATCTACTAATATATAAAATATACAGGACTCGTCTACAAGCCTCTAGAGATAACTATATCATGGTCGAGATAGGGCCTCAACCTACCCATCAAACCTGTATAAAAGAATATACTCCAAGGTCTAGACCTGGAAACTCCGAAGGCGTGGAGCTTACCAACCAAGCTGATGTTTGACTCAATCTGCTGGGAAGGTCTATCCAACTGTCTATCAGGACCTTCAGGTATGAAATGTAGCATCCCCGGCAAATGGGACGTCAGTACAAAATAATGTACTGAGTATGTAAGACAATAGAATAACTGAAAGCTGAGACTGAACTGATAATATAATAACTAAAAGTAACTGGGAGTTAAAGATAATCTGAAGATATGCTTACCTACTGTTACTTACTAAACTCTCTCAATATAGTAAGTAAAATAGTTGTCCAGCTCTATAAGGCTCGGTACGTATAATTGCTCTGCCATAATACGCTCGCTCATAGGCGCTCGTCCATACAAGGCTCTGTATCTCCGCCATTCTGGGCTCGATCATAGGTGCTCGGCCACAATAGGCTCGGTATATAACTTACTATTTGATCATAGGTTATCCAATAGGGGCCTGCCCACCGATTATAGCTCGATGGTTTTGAAAATATTATCGTACTGCCTAATAGGGGCCTGCCCACCGATTATAGCTCGACGGTGGTGAAAATATTATAATACTATGTATATATATACATATATATATATATATATATATATATATATATATATATATATATATATATATATATATATACACATATATATATATAGACCCTCTGCTCTCTTGACTAGAAGAAGACAATACTTAACTGAATATAAAGTCCTGATAAGGGAGAATACTATAATTTATGAGACTAGGATAATGTAGATAAGTTCGGGAATACGACTTCCTCTTTATGTTTCTTTATCAAACACATGTAGTTACGAGATCATGCCAAAATCAAGAAAAGGTTTAGCCTTAACATACCTTAACCCCGTTGAGTTCTTAATACCTTCCAAGCAACTCTTCAAACAACTTAACTCAATCTGCCATAGCATAATTAGATTCAAAATCAGTGTTAAGTAAAGACTAAGTCCGCAACTTAAACTAGTAGCTCGTTTATGTAAATTTGGGCAGCATCTCCACTGTAACAAGGACCTCCTCCAATACCATATACCAACAACAACAACCAGAGCACTACAATAAGAACAACATCAATAATAGGGTACAAAATATTCCATTAACAAGTCATCAACATATCACGACGAGCGGCAAGCTCGGATTGAATCCTTTTAGCACCCTTCAACCCCATTATCACGCATTCTTGTACTTAATAATATATCCAACATAATAACCAATACATTTTAAAGTATTTCCAACCTTGTACTCAATTTTAAAGTTAGCCAAAATAGCCCAACACGAGATACTATCACAGTCAACAATTTCTAAGTGCTTTATAGCCATCTCCTGAACTAGATTGATATGTAAACCAAAATAATCATACTAAAAATATCATAGCCAACTTATTTTTCCTAATTTCCAGCCACTTAAAGTTCATAAGAGCAACTTTCAAATTAATCCATCAAGAACAACAACATGCTCAAGCTAATTCAAGTATTATCTTGTAGTTTATCATCCTAACAACTTAATTAACATAGAAGCAAGCTTAAGCACAATTATTAGGCTGTTATACTCACAACTTCACTTTTGATGTTGAAATATGGTGTAGTTACTTTGGAATCACTTCAAACCCTTATGGTATCTGTTTAGGAGGGTTAGGAGGAGTGTATGGACGAGGTTGGGTCGAAAACTTAGAAATAAAGGTCGTCCAAATCGTTTTAAAGGTGAAGTAGGTCGACCACCGCCTAAGTGGATCCAATTGGGAGCTACTTGCGCAGTCTTGTAACAACGCGAATATCTCTCTACTCCGATGTCGTATCAATGAACAGTTTAATGCGTTAGAAACTAGACTCGTAGATATTCAATTCTGTAGGTGTATCATCCCTTAATTCCAAGTACATTGGGATAAAAGCTCAGCTACATTTGACCTAACTTTTAGCATATTTATGAATGTAACTTGTGATGACCTTTGCCAACTTTTGTTCCACAACTCGCTTGACTTCAAAACATAACACACGACTATCATACGACTAACATAACTCAAAACATAACCTCTTTATCATATTAAACACCCTAGTATCACGCCAAAAGTACGTGTTATAATATTCCTAACTAGTCGACTTTTGACAAAACTTATTTTCTTCAATTCGTTTAGTTTCTAGGCCTTCCAATCATCTTGGTACTTGTTATTCATGATCTTAAGTGTTTGTTACCTCCATGGTAACTTACTTTATGTAATTTTAAAGATGATCTCATTTTTGAGCTTACACCAATTGACTTACGACGTACTCTCACGTACGAAGACATGTGGTATAACATATTTGACCTCAGATCATAGTTTTGATGGTTTAGGTAGGTCCAGATGGTGAATTTGGACATGGGCGTATGTCTAGATTTGCATTTGGATATTTCTAGAAGATTTCGACACCATTTGGTAGAAGTTGAAAATTTAAAGGTATGGAATATTTCTAAGTTTGATCATAGTTTGACTTTAAGGCTATTGAGTTCGGATTTTGCTTTCGGGACTTGGAATAGGCCTGTTTCATTATTTGAAACTTGCCTGCACAATTTGGTGTCATTTGGAGTCGGTTTGATGTGGTTCGGATGCTTGGTTGCAATTCTAGAAGTTCTTGAAGTTCATTGTGACTTTCATGCATTTTGGTGTCCGATTTGTAGTTCTAGATGTTATTTATGTGTTTTGATCGCGCGACTGAATTTGTACGATGTTTTTAGACTTGTGTGGATATTTAGTTTGGAGCCCCAACCATCGCAATTGCGAGTACTTTCTCGCTTTTGCGAACCATGGGATGATTGAGTATTTATCGCAAATGGGATGCTAGAGTCGCATTTGCGACTCTAGGCTGCCTGCTTTTGTGATGACAGTGTTTGCTTTTGCGACTGTTGTTGCTTCGCATTTACGAATATTTTGATCGCAAATATGATCTTCTTATGGTCTGTCAGTTATCGCTTTTGCGATGCCTTGTCTGCATTTGCGGACATCGCATTTGCGAACCCCATGTCACAAATGCGACACATGCAGCTGGTTTATAGTTGAGTACTTCGGGACTTAGCTTCATTTTAACATATTTTGAATCATAGACTCGGTAGAAGGCTATTTTGTGAAGAGATTTTCATACCAAACTATTGGGTAAGTTATTCTAATCAATTTTCAAATATATTACATGATTATATATTAGATTAAATATCAAATTTACCTGAATCAAAGAGAAAATTTGGGAATTTTTGTCAATGTTTTGAAAAATAAAAATTTGAGATTTGAGAGTCGAATTGGACTCGGATTTGAAAACAAAAGACATATATGAACACGTGGGGTTGTGGGTAGTGAAGACCTACCCTTTGACTCGGACGGGCCCGGGGTTAACGTTTGATGACTTTGGTGAATTGTATAAAGATCATAGCTTTAATAATTGGAATTGGTTTCTCTTGCATTGTTTGATATTGTTAAGTCGTTTTTGGCTAGATTTGAGACGAGTGGAGGTGAATTTTAAAAGGAAAAGATATTTTAAGTATTGATTTGACCTAATTGAGGTAAGTATCCTGCCTAACTTTGTGCGGGGAGGGAGGGGGGAGGGGAACCACCCCTTAGGATTTGGGTTCATTGTAGTATTTGAATTATATGGAAGACGTGTATACGAGATGACGAATGTGTACACGAGCTTATATGTGGCATTTGACCGATTTAGACTCTTAGGCTTCTTTCTTGCATTTAATTGAAGTGGTTAATACATGTTCTATCTTTTATTGTCAAGTTTACTCCTTACCTGCTTTAATTGTTAATTGCAATTGCTTGTTGAATCCATGCCTTATCCGTTACGTGCCTTAATTGTTAATTTCTTCTTTGTAATTGTGCCTATATTTATGAACCGTCATTTCTTGTTATTTGACTCTATGGTCATCATGTAACTATTTTTTTATCCGCTTATGACCTTCTTTGTTTAGTTCCTCTAATTCATTTAATTTTGTGATACGTCATAGTTCGTTGCAGTTTGTTTGCTTAATTCTTATTATTTGCGGAGCGGATTGCACGTCGAAATGATATTGAAATAATGTGGAAAAATATGATATGGAGCGATAAAGACGGATGATATGATATAGGTGGGATAATGTCGCCGCAACGGATTTATATGTTGTAATTATTGTGATAGTAAAGTTATTCCCGATTGTGATTCTCATGGTACATTTTATGTTGGAACGATTTATCGGATGAATGGTTATTGTTGCTCCTTAAAACATTTAACTTGTATTTGATCACATTTGGTTAACTGTTAGTATTCTAGTAATGGAACGATATTAACTTCTTGGGTGAGTCATGCCTTCTACATGATTTGTTGTGATGCTTGAACGTGCCAATTTGTGCCTTCGTTATTTCTTGATAAATTGATTGTCAAGGTGAATTTATGTGTATGGGGTCATTATCTCATATTCGATTGAGTTGTTGGTAACTTAGAGGATTTAAATGAAAGAATTCTTAAGGTATTTCACTTATGTGATTTCAAAATAAAACTCGTTATCTCACTTGGCGCTTTACTAATTTAAATGGTTATCATATTTTTACTTTAATTGGGTTCTCAAATTTTACTCATCACCTTATGGTTGTGTATATTACTTTAGAATAATTTTTATCACGTTTTGTTTTAACAAATTCTATCTTTAACTCGTTAAATTGAACCGATGCTTTAGTTTGTTTAAATATGACATTTTTACTTTATCTTATTAATTTCTAATCTAAGCTCATCTGATACTCTATTTGCACAACCTCTCCTTTATTTGACTTTATTTGAATCCTAAAACGAACTTAATATATTATTTGACGCTTTACTTTATTCAAATTTGAATTTTGTGTTTTATTGTGTTCAAATTTATCCTTCGACCATCTTAAGTGATATTGATACGAATACGATGTGCATGGTAGTGCGAGGACTTTACGTGCAAAGGTGATTGCTATTATGGGCACGAGGTGCCAAACTTGAAAGATTTGGAAGTTGTAACTCATGATTTGTGATTACGAGGAGTGGTACCTCGGGTAATTCTTATTGTAATTCGTGCATTAGGAAAGATTTGGTTAATTGAGTTGTCATCGATTTTCCGTACTTGAGTTCATTAATATTTCATCGGTATTCTAACTATATTGTTGCTTTATTACTTGGTTATTTCTTATTGCCATTTGTGCTTCTATTATTTTCAGTATTGGATGTAAATTTGTGATCCTTCTATTGTTGGCCTTACATTGATGTTCTTTCCATTGTTAGATTTATGTTATATCCTGCATATGTTTACATGTCTAGCAGGTGTCTTGATATGGCATCGTCACTACTCTACCGAGGTTAGGCTTGATACTTATTGGGTACCGCAGTGGTGTAGTCAGGCTATGCTTCTGCACATTTTTATGTAGATCCAGGTATTTCTGATAGAGTTGGTTTTGAGACCTATATCTACGTGGCTGGAGACTTCAACGTATACCTGCTTGATGTTTGCAGGCCTCGAATTCACCTTCTGTTGTCTTTCATTTCCACGGTTTACTATTATTCCATGACAGTGATGTACTTAATATTTCTAGTTCTCTCAGAAAAGCTTATGACTTGTACTACCGGTTTTGAGATTGCGTGACCAATGTTGGTTCAGCTATGTTGTTTAAGTTATTATTTAATGTATTTTCGTTAAGTTAGTTAAATTCCATTAATACTCAGCATGTGTTAGGCCTACCTAGTCCCAGTGACTAGGTACCATCACGACTACCTAAGGTGGGATTTTGGGGTCTGACAAGTTGGTATCAAAGTCTAGGTTCATAGGTGCTACGAGTCATAAGCAAGTTTAGTAGAGTATTGTGGATCGGTATGGAGATGTCCGTACTTATTTTCGAGAGGCTACGAAACTATTAACAAACTCCGCGTCTTTTGTTCCTTATTGTGCGACATTGATTTAGCTTGAAACGTATATCTTATATTCCTTTGCATCCACTCGTATATGATATTGAGCACTAGGTATCAGCTATGCATCACCAATTCATGATGTTGCGGATGAGCT
The DNA here is from genome assembly GCF_000390325.3 of Nicotiana tomentosiformis. NCBI lineage: Eukaryota > Viridiplantae > Streptophyta > Magnoliopsida > Solanales > Solanaceae > Nicotiana > Nicotiana tomentosiformis. Next base: position 160,395,694 of record NC_090813.1, on the reverse strand, counting down.
ACGATGGGGCCATGGATACTCAATCATCATCTCAAGGTGTCATCCATACTGAGGATGCGGATGCATTGAGAGATCATATAGTTGTTCGCATGGGGGTGCAACGGGTTCTGATATCTAGTTGATAAGTATGAGCTTGGGAAGATTTAATTGGTTGCCTAATCGTCGCGATCATGGTATGGGCATGAATGGGGGTTGATTTGAGAATAGTTGGTGCTTCTAGAGACTATATGTTTTGTATGGGACTTCTATTCAGTCAAAGGTACATATTGTCATTCAAGGCATTTGATGAAAACGGTATTGATTATCACGAGGATGGGCATGCGCTTAGCAGGTGATATAAGGTGTCTTACGATTGGTCTTATACGAGCTATGAAGGACGGTATTGGGGATCATCGTGTCAAAATCCAAACCGATGGACCGCGACGGGCACCCGATACCTTACTCAACTTAGTACCAACATAACGTATCTTTCTTATTACATCATCATAGGTAAGTGGGCCAGAAAAGGCGTCATGAGATAAACAAAGTAAACATGAGGGAATTACCCGACATAGAACGACCCAACCTGATATAAAAACTTATACACGTGACATATGGGCCTATAAGGCCTATATGATCATTTGTAAACTCAAAACATAGGCCGATAAGGCCATACAAGTATCCGTATACATGACATCTGTCTACAAGCCTCTAAGAGTACATACTTATCATAAAGGTCGGGACAGAGCACCACCATACCAAACAATACACGTCTAAATCATACTAACCAAACAAGTAACTCCGGAGCAAATGGAGCGCACCAACACCTTCCGCTGAGCTGATAGCCTACTTGGAGGACTCTCGACCTGTCTATCGGGACTTGCGGGCATGAAACGCAGCGTCCCCAGGCAATAAGGACGTCAGTACAAATAATATACCAAGTATGTTAGGAAATGAAAATTAGTAAACAATAGACATGAGAAAACATGGAGTAAAAGATTAGATATGTATGTCTGAATAACTCTGTGAATCATTAATATTTACAATGTCATGCATATGCGTATAAATATCATACCATGCTTAGGTATATGCGTTCATAACATCATCAAGCCTCTGAGGGCATTCCTTTATATCATCTCGGCTATTGTGGGCAAATCATCAACATGTACCAACTGATTAGGTGGTGGTGCGTATATAACGCCGTAACCTTTTCCAATATCCCATATACATATATATACATATATACGCGTATATAACGTCATGTGATTATGGGTCATTGTACATGTATAAATGCATGAAATGCATAAGAAATGCATTAATAAGATTTCTCAGAATGTTATAAAAATAATGTGTCTGTCGGATAAACTTTATCAAACACGTATTTTTTGGCGACCCATGAACTGAAGATATAATAATAATTCACATGGGGAATCAAGAATATAGACACCCCTAGTATTTCTATGAATAGAGTCATTTATGGAAGTTATGCATTTGCTCGTTTCGTTCGTGTCGTATAGATCATACCAAAAAGAAAGAAGGGATAGCCTTAACATACCTGAGCCGATTCTCTTGACAATCCCCTTAACACACGTCAACTGCGACAACACGTAACGGTGGATCGAAGTAGAGGAAAATTCATGTGATATTCTTGAGAAAGTTTGTACTGTACTCCCTTAGAATCTCAAAGAAAAAAATAGCTTAATTGGACCATTCAAGACTTTCCCAGCTGAAACCTCAAATTTACATACACAATTGGAATAATCTTAGACAGAGATCCAAACTTTCAAATGAAAATCCGTGAAAAACCCACAAAACCTAAATATGATCAAGGAATTGATAGGAATGATTCAAAATTCAAGTACCCCAAAATGAGCTTTACCTTGATACCACCAAATTCTGAAGCCTCTCAAATCTTACGTTTCACTAAAATGAGAGGAAAAAGAGTAATGAGAGTTAAGAGGAATTCAGTAAACAAGGAAAGAGAAAAACATAAAGGGGATTTGAAAGACAAAGGTAAGGAGATTCTCAAAATTGTTTGTTTTTGTGGGCCCCATTAGGATGACTAAGCTTTGGCCTAAAGGCCCCTAATTGTGCCACCTATTTAATGACTAAGCGTAATTACATGGGTCTTGATTAAGACTTTCTTGGGCTGCCACATTTAAACTTATCCAAAATTTTATAATTAATTAATTAATCTCCCACCAAAAATTATTAATTACCCAATTATCTACATAATTAAAAATTATCTCAATTTACTTAAAATACTACTCACTTTTAACACACTTTGTATACCTTACTATCATGGTCATGTGGTACCTTATGTGGTACTAGTCCATAAATACCTGGTATTATAGTTCGGACAGTATTTTTTTTCCAAATTGTCAAACTTTGATGAAACTCGTTTTCTTCGATTCACTTACCCTCTCACCTTCACAAATTTACCTACAACTTGTTATACATAGCATAATTGCTTATAACCTCAAAATAATTTCATTCTCTAGTCTACATCGATTAACTTACGACGAATCTTTAACGTACAAAAATGCCGGATGTAACATCTCATTTCCGAGCTTTCATCAATTTACTTATGGCGTACTTTCACGTACGAAAATATGGGGTGTGACATCATTCCCCTCTTTGGAATATTCGTCCTCGAATGTTGACTGATGCACTTATCATTCTCATTACCCATAGCTCTTACGAATACTTTAATACTCTCCTTGCCATTTAGGCAACTGTTCTATGAATAAATCCAAAGGCCAGGGCATTCTTCGCTTTAGGCCTCTTTCTCACACCACGACTTGTGGTCGGAATCATTCTAATCTCGTAACTATTGCTATCTTCTATCATGCAGCATGTATGACTTTTTCCTTGCATGTGCGCCTATGCGACTCTTCCCTTCAGCTTTTAGCCAATCTCTAGGCCTCACTTTGGGAACATATACAAAACTTGACAAGATGTCCCTCTGGGCATCTATAGGTATACTAAAGTTCTTTGCTCGATACTTTGTTGAACCTACGAATATTGTTATATCTTATTTCATAGACCTGGTTATTCATCTGTATGACTTTACTGCATCTAGGTAGGTCATACTATACCATAACGTTTAGTATGGTATCAAACTCCAGGTTACTTTCGTTGCTTATCCCATATGCATAAATCTAAGTCCTTTAATGCTTCTTCACTATTGTTCATCATAAGGATGACGACCTAACCTCATCTCATACTTTTTATAATTTTTATCCATCCATTGTTGATTCACCTGAATATTGATCTATAATCTACCACTAATAACTTGACCTTCTATGTAATACTGCCGCTAGGGCTCACATCTCATCGGGGAACATTTGAAATAATTAGACTGATCCACCTAGGGCAATATCATGCTTTCATAACTGTATTTCATAGCATCCCGATGTGATTCACCTTATGTGGGTATTTTAATCATGTACAATTCAAGAAATAAAATCATTACTCAATTGAAGGCCCAAATGTCATCCTTTATCTATTACAATTACATCCTCATTCTACTACCAGGGCAGCATTCCATCTCTTCTAAATGCTATTAGTCTTGACTCCTTTGAGTTCATTTAGGTTATACTGAGCTTTTTATAACTTAAAGAACCTGTCAGCTCTCTTGTTTTCATGGGCTTAATCCCGAGAACTTATCCATTCTCGTCACCTTCTCACTCACCTTTTCTTATCCTTACTCCTGTCTTCTTAAAACCCTGCCGCTTTACCATTCTTTAGCTTGGGAAACATATCTATTTATACTACTCGCAACCTTCCTTCAACTTGCTTGTACCATAGATTTCCTTGTGTTATTCTGGAACATCAAGCGAGACATCGCATCGTCTCTAACTTTTCTCTACTCTCTTAACTAGTCCTCTCGATACCTCGAAACCATAGGCTGGATGATATGCCACTGACGATGCCGCTATCATTCCTAGATATTGATTCCCAGTGCTTCTAGTCTTCTGTCGAAGTATGGACTATTCACAACCTTCTGCATTTGAGTATCTCGTACGTTGTTCACCTTTACCTTACTTGCCTTAAAATCTCGCACCACATCTTCTATCCCTTTTATAACCTCCCTTCCACATAGGTATGACTCACATCCACAACTTGAAGCTCTATTATAATACTTGTACCTCTGGTGCATACATAATCTGGTGGGAGCTTCATACTGACTTCTTATGAGGCTGATGCTCTTCTAATTGTCTTTATCGTAGAGCTGTTATAGAATATGGTTGTTGTACTATCTCTCTTGTACCTCTGATATTAAGAGTGATTCTTCAATGTTCTCAATCATGATGTCTAAAATTTTCTAGGTCCAATAATCATACTCCTGATTTACTTAGTTGATGTAACTCTTTAGTTTCCTCTTCCCTCTGATCAACCTTTATGTAGGTTTAAGCTATCTTCCGATATGCGGCTCCTGGTATTAGTTATTACTTTATCCTTTCATGGGCGCTATGGAATATCCATGATACAATCTTCTAACAATTCAATCCTTTGTCTATGCCCTAGGATCAATTCTTTCTTTTAACTTATATCAGAGTCTTCTACGGCTGTATGAATGTCAATATATATGCTGCATGGATAATACTCCGAAATTTTAAGTGCATTCATAACGTAACTAACTCTGAATCGTTGATCGAATAATTCCTTTCGTTCCATCTCAGCTTTCTTTAAACGTAAGCATTTACTTTTTCTGGTCTTTCTTTCACTCGTTGCATGCATACTTAGCTTATTTTAATTCCCAAGCATGTAGAAATTTTCGTGCAACTCAGATAATCTCGAATATTACTTTTGATTTTTCTTCCCATTCCTTAGCCACGGTAAGTGCCACTTTCTCATGGAGTGCATGCAATGTTATAGTGAGACTGTTATTACAAGACCATTTCCTCTTTAGGTCACTGTGCTTAGGTTAAAGCCTTCTTCCTTATTTCCCCAGCTAGTCTTTGGTTGTAGTACTTAGGGAAGACCTTCTGACTCTTGTAAAGCTGCGATCTTATCACATTGTATACTTGACGGAATTTTTGATGTTCTTCCCTGCCTATAATTATTCGTAGTTACTTTTTTCCACGCCCTTGTGCTTGTAGGGTTACTTCTGCACTATATTTTAATTGTCTTCCCAGTGGCACTCTCTTTTATTTTCATAACACTCATATGGTACCTTTAACTATCCCGACTCCTTATCTGAATATTTCTCAAGTATTACAATGTCATAACTGTGATGCTGAATTCACTATATTGGGTTTTACTATATTTATCTTGCACGGCCTGTTGATTTGTTTGTATCTTCTTTACTAGACATAACTAGGCTCTTCCTGAATCAACTACTAACTACTCATTGGCCCATTCTCATATCAACATTTCGCGTAATGTTTCTTGGGTTATTTCCTTTGTCTTAACTTACATCTCGCACTAGCTCCTTCTCAATCAATAACATCTCGGGCAGGAACCCTTACTTTCTCTCCTTGACGTCATGCTTGCATAATGTTCTGGATTCGTAGCATATCTGTAGGATGTTGGTAAATGCACGCTCATTCCTTTTTCATTTTTTTATCGCATTCTCCCTTTACCATTCCATAATTACTAGAACCATTTAATTCTGACTTCATGCCACATTACTCCATATTCCCCCCTTTAGAGGAGTACTATGATTTAGTGCTACAACGATCTACCTATAGATGTTTTAACTCTTCATCTTTGGCGTCTTTGCACATCATCGATGATCCTTACTCACCTCGCGGTAATCCTTTTCTACCAAGGATAACAAATTTCCTTATTCGCGAGGGTGGCACTTAGTTTAACTGGCACATACAGTCCCTTAAGCTTAACTTTGCTCACCTTGCTTGCTTTAGGCTTCCCAAATGACCTTTAAAGGGTATTCTTCTGTCGTCCATTCTATTATCGCTGGGACGTAATCTCTGAAATTCTAATAATGCCGACTATTTCTCAGTCCCTAGTTCATGTTTAGTTTATCTTGTCATCAGTCTATGCCGATTTCTTATTACTCTGGGGTCTAATTTTTCCTTTTGGTAATCACGTTGGATTCACGAACTTATTTCTCGAAATGAGGATATGACTTTATGGCCTATACTCTTTTGTTGTCTCAAGGCCTATCACCTCTCGTCTTTTCCTTCACTTGACTATAGACTCTGTAATATCGTCATCTTTTTGATCTACCGTTGTCATCCATGTATCATATCTTACTCATAATGCTTCATTGACTCTCTTCTTATTTCCCGCTAACATCTATGTCTATCACTTTAGTTTGAAAAGTCGAACAAGACATTCTTTTGCTTTTAGCTCCCCTTTCTCCATCCAATAGCTCTTCGAATTTCCTAACATTCTTCCTCTACTAGGGACATGAGCCACACTAAGATAATATTTATCCCTTCAAGGCTTCCAGTGCCTATCTTTGTAGTACTCATATCTAGCTGTACTATTTTAGAGTGCACCCTCTGGGTGTCTCACAAGGAGATCTATTAGTACATTTGCAATATCTTTCGGAAATGTCAACTAACGCAAACAATCCATTCACCATTTTGGGTTTCTATAACCCCAGCCGGATTCTGATATCTCTTCCTTCTCTTAACTACACCTGTTAGCCCTCCTCCCCCCTCCCCCCCCCCAGGGAATAACTGAGATGGGTGTGGCCGATTGTACACACCTCTGTTACAATTGAAGGTAACTCAAAAATGCTTATATTTCTCTGCTTGAATTGTAAATACAATTAATCGTCATTAACTGGGTACCTCGTACCCTTCTTCACCTTGCTTCTTTTACTTGCTGAAACTTGTGTCTACCTTCCGATTCTCTTATTCCTTTTTACCGTAAGAGTGGATAGACATTCTTGCCTTAGGGATCCTTATCAAGAAGCTTACACGTCTTAGTACACACATAATCTGCTGAATACCTCATATTTATCCATCATAAGCATGATGCAAAAATCGAGTTCCTCTGACTCAACTCTTCAACAGCTATATCTCTTACCAACTGTCTTCCTGGATGCATGCATCGTCGTATTAAGAATAAGATAGAGTTTAGGAGAGTTATTACAACTCAGCTCTACCACACGATCTAGAGTAAGAAGAAAGAGTGACAGTCCTAAATTCCCTATAGCCTCCTGCTTATAAGTGTGGTGCACAACACACCCATAAATAAGATTCTACTAGACATGGCTTGTAGACTTCCTAGGACAGAACTGCTCTGATACCACTTTTATCACAACCCAAACAGATGGGCCACGACGGGCACCGGTACCTTACCCAACCGAGTACCAATATAACGTACCTTTTTTATTATATCATCATAGGTAAGTGGCCCAGAAGGGGCGTCATGAGATAAACAAAGTAAACATGAGGGAATTACCCGATATAGAATGGCCCAACCTGATATAAAAACTTATACACGTGACATACGGGCCTATAACGCCAACATGATCATTTGTAAACTCAAAACATAGGACGACACGGCCATACAAGTATCCGTATACATGACATCTGTCTACAAGCCTCTAAGAGTACATACTTATCATAAAGGTCGGGACAGAGCCCTGCCATACCAAACAATACACGTCTAAATCATACTAACCAAACAAGCAACTCCGGAGCAAATGGAGCGCACCAACACCTTCCGCTTAGCTGATAGCCTACTTGGAGGACTCTCGACCTGTCTATCGGGACTTGCGGGCATAAAATGTAGCGTCCCCAGGAAATAGGGACGTCAGTACAAATAATATATCGAGTATGTAAGGAAATGAAAATTAGTAAATAATAGACATGAGAAAACATGGAGTAAAAGATTAGACATGTATGTCTGAATAACTCTGTGAATCATTAATATTCACAATGTCATGCATATGCGTATAAATATCATACCGTGCTTAGGTATATGCGTTCATAACATTATCAAGCCTCTGAGGGCATCCCATCATATCATCTCGGCCACTGTGGGCAAATCATCAACATGTACCAACTGATCAGGTGGTGGTGCATATATAACGATGTAACCTTTTCCAGTATCCCATTTACATATATATATATATATATATATATATATATACATATATACACGTATATAACACCATCTGGTCATGGGTCAATATATGTATAAATGCATAAGAAGTGCGTTAATAAGATTTCTCGGAATGTCATAAAAATAATATGCCTATCAGATAAACGTTATCAAATACGTAGTTTTCTGAGACCCATGAATAGAAGATATAATAATAATTCATATGGGGAATCAACAATATAGACATCCCTTGTATTTCTATGAATAGAGTCATTTATGAAAGTTGTGCATTTGCTCGTTTCGTTCGTGTTGTATAGATCATGCCAAAAAGAAAGAATGGATAGCCTTAACATACCTGAGCCGATTCTCTTAACAATCCCCCTAACACACGTCAACTACGACAACACGTAATGACGGATCGAAGTAGGAGAAAATCCGTGTGATATTCTTGAGAAAGATTGTACTGTACTCCCTTAGAATCTAAAAGAAAAAACAGCTTAATTGGACCATTCAAGACTTTCCCAACTGAAGCCCCAAATTTACACACACAATTGGAACAATCTTAGACATAGATCCAAACTTTCAAATGAAAATCCGTGACAAACCCACAAAACCTAAACATGATCAAGGAATTGATGGAAATGATTAAAAATTCAAGTACCCCAAAATGAGCTTTACCTTGATACCACCAAATTTTGAAGCCTCTCAAATCTTATGTTTCACTAAAATGAGAGGAAAAAAATTAATGAGAGTTGAGAGGAATTTAGTACACAAGGAAAGAGAAAAACATAAAGGGGATTTGAAAGACAAAGGTAAGGAGATTCTCAAAATTTTTTGTTTTGTGGGCCCCATTAGGATGACTAAGCTTTGGCCTAAAGGCCCCTAATTGTGCCACCTATTTAATGACTAAGTGTAATTACATGAGTCTTGATTAAGACTTTCTTGGGCTGCCACATTTAAACTTATCCAAAATTTTATAATTAATTAACTAATCTCCCATCAAAAATCATTAATTATCCAATTATCCACATATTTAAGAATTATCTCAATTTACTTAAAATACTACTCACTTTTAACACACTTTGTATACCTTTCTATCATTGTCATGTGGTAACTTGTATGGTACTAGTCCATAAATACCGGGTATTATAGTTCGGACCGTATTTTATCCCAACTTGTCAAACTTCGACGAAACTCATTTTCTTCGATTCACTTACCCTCTCACCTTCACGAATTTACTTACCACTTGTTATAAATAGCATAATTTCTTAGAACCTCAAAATAATCTCATTCCCGAGTCTACGTCGATTAACTTACGACGAATCTTTAACGTACGAAAATGCGGGATGTAACATCTCATTTCCGAGCTTTCATGAATTTACTTATGGCATACTTTTACGTACAAAAACATGGGGTGTAACACAAAGGATGTTATGTCCTATGGCTTCGCATCAAGTGGGGGAGTCTACTATCGACGATTAGATTTAAGGGTCGTATGTTGTATCGGTTATGGCCTGACACATATATGTGGTATTGAAGGGTTACTCAGAATTTGTGTATAGTTAAGGACTTAGATTTGCATGGAATAGTGTTAGGACTTGTGGTATTTCTTCTTCATTAATTATCCTACATTTCAGTATCAGAGAGGTTAGAGAAATAACTTCAAATTCATAGAAGGTCTCTTTAGAGTGGATATCTCAGTTGCGGCATTATGGGGTGCTTCAGACAAAATATAGTGGCTTATGAGCTTCTGAGCTATGTGGTTCGTACTAGGATCTCCTGCAGTGTGCCTTGGTTATGATCATTATGTACCGGCATGGAGAAGTGTTACACACAAGAAAAGTCAAGGAGTCGAAGAAATGGGTCAACTCGGTGGTGTTGGGGCAGCATAACAATAAAGTACTCTCGGGTTTGATAGTTTGCATGACTCAGTTGAGTTGGGGAAATTCAGTTATGCTTGATTGGTTATGTATGGCCGAGTTTCACCGAGTTCTCGATGGTGTCGACCACGGCTAGTGCCAGCTGGTTGCTACTATCATCAGAATTATTTTGTGCATTATAGTTTTCTCCTAGATGGGGTTACTAGTTCTAGATGTAATGGACGACTTTGGAAGTTAAGAGAATGCTGGCACCATTGGATATCGCATGAGAAGAGCGCGTATTCTAGGACGCACCTTGTGTTTTGACTTGTGAATGCTTGACTAGTGTTATGGTGATCGCCTGGTTTTGGGATTTTGATGTTTGCTGCATTGCATGATAGGTCTACATGGGTGTTTTCCGTAAAACAGTGGAGTATGAGTGATATATCAGCCATTTGAGTAGCGGGGTTGAGATTGGGTATGAAGATTCTAGTACTCATGAGTTTTCAGGACTGGATGTCCTCGTAGGCGGACTATTCCTTGATTGCGGATTGTGAAGAAATGTTGAGATTAGGATAACTGATGCATACGTTATGGATAGGTTACTATGGACTTTTGGGAGGTTATTTATCTGTTTGGGAATGATCAGAATTGGTTTAGGGGCTATTTGAAATCTTAATGAGAATGTGTATTCTATATCAGATCATGTTTGGTTACTCTTACACAATTGCTATCGTGGGTATATTACCAGGCAGAATGGATATAATTTGTACCCTGAGTCTATGTAATGTGCTTCTCTCCTATGCTATGATGGGCTGTGAGTTTGTATGATTATTCACATGCATGTTGTAATCACGTTCAGGCCTTAGGGAGATATGGGTGAGATGGCCCCTGTGATGTTGATTTGCTTATTGCACCTTAGTTGTGCTTGTTTTTCTCCGTATTCTATTATTCTTATTAATCTTTCCACAATTATATTTGTGCACTTTAGCGTGCTTGATGTTGGCTTACATGTGATTAGTGATCCCGAGCATTTTGGCTGGATGGGTATCCCTATGTGGACTGTTATATTTGGGACCGGGTTGCGCACCACAACGGATGTTGTGTGGGATACCCTTCCTTGTGTTTGTTTCATGTTTTATTTTCCCCCTGTGGGATGAGGTGATGAAATTGTACTTTTGTTGTTATATCTGTTGTACTTTTTAGATAGTCCTCATACTTTGCTTTCTTTCTAGTGTTAGATAATTGCTTTCTCAGTTATTGCTTGTTTGCTGTATGGACCGCGTTGTGTCATAATCCATGTGGTTTTGGTGTGATTTGTTAGTGGGCTGCTTGTATGGGCCGAGACAAAGTTTTTAGATCTGAGAGTTGCACTATCATATTGGGATGAGGAGTATTTGGAAGGATGATACCATATTTCCACTCAGAATTTGGCAATGGTCCCTTGTAGGATGAGAGAGCTTCTTGGCTTATTGGTTTCATGGGTGGTTATGAGTTTCTAAATGTTTCTTTTATCATAGGCACCGTTGCGGAGGTCCAGAACGAGGCTTTATTTGGCATAAAGCGTATTACTGGTACCTAGATTGTCACAACCCAATTCCATTATAGGCCGTGATGGCGCCCAACAATGTTGTTAGGCAAGCCAACACTAATCAACTAGTGATTTTCCTCTTAGATAAATTTGTAAACGATAGCTTTTTCCTTATTTAAAAAAAAGGATTTAGGAGTTTGCAATTTTAAAAAAAAATAAATGGAAGCAATTAGTACTAATCGTAATCATATGAGCAAACCAAAACCATAAGTCTACTAGTGTGTGTGCCAAGACGTGGCGTCACAAGTATGTGGACAATCTAGTAGAATATACAAAACAATGCTAGCCTACTGTCTCAAAGGAAATAGACAGAAAATAAAAGAACATAAGAGAGACTCCAGCTGCTATAGAACGGCTCAAAAGAACATAAGAGAGTCTACGCGCCGGACTGGTGGCTAGATGCACCTGCCTCAAATCCTGTACAATCAAGTACAGAAGTGTAGCGTGAGTACATAAAAATATGTACCCGGTAAGTATATAGTCTAACCTCGAAAAAGTAGTGAAGAGGGGTCGACTTCGACACTCACTAGGGCCAACAATATAATAATATGTGATTCTAAATAAGCATGATACACAGAACTAAACAGTAAACTCATAACAAGAAATAATTGTACAGTTCTTCCATCCTATCTAAGAAAACAAAATACTTCCTTCATTTTAAACAAATGATCTCTAAAACAATAAATTTATACCAACTATAAAAAGGGCTTCCACTTCTATTATCACACAAAAATTCCACCGAGGACGTTCGGACCGATCCAACATGAAAATGTAAATTGTGCACTGCCGAGGGTCGAACGACGTGAATCATAGATGCATCTATTAATCTATCGAGGCGAACGGCCCGCTCCCATAAGAGTAGTGGAAATAGTCACCCCACTGGCGGAATATACTTGCGACATGGTTAAATATAAATATAAAATAATGTTTCTCAATTCTTTTCAAAATATTAATTTACTTTAAACCTTTGAAATCTTGAAATGCTCAACTTAGTTCCATTCAATGCAAATAAACAATTATATTCAGATAACGGTACCCACAAATAATAGCTATGTACGGACTCTCGTCACTTCGTGCGTACGTAGCCCCCACAAATAATCATATATTACTTAAGTTCACCTATGGGAAAATTTCCCTCTTACAAGGTTAGAAAAGAGACTTATCTCGCTTTAAGGCCTACTTTCCGGTCCACTCTTATGCCCAAACCCTCAATTTGGTGTCGAACAATATAAAACTATCCAAATAGTGTAGAAACTAATCAACATAGGCTTAAAAGTTCATATCCCTATTATTTAAGTAATTTTCCAAACTTCAAATGCAAGATTCCTAAAATCCACTTCCAGGCCCACGTGCCCGGATTCCCGAAATGTTCGATGAAAGTTGTTACCCATAACCTTAGAAACATAAATATATGATTTTCATCAAGTTCTATAACTATTTTCGTTGTAAACTCCGTTTTTTATCAAAAACATAGGTTTTCCTCTAAACCCCTGAATTTTACTAATTTACATGTCATAATCTACCCATAAACTATGTATTAAACACACATGAGGTAGAAATTACTTACCTCACAAAACTAGGTCGAAATCCCCTCCTTAAGAGCTCCCAGATCGCCCAAGAGTGTAATAAATGACCCCAAAAATGCCTAAGTCCCAATTTTAAACTCACTGCCCAGGTATGCCTTCTTCGTGATCGCGGAAGAGATCTCGCGATCGCGAAGGCAAATGGCCCAGGCCCAGGAATTTATCCATCGCGAATGCGATAAGAGCAACGCGAATGCGGAGGCTCGCTTGGCCTACCCTACGCGAAGGCGAAGGCTTCTTCGTGAACTCGAAGAACGAACAGCGGCCACCCAGCTCAGCCTCTTCTACGCAAATACTGGCTAGGTCACGCGAACGCGAAGGCTAGCGGGCCTAGACCTCCGCGAACGCGGTCCTGCACACATGAACGCGAAGGGTAAAAGCTCCCCAGCCCATAGTACCCCAAATCCTTCATCGCGAACGCGAGGGTCTGACCGCGTTCCCGAAGAAGGAAACCAGAAGCAAAAATCTGGTGTGTTTCAACTCAACTCCAGGTGGTCCGAAATGCACCCGAGCCCCTCGGGACCCCGTCCAACTACTCCAACAAGTCCATAACCATAATACAGACTTGCTCAAACTCTCGAAATGCATAAACCAACAACAAAACCAAGAATCACACCCCAAAACCAAATTGAATCAAACTTTGAACTTCAAGTTTCTAAATCGCTCCGAACGCGTCAAATCCTACTTATACTACTCGGAATGACACAAAACTTTACGTGCAAGTCTTAAATGACATAACAGAACTATTCCCGGTCTCAAAATTCCATTCGGACCTCGATATCACCAAAACCTACTCCAAACCAAATTTAAAGAATTTCAAAATCCTTCAAGAACCAACTTTCACTATTAGGCATCGAAATGCTCCCGGGTCAACCAAAACCCAATACGAACATACGCCCAAGTCTGAAATTATCATACAAACCTATTGGAACCATCAAATCCCGATTCCGGGGTCGTTTACTAAGGAACTAAGTGTTCCGATTTCAAGCCAACCTTAAGGAACTAAGTGTTCCGATTTCAACCCAAATTCTTCCAAATATCGAACCAACCATCCCCGCAAGTCATAAATCAGTAAAATAAAGTACGGAAAGTCTTATTTAGGGAAACGAGGTTCTAGCAAGTAAAACGACCGATCGGATCGTTACATTCTCCACCTCTTAAACAAATGTTCGTCCTCGAACGGGTTTAGATTCATACATGAAGTGCTGAATAAGTGTGGATATCTGCTTCGCATGTCCTCCTCGGACTCCCATGTCACCTGCTCGGCTGGTTGGCCCCTCCACTGAACCTTTACCGTAGAAATCCTCTTGGACCTCAACTGGCGATCCTGTCTAGCAATAATAGCAGCTGGCTCCTCCTCATAACCCAAGCTCTTATCTAGCTGAATAGTACTGAAGTCTAACACATGAGACAAGTCGGCGTGATACCTCCGGAGCATAAACACGTGAAAAACTGGATGAACCCCTGATAGGCTGGGAGGTAAAGCAAGTTCATAAGCAACCTCCCCAACTAGCCTCAACACCTCAAATGGGCCTATAAACCTTGGGCTCAACTTGCCCTTCTTCTCGAATCTCATAATACCCTTCACCGGCAAGACTTCCAAGAGAACCTTCTCGCCGACCATAAATCATACATCGCGCGCCTTCTGATCCGCGTAGCTCTTCTGTCTAGACTGTGCTGTGCGAAGTCGCTCTTGAATCAACTTTACCTTTTCCAAGGCATGCTTTACCAAATCAGTACCATATAACCTAGCCTCGTCAGGCTCAAACCACCCGATGGGAGGATGACATCGCCGACCATATAAAGCCTCAAATTGAGCCATCTCGATGCTGGACATATAACCGTTGTTGTAAGCAAACTCGGCCAAAGGCAAGAATGGATCCCACTGTCCCCCAAAGTCAATCACATATACTCTTATCATGTCCTCCAATATCTGAACTGTTCGCTCTGACTGGCCGTCGGTTTGTGGATGGAATGTTATGCTGAACTCTACACGGGTCCCCAACTCACTCTGTACAGCCTTCCAGAAATGTGAGGTGAACTGAGGGCCTCTATCTGATATGATGGAAACAGGCACACCATGCAACCGAACTATCTCCCGAATATAAATCTGGGCCAACTTCTCTGAAGTATAGGTAGTCGCAACCGAAACAAAGTGTGCCGACTTGGTCAACCTGTCGACAATGACCCAAACTACATCAAACTTCTGCCAGGTCTGCGGCAGTCCAACTATAAAGTCCATAGAAATGCGCTCCCATTTCCACTCAGGTATAGTCATCTGCTGAAGTAGGCCACCTGGACTCTGGTGCTCACACTTAACCTGCTGGCAATTTAAGCACCTAGCGACAAACTCAACTATGTCTTTCTTCATCCGCCACCACCAATAATGTTGTCTCAGGTCACGATACATCTTTGTAGCACCTGGATGAATGGAATATCGAGAACTGTGTGCCTCTTCTAGAATCCTCTCCCTCAAGCTATCGACATTAGGAACACATAGGTGACCCTGGAGTCGCAGAATACCATCCTCGCCAATAGAAACCTCTTTGGCACCACCTTGTAGTACCGTCTCTCTGAGAACTGCCAAATGTGGATCATCAAACTGTCGAGCCTTGATATGCCCCAATAATGAAGAATGGGCAACAACACATGCAAGAACTCGGATGGGCTCTGAAATGTCCAACTTCATAAGTCTGTTAGCCAAGGACTGAATGTCCAAAGCTAGTGGCCTGTCCTCTGCTGAAATGAATGCCAAGCTACCCATACTCTCTGCCTTCCTGCTTAAGACATCCGTGACCACATTTGCCTTGCTTGGATGATAAAGAATGGTGATGTCATAATCCTTCAGTAACTCAAGCCATCTACGCTGTCTCAAATTGAGATCCCTTTGCTTGAACAAATGCTGTAAGATGCGATGATCGGTATAAACCTCACACACTACTAGAAACACATAGTTTTCCTACGGCAAAATCAGTAGGAAATTAGTGGAAAAAATGAGTTTTCACACCGCATTCCCACCGAAACGGATCACCCGAAAAAGGTCTGGTCAGAAAAAACTTCCCAGAGAAGTTGTGGGAAGTTTCCCACGGTTTTCCCAGCGAAGATTTAATAGGAAAAATAATGAAGTTTCCCACCAACAATTCGTGGGATGTATTATTAGTAATTTTTATTATTTTAATATATTAGCCAGGGAAGTGGTGGGAAAAATGCATGTAATGAAAACAAAGGTATGAAATTTCCTACCGATATCAATGAGAATCATGCAAAATCTGTAACCAATAGGACAAACCTTCCCACGGATTCGGTGGGATGTCTGAAAAATATTTTTATGCATTGTGCTGCTTTTTATACTGCACCACCTACCAAACAAAAAATACAACCACCACCAACAAGCCTAAATATAATTAAACATTCACATACAAAATTCAGCATTGATTCTGATCCATTTCATAAACATCCAACCAAAACAGAAAATAAAATAAACCAATAATTCAACTAAACACTCAAATAAAAATTCAGCATTAAATGTTATCCAATTGAATGAACTCCTCCAACGTTACAACTATTATATGAAAGGAAAAGTTTTCACGCATCATAAAGCTAAATCGAGTTCAAAATCTAATAATAATCCTCTAACCTTTGATTTTACATAAGTGAAAGATCCTTGGAATGAATGGAGGATTTGCAAAGAAGAGAATGAGAGAGAATGAGAGTGAAAATGAAAAGAAAGAAGAAGGGATGTACTATAATAGGAAAGACATTCCCACGGATTCACTGAGAATATTTGTGAAAATTGACTTATTAAATTCATTTTTTTGTGAAATTCTTTTTAACCTCGCAGGTTTTTTGGACCAAAATTTAAATTTTAAAATTTTGAACTTCTCACTACATCTGTGGGAACATTAAAATAATTATTTATCTTTAGATTCCCACCGTTTCACTGGGAAGAGTTTAATAATTTTATATTGTAATTTTTCTAATGTATTTCCGATTAATTCGGTGGGAAACAAATTGCACGCTTTTTTGCGCCAAATAATTTCCACCTATAGTATGTGGGAACGTTTTAAAAAAAAGGTAAAAGAAAACCCTTCCATTTCCCATTGCATCTGTGGGAACATTAAAATAACATTTTATCTTTAGATTCCCACTGTTTCACTGGGAAGAGTTTAATAATTTTATATAGTAATTTTTCTAATGTATTTCCAACTGATTCGATGGAAAACAAATTGCACGTTTTTTTGCGCCAAATAATTCTCACCTATAATCTGTGGGAACGTTTTTAAAAAATGTAAAAGAAAACTCTTCAATTTCCCACTGCATCTGTGGGAACATTAAAATAATTTTTTATCTTTAGATTCCCACCGTTTCACTGGGAAACGTTTAATAATTTTATATAATAATTTTTCTAATGTATTTCCCACTGATTCGGTGGGAAACAAATTGCACGATTTTTTGCGCCAAATAATTCCCACCTATAGTCTGTGGGAACGTTTTAAAAAAAAGGTAAAAGAAAACTCTTCCATTTTTTACTGAGTTTTTCTAAATTGCAGTGGGAACAACCACTGATAATATATCTCTAGGAAATTTCCCTGTGAAATTTGCATTTTTTTAGTAGTGATATGATACCCCATACAGATAATGCCTCCATATCTTAAGAGCATGGACAATCGCGGCCAACTCCAAGTCGTGCATAGGGTAATTCTTCTCATGGATTTTCAGCTGACGTGAAGCATATGCAATAAATCGCCCCTCCTGCATCAAGACATAACCCAAGCCAACGCGTGAAGTGTCGCAATAAACCGTATATATCCCCAAACTGGAAGGCAACACTAGAACTGGTGATGTGGTCAAAGCTGTCTTGAGCTTCTGAAAGCTCGCCTCACAATCATCGGACCAACGGAATAGAGCACCCTTCTGGGTCAATCTAGTCAAAGGTGCCGCAATGGATGAAAAGCCCTGCACAAACCGGTGATAATAATTTGCTAACCCCAGGAAACTCCTGATCTCAGTCACCGAAGTAGGACGAGGCCAACTCTGAACTGCCTCAATCTTCTTGGGATCCACCTTAATACTTTCTCCTGCTACAATATGCCAAAAGAATACCACAGACTCTAGCCAAAACTCACACTTGGAGAACTTAGCATATAGCTTCTGTTCTCGCAAGGTCTGAAGTACCACTCTGAAATGCTGCTCGTGCTCCCCCAGGCTACGTGAGTAAATCAAGATGTCATCAATGAAGACAATAACGAAGGAATCAATATAAGGCCTGAACACTCGGTTCATCAAATCCATAAACGCCACTGGGGCATTAGTCAAGCCGAAGGACATCACTAGAAACTCATAATGACCATATCTGGTACGAACGGCAGTCTTCGGAACATCTGAGTCCCAGGTTTTCAACTGATGGTGCACCGATCTTAAGTCGATCTTAGAAAACACCCTGCCACCCTGCAATTGGTCAAACAAATCATCAATACGCGGCAACAGGTACTTGTTCTTGATGGTAACTTTGTTCAACTGGCGGTAATCAATATACATCCGCATAGTCCCCTCTTTCTTCTTCACAAATAACATTGGTGCACCCCAAGGTGATACACTTGGTCTCACAAACCCCTTTGCCAATAACTCCTCAAGCTGCTCCTTCAGCTCTTTCGGAGCCATACGGTACGGTGTGATAGATATAGGCTGGGTACCTGGAGCCAAATCAATACAAAAATCAATATCACGATCTGGCGGCATGCCTGGAAGGTCAGAAGGAAACACATCGGCAAATTCCCAGACTACTGGCACTGAATCAATCGTCGGAGACTCTACGGTGGTATCCCAAACATATTCTAGATACACCAAACAACCCTTCTCGGCCAGATGTTGAGCCTTCAGAAAAGAGATAACCCGACTAGATGTACTAATGGAGGAACCCTTCTACTCTAATCTCGACAACTCTGGCATCGCTAAAAAATAGTCTTGGCATGACAATCAAGGATGGCGTGATATGGGGACAGTTGGCCTCCACCTCTAGGACGGCCCCCTGCCTGGCCTCCACCTCTAGGACGGCCCCTACATGCCTACTGTACTGCCTTGCCCCGAAGTCTGGGACAAAATCTCTTCATGTGACCCGGATCCCCACACTCGTAACAACCCATACGGTGCCATAGACTGCTATCCCGAAGTCTAACCCTAATTGCCTGAATACCTTCTAGAAGAACCCTGGATGGCTGGTGGGTGGTAAGAACTCTCTGGCATAGCACCTAAATAGGCACTGGAAGAACCCTGATGAACTGGTGGGTGATACGAACTCTCTGGCATTGCACTGACATAGGGTCGTGCTGGAGAACCCCGAGGAGGTGGTGGTGGTGCTGGATATGTGGGCCTACTGGGCTGACCCCTCCCAAACTGACCTCTTCCCCTAGCCGGGGCACCTCTAAACTCTCCCGAGAATCGGGTCCTCTTGTCCTGCTGCATCTGATCTCTAACCCTCTGGCGGTAGCCCTCAATCCTCCGAGCAATCTCTGCCACTAGCTGATAATCAGTACCCATCTCAACCTCCCTGGCCATGCTAGCCTGAATACTGGGGTGTAACCCAGCAACAAATCTTCGTACTCTCTCTGCGTCCGTAGGAAGTATCATAAGTGCATGGCGAGACAACTCAGAAAATCTCGCCTCATAATCGGTCACAGACATCTGACCCTGCTCGAGCTGCTCAAACTGACACCGCAACTCTTCCCTATGAGAGGGTGGAATATACCTGTCCAATAGAAGCCGTTTAAACTGATCCCAAGTCATGGGAGGAGAACCCATTGGTCTGCCAAGAAGGTAAGACTGCCACCATCTACGGGCCCTGCCCTCCAGCTAGAAAGCGGTGAAATCTACTCCATGGGAATTCAATATCCTCATGTTGTGCAGTATGTTCCTGTACCGATCAATGAAGTCCTGGGGGTCCTCATGCCGCTCACCCCCGAAGATAGGAGGGTGTAGCCTAGTCCATCTATCCAGTAGCTTCTACGGATTGCCACCCATAGCTGGTCTAGGCTCAGGTACTACTGCGGCAACTGGCTGGGCCCCACCCATAGGTAGTGTACCCGGAGTTTGATATACTACAGCTGCGTGCCCAGAAGCCTGAGCAATAGCGGTCTGTTCTCTCCCTCCTGCCTGAGATGTGGCTGGGTCTGCTAGAAATAAACTAGCCTGACTTATAGTGTCCATGAACAGCAGCATACGGCCCATGACCTCCTGAAAGCCCAGTGTTGTCATGAAATCTACCGGGGCTGGCTCTGGAATAGGCACCTTGCCCTACTCCTCCATGATGGGATCCTCCACTGGATCTACTGGTGGTGCTACTGGGGCAGCTCTAGGATGCCCTCGTCCCCTCCCTCGGGCCGGTGCCCTCCCCCGGCCTCTGCCTCGGCTTCTAGCAATGGGGAGAGCAGCTCCTCCCGGGTATGGAACGTCCGTTATATGCGTCCTCACCATATGTGAGAGAATAGAAGAAGGAAACTTAGTATACCATCAACTGCATGACATGAGATAAATAAGGAGTAGTTTCCTAACACCCTATAGCCTCTCGAAGATAAGTACGGACGTCTACGCACCAATCCGCAAGACTCTACTAGTCCTGCCCATAACTTGTGAGACCAACGTGAACCTAGTGCTCTGATACCATGTTGTCACGACGCAATTCCATTATAGGCCGTGATGGCGCCCAACAACGTTGTTAGGAAAGCCAACACTGATCAACTAGTGATTTCCCGCTTAGATATATTTGCAAACGATAGCTTTTTCCTTATTTAAAAATAATGATTTAGGAGTTTGAAATTTTAACATAAATAAGTGGAAGTAATTAGTACTAATCGTAATCATATGAGCAAACCAAACTCATAAGTCTACTAGTGTGTGTGTTAAGACCTAGTATCACAAGTATGTGGGCAATCTAGTAAAATATACAAAACAATGCTAGCCTATTATCTTAAAGAAAATAGATAGAAAATAAAAGAACATAAGAGAGAATCCAGCTGCTGCAGAACGGCTCAAAGGGACAGCTCACCGGGAAGTCTCGAGCTGGGAAATCAGTCTACACGCCGGACTGGTGGCTAGATGCACCTGCCTCGAATCCTGTACAATCAAGTACAGAAGTGTAGCGTGAGTACATAAAAATTTGTGCCTAGTAAGTATCTAGTCTAACCTCGAAGAAGTAGTGAAGATGGGGTCGAGTTCGACACTCACTAGGGCCAACAATATAATAATATGTGATTCTAAATAAGCATGATACACAGAACTAACAATAAACTCAGAACAAGAAATAACTGTACATTTCTTCCATCATATCTAAGAAACCAAAATATTTCCTTCATTTTAAACAAAAAATCTCTAAAATAGTAAATTTATACCAATTATAAAAAGGGCTTCCACTTCTATTATCACACACAAATTCCACCGAGGATGTTTGGACCGATCCAACATGAAAATGTAAATTGTGCACTGCTGAGGGTCGAACGACGCGAACCATAGATGCATCTATTAACCAGCCGAGGCGAACGACCCGCTCCCATGAGAGTAGTGGAAATAGTCACCCCGCTCGCGGAATATACTTGCGATGCATTTAAATATAAATATAACGTAATGTTTCTTAATTCTTTTCAAAATATTAATTTACTTGAAACCTTTGAAATCTTGAAATCCTCAACTTAGTTCCATTCAATGCAAATAAACAATTATGTTCAGATAACGGTACCCACAAAGCATGGTGTAAGCCTAGAAATACCCGGACATAACAAGAATAGTAGCTACGGACGGACTCTTGTCACTTCGTGTGTACGTAGCCCCCACAAATAATCATATATTACTTAAATACATCTATGAGGAAATTTCCCTCTTACAAGGTTAGAAAAGAGACTTACCTCGCCTTAAGGTCTACTTTCCGGTCCACGCTTATGCCCAAACCCTCAATTTGGTGCCGAACAATCCAAAACTATCCAAATAGTGTAGAAACTAATCGATATAGTCTTATAAGTTCATATCCCTACTATTTAAGTACTTTTCCCAACTCCAAATGCAAGATTCCTAAAATTCACCCCTGGGCCCAAGTGCCCGGATTCCGGAAATTATCAAAGAAAGTTGTTACCCATAACCTTCGTAACATAAATATATGATTTTTATCAAGTTCCATAATCATTTTTGTGGTAAGTCCCAATTTTAAACTCACTGCCCAGGTCTGCCTTCTTCACGATCACGGAAGAGGCCTCGCGATCGCGAAGACAAACGGCCCAGGCCGAGGAAAATTTACCCATCGCGAACACGACAGGAGCAACGCGAATGTGGAGGCTCGCTTGGCCTACCCTACACGAACGTGAGGGCTTCTTCGCGAATGCGAAGAACGAACAGGGGCCGCCCAGCTCAGCCTCTTCTATGCGAACGCGGGCCAGGTCACACGAACGCGAAGGCTAGTGGGCCCAGACCTCCGCGAACGCGGTCCTGCGCATGAGAACGTGAAGGGAAAAATCTCTCCAGCCCACAGTACCCCCAAATCCTTCATCGCGAACATGAGTGTCTGACCGCGTTCGCGAAGAAGGAAACTAAAAGCAGAAATCAGATGTGTTTCAACTCAACTCCGGGCAGTCCGAAACTCACCCGAGCCCCTCAGGACCCTATCCAACTACTCGAACAAGTCTATAAACATAATACGGACTTGCTCAAACTCTCAAAAGGCGTAAAAAAACAACAAAACCAAGAATAACACCCCAAAACCAAATTGAATCAAACTTTGAACTTCAAGTTTCTAAATCTCTCCGAACGCGTCGAATCATACTTATACTACTCGGAATGACACCAAATTTTGTGTGCAAGTCTTAAATGACATTAAAGAACAATTCCCGGTCTCGGAATTCCATTCAAGCCTCAATATCACCAAAACCTACTCCAAACCAAATTTAAAGAATTTCAAAAACCTTTAAGAGCCAACTTTCACTATTAGGCGTCGAAACGCTTCCGGGTCACCTAAAACCCAATACGAACATACGCCCAAGTCCAAAATCATCATACGAACCTATTGGAACCATCAAATCCTGATTTCGAGGTCGTTTACTAAAAATTTTGACCAAAGTCAATCTTGGCCTTTCAAGCCAACCTTAAGGAACTAAGTGTTCCGATTTCAACCCAAACTCTTCCAAAACCCGAACCAACCATCCCCGCAAGTCATAAATCAGTAAAAGTAAGTATAAAAGTCTTATTCAGGGTAATAGGGTTCTAAAAAATAAAATGACCGATCGGGTCGTTACATAGATTGTTATTGGGCATATTTTGGCGGTCGAAAGTTATTGCTACGGACATCCGATCTATGTGAAATATCAGGTGATTATACCTTGGGTTGAAGTGGTGACTTAATCCAGCTTGTTCAGGTTTATAGAGTGTATTAATACGAGATTCGAGTCTTATGATGAGTTTCAGATGTTGAGGATTGGGTTCTGTTCTAAGGTTTATGGACCAAGGATGAAGTAAGATCTTTAGTTAAGTTGTGTTGTCATGCCTAAATAGATTGGGGTAATGTGGGATCACCCACGGGTGTATGTATAGTGAGCTCATGTATTGATTTGATAGTTTTGGAATAACTCCTGGCATGTTCGAGAATGAACGTATGTTTAAGTGGGGGAGGATGTAACGACCCGACTGGTCGTTTTGAGTATATATATTCAGTTCGGGGGTTTGAGGTCACGAATAGATTCACGTGGTGTATTATGACTTGCGTACATCGTCGGCTCTGATTTTTTAGTGGTTTGGAATTTATTTTAAGGGATAACTCTCACTTGAGAAGCTTGAAGTTGAAAATATTTGACCAAGGTTAACTTTTGTGTATTTGACCTCGGATTTGAGTTTGATGGTTCCGGTAGGTCTGGATGGTTATTTTGGACTTAGGTGTATGCCCGGATTTGCATTTGGATGTTTCTAGAAGATTTCGTCATCATTTCACGTAAGTTGGCAATTTAAAGGTTTGGTATTTTCTTAAATTTGACCATGGTTTAACTTTAAGGCTATCGGGTTCGAATTTTTGTTTTGGGACTTTGAATAGGCCCGTTTCGTCATTTGGAACTTGCATGTACAATTTGGTGTTGGTTTGATGTGGTTCGGACGCTTGGTTGCAATTGTAGAGGTTCTTGAAGTTCATTGTGATTTTCATACGTTTTGGTGTCTGATTCATAGCTCTAGATGTTATTTAGGTGTTTTGATCATGCGAGTGAGTTCCTATAATATTTTTAGACTTGTGTGGATGTTTGGTTTGAAGCCCCGAGGGCTCGGGTGAGTTTCAGATTAGTTTCAGATTATTTTGTTAAAGTTTTGTGTGTTGGTGTTGTCACAACCGCGATGAGCAAGTCGCAAATGCAACCATCGCATTTGCGAGTACGTTCTCGCTTTTGCGAACCAGGGGTGGATTGGGAATTTATCGCAAATGCGATGCTGGAGTCGCATTTGCAACTTTAGGCAATCCGCTTTTGTGATGATAACGTTTGCTTTTGTGGTTGTTGTTGCTTCGCATTTGCGAATATTTTGATCGCAAATGCAATCTTCGTATGGTTTGTAAGGGGTCGCTTTTGCGATACCTTGTCGCATTTGTGAACCTCATGTCACAAATGCGACACCTACAACCGGTTTATAGCTGAACACTTCGGGACTTAGCTTCATTTTAGCATATTTTGAACTCTAGACTCGGTAAGAGGTAATTTTGTGAAGATATTTTCTTACCAAACTATTGGGTAAGTTATTCTAATCAATTTTCAAATATATTTTCATGATTATATATTAGATTTAACATCAAATTTATATGAATCAAAAAGGAGATTTTGGGGATTTTTGTCAAAGTTTTGAAAAATGAAAATCTGAGATTTGAGAGTCGAAGTGGACTTGGATTTGAAAACAAAAGACATATATGAACTCATGGGACTATGGGTAGTTGAGACCTACCCTTTGACTCGAGTTTTGATCGGGCGGGTCGAGGGTTAACTTTTGTTGACTTTTGGACAATTGTATAAAGACCATAGCTTTATTAAGGAATTGGTTTCTCTTGCATTGTTTGAGATTGTTAAGTCGTTTTGGCTAGATTTGTACCGAGCGGAGGTGAATTTTAAAGGAAAAAGCTATTTTGAGTATTGATTTAGCATAATTGAGGTAAGTATCTTGCCTAACTTTCTGTGGGGGACACTACCCCTTGGAATTTGGGTTGATTGTACTATTTGAATTATATGGAAGACTTGTACACGAGGTGACGAGTGTGTACACGAGCTTATATGTGGCATTTGATCGGTTTTGACTCTTAGGCTTCTTTCTTGCATTTAATTGAAGTAGTTAATACATGTTCTATTTTTTATTGTCAAGTTTACTCCTTGTTGAATCCATGTCTTATTTGTTACATGCCTTAATTGTTAATTAATTCTTTGTAATTGTGCCTTTATTTATTAACCGTTATTTATTGTTATTTGACTTTGTGGGTCATCATGTAACTATTTTTTATCCGCTTGTGACCTTCTTATTTTAGTTCCTCTATTTCGTTTAATTTTGTGATATGTCGTAGTTAGTTGTAGTTTGTTTTCTTAATTCATATTGTTTGGGGAGCGGGTTGCATGCCACAACGGTACCAAAATAATGTGGAAAGATATGGTATGGAACGATAAGGATTGATGATATGATATAGGTAGGATCGGGTTCCACGCCAGAACAAATTTATATGTTGTAATTGTTGTGATATTAAAGTTATTTCCGATTGTGATTCTCATGGTACATTTTACGTTGGAATGGTTTATCTGATGAATGGTTATTGTTTCTTCTTAAATCATTTCACTTGTATTTGATCGCATTTGGTTAACTGTCAGTGTTCTAGCAATGGAACGATATTAACTTCTTGGGTGAGTCATGCCTTCTACGTGATTAGTTGTGTTACTTTAATATGCCAATTTTTGCCTATATTATTTGTTGATAAATTGATTGTCAAGGTGAGTTTATGTGCATGGGGTCATTATTTCATATCTGATTGAGTTGTTGCTAACTTAGGGGTTTTTAATGAAAGAATTCTTAAGGTGTTTCACTTGTGTGATTTCAAAATAAAACTCGTTATCTCACTCGACACTTTTCTAATTTAAATGGTTATCACATTTTTACTTTAATTGGGTTCTCAAATTTACTCATCACCTTATTGTTGTGTACTTTACTTTAAAAAAATTGTTATCACGTTGTATTTTTTTACGAATTCTATATTTAACTTGTTAAATTTAACTGGTGCTTTACTTTTGTCACGACCAAAAATCCCTCTGAATGAGTCGTGATGGCACCTACTCTCTAAAACTAGGTAAGCCTAACACATACCGAAATGATAACAGGTTTTACTGAACAGCTATTAAACATGAACCAGAAGTTTGTAAATAAACCAACAGTCTCAACATGGTATAATATCCCAAAACCGGTAGTACAAGTCATAAGCATTTCTAAGAGTAACTCTATATAATGAATACATCACTGTTCCGAAATAATAGGAAACAAGGAAAATAAATATAACAGAAGGCGACTTCGGAGCCTGCGAACGTCCAGCAGGTGTACCTTGAAGTCTCCAGCCGCACAAGCATAAGTCTCAAAACCAGCTCGATCTGAAGTACCTGGTTCTGCACAAAAATGTGCAGAAGCGCATGAGTACATCACAGTGGTACCCAGTAAGTATCAAGCCTAACCTCCGTAGAGTAATGACGAGGCCTGGTCAAGATACCTACCGAACTTGTAAACATGTGCAGGATATGAGTTAAAGATAACAAGGAAGGAATATCAATGTAATGCCAATAGCAGAAAGAATTCAAATTAAAAACAACAGTGAAGATAAGGGGAACACGAATGGCAATGAGAAATAACCAAGTAATTAAGCAACAACATAATCGGGGTACAGATGAAGTATGAATGTGTTCATGTAGGGAAACGATGTCAACTCAACCAATCACATCATTCCGAATAAACGAATTTCAACAATCCCACTTCTCGTAATCTCAAATCATAAATCACAACTTCCAAACCTTTAACACACATGGCACCTTGTGCCCACATTTTCCATATCACTTCACATGGTAAAATCCACGTGCTACCAGGTACATAATATCTGTGTCCAATGCTATGAATAATAGTCGAGAGATCTATTCATATATAATAAAGTAAAATTGTAGTTTCTAAACCAAACAGGAAATGAATGAGAAAATTCGTTTATTTGAAAGACATTTGAGTGAAAAGAATAACATTATCAAATAAAATAAGGCATCGGATAAGTTACTGGTGTGAATATAGAATTTAATAAATTAAAACATAGTAACAAATCCTTTTTAAGCAAAGTAGAAACATCAGATAGGGTAAGGAAATTAAGTTGATAAATTAATTGAAGTGAAATATGGCGACTATTAAAAATAATAAGGTACCGAATGAAACGACGAGTTTTAACTTAAGAGTCACATATGGTAAGCATGTTTTTAATTAATTTATTTTAAATCGTTGTGTTCCTAAAATCTCAACAGGGTATGAGATAATGACTCAACGTAGAAAATTCATCTTGGAAATCAATTCACCAAAATAATATTAATAGGAAAGGAAAACAGGAAATGACGGCAAAGCAGTAAACTAATGAAAACAACTCAATCCTCGCAAACCAGTAAAAACCAGAAATACCAATCCTCAAAATCTCGTATGAAAGAACCGAAGCCAACACAATACAACAAGGAATACAAAACACATAAACGGTTGCGGCGCGCAACCCGATCCCACCGTACAACACTATCCACCCTTATTCCACTATGTAAATATCAATAATAATAAGTAAATATATGATACGGTGTGCAACCCAATCCCATCATATAATCAAAGTCATGATCATAATTCACCCTTATTTCACCATATCAATCCACCCTTATTTCACCTGTTGCGGCGTGCAACCCGATCCCCCGTACAATATCAATATCACAGTATAAATATCCTATCTTATTTCACCGTATCAATTCTCCCTTATTTCACCTATTGCGGCGTGCAACCTGATCTCTTTAAATCAACAACAACAATTCAATAACTCAATTTACAGGAATTTCTACAATCAAGGGTATGAGTACACATCAATAAATGGATCACGTAAAAATCAAAGGAATGCAACAAACTTTACAAAAATGACAGGACAAGTAAGGCACGTGATAACTAAGATGTACAATCACAACAATTAGGACAGGTAGCAGATATGCACAGAGTCATAGAATGAACTAAACAATTAAGAGGTCACAATACAATAAGAAAGGCAACATCTTCAACTAAAGCATAAGAATGCAAAATATCAAGTAAAGGCATGGGAAGTATATAGATACTCGAAACCGGTCAATTACCACATATAGGACGTGCACCCACATGTCACCTCGCGTACATGACTTTCACATAATACAAATAACACAATTATCTCAAATCCTAAGGGGTAGTTTCCTCCACACAAAGTTAGGCAAGATACTTACCTCAAAGAAACTAGATCGATACTCTAAAATGAGCTGCTTGAGTGAAACAACCTCCGGACGGCTCAAATCTAGCCAAAATAACTTCAAATCATAAATAAAACTCATAGAAAATAATTTCGGATAATAAAACTTCAATCTTTAACAAAAAACTAAAAAGTCAACCCCCCGGGCCCGCACCTCGAAACCCGATAAAATTTACAAAACCTGAATACACATCTCGATACGAGTTCAACCATACTAAAATTATCAATTTCCGACATCAATTCGTCCTTCAAATCATCATTTTACATTTTAAAAGATTTTACAAATTTTTCCAAAAATTCCAAATTAATTCACTAATTAAATTATGAAAATAGCAATGGATTCATGAAATATAATAAGATTCGGGTGGAGAACACTTACCCCAGTGAATTGCTTGAAAAATCCACAAAACATCTCCCAAAGTCGAGGTCTATAACTCCCAAAAATAATAAAAATTGCTAACCCTCAAAATAAAGCTCTTATAATTCGGCCGAGGCAGTTCTCATACGCAATCGCGGAATACACCATGCGATCGCGGAACAAAAAATTCACTGCCCAAAGAAATGAGCTACGCGTTCGCAGCAACCACCATGCGAACGCGATGAACAGATTAGTGAACCTCCGCGATCGCTTACAAAATCTCGCGAACGCGATGAGTAACATTTCACAAGTCTTCAACTCCCTTATGCGAACTCGATGAGTAACATTCCACAAGTCTTCAACTCCCTTATGCGAACGCGGAACACATTATGTGAACGCGAACAACAACTAGCTGAACCTTCGCAAATACATGCTCACTACCGCGTCCGCGATTAGAAAAAATACTAATCCGGACGCACGCCTAAGTCCAAAATCATCATACGAAGCTATTGAAATCCTCAAAATGCCATTTCGGAGTCGTCTACACGAAAGTCAAACTCCGGTCAACTCTTACCACTTAAGCTTCTAAAATAAGATTCCTTCTTCCAAATTGATCCCGAATCATTCAAAAACCAAACCCGACCACACACTCAAGTCATAACACATAATACGAAGCTTCTCGAGACCTTAAGCCACCGAACGGGGCGCTAATCCTCAAAACGACCGGTCGGGTGGTTATATTCTCCCCCACTTAAACATACGTTCGTCTTCGTACGTGCCAGGAGTTATTTCAAAGCTATCAAATCATTACATAAGCGCACCATACATTCACCGGGGGTGATTCCACATCACCCTAATCCGTGCAGGCCTGACAACACAACTTAACTGAAGATATCACTTCATCCTTAGTCCATAACCTTAGGACAGAACCCCAATCCTCAATGTCTGAAACTCATCATAGGGTCCGAATTTTGCATCAATACATTGTATTAGCCTGAACAAGGTGAATCACGCCACCCAAACCAGGGTACAATCCCATGATGTTCCACACAACTCCGATGCACGCGGCAAAAACTTCTAACCACCATAGCTGTCCAATAACAACCTGAGTACTGGTAATACACTTTATATCGAATTAGACCTTGGTCCAATAACAACCTTGGTCCGGGTAGACCTTAATGCTGTCCATGATAAATAAACATGCAGAAACTCATAACATGTCACGACCGAAATCTCTCTCCGTAAGATGTCATGACGACACCTAGCCCTTAAGACTAGGTAAGCCTAACAGTTGCGGAATAACTAAATAACAATAGAACTAACAACTAAACCTTAACAACATCAGTATGTGTGTGTGTGTGTGTGTGTATATATATATATATATGTGTGTGTGTGTGTGTGAAGCTGGAAACTCGGCATATACAAGTAAAACCATCAAATCTGAGTATAAACAACTCGCAAAGACCTGGTAGTCACAAGTCACAAGCTCTAAGGAATGGTTCTAAGTGTCTCTATACATCCGTATCTAGGAAACATAAAGAAGAAAAAACATAAAGGCATAGAGGGGGACTCTGAGGTCTGCGGACGCTGGCCGATATACCTTGAAGTCTCCGTAACAGCAGCATGACACTCTACTGATAACGGGGATGGTAGTAGGTACCTGGGTCTACACACAAAACATGTGCAGAAAAGTAGCATGAGTACACCATAACGGTACCCAGTATGTGCCAAGCATAACCTCGGTAGAGTAGTGACTAAGTCAGGTCAGGGCCCAACTGGGATATAATAATTAAAGTAGGAGATATAGTAATATAGTGAAAGATTGAGAATTTAACGAGGAATACAGAAAAGGAAGCTACATAGCAAATAAGGGGTAGACAATAGGGGGCGCTCCCGAGGTACCGCCTCGTAGTCCCAAAAGTAAATACTCAACAGGGGATCTCCCGAGGTACTACCTCGTAGTCCCAAAAGTAAATATGCAGCGGGGGATCTCCCGAGATACCGCCGCGTAGTCCCAAAAGTAAATATGCAACATGGGATCTCCCGAGATACCACCTCATAGTCCCAAAAGTAAATATGCAACGGGGAATATCCCGAGGTACTTTATCGTAGTCCCAAAAGAAAACACACAGCTTGAAGCCGATGGAAACAATAATTAACAGCAAGAATCCTACAGCTTAAGACTAATACAAATCAAGGAAAAATAGGAATTTAACTAAGCATGCTGCATAGATTTCAAATAAGCATTTAAGACATGTAGGCATGCGATATTAGGCTGAATACTATAACTACACAAGCTAGGATGACTCATTTAAGATATAACAGGTTACTGTTCGGTAAAAACCGAATTTTCAACAATTAGCCTATGTGCGCCCTCGTCACCTTGCGTACACGGCACTCACATATCACAGAATTGTCACAACAGTACCAAATCCTAATAGGATTTCCCCCACACAAGGTTAGGCAAACCACTTACCTTAAGAAAAGCACAATCAGTCAATAAGGATGCCTTTTCCTTGACTTTTCGACTCCGAATGGCCCAAATCAAGCCAAAAGCAATTATATACCATAAATATAACTATAATAAACTAATCTAATTATTGAAATCAATACTTTAGCAAGAAATTAGAAATTCGCCCCAAAAGTCGGCCCGGGCTCACGTCTTGGATTAGGATAAAAGTCACAAAATATGAACACCTATTCCACCACGAGTTCACCCATACCAAAATTACTCAAATTCGATACCAAAATCTCAATCAAAATCCCAAAGATTCGGTTTAAGAACTTTCCAACCTTTTCCCCAAATTTCTCAAACCAAAACTTAATTAGAATATGAAATTAACAATATATTAGTGGAATATAACCAAAAATGAGTCAATAATCATTACCCAAATGCTTCCTCTGAAAACCCTCAATTTTTCGCCTCAATCTACGCTCTCAAATCCCCAAAATGAAAATGGGATCAAACCCTCGAAATTTCCCCTTTTCTACCCAGCGATTACTCTTCTGCGAGGGCTCCACCGCATTTGCGGCTCCGCACCTCCGGAAACACAATCGCAGGTGCAGACTTCACTTAAGTCCAAAATCCCACTTCTGCGAGCAAAAGGGCCGCACCTGCGCGCCCGCTTCTGCGATCAACGGCCTTCATAGCCTTCCGCTTCTGCGTTCCATTTTCCGCGCGACTCTGCTTCTGCGGTCTCCACATCCCACCTGCGATCTCTGGCCTTTTCCTTCCAGACCGCACCTACACCCCATATCTCGCTTCTGCGAGGTCGCACCTATGATGGGGACACCGCAGGTGCGATTACACCAGATGATGCCCAGCTTCAGCAATCCTCACAAGTCCAATTCTAGTCCGTTAACCACCCGGAACCCACCCGAGGCCCCCAGCACCTCAACCAAATATGTCGGCAAGTCCTAAAACATCATATGAACTTAGTCGAGCCTTCAAATCACATCAAATAATGCTAAAAACATGAATCACACCCCAATTCAAGTTTAATGATCTTTATAACTTCAAACTTCTACAACTGATGACGAAACCTACCAGAACACGTCTGATTGACCTCAAATTTTGCACACAAGTTGCATTTGACATTACGGACCTATTCCAATTTCCGGAATCAGAATCTGACGCCGATGTCAAAAAGTCCAATCTCGGTCAAACTTCCCAAAAATCCAACTTTCGTCATTTCAAGCCTAATTCAACTACGAACCTCCAAATCACAATCTGGACACGCTCCTAAGTCCAAAATCACCCAACAGAGCTAACGGAATCGACGAAACTGCATTCCGGAGTCGTCTTCACACAATTCCAACTATGTTCAAAATCCTAGAACTTAAGCTTCCATTTTAGGGACTAAGTGTCCAAATTCACTCCGAAACCAAAAACAAAACCTCCTGGCAAGTCACATAAGCATAAAATGATACAGGGGAAACAATAAATAGGGGATTGGGGCTAATACTCTCAAAACGACCGGTCAGGTCGTTACATAACCACCCATGAAATAAACAAGTGAAGAAGCTCTCTCGTCCGTCCAGGGCCATTACCCAATTTTGAGCGGAAATAGCATCATCTTTCCAAACACTCTTCATCCGATACGATAGTGCAACTCTCAGGTCTAGAAACCTCATCTCAGCCAACACAAGCAGCCCAACTGACAAATCACCCCGAGACCACACGGATTCTCACACAACACAGTTCGTACACCAAACCAGCAATAACTTAGTTATACAGCAAAAATAGAAGGAAAGCAAGGTACAAGGACTATCTAACAAGTACAACAAATATAACAGCAAGAGTACAGTTTCATTAACTCATCCCAGAGAGGGGAAACAAAATACCAAATAGACACAAGAAAAAGGTATCCCACATAACATCCGATGCGGCGTGCAACCCGATCCCAAATATATCAATTTGCATAGGGATACCCATCGAGCCAAAGTATCTGGGTTCACTGATCACATGAATGCTGATATCAAGCATGATAGAGTGAACAAGTATAACTATGGGAAAATGAACATAGATGATACAACATGGAGGAAAGAAAGCACAACTAAGGTCCAATGAGCAAATCAACATCACGGGGGCTATCTTGCCCACATCGCCATAGGGCCTGAACGGGATTACGACATGAGTTAGAATAATCATACAACCTCACAACCCATCAAAGCATAAGAGAGGAGCACATAACATAGATTGGGGTACAAATAATATCCATCTTGCACGGTAACATAACTGTGATATTAACTTCATAAGAGTACCCAAATGTAATCTGATATAAAATACACATTCATATTGGGCTTTCAAATAGCCCCAAAACTAGTTCCGATCATTCCAAGAAGGTAGATAACCTTCCAAAAGTCTATAACAATCTATCCATAACATACGCCATTAGTTATACCATTCTCAACATTTCTTCACAATCCTCAACCAAGAAATAGTCTGCCTATGAGGACATCCAGCGCCGAAACCTCATGAATACTAGAACTTCCATACCCGATCTCAACTACGCTACTCAAATGGCTGATACATCACTCACACTCCATCATCTTATGAAAACACCCCCATAGATATTCCACACCGTGTAGCAAAACCTAAACCTCAAAAGCCCCAAAAATCGGCAATCTGCATACCATTAGTCAAGCATATGCAAGTCCAAACACAAGGTGCCTTCCTAAAATGCACGCTCTTCATATACGATATCCAATAATGGAAGCATTCCATTCACTTCCGATATACAGCTAGGAGAAACCCATAATGTAAAACATATTCCTTATGTCCATAGCAGACAACCAACACAAGCCGTGGTCGACACCATCGAGAACTCTCCGAGATACGTCCACACATAACTAAGCCATTAGGACCGAATCTTCCCAACTCACCTGAGTCACGCAAACTGTCTCACCCAAGAGTACTTCCACAAACATCGGCAGTGAATTAACACCCAAAAAAGGACCAATTACCTCTATTGCCATGCTGGCCCAACACTACTGAGCCGACCCATTTCTTCGGATCCTCCTCGACTTTCCTTCAAGGTAACACTCATCCTTGTTGGTACACAATGATCTCAAAACCAACGCTCAATACAGAAGACCCTAGCACGAACCACGTATCCTAGAAGCTCACAAACCACTGTATTTCCTCTAAAGCACCCCCATAATGTCACAACCGAGATGCCCATGTTGAATAGACCTTTTGT
The DNA here is from genome assembly GCF_000390325.3 of Nicotiana tomentosiformis. Lineage (NCBI taxonomy): Eukaryota > Viridiplantae > Streptophyta > Magnoliopsida > Solanales > Solanaceae > Nicotiana > Nicotiana tomentosiformis. The sequence continues at coordinate 160,361,074 of NC_090813.1, read as the reverse complement.
GAATTTGAAATTATTTCTCTAACCCCTTTGATACTGAAATGTAGATTCATAAATGACGCAGAAATACAGCAAGTCCCAACATCATCCCATTCAATGCTAAGATCTTAACCATATACAAATTTTGGGGAACCTTTCAATACTATATACATACACATCAGGCCAAAGCTGATAAAATATCTGACCCTGCAAGCTGCTCGTCGATAGTAGACTCCCCCACTTGGAGTGAAACCATAGGACATAACATCCGATGAACCACAATACTCACCTTCACCGCTCGTACAACATCAACTATGAGATACCTCAAATCATCTACTAAGCGCATGCCCTCTGTCATGACAGTTGAACCCGCTTCCTCGAGTGCCTTGAATGATAATATATACCTTACACTGAGTAAAAATCCCATACGAACCACATAATCTCTAATACCACTAACTATCCTCCAATCAACCTTCACCTCCTGGCCCATCCGCAGCATCCTAAATCATTGGTGCATAGCTGATACCGAGTGCGCAATATCGTACATAAGTAGATGCAATGGAACATAAGATATATGCTTGAAACGGAATCAATGACGCACGATAAGGAATGAAAGAAGTGGAATATCCTAATAGTTTGTGTAGCCTCTCGAAGATAAGTACAGACGTCTCTCTACCGATCCGCAAAAGTTTACTAAACCTTCTTATAACTCGTAGCATCTATGAACCTAGAGCTCTGATACCAACTTGTCACGACCCAAAATCCCTTTGAAGGAGTCGTGATGGCACCTAGTCTTTAAAACTAGGTAAGCCTAACACATACCAAAATGATAACAGGTTCTACTAAACAACTATATTAAACATGAACCGGAAATTTCTAAATAAACCAATAGTCTCAACATGGTACAATATCCCAAAACCTGTAGTATAAGTCATAAGCAGTTCTAAGAGTAACTATATATAATGAATAAATCACTGTATCGGAATAATAGGAAACAATGGAAATAAATATAACAGAATGTGACTTCAAGGCCTGCGAATGTCGAGCAGGTGTACCTTGAAGTCTCCAGTCGCACAAGCATAAGTCCCAAAACTAGCTCGATCCGAAGTACCTGGTTCTGCACAAAACTGTACAGAAGCGTAGCATGAGTACACCACAGTGGTATCCAGTAAGTACCAAGCCTAACCTCGGTAGAATAGTGACGAGGCCAGGTCAAGACACCTACCGAACATGTAAAACTACGCAGGATATGACTTAAAGCTAACAAGGAAGGAATATAAATATAATGCCAATAGCAGAAAGAATTCAAATTTCAAACAACAGTGAAGATAAGGGGAACACGAACGGCAACGAGAAATAACCAAGTAATTAAGCAACAACATAGTCGGAGTACGGATGAAGTATGAATGTGTTCAAGTAGGGAAAACGATGTCAACTCAACCAATCAGATCATTCCTAATACACAAATTTCAACAATCCCACTTCTCGTAATCTCAAATCATAAATCACAACTTCCAAACCTTTAACTCATATGGAACCATGTTCCCACATTTTCCATATCACTTCGCACGGTAAAATTCACGTGCTACCAAGTACATAGTATCCATGTCCAATGCTATTAATAATACTCGAGGGATCAATTCATATATAATAAAGTAAAATTGTAGTTTCTAAATTAAACAGGAAATCGATGAGAAAATGAGTTTATTTGGAAAACATTTGGGTGAAAAGAATAATATTTTCAAATAAAATGAGGCATCAGATAAGCTAATGATGATAATATAGAATTTAATAAATTAAAACATAGTAGAAATTCCTTTTTAAGTAAAGTAGAAACATCAGATATGGTAAGGAGATTAAGTTTAAAAATCGATTAAAGTGAAATATGACGACTATTAAAAATAGCAAGGTACCGAATGAAACGACGAGTGTTAACTTAAGAGTCGCATATGGTTAGCATGTTATTAATTAATTTATTTAAAACAGTTGTGTTCCTAACATCTCAACATGGTATGAGATAATGACTCAGCATAGCCAATTCATATTGAAAATCAATTCACCAAAATAATATTAATAGGAAATGAAAACAGGAAATGACGGCAAAGCAGTAAGCTAATGAAAACAACTCAATCCTTGAAAACTAGTAAAAACCAGAAATACCAATACTCAAAGTCTCGTACAAAAGAACCGAAGCTAACACAATATAACAAGGAATACAAAACACATAAACCTTTGCCGCGTGCAACCTGATCTCGCCATACAACACTATCCACCCTTATTCCACCATATAAATAGCAATAATAATAAGTAAATATATGTTGCGGTGCGCAACCCGACCCCACCATATAATCAGAGTCGTGATCATAATTCACCCTTATTTTACCATATCAATCCACCCTTATTTCACTTGTTGCGGCGTGAAACTCGATCCCCCGTATAATATCACTATCACAATATAAATATCCTCCTTTATTTCACCATATCAATTCTCCCCTATTTCACCTGTTGTGGCGTGCAACCCGATCCTCCGTACAATAATTTTAATCAACAACAACAATTAAATAACTCAATTTACAGAAATTTCTACAATCAAATGTATGAGTACACAGCAATAAAGGGACCACGTAAAAATCAAAGGAGTGAAACAAATTTAACAAAAATGAAAGGACAAGTAAGGCACGTGATAACTAAGATGTGCAACCACAACAATTAGTATAGGTAGCAGATAAGCACAGAGTCATAGAATAAACTCAACAATTAAGAGGTCACAATACAATAAAAAGGCAACATCTTCAACTAAAGCATAAGAATGCAAAATATCAAGTAACGGCATGGGAAGTATATAAATACTCGAAACCGGTCAATTATGACATATAGGTTGTGCATCCACTCGTCACCTCGCGTACATGGCTTTCACATAACACAAATAACACAATTATCTCAAATCTTAAGGGGTAGTTTCCCCCACAAAAAGTTAGGCAAGATACTTACCTCTAAGAATCTAGACTGATACTCTAAAATGATCTGCTCGAGTGAAACAACCTCCGGACGGCTAAAATCTAGCAAAAATAACTTCAAATAATAAATACAACTCATAGGGAAAAATTCTGGATAATAAAGCTTCAATCTTTAACAAAAACTAAAAAGTCAACCAAAAAGTCAACCCCCGGATCTGCACCTTGGAACCCAATAAAATTTACAAAACCTGAACACCCATCCCGATACGAGTTCAACCATACCAAATTTATTAATTTCCGACTCCTAATCGTCCTTCTAATCATCATTTTACATTTTGAAAGGTTTTACAAATTTTTCCCGAATTTCCAACTTAATTCACTAATTAAATTATGAAAATAGGAATGGATTCATGAAATATATTAAGATTCGGGTAGAGAACACTTACTCCAAAGAATTCCTAAAAACACCCACGAAATATCTCCCAAAGCCGAGGTCTACAACTCCCAAAAGTGATAAAAATGGCTCACCCTTGAAATAGGGCTCTTATAACTCTGCCAAGGCAGTCCTCATACACGATCACGGAATACATCTTTCGATCGCGGAACACAAAAATCAATACTCAAGGAAATGAGCTACGTGTTCATAGAAACCACTTCGCGAATGCGATGAACAGATTGGCCAACCTCTGCGATTGCATGCCAAATCTCGTGAACGCCATGAGTAACATTCCACCAGTCTTCAACTCCCTTACGCGAATGCGGAACACACTACGCGAACATGAACCAAAACCAGCTGAACCTTCGCGAACGCATGCTCACTGCCGCATCTGTGATGAGAAAAAAATACTAAGCTTCCCAGAATCACTTCGCGATCACATCATCATCTTTGCAATCGCGAAGAGCAACAACAACACTAGAAACCAACAACTCAAAGCATGAAGAAATGGCTCGTAGCCCATCCGAAACACACCTGAGGCCCCCGAGACCCGTTGAAACATACCCACAAGTTCCATAACTTAACCCGTATCCGCTTGAGATCGCAAATCGCATCAAACAATGTCGAAACTATGAATCACACCACAAATCGAACATATGAATTTTCAAATCGTCTAACTTCAAAAACTCGCGCCGAAACATATCAAGTCAACCCGGAATAACATCAAATTCTGCATGCAAATGACATAATGGATCTAATACAACTCTCGAAATTTCATTCCGACCCCAATATCACCAAAGTCAACTCTCAGTCACATCTCTCAACCTTCCAAAACTTCAACTTTCCAATTTCGCCGAAATGCTTCAAATTACCCTACGTACCTCCAAATCAAAATCCGGACGCACACCTAAGTCTAAAATCACCATAGAAAGCTACTGAAATCCTCAAAACACCATTTCGGAGTCGTCTACATGAAAGTCAAACTCTGGTCAACTCTTACCGCTTAAGCTTCTAAAACAAGAATCCTTCTTCCAAATTGATCCAGAATCATCCGAAAACCGAAGTCGACCACACACGCAAGTCATAACACATAATACAAAGTTTCTCAGGACCTTAAGCTACCGAACGAGGTGCTAATCCTCAAAACGTCCGGTCGGGTAGTTTATAACTTAATTTAAATACGATATTTTTACTTTATCTTATTAATTTCTAAACTAAGCTCATTTGATACTCTATTTGCAAAACCTCTCCTTTATTTTATGTTATTTTAATCCTAAAACGAACTTAATATCTTATTTTATGCTTTACTTTATTCAAGTTTGAATTTTTTATTTTATTGTGTTTAAATTTATCCCTCGCCATCTTAGTTGATATTGATACGAATACGATGTACATGGTAGCACGAGCACTTTGTCGTGCGAAGGTGATTGCTATTTCGGGCACGAGGTGCCATAGTGTAAGATTTTGACGTTGTGACTGTCATCGATTTTCCTTACTTGAGTTCATTCATATTCTATTGATATTATAACTATGTTGTTGCTTTATTACCTTGTTATTTCTTGTTGCCATTTGTGTTTCTATTATTTTCACTGTTGGAAGATAATTTGTGATCCTTCCGTTGTTGGCCTTACATTGATGTTCTTTCCATTGTTAGCTTTATGTTATATCCTGCACATGTTTACATGTCTAGTAGGTGTCTTAATCTAGCCTCGTCACTACTCTACCGAGGTTAGACTTGATACTTAATGGGTACCACTGTGGTGTACTCATACTACACTTCGGTATATTTTTGTGCAGATCCAGGTACTTCTGATCGAGTCGGTTTCGAGATCTATGTCTGCGCGGCTAGAGACTTCAAGATATACCTTATTGTCGTTCGTAGGCCCCGAAGTCACCTTATGTTGTCTTTTATTTCCACTGTTTAGTATTATTTTGGGACAGTGAAGTACTTAATATTTCTAGTTACTCTCAGAAAAGCTTATGACTTGTACTACTGATTTTGGGATTGTGTGACCGATGTTAGTTCAACTATGTTGTTTTAGTAATTATTTAATGTATTACCATTAAGTTAGTTAAATTCCATTAATACTCAGCATGTGTTAGGCTTACCTAGTCCCAGTGACTAGGTGTCATCATGACTACCTAAGGTAGAATTTTGGGGTCGTGACACGCATAGACCCATTGATCTTTCTTCCTCATACCATATTGCGAACTTAGGGATAGTTTGGCAAGGTGTATAAGAATAGTACCGAATAAAATATATTAGTAATGCTGGGATTAGTAATGCTGAGATTAGTTATGTTGGAATTAGTTATGCTGGGATTATTTCTTATCACTATTTGTTTGGTGTATTAAAAATAAGATACATTGCATAGGGGGTATACATACTTATCCATGTATTAAAAATTATGGTATTACTAATGCCATGGTTTGTTATATATTAGTTATACATCGGATCATACCAAATAGGGTGTATAACTAATACATATATTATTTTTCCCTAATACATCCAACCAAATGACCCTTAGTATGTTGGTAAGTGAATGTTGTACCTTCCAATGCAGGAAAGTCATGTAAAGCCAAATTTGGCTTTCCTAACTAATCTTGGTGTCCGATGTAGTTAAGGTGACGAGCTTGTTAGTGGGTTAGGGCCATGTTGTTAGTGGGCTGGGATTTTTCGGGTTAATTTAGGCCCGTCCGGCTTGGGCGTATCCGGTTCAAACTGGGCCAGGTTTTATATGTGTGTGTTTTATTATTTCTTGTTCAATATAATTGATACTTGAGTGTTTACAAACTTCTAAATTATAAAATAAATATTTTAAGACATAAAATTAAACTTTTAAAGTCTTAAATTTGAAATTTGAAATTTGAAATTAAGTGGTAATATTTAATAAGACCTATATTTAAGGATAAAACTTCAAAGGCTTTCATTGCATAATACTTCAAATTAAACTTGCAAGTTCTATTTTGAATTTTTACTTTTGAACTTTCAAATTAAAAGTATACAAAAACTTTAAAAAATATGAAAGAGTATATCACATGCTTTGCATCATTTTTGTAACTTCTTCCATGAAAACAATAGGTTCTTGGTTTCCCAGATTTCTTGAATCGGAACCATAAACCATTATATCTCAAATTTTTTGATCCTCCGGTTCATCGACCACTTCACGACAATCTTATCCAATCTCTGAAGCACACTAGAACTTCCAAAGCATTGTAACCCAATGCATGACGAGTTTCTCCTAGCTGCTTCCTTTCTTGGCTAAGTGCGCTCTCAGTTGCAACTGTTGAAATCGGCACGTTTAGCACGTCTCGAGCCATGGCCGAAAGAACATGAAACTGCTTTGAGTTTCTCTTCCACCAAGCCAACGGTAGAAATTCCTTTGTGCGGGATATGTTGCCTTTTGCAAGAAGAATTGGAATTCATCAATGTTCCCACTACTAGGTTGTTTATGCTCACTTAGTGTAGACCAAATTAAATAATCTTCAACATTGTCATCTTCCTCTATAGCATCGGATGCAGATGTAGAAACCAAACTTGAAGAAATATTTGCATTTGCATCTACAGCAGAAGAAGCATCAACAATGCTAGCATAATAATTTTATAAAGCCTGTAAATATTAGTTTAGATCATAAATGCAAGTGTCAATATCTGGGATTTGAGTTAGTCCAATATCCATATAGATATATAAAGCATTAATTAATTGGTGACAAGTAGTGTCACGACCCAATTCTTCCTCCGTAAGACGTCGTGATGGCACCTAGTCTCTACGACTAGGTAAGCCTAACAAAATGCGGAAATAAAAAAATGGAAGTAAAACTTAACAACTAACTGCAATAGATAACTAATAACTGGTAACAATGCCGCTTGGCATGTACAATAACCAACACTCTAGTAATACACAGTGTTCCCAAAACTCGGAACATCATAAGTCACAAGCTACAGAAGGAAACTAGAATCTCTATACACCAGATTCTAATAGAAAAAATACGGAAGGTAAATGACATAGGAGAGAATAGAGGGGGGCTCCGAGGTCTGCGGACGCAGCAGATGTACCTTGAAGGCTCCATACAGCAGCAAGCACTCTCAGCTAATAGCGGGGCTGATAAGAAGCACCTGAATCTTCACACAAAACATGTGCAGAAGAGTAGCATGAGTACACAACAATGGTACCCAGTAAGTGCCAAGCCTAACCTCGGTAGAGTAGTGACGAGGTCAGGTCCGGGCCCTACTGGGATATAATAATAAGACAGATGATATATTAAAATGAAGTAAAACGGGAAATTTAACAGAAAGAATTAACAGAGAAATAATAACAAAGCACAATGTGATAACAACAAGGGCGCTCCCGAGATACCGTCTCGTAGTCAAAAAGAAATAAATACTCAACAGGGGATCTCCCGAGATACCGTCTCGTAGTCCCAAAAGTAAATATGCGAGGAGATCTCCCCAGGTACCGCCTCGTAGTCTCAAAAGTAAATGTGTAGGGGGATCTCCCGAGGTACCGCCTCGTAGTCCCAAAAGTAAACAAGCAGGGAGAACTCCCGAGGAACCGCCTCGTAGTCTCAAAAGTAAATGTGCAGGGAGAACTCCCAAGAAACCGCCTCGTAGTCTCAAAAGTAAACAATAGCTCAAACTTATAAATACAACAGTTAACAGCAAGATTTCTATAGTTAATACTAATAAAGAACAAGAAAAAAAACTGGAAATCATCTAGGCATGCTTCACAGAGTTCAAATAAGCAGTTAAAGCACGTAGACATGCGATATTAAACTAAACAAGATAACTACACATATTGAAATAGCTCAATTAAGAATGGAAACAGACTAATACTCATTAAAATGGTATAACTCAAATTAAAAGGAAAACAGACTGATACATAATAAAAATCAGGTTTTACACAAATAGCCCGTTTACGTACTCGTCACCTCACGCATACGGTGCTGACATATCACAACAGTACCAAATCCTAAGGGGATTTCCCCCACACAAGGTTAGGCAAGCCACTTACCTTGTACAAAGCTCAATCAATCGGCAACAATTCCTTTTTCACGAATATTCATCTGTGAATGGCCCAAATCTAGCCAGAATCAATTACACACCATAAATACAACTATAAGGAACTAATCTAATTAATGAAATCAAAGTTAAAGCAAGCAATTAGCAAAATCGCCCCAAAAAGCCTCCCTAGGCCCACGTCTCGGAATCGGGTAAAAGTCATAAAATATGAACACACATTCACTCACGAGCCCGGTTATGTCCTTTATTTTGGGATCCGACCTCAATTTGAGGTCTAAATCCCCATTTTACAAAAATTCCCAATTCTACCCAAAACCCCCAATTTCCACCATAAAAACACTAGATTTTAGGTTGAAATCTTAGGAAATGTAATGAAAGATTGAAAGAAAATAGGTTAGAATCACTTACCAATGATTTGGGGAAGAAGAGTTCTTTGAGAAATTGCCTCTAGGGTTTTCTTACTTTGAAAATTTGAAGAATGGGAGAAAATCCCATCTTTCAGCTGTTAGACCAGTTGCGGGTTTCGCAATTGCGAATTGCAAACCCCGCAAATGCGAGTTTTCTTCTCAAATGCGAAGTCTCACTATTCCTGCTATCATCGCAAATGCGAACAGTGGTCTCCTCGCAATTGCGACCAAATTATTGCAAATGCGAACTCAGTGCTGACCCACCCCTCTTCGCAAATGTGAAGGATTTGTTGCAATTGCAAATGTGACAGAGGTCGCAAACGCGAAGCCTGACCTCGCAAATGCGAGATCAGAGGCCTGCACCAGAACTGAAACACATCAGCAATGTTTCTAAGTCCAATTTCACTCCGTAGCCTATCCAAAACTCACCCCGAGCCCTCGGGGCATGAACATCACAATACACTGTGCATAGCCTCAAAACGGTAGGCAACACTAACACTGAGCTGAAATGATAGAAGACCCTTCACAAGGCGACGATAATAGCCCGCTCGAATACGCCGGGAGAAATATCCTGCACCACGTCTACAGTACCACTACAACTCCTCGATGCCCAATTGATAACAAGCGCTAAACATCGTATAAGAATGAGTAGGAAGGAAATGAAGGCATAACCTTCAATGAAATCAAATTGCACGATGAGGAATCAAGAATGGAAGTTCTCCTAACAACCTTGTAGCCTCTCGAAGATAAGTACAAACGTCTCTATACCAATCTGCAAGGCTCTACTAGACTTGCTCATGACTCGTGAGACCCAAGTAAACCTAGAGCTTTGATACCAAGATGTCACGACCCAAAATCCAATATAGGCCGTGATGGCGCCCAACGTCGCTGTTAGGCAAGCCAATGGTGACTATCTAAATAACTATTCATTCTATTACTTTGAAATCATAAGTTTTATTAAGTAAATAATTTAATGCATTTAATAATAATGAATACATACAATATTAGTAAGATATAAAATAAAAGATGAAAATGTCAAGCCGAACCATAAACACCCACTAGAGTATCCCAAAACCTTGTGTGATAAGTGTACGAGCATTTACTAAGAGTAAAATAATAATAAAACATCTATCTGAAATGTAAATTAGAGAGGACAAAGTAAATAAATATGATGAAGACTCAGTGGGCTATAACACGTAGCATGGAATGCGGCTCACCATAAAGTCCCCTCAGCAACTGTGCCTATGCGCTAAGATGACCACCAAATGAAGCTGCCAGATCTTCCACGTAGTGCAAAAGTGTAGCATGAGTACATAAATCAACACGTACCCAGTAAGTATCTAGCCTAACCCCAGAGAAGTAGTAATGAGGGGTGGACATTGGCACTTACTAGTGGTCAAATAAAAATAGTTAAATTACAACATATAAGAAACACAATAGTAACAGTGAGGTAAAAACTGTAACTAACATAATTCTCCAACATTTCTTTTAATGATGTAAATCTCTCAAATCGCATGTGCTATCTCAACAGATAAGTCAAGTGCAATCTCAAACGTATAAAGAATACCATATAAGAGTCAGATCTCAATCAAAGAGGAATCTCATGAATATTCAGACTCCTAGCGATATTACGCACAATTATGCCGAGGTCATATGGCCCAATCCAGAGTGGTGTGTATACTACCGAGGGTCGACCGACACGAACTAGAGATGCATCTCAATATATTGCCGAGGAGTTTGACCTGATCCATAGGAAAGGAAGAAAACTTATCGAATTACGGGCCATGTGTTTGCAACACAAGTACAAGAGCATAAAGTAAACATGACTAGCATAAAGTAAACATTATTTTTACCGTCTATTAAATATCTCATCAAACAACTAAAGGTGATAAAGCTCAGACTAACATATTCCCATTTAATTTCAATTATATGTTCAAGTAAGTAAGCTAGAAAATTGAGTTCAACTAAGTCAAATATTACATGATAAAGTCGTAATTCTACCCAGTCATAAACATGCTTTTAGCTATATACGGACTCTCGTCACCTCGTGCGTACGTAGCACCCAAAACTAGTAGCACATAACAATTTAATAACTACGAGGTAGTTTCTCCCTTACAAGGTTAGACATGAGACTTACCTTGCTCCAAAGTTCCATAACTGGCTCCAACGCCTCTCTAACACCTCAAACCAATGTCCTTCGATCCAAAACTAGTCAAACAACATGCAAACCAATCAAAATTTAACAATTTATAAAACTTTCCAACTCCGCTCGAAAAGTCAACCCTCTGGACCACGTGCCCGGATTTTGATAATCGTCGAAGATAAATATTACCCATAACACCACGAACTCACCTATATAATTTATTCCCAAATTCATGTTCAATTTTGTGGTCAAAATCTGAAAATGTCAAATTCTAGGTTTTCTTCCTAAATCCCACAATTTCTATAACTTTTCATGTTTAAATCCACATATAATCCATGTATTTAACTCATAATATGTAGAAATTCCTTACCTCAAGATTGATGATGAAAATGGCTCCTCCAAATCGCCCAAGAAAGAGAGGAATGAGTTGGTAATGAGAAAATCCCGACCTTGCAAGCTTATAATCTGCCCAGGCACCCTTCTTCGCGAACACGGCCTTACCCTCGCATTCACGAAGAACAACCAGCTTCTGCTACCAAATCCTTATTCGCGATCATGATGACAGACTCACGAACGTGATGCCTTACTAAGCCTGACTATCGCGAACATGAGCCCATCCTTGTGAACGCATAGGCCAAGACTCCCAGGCCCAGCTTCTCTTACACGAACGCGACCAGGCCACCGCGGATGTGGAGCACCACTGCCTAAACCTTCCCGAATGTTGCTGCCTTATCGCGAACGCGTTGAACAAAAGTCCTCAGCTCAAATCTTTCTTCGCGAATGCGACTTTCCCTCTGTGTTCGCGAATAACAAAACCAGCACCAGCAAAAGCAAATCATCCAAACTTGGTCCGAAACCATCCCAAAACACACCCGATGCCCCCGGGACACCTTCCAATCACACCAACCAGTCTCAAGACATGACACGACCCTGCTTGAGGCCTCAAATCACACCAAACAATATCCAAACTACGAATCGATTATCAAAATCCTTCCTTTAACATTCAAATCTTCAAACTTCGACGAACACATCCGATCCATTTCTAAACATTCCGGAATGACGCCAAACTTTTTGTTCAAGTCACAAATCATAATACGAACCTATTCCAAGGATCAAAATTCAAAACAAAAATCAATAACATCAAAGTCCACTTCAAATCAAACGTAGAAAATTCTAAAACCTTTGATGTTTTTAACTTTAATACCAAACATGGGGGGGGGGGGGGGTTGATTTGTATGGTTCCCAATCTTTTGCCTAAACTAATTATAGAAGGACAAGGTTCTTCTATGTGTTCTTTAACCTACTATTTCTGAAACAGTAAATGCGTAAAGTAAAGAACACAAGTATTTTACGTGGAAAACACCCGGCTCAAAAGGTGAAAAAACAACGACCTACTTCTCAGTAGGATTTTCCAAAACTCTCCACCAAATCACTGAGCCAAAAAACGGCATTGACAAAATACTTTTATAAACCTAGGATTAACTCTAATCATGTTGTGGCAACCAGCCTCTAACAGCTACGACAACTTCAAGTTAACTCTAACTTGAAATCTCTGAGTACCTATTACAATTGCCTCTAGATAAAGCTAAAAGGTACAATATGAAAACACCTACTACAATTGAACTAGAATAAAAGACAGACACTTAGAACTGGTTCTTCTATCTGGTTCATGCAGCTAAGGTTTGCACACTTGAATCACACACGAATTGCTTGCAAAATGCCTTGCTATTTTGCTCTCAATTCACGTTTAACTTCTACTTTTGTGCATACTTGTAGAATGAGAACATCCTAGATTTATAGAGTTAGTAGAGTAGAAAATAACTAGAGTTATAATGCTACTCTTCCTTGGTGGAAGCGTTCTAGTTGATCTCAACTTCTAACTCCTCCCTTATCTTGGATAATGTTCTCTTTGATTAAGGAGTCCTTCTCCTTATCAATTATGCAAGATTTTCAATCAGGATATATCAATTATACCAAGTTAAGATTATCTCCTTCCCGTGCATCCCACATGCTCGAATTTGCCCGTGTCTATGCACAGAAGGGATGGACCTGGTTCATGCCTGAGCTTCCTTTGTCAATCTTCAAAACTAACCTTCACTTAGGCCAACAAATTCCCCCTTTTTGATGATGACAAACTCTGTGCTTTTCATAATCTTAGGCCCTATTTCAACTTAGCTCAACATCCACATAATGTTAGAAACATTTTCCCTTTTTATCACTTATCATCAAGGACCGGGTACATTAGGTTATAAACATCACTGTTCAAAGTGTAAAGCACAACCTTTTTCCCCCTTTTGGCATCATCGAAAAGTTGCATAAATAAGTAAGATAACAAGATTTTAAAACTTACTCATGGACATTGGGGCTACTTCAAATGCAATCATGGGTTAATCATCATAGATCAAGCTAGGAATTTTAACCATCAAAGAAATATAAATAAACAGTTAGAGCAAACGACAGTGAATTTCATTGATGATTGATAAGATTCTACCACAATGCATAAGAAGAAATAAAAACACTGGAAACATGAGCAAAAGAAACAAAACAAATCCCAAACTAGGTCACTGGTTGATCTACGCTATGCTAGGAGGCTTAAGGCTGGGAAGGACTAGGTGCTTGGTGTTTGGCTTGGAGGAGTTTCAGCATATTCTGAAGAATGCCATCATTCTTCTCCTTTTCTCTTGCTAGCTCAGTTCTGAGAGCATCTCTCTCAGTCTCCACCTCTGCAAACCTCTTCTTCAGCCTCTCAATCTTAGCATCCTTAGCCCCACTTTCTTGCACCAAGGCTCGCACCTTGTTATTCACTGGTACCTTCTTGGATGAAAGGAAGGATTCCTGAGGTCTATGAGGGATTCCTGTTCAGATGAAACAAGTTCATCTCTATTTTTACAAAGTTGAACCAGCCCTTCAGCAGCTTCGCCAGACCCACTTCCCCCATTTTCCTTTACACTCTCCTCTACTTCAGTAGATTTTTCTCCCCAAACAATCATTGCACCTGTGTCTTTGGTTAAAGTAACAGGAGTGGGTGAAGAATCATCCACTCTTTTACCCTTTCCCCTCACAGCACTCCTAACTCCCTTGCTCTTTTTTTCTTTTCCCTTTTCATTTTTACCACCAACTTCTCTAGATTCAGTACTTTCAATGCCTGCCATAGACCCTACTAGTACAAACCTATTCTCCAAATTTATACCTGTTCAATTTAAGAAGAAACATTTTATTCCCCCTCAGTAGCAGATTTGAATGATTCATCAGATTTCTGGGGTTCTTCTTCCTTACTCGCTTTCAATTTTACATTTATTTTCTTGATTTGTTCTCTCCTCACAACAACCTTGCGAGCAAGCATCTTTACTCTTTTCTTAGAGGTTGGGGTGGTGGAAGGGATGATAATGGGTGTGGAAGTCTAATCAAACTGAATTTTAGTTTTGAAAAGGCTTTGGAGTATATCCCTAGAATCTAGATACTTCAATTCGGTTGGGACTTTTTTGAACGGAACTGGTTCACTTGTAACAGATAAGTCCAAAAAGAGTTTGGAATTAAGTAGGACTCTTCTCATGATCCAAATATTATTATTTCAAATTATGCAGAGTGTAGAAAACATACCGTGTTATCTTGATGAACCAGGTTCTTCACTGATAATTCTCTTGTGTAAGTCTAAATTTGCCCAAATAGAGAAAATATCATTAGAGATTAATGAGTCATTTTAATACATGGCACAAGAGTATACTATTGAAAGTATGAATCTGAGCAAAATTAATCTAATTATATACACATTTTCAGATTTTCAAACCAAAAATAATTTTTTTTTCAATTTTGTTTTTCATTGTGAATTCTGAACTGGTCCTTTTAGGTGATCTTAATCATCCCTAATTCGAACTTGTTCCTTTTAAAGTGATCTCTACTTAGGGTTTTTGTGATGATGTCAACTATTTGCTTGTCAGTAGCAAAATATTCCACAGTGATCAACCCTTTTTCATAGTTATCCCTCAAAAAGTGATGCCTAACATCTATGTGCTTAGTTCTCTTATGGTGAACCGGGTTCTTGGTCATACTAATAGCACTAGTGTTATCACAAAAAATGGGGATACAACCAACATTAATTCCAAATTCCATTAATTGTTGTTTGATCCACAACAATTGAGCAAAACATGAAGCAGCAGCAATATACTCAGCTTTAGCAGTAGATAAGGCTACTGAATTTTGCTTTTTGGTAGCCTAAGACACAAGACATAAGCCAAGAAAGTGTGCCATACCTGAGGTACTCTTTCTATCCACTAGAAAACCTGTATAATCAGCATCAGCATATCCCAGTAGATTGAAATTACTACCTTTTGGATACCATAGACAGAGATCAGTGGTGCCTTTTAGATATCTCAAAATTCTCTTGATAGCAATCTAGTGAGACTCCTTTGGATTTGCCTGAAATCTTGTACAAAGGCCTACACTAAAAACAATGTCATGTCTACTAGCAGTGTGATACAACAATGAGCCAATCATTCCCCTATACAACTTCTTATCAACAGATGAACCAGGTTCATCTATATCCAACATTGTAGTTGTTGCAATAGGAGTGTCAATTTCTTTGGAATCTTCCATTTTAAACCTTTTAAGCAACTCTTTTACTTACTTCTGCTGATGGATCATAGTTCCATTTGAATTTGTTTAATTTATAAGCCTAACAAGAAATTAAGCTCACCCATTTCAAATTCACTCCCCATTAGTTTAGCAAATTCTTTACTTAATTTATCAGTAGTTGCTCCAAAGATTATATCATCAACATATATCTGAACTACCAAGAGATCTTTACCTTTTTCTTTTAAGAACAAAGTATTTTCAATTTTACCTCTCTTGTAGTCATGCTCAAGCAAAAACTTTGATAATATTTCATACCATCCTCTTGGAGCCTGCTTGAGCCCATAAAGTGCTTTGTCAAGTTTGTACATATTATCAAGACTTTCCTTGCTTTCAAACCCCGGAGGTTGCTTGACAAACACTTCTTCCTTTAGATAGCCATTGAGGAAGGAACTCTTGACATCCATCTGGTGAAGGCTGAATTCCATGTAAGCAGAAAAGTCTATGAGGATTCTTATTGCTTCCAACCTTGCAACTGGAGCAAAGGTTTTATCATAGTCTATGCCCTCCTCTTGGCTATATCCTTGAACCACCAATCTTGCCTTGTCCCTTGTAACTGTTCCATCTTTATCAAGTTTATTTTTGAAGACCCATTTTTTTCCAATTACTTATTTGTCCTTGGATCTTTGTACCAGATGCCAAACTTGACTCCTTTAAAATTGGTTGAGTTCATGTTGCATTGCATTTACCCAGTCTGCATCCTGCAAAGCCTTAGCAACATTTTTAGGTTCAATAAGAGATAAGAAGGCATCAAAAGCACAAAGATTTTTTAATGAACATCTGGTTTTGATTCGAGAGGTTGGATCAGTGATTATGTTCTCAATGGAATGAGAACTTTGATACTTGTAAGATTTTACAACCAACTGGTTTCCCCTCGATGTTCCTTCAATGCTTTGTTACTGTGGAACAGGTTCATGAACAGGTTCCCTTGAGGTTTGAAAATCATTTCCTCTTTGTTCTATTCCCCCTATCAAGTTGCCCTGGGTGGAAGAACCTATTCCATCACCTGTTCCTTCCTTTAGTGCAGCTTCAGTCTGGGCTGTCATTTCATTTGAGTTTCTTACCAGCCTAATTGCTTCATCATCATGTTCATGCCTCTCAGAAAGAATGTTAGTTTCATCAAAAACCACATGAACACTTTCTTCTACACACATAGTTCTTTTGTTATAGACCTTATAAGCTTTTTTATGTGAAGAATATCCCAAGAATACTCCTTCATCACTTCTGGGATCAAACTTACCTAGGGAGTCTTTACCATTATTGTGCACAAAGCACTTGCATCCAAATGCCCTAAGATGGGATATGTTTGGTTTTCTCCCTTTAAGTAACTCATAGGAAGTATTCTCTACAAGAGGTCTAGTCATGCACCTATTTATGATGTAGCATGCAGTATTTACAGCTTCTGCCCAGAAGCTATGGGGCAGTTTAATAGAAAGAAGCATAGTCCTAGCCATATCTTCAAGTGACCTATTCTTTCTTTCAACTACTCCATTTTGTTGTGGAGTCCGAGGAGCAGAAAAATTATGATCTATGCCATGCTCATCACAAAATTCAGCAAATTTAGTATTTTCAAATTCAGTGCCATGATCAGACCTAATTGATGCAAGTTGATTACCTATTTGTTTCTGAGTTTTTCTAACAAAAGAGGTAAACATGTCAAATGCTTCATCTTTAGATGTTAAAAACAATGTCCAAGTAAACCTAGAATAATCATCAACAAGCACCATCATATATCTTTTACCATCTCTGCTTAATGTTCTCATTGGACCATAGAGATCTATATGGACCAGTTCCAACGTCCTGGTAGTGCTTACCACTTTCTTGCATTTAAAAGAGGATATTATCTGCTTTCCCTTGCTTGTCTCACAAACTTTGTCTTCCTTGAACTTGATGTTAGGCAACCCTACCACCAGGTCCTTGGAAACTAATTTGTTGAGTTGACTCAGACTTGCATGTCCAAATCTCTTGTGCCAAAGGAGGGGATCATTGTCCAACACACTTGAGCAAGTGAGTTTATTTTCTGAAAGTGTGGACAGATCTACAATATATATATTGTTCATTCTTTTTCCCTGCAAAACAATCGTGTCAGTGGTAAGATTAATCACAAAACATTTGGTAGAGATGAATGCTACCAAGTTACCTCTGTCACACAGTTGTGATACACTGATTACACTGTATTTTAAGCCATCTATCAAGTGGATATTCTCAATAGAGTGAGAATCAGTCTTACTACCTTTCCAACCCCTACCTTTATTCCCATTTCTAAAGGAGTCATTACCTCATTTGAGGTCCTCAAGTGAAAGGAACTGGTTCTTGCTTCCTATCATGTGCTTTGAGCAGCCACTATCCATGTACCATATTTGGCTGCTCCCCTTCACTTGGACCTGCAAAAGGAAATCAGGGGTTAGTCTTAGGAACCCAAACTAGTTTGGGTCCCTTTCTATAGGCAAAAGGATGAATCAGATTCTTTTTAGCCAAACTTGGTAGCCTATTCTTCCCTTGAACAAATTCTTTGTTCTTTTGGCTTGCCTTTTCTTTTGCATTGCATTCACTTTTATAGTGACCTGTTTTACCACAGTGAGTACAAATCTTGTTCTCAGGAAGTGTAAGGTACTTGCTTTTGGGATCCCATTTATGTGGCATATTCCCAAAGCCAAGTCTTCTTCTATTGCTACTATGATGTTCCTGTAGCCATGAAAGTGCATCAGACGACCTGTTCCATTTACAAGTTTTGTCTAGTTCATGCTTGACTTTGCCTAGATCCTCTATCAAAATTCTAAACTGCTCATCCTTCTTATACAACTCATATTTTAGTTTACCTACATTTTCTTTTAGAGTGAGTTGTGTGCAATCAACTGTCTTCTTACCTGTTCCTAATTTCAGGTTTAGGTTTTCAGATCTAAGTTCTAGGACATTTGATTCAAATACATGAACCTGGTTCTTTAATGCAGTATTTTTACTTATAGTCTCACTAACCCTAAGTTCCAAGTTCTTACACTTTGCTTTCAAAATCACACATTCCTTAGACAATTGTTCGTTTTGATTGTTTACATACTCAGATTCATCAATGAAATCTAGAAGTAATTCAAATAGCCTTTCTTTATACAAAAATTTAATCTTGTCTTTGAGATGAATTACACTTACCTCAGATTCCTTATCAGATTCTCCAATGGGCATAAGTGCTTGTTCATCTCCATCTTCATCATCTGAGCTTCTATCTAAGTTTTCTCCCCAAGCAGCAATCATAGCCTTTGTTGATCCTTTGTTCTTCTTGAGTTGAACTTGTTCCTTCTTCCTGTTTCTTCGTTCAGCTTTTTCCTTCTTCCATTCAAATTCCTATTGAGGGCAGTTCTTGATTTCGTGATCGGTCTTACCACACTTGTAGCATCCCTCATTGGTTTGCCTTTCATGAGCCTTTGGTTTGCTGTAGCTTCCACTTCTTGAAGGACCCTTTCCTCTCTTTAGGTACTTCTTGAAGTCCTTTGTGATCATAGCCATTTCATCATCTTCTAGATCAGAACCTTCAGTGATTCTGAGTGCCAGGCTCCTTTCCTTCTTGGGTACATCCATCTTCATGGTTTGCCTTCTAAGTTCATAAGCAGTGAGATTTCGAATTAGCTCATCCAACCTAAGAGTGGCAATGTTCTTTGATTCCTGAATGGCAATGATTTTGCTCTCCCAAGTAACTGGCAGAACCCTTGTCAAAATCTTCTCAACTTTGTCTTCTTCAGAAATAATCCTTCCAAGAGACTTAAGTTCATTTGTGAGTTTAGTGAACCTTGTATACATCTCTTGGATGGTTTCCCCTTCCTTCATGGTGAAATTCTCATATTAAGAATATAGTATTGTTCCTTTGGACCTCTTCACTTGAGGTGTTCTTTCATGGGCCACTTGCAAAGTGTCCCAGATTTCCTTAGCAGTGGTACATCTTTGGATTCTACTGTACTCATCTAGACCGAGTCCACAAACCAGCCATTTCTTGACTTTAGCATTCTTCTCCCATTTCCTCAAGTCGTCAATAGTGCAGTCAGCTCTTGTCTTTGCCACCTCTTCTCCTTAGGCATTTATCTTCATGGTAGCCAGTGAGCCATCTCTGACAATGTCCCATAGCTCATAGTTTTCTCCTATGATATGATCTCTCATCCTGTTTTTCCACCAAGAGTAATACTGGCCGTTGAAAAGTGGTGGCCTAGCAGTGGATTGCCCTTCCCAGTTTCCAGGTGGTGCACTCATCTTGATCTTCTCCTAAGGTGTTAGCCTCTTCAAGGATAACCCGCTCTGATACCAATTGATGTTTTTAACTTCAATACCACACAAGAGAGCGGGCGATTTGTGTGGTATCCAAGTTTTCACCTAAACTGATTATAGAAGGACCGGGTTCTTCTATGTGTTCCTTAACCTACTATTTCTAAAACAGTAAATGCGGAAAGTAAAGAACACAAGTATTTTACATGGAAAATACCTGGCTCAAAAGGTGAAAAAACCACGACCTACTTCTCAGTAGGATTTTTCCAAACTCTACACTAAATCACTGAGCCAAAAAACTGCATTTACAAAATACTTTTGTAAACTTAGGATTAACTCTAATCCCGTTGTGGCAACCATCCTCTAATTGCCGCGACAACTTCAAGTTAACTTTAATCTGAATACTCTGAGTACCTATTGCAATTGTCTCTAGATAAAGCTGAAAGGTACAATATGAAAACACCTACTACAATTGAACTAGAATAAAAGACAGACACTTGGAGCTGGTTCTTCTATCTGGTTCATGTAGCTTCAGGTTTGCACACTTGAATCACACACGAATTGCTTGCATAATGCCTTGCTATTTTGCTCTCAATTCACGTTTAACTTCTGCTTTTGTGCATACATGTAGAATGAGAACATCCTGTGATTTATAGAGTTAGTAGAGTAGAAAATAACTAGAGTTCTAATGCTACTCTTCCTTGGTGGAAGAGTTCTAATTGATCTCAACTTCTAACTCCTCCCTTATCTTGGATAGTGTTCTCTTTGATTAAGGAGTCATTCTCCTTATCAATTATGCAACCTTTTCGATCAGGAGATATCAATTATACCAAGTTAAGCTTATCTCTTTCACGTGCATTCCACATGCTCGAATCTGCCCGTGTCTATGCACACAAGGGATGGACCTGGTTTATGCCTGAGCTTCCTTTGTCAATCTTCAAAACTAACCTTCACTTAGGCCAACAACATTCAACCCGAATATACGCCCGGACCATCCGATACTCCCGGACCAGAATGCCAACTTTCCACATTAAGCACTGAAACACTCCCGGAACATCCGATACTCAACCCAAATATACGCCCAAGTCCAAAATCATCATACGAACCTATTGGAACCTTCAAATATTGATTCCGAGGTTGTTTACTCAAAAGTCAAACCTTGGTCAACTCTTCCAACTTAAAGCTTCCGAATTGAGAATTTTTCTTCCGAATCAACTCCGCACTCCCCGAAATTGCAATTCCGACCACACGTACAAGTCATAAAACACGTACAAATCAACCCCAAACGATGTGCTAGAGCTCAAAACGACCGGTCGGGTCGTTACAATACCTGATAAAATTATCACTTAATTATTCTCTTAATATTTAGGACTTTTGTATTAAATATTTTCTTATTTAAACTATATATAAACTCCTAATATTTAGGAATTTAATTTAATCTCAAACAAAATTATACCTATATATAATTCGACAATTATCATTAGAGAAGGACCCATAATGTTTTATTAAATGAAAACTAAGGAAACTACAAATAAAGAACCTGCACCGATTCGTGGCTCCTTAATTTAATTCATCTAATTAGTGTTAGAATATTGTTTGTATAGTAAAATTCTGGCAGTTACTCAAAACATAACATAGATGAATAAGCCATCTCCGCTTCAAACATAAAACAATACAGAATAAATAGTTCATTTTCAAAAATTAAACTCAAAACTGATTTTTTCAAAATAAAATTAAAATCACAATTAATATAAACGCGATGGAACTTTAGCACCTTCCGTTTCAGGTAAAGAATGTTAAAGCAATCCCTCCTTATAGCGTATAATATATTATGCTAGCATTTTATTATTTTAGCTAAAACAATTGTTTATCAATGTCTAATGAGTTAAATTAATATCCTTACCAAAAGCTTTTTACATAGGAAAATTATATTAAAGTAAAAAATATGCCAACCTCTTTATTTGAAAATTTCTAATCAATTTTTTAGTTTATATTATTTGACAATTCTTTGGAGAATCATAATAAAAGTATTTTTTAAATTTGTACTATTTGATAATTATTTGAGGAGTTATGATAAAAGTATTTTTTTGTGTGTGCTACTTAATAAATCATAGAAATAACAATAATTTCTATGACAATTGTTACAATATTTAATCTTTAAAGATGAAACAAATAAATTGAAAATAATTTATTTTCATGTCATTTTCAGTACATAAATTCTTCAGCCTATCACAAGACTACCTAAATTATTATTATGTTTTATTAATTTTTGCTCTTAGTTGGCTAAATGAAAGCGGACATCTTCAAAGTAATATTGCCTTATTAATTTGACTTTCGTTCGGTAAGAAATTGTGTTAATTTGACTCTATGGATATACAATAATATGTCCTTTAATATTTATATTAAATACTCCTTTTATATATAAAATTTACGTACAGAATATAAGTGCACATTTAAATAAATACCACAATAGATATAAATTTTCTACAACTACTATCATTATAATCTTTAACACAATATCAAGTTCTAGAAATACTTTAGTAACACCACGTCGAATATATATTATATGATCTTTTTAGATTTTATATTTATTTATCTAGGTACATACACAGAGCACGTACCCGAAGACTAGTATCTGTATCTATATCTATATATTATATTAAAAGCACGAAAACGCTTAACCAAATATCGTTTGCCTCTTTTACCCTTCAGATAAAACTATCATTTCATTATATTCCTAATATTTAGGACTTTGAAATTGACAAAAATTTTACCTATCAAATTGTCACGACCCCAATTTTCTTCCGTAGGATGTCATGATGGCACCTAGTCTCTACGACTAGGTAAGCCTAATATTTAATAATAACTTGACAGAATTAATTATCAAAATACTAAAACAAGTAAACTGATATAATCTCGTGAAACAGAATCTCAATAATACACTCTCCAAAATCGGTGGAATTGAGTCATAAGCTCTACAGAGTAAGCTAAAATATCTACTACATCACAGTCTGAATGAAAAATACAATAGGAGTAAAGGTAAAGGAAGGAGACTCCGAGACCTGCGTACGCCGAACGTGCATATCTTGAAATTTCCGTAAGCAGCTAACAGTCGATCACTAACGTCCGACACGAGCAGACGTATCAGGATCTATACAAAAAGATGTGCAGAAGCGTAGTATAAGTACACCACAACGGTACCCAGTAAGTATCAAGCCTAACCTCGGTAGAGTAGTGATGAGGCCAGGTTAAGACACCTACTAGGATATTAATAAACAGTATGAAAACATAAGAACGAATAATAATGGAAGGTAGAGAAATAACTGATACGATACAAGTTAATAACATGAACTAATACCGAAATTTTAAGCATGAAAATAACATAAAAGAAGCACTTAAAGAGAACCACAATGATCATATACGGAAAACAACTAATAGAACAAGGAAGAACAAAACAACAAAAAATATTCCCACCAAAACCCTTTGCAACATGAGATAAACAACAAGAACCACACTGCCCTAAGGCCCACAAGATCCTAGAATAAAATCACACCGCCCTAAGGCCCATAAGCCGATGTATTCCTCCTTAAGCACCCCAAAAGTACCATAACCGAGACACCTACTCTGAAGAGACTTTCTGTGAATCTAAATCTGTTAGCTTCACCTTCCTGATACTGAAATGTAGAATCCATAGTGATACAGAAATACTGCAAGTCCCGGTACCATGCAACGCAAATCTCAGATTTTAGTCATATACAAATTCAAAAAATCCTCAAATACCACGTATGAATCTTAAACTCTTTAGAACCCCTTCGAGAGTCATCCACTCAGCTCAAATATCAATTGCACCGCCCAAACGGGCCAGAAAATCTATGCTCAATTAGCACAACAACACCCTTAAGAAGTAATCCTGCCTCAACGCAACCAAGCAAATCCCTACTCCATGCGCACTACATCCGTCACGAATAACAACTCAAATCATTTTATGATTTTTATGTACCCATAAAGTGTTATACAACCCGTATCTAGAAATTCCCTTACTCGAGTCATCCTCGATCTCAACCTCTGCAAGTCATAACTGATTCACAAGTATGCCTCAAATCGAACCCAATACATTACGTAACCATGCAACCAAATCGTCAATAGCAGACTCCCCCAATTGGCTCAAAGTCATAGATCAAAACACTTGACAACTCACAATGCCCATACTCTATTACTGACATGATCCCGCAGTGATATCCAACTAAATCCTTCATAAGCTCATGTAACACAAATCATATAATACATCAAATCATCTACTAAGCTCGCATTCATCCTCGTGATGGTCAGGTCAACTTTCTCAACTAATACAAACTCAAATCGCAACACATATAACCCACTAGTAGAAAGAAACTCTCCACACCACATCATAAGGATCACACATTCGTAGATTACCCCGTAGGTGATAACCCACCCGCTTAGCCTCAAACTGATATCTCTCTATACCCTTTCACAACCACAACTACTAAGGAGGTAATGAAAATATAATTCGTTCCACAACTAAGCAACATGAAAGATCCTTCAATACACTCATAACTCGAGACTATACGTCAGATCAAGACAGAAATTAATCACCCAATAGTTCTTTTTACATCTCAATCAAACTCTTCTCGTCACATTCAATCCATCTGAACACATTCCATAGTCACATCATTCTCATCATATAGTCATCCAACCACTCATCGAGCCATAAATTCCACTAATGGGGACACTACCGAACTTATAATTCCAAAAGCACGTGCTCACAGAGCCGAAATCCCCATGCTCAAGCTATAGTCAAAACCCGCCCTTATGTCCTCCAGACTGGCCTATCATCAGCACACAGAAATTACATCTCGTACCTCATCTATTGAATCACAGGCCGTCGATGCACAGTTGATACCGAGCGCTCACATGCACATACGAGTGTGTGGAAGGAACTCAAAGAGTTTCACTTCAAGCTGAATCAATGTCGCACGATAAGGAAAGAAAGATGGGAAGTTTATCCTAAATGCCCTGTAGCCTCTCGAAGATAGGTATGGATATCATCATACCAATCTGCAAGACTCTACTAGACACATGCTCATGACTCGTAGAACCTATGAACCTAGAGCTCTAATACCAACTTGTCACGACCTAGAATCCAACTAGTCGTGATGGTACCTAACCCAACTCGCTAGGTAAGCCAGTTAACAATAAACCAGTTCAAATGAGATTTATTAATAGAAGAAATGATAATACAGCTGAACTATTATACAAATTATTCCCAAGGATTGGTAGTACAAATCACGAACTTCTAAGATTTAGAATTTACAAATCTGGTATGAAATAAAGTACATCATCTGTTTGAAATATACATGAACAGATTAATATTGTAAAGCTACCAAGATCAAGAGGCAGTTATGATCATAACGTAGGTACATCTTTAAATCTAGCTCCCGCCGTACACATCAACATCAACATCCAATATCTGTACGCAAGGTGCAGAAGTATAGTATGAGTACAACCGATCCCATGTATTCAATAAGTAACAAACCTAATATTAGGTTGAAAGTAGTGACGAGCTGGAACAAAGGGTCAGAGTCCAACACCAACAGACAGGAACAACTCATAACAATATAACTAAAGCGGTACAAGTAATAACTCAAAAATATAATGATCAGCTCGTTCACAGTTCCGGAAAAATAGGCATGCTTTTAAGGTATAACAGTAAAATCCAAATCTTTTACCGAAATCACCAAAATATGAGTAAGTTTGTAAAACAATAATTTTGTCCCCAAATGTTTCAACAAGTAAATGTTTCATTATCAGATGGCTATGAGGAAAGTACATCTCTATGCCAATATGTCAATGTGTATGAGAAGTCATGATTGACATGATACCGTACATCATGAGGAAAATGCATCTTTATGCTTGTATATCAGGTGTGCATGTTGAATGCAATGCAACACATTGATAAAACCATAAGAATACTCTCAGAGTATCAATTCACTCAGTCCTCCTAGTCACTCAGTCCTCCTAATCACTCGACACTCGCACTCAGTAGGTACCTGCGCTCACGGTGGATGTGTAGACTCCGAAGGGGCAATTCCAGCCCAAGCGCTATAACAAGACAATTATGGCATGAATCAAATAAACATGCTGCGGCGTATAGCCCGATCCCACAAATATCCTCACAATCAGGCCCTCGGCCTCACTGAGTCATCAATCTCTCCAGTCTCTCGGGCTCACAATGTCATGAAAATCAGCCCAAAAATAATGATGTGATGTATCAATAAATGGTAACAAAGATTGATATATGATATGTAAATGAATACGTATGACTGAGTATGTATTTGCAATGTAAGCAAATAACTCAACAACAGAAATGACTTCAGTGGGTCCCAACAGGATAAGCATATAGCCTAGACATGTTTCTAACATGGATCACAACTCAATTACACTATCACGTAAAGATTTTATGGATATAAAATAAGATCAGGTAACTACACAATACCACTGATTATAGCCGAGTCATAATTCACACGGTGCAGGCCCATACGCCCGTTACCTAGCATGTGCGGCACCTCATCACCAAACACATAACACGTATATTCAGGGGTTTATACCCTCAGCGCCAAGTTTAGAAGTGTTACTTACCTCGAACAAGCCAAATCTAATACCGAGTAAGCTAAGCGATGCTCCAAAAATATCATCTCGCGCGTATCGACCTTTGAACTGCTCGAAACTAGCCAAAAGAAACTCAAGAACATAAAATCATGACTAAAGAAATAAACCAAATGATAAATGTCGAATATTTAATCAAAAACACAAAGTCAACCAAAACATCAAACTCGGGACCACACCTCAAAACTCGATAAAACTCATAAAATATTACAACTCATTCAATTACGAGTCCAACCATACTAGTTTCATCCAAATCCAACTTCGAATCGATGTTCAAAACTCAAAAATCCACTCTATGAAACTTTGGACAAAACTCCCCAATTTTCTCTTTAAAATTCACAATCCAACTACCAAAAATGAAGATAGATTTACGAAATAAAAACAAAATTGAGTAGAGATCACTTACTCCAATCCATATGGTAAAAATCGCCTCAAACATTGCCCAAATCAGAGCTCCGCAACTCAAAATATGACCAAATGAACAAACTCTCGATATTAAATATTTTTGTCCATCTGTTCTGCCTCGTTTTGTATGCCAAACAGTCCCAAAAACACTTTTGATGCCTCCAATGGATTCCTTGTGAAATTTCAGTCAAGTTAGACTTTTGAATCACTCCATTTGACCTTATAATGAAGGAGATATGTTAATTTCAATATTTGGAAATAATGCAGATTTTTAAATACGAATTCAGTGTCAATTTCATAATTAATCTGAAAAATCTGGCAACCTAATTCTTAGTAAAATGACCATAAATGCCTCATACGATGTTGAAACTTGATGATTCCATTTGCTATAATTTTAAAATTATGATACGAATCTAATGCTTCAATCAAAACAGAAATTAGAGCTTATTTGCTTAATGTGGTACCACTTATGCTTGAAGAAACGACGTTGAAACATCAAAAAACGAGCGCAACACAATCCAAACGTATTCGAAACTCACCTGAGCCTCTCGGGACCCCGTATAAACTTACCAACAAGTTCCATAACATAACACGGTCTTACTTGATGCCTCAAATCACGTATAACAAACTCAAAACTACGAATCGCACCTCAAATCGAACTTAATGAACTTTGACTCTTTCAACTTTTAAAATTGGTGCCGAACCTTATCAAATCAACTCGGAATGAACTCAAATTTTGTACACAAGTCTCAAATTACATAACGAAGTTATTCCAAATCACCCAAACCACAATTCGAGCCCGATATCATCAAAGTCAATTCCCGGCCAAACTTATGAAAATTTCAAACCTTCAAATTTTTAACTTTCGCCAAATAGTGTCGATACCTTCTAGAAATATCCAAATGCAAGTTCGGGCATACTCCCAAGTCCAAAATCATCATCCGGACCTAACGGAACTATCAAAACTCTGATCTGAGGTCAAGTACTAAAAAGTCAAACTTGGTCAACTCTTCCAACTTAAAGCTTCCTAGTTGAGAATCATTCTTCCAAATCATTTCCGAATAACCTGGAAACCAAAACCGACGATTCACACAAGTCATAATACATCATACGATGCTACTCAAGACTTCAAATAACTGAACGGAATACAAATGCTCAAAACGACAGGCTGGGTCATTACACAACTCCATTTCGTATTTCCATTACAATGGTTCTACTTTACCAGCAGCTAGGTCTTGCTTCACTTCTTTGTTCTCTTATGCTAGTATTGATGATCCCAATGGAGGTAAATGAAGGTCCATTTTTCTCTTCATGTCTGATTAACAAAGGCGGACCTACCCTTTGGGTTGAGGGGTCACTGGCCCCGATAACTTCGCAAAAAGGATTGAATATATGTATGTATATTTTAAATAACAGGTATATATTTTGATTGGCATCCTAGGATTCAAATCTTCGGCAGCTGCATTGGTCGCGTGCAATGCCAAGGCACAAGCCAAGAGTGATGTGCCAATACAAACCATGTGGTTTTCATACTTTGAGTTTGAAGGAGCGACTTGGAATATTAAGTGTTAGAATGTTCGAGTTGAAATATTAGAAAGTTGATATTGTCCCACCGGACAACTATCATATCTGTATCATGGTTGACACGTATAAATAGGTGCGTCTTGTATTCATCAAGTCATGAAGTAATTGACATTTCTCCTCTCACTTATTTTCTCACACTTGATATTTGATTCATTTGTTTTACGAACATGTTGAAAGTTCAATTGTGTCATTGCAACGACTGGAGGAATTGTTCTTAGCTGAAGAGAGAAACCTCTTATGTTGACAGTATTTTTGTTTTGTATACATCGTATGTTGTTTGTCAAGTAAGATATATGAAATAGAAGAATACGTGTCAATGACCTGATTAATATGGAATACAAGGCCAACGTGTTTAAGTGTTTATGTGTGTCTATACTACACTGATGATACATTTATGTGTGTCTATACTACACTTATGATACGTTTCCATTGAGGACACTAATATATACTTGCACACCTGAGCAACTTTAATTTTACTATCTCGCATGTCATATCCATCAATTTTACTACACTGATGATTCTGGTATGCCATAGCTCTTTTTCTTTTCATATTATGCATGTAAGTATTGTATTATTTTGCATTGTCTTAATATTATATGTATCACTATTAACTTGATATTGCTTACAGTCTCTGGAACGAGGTGATCCAGCTTGGGTGGGCCACTTATATGCTTTTCTGATTTTTGTTGGGGTGGTAAGATTCAATCTTCATCATGTTAAATGCATATTATTTCATTTCTTTCATTTAATGGCACCGAGAAGGTGTCCAAGTTTATCATGAACATATAATAGGAAGGAAACGGAAATAAAATAAGAATAGGAAGTAATAAGTTATGTGTCTTTTTGTATTTTGATGATCTAACAAATTTCATGATAAGAACTAGATTGGGAACCTGTTACACATCCTCAGAGTGATCAAGAACAACAAGCCTCAAGTTTAACACTAGTTCCAACAACTTGAGTCAAAGAAATGGTAGTGGGAACAGATGGACATCAATTCCCGTGCTGACAGTACAAGTCAACTCTCTACAGCTGTAAAGTCGCTAGCACTGTTTCTCTGCACACGCAACAGTACAAATAGTGCAACAGTCACTTTATGGAGTATGCCTTATACCGGATAATTGCATACATCATTCCAATGATATCACTTGTATATTACCAATATGAGAAAAGGGATAAACACACACTTGCACAACCCTAAATCATCAAGTTTCTCTCTCAAGTGTGCTGCCGACTTTTAGTGACTTCAAGGCTTCAAGAACAAAGCAACAACAGTACGAAGGACCAAATTCCAGCACTGTGTTACCATATGTCCTTAGTATTGTTGTATCTTTTTTAGAGTGATCTACTTGTAATTCCTACTCAGCTTAGCTAGAACCATTCTATAGGAAACTATTTGTAAAACCATAAACCTTGTGTTTGTGTCTTAGCTAAAGTTAGTCAAAGTGTGAGCTTTGTAATAGAGTTATTACAAAGAGGCTTGTAATAGAGTTATTACAAGTAGGTGAGGGATTAAGAGGTTAATTCTTAGGTTACAATAGTTTGTAATCTTCAGTTTGCTCAGTTAGTGAAGTTGAAATCCTACAAGTGTAGGTCATGGTTTTTAATCCTGTGAGCTGGGAGTTTTCCACGTAAAACTCTGTTGTGTCATTTACTTATTGTTGTTTATGCGTGTTCTGTGGGAACTGATGAAGAACCAGGTTCTCTATACAATTTGGTGGACCCTTAGTTTCTATCAATTGGTATCGGAGCATGTTCTTTCTTTAAGGCTAACACCTAGAAAGGATCCACATGGCTGCTCCACCAAACTTTGAAGAAGGTCAATCTACCTATAGACCACCAAGACTCAATGGACAATACTACGGATGGTGGAAGACAAGGATCCATGATTTTATCATGGCTGAAGATGCAGAGCTCTGGGATGTCATCTGCGATGGACCCTTCGTTCCCATAAAGACCATTGGCGAGCTAGCAGTGACAGTTCCAAAGACAAGGAAGGTGTACAATGATGCTGCCACAAAGCTATAGAGAAGAACTTCTGAGAAATAAATATCCTTGTCTGTGGTATTGGTCCAAACGAGTATAACAGAATTTCAGCCTGTCAATCTGTCAAGGAGATCTGGGAGGCTCTCTTAACAGCACATGAAGGAACAACTCAAGTCAAGCAGTCAAAGATCAACATGCTCACCACTGAGTATGAACTCTTCAGGATGAAGGATGATGAGTCCATTCAGGACATGCACACTCGATTCATCTCCATCATCAATGAGCTTCACTCTGTAGGAGAGATCATTCAAAGGAACAAACTTATCAGGAAAATATTTAGTGTATTACCTGGTTCTTGGGAAAGCAAAGTCAATGCCATCACAGAGGCACATGATCTGCAAAAGCTGGCCATTGATGAACTCATCGGAAATCTGAAGACGTACGAAATGAAGAAAAAGAAGGACCATAAAAGAAGAGAACCCAAAAAGGAGAAGAACCTGGTCGTCAAGGCCGACAACAATGACTCAAGTGGTGAGGATGATGACATGGCTTATCTGACAAAAAGATTTCAGAAAATGGTTCGCATAAATGGAGGCATTCCAAAAAGGGGTTGCTCCAGCAGACCAAAAGGCTATGATTTGTTTCATAAATGTGGGAAGCTAGGTCATTTCATCAAAGACTGTCCTCTACATAAGAAAGACCAGTACAAGCACAACACAGCCAAAACAGCCAAAAGGAACCCAGTTCCTGACAGGAGATTCAAGAGAAAAGATGTTGCTGACAATGTTATGAAACAAACTCTTACTGCATGGGGAGATTCCTTTGGTGAATCTAGGGAAGATGATAAACAAGGTGACACCTTTATGATGGCCGTTTAAAGCAAAGCAGCTAGATATGACTCTATCTTTGCCCTGATGGCTAAAATCTGACAATGATGAAGACGATGATGACGATGAGCTAAGTTTTCTGGAGGTTCAAAGACATTTGAAGTCTTACTCTCAAAAGAAGATTATATCCTTGGCAAATGTTCTAATTGATACTTATCATAATCTCATCAGTGATAAAAATATGTTAACTATAGAACTGGGAGAGGTAGAACATGAGAGAGATGATCTAGTAGTTGTAATGGTCGATTTAAAAAAAACTATTGAGGATTTAAAGAAAGAAAATGATGCTCTAACTGAGAAGATTGAAAACGTAGAGCATGAGAGAGATGACTTGTTGGTAGAAGTTATGAATCTAAAAGAAACAATTGAGGAATTAAAAAGGGAAAACAGTTCTGGGAGCACCCAAAAGGGAAAGGAAGTTGCAAGTGAGGCACACCTTAAGCTTGAAAATGAGCTCAAAATGGTGAAATCTAGTCTGTGTGCTGAACTTGAAATAAACAAACAACTTTAGGAAGATCTAGACAGAGTAAAAAATGACCTAAAAAAATATCTAAAGTGGACCTCGTTCTCTCATGCAATCACTTCCATGTATAAAAACAATGGGGGAACAGGCAGGGAATTAGGTTCCAAAAGGAAAAGACTCCCTACAATACACATAGCAAGTACGTTACTGTCCCTAATAACTGGCTTTGCACTCACTGTGTTAACATTAGGTACTTTAAAGAAACTTGTAAATCTAGATTTCAGTCCCAACAAAAAAACAAAGTTTTTGTTGAAAAAGTAACTACTGCTAAAGAACTCAGTCCCTTAAATAAAAAACGTGTGATGCCTGCTTGGACAAAAAGAAGTTTAATTCACCCTTTTCCTCACTACGAGGGACCCAAACTTGTTTGGATTCCTAAGTCTAATCCTTAATTTCCTTGTGCAGGGAGCAATGAAAGGAAGAAACCAAAGATGGTATATGGATAGTGGCTGCTCTAAGCATATGACTGGAAGCACCGATGATTTTCTTTCACTCAAAGCCCTGCAAGGAGGGAGTGTTTCCTTTAGCAATGGCAAAAAGGGATACATTCTAGGAGTAAGAAGAGTTGGGGAGACACTCACTGCATCAATTGAGAATATGTACTATGTGAATGGCTTGAAATATATCCTACTGAGTGTCTCTCAAATTTGCGACAAAGGAAATAAAGTGGAATTCTTATCAAAGACTTGCACTGTCACCAATTTTGTAACTGGTGATATGGTTCTGATGGCAAATGGAAAGGTTGACTTGATGATTCAAGTCATGGAATCCAACAAAGAAGATGCAGCAGAATCTCTAGCTGATACGGAAGAACCCGGTTCCTCTATCACAACAATTGAAGCAGTGAACAAAGTTGTTGATGTCATGCAAGGAACTCCTAATGTTGAGCTGAGAAGTGGCACTCACTCCTCCATTGATTCCAACAATGGATCCCATTCAATGGAACCTAGGTATTCTCACAATGATATTCAGGTGTCCAACTGGAAGCACAAAAGTTCACATCCTCTCCAAAATGTGATCACTCCTCTTGATTTAGTAATTTAAACAAGATCAACGACAAGAAGCTCACTTTCCTTCTCAGCTTTCCTTTCTCAAATTGAGCCCAAAAATAATAAAGGAAGCATTGAAAGATGCTGATTGGATTACTGCTATGCAAGAAGATCTCCATCAATTTGAGAGGAACAACGTATGACACCTGGTTCCTCGACCCTCGGACAAAACTGTTATAGGAACTAGGTGGGTGTTCAGAAACAAGCTTGATGAGTTTGGGAATACAATAAGGAACAAGGCCATGTTATTAGTTCAAGGCTATAAAAAAGACGAAGGTATTGATTATGATGAGACTTTTGCCCAGTTGCTCGAATGGAAGCCATCTGAATTCTCATTGCCTTTGCATCTCATATGGAATTCAAATTGTTCCAAATAGATGTCAAAAATGCATTTCTGAATGGGTATTTAAAGGAAGAAGTATTTGTCAAACAACCATCTGGTTTTGAGTGTCATGAGCATCCTGAACATGTATTCAAACTTGACAAGGCACTATATGGCTTGAAACAGGCCCCCCCATGCATGGTATGAAAGGTTGTCCAGGTTCCTTCTGAAAAGTGGTTTTACAAGAGGAAGAATTGAAAATACTCTATTTTTAAAGAAATGAGGGAGGAACCTGCTCATTGTGCAAGTTTATGTTGACGGCATCATCTTTGGTGCAACAAATGATTCCTTGCGTGAGGAGTTTTCCAAGCTTATGGGAAGCGAGTTTGAAATGAGCATGATGGGGGAGCTAAATTTCTTCCTAGGTTTGCAAGTTAAGCAAACCTCTAAGGGAACGATGATAAGTCAGCAGAAGTACATTAAAGAGCATATGAAGAGATTTGAAATGGAAAGTTGAAAAACCATTAATACTCATATTGCCATTGCCACTTGTCTGGACATGGATGAACTTGGTTCTCTTGTGAACGAAACCATGTACAGAGGTATTATTGGTTCACTCTTGTATCTCACAGCCGACAAATATCATTATATTGTATTCAGTGTGGGATTATGTGCTATATTCCAATCAAGTCCAAAGGAATCTCATCTGAAAGCTGCCAAGAGGATTCTAAGGTATCTCAAAGGAACACAGGACCTGGATCTCTACTATCCTTTAGGAGACGATTTTGACTTATGCTGATTATGCTGGTTGTCTGGTGGATAGAAAGAGAACATCTGGCATGACACATTTTCTCGGGTCATGTTTGATTTCATGGGGTACAAAGAAACAAAA
This sequence comes from Nicotiana tomentosiformis, assembly GCF_000390325.3. Classification (NCBI taxonomy): domain Eukaryota; kingdom Viridiplantae; phylum Streptophyta; class Magnoliopsida; order Solanales; family Solanaceae; genus Nicotiana; species Nicotiana tomentosiformis. The sequence continues at coordinate 160,326,929 of NC_090813.1, read as the reverse complement.
CTCTGTGGCTCTTTCAACTGCAGAAGCTGAATATGTGGCAGCCGCCTCTTGTTGTGCTCAACTGCCGTTCATCAAGCAACAAGTGGAAGATTTTGGTGTATTTTCTGATTGTGTGCCATTACTGTGTGATAACACTAGTGCTCTCAACATGGCAAAGAACCCGGTTCAGCATAAGAGAACAAAGCACATTGATGTGCGACATTATTTTCTCAGAGATAATGTTAAAAAAGGTCTTAACTGCATGAAGCTCTGCAAAATAGAGGGCCGAGTGGAAGATATCTTCACCAAAGCACTAAGCAGAGAGAACTTTGAAATGAATCGACTGGCATTGGGGCTTATAAAATCAAACTGAGTACAACGTCCCTCAATGATTGGCTATGAAAGAATAAATAGGTAAAACTGCTAAAAAGTGTATTTAGCAATTTTTAACTCATCTCTATATTGTTATAGGTAAACACACATTGCATTTACAGAGCAAACAAGAAGATTATAACGTTGCATCTTGGTAAAAGGATGAGGCTCACATTTACAAAACTAAGTCAGGGAACCTGGTTCCCTTGACTTAGGTTAGTAGTTCATTTTTTACTTTCATGCACATTTAAACAGCTATTAAAGTGCCATGTCATTAAATGTTTCCGTCTCTATCTCTCATCCATTTAAAACTCAAACGTCACACCCCTTACAAACTGACCCGTCTACCCAGTAAGTTATACCCGTTTATAACCGGTCCCTCACCCCCTATAAATAACCCCAAAAGACGTCTCTTTCCCAACTATCATCATCAAAGCCACAAAATTTCCCCTCTCTCTTAAAAAACAAACCCTCTCTATCTTGTGTCTCTAATTCCAGACTCCACTATGTATCAGAATCCAGAGATTTCAAACACTTCTAGTGTCATCCCTACAGTGTCTTCGTCTCACGAAGCACTGGAACGAGAGTCTAGGTCCCAACCGTTACCCAGTCAAAACCCCATACCAGACCAACAACCACCTCGTGTCTCTTCTCCAACCCCATCGAGTTCTGGTTCTCACTGCAATTGTAAGACTCAAACCCCTAAAAGATTTGTTGTTGCGACCTCTCCCTCTGCCTCGCCAAAAAAAATGGCAGACAAAATAGTAGACGGAAAAGAGGGACAAAAAGTCTCTAGTCAACAAATTGGGGAAATCTCTAAAGCCCAACAAGATGTTGTTCGCAGTGATGAAATATCATAAGTGCCCGCTCCAAGTTCTGATATGAATATTGCTACTCCGACAGGTAATATTCCTCCTGCATCTTCTGATTCTATTCTGGTGTAAATGAGAGAGAAGCAATAGATAATATGCTATTGATTGCTACTGAAAGAGGGTTGGTTGGAGGGTACGAGGGTGGTGATGTGACCACTGGGTCTCAAGGTGAAGGTGAAGGGCATATAGTTAAAGGTGGGGAACTGGTGCCTCTTGAAAACTTGGCAACAGTCAGTACTACTGGGGAAACAACAGAGGTACCTGATCCCTCTGCCTAAGAAGAGCACTCTGTTCCCACTTGGGATGACACCCCATGCTCCTCAAAAGAGCCCCATGCCAGTATTGATCTCGCTCCTTCTCCTCACTTTGATGCAATGGACCCCTGTTTGAAGAGGAAAATGAAAATAGTGAGGAAGACTATGATAATGTGACTGTGGCAAGCTTTATTGCTTCTAGAAGTGGTAGGGTAGTTCCCAAAGAGCACATTCTTAAAATACCCACTACGAGGCTACAAAAGAAGGAAACTTTTGAGTCTGTTTTAAAGAAAAACAAGGATGAAAGAAGAGGTGGTTAGTGAAAGGGGGAAAGCTAGTGAATGAGGAAGATGTGCCTCTAGAAAATGTTGTTCATATTGATGATGAAGGGGTGAATAAGGAACCTGCTTCCTTAATTCGTAAATCCTTTAAGAAACCTGTGACTCCAAAGCCCAAGAAAGGTTCATCTGTGAAAGCTGTAGAGGTTGATGAAGTGAAGAATGTTGAGGGAGAGAAGTTTGGTGAGCAATCTGGTGAGAAGTCTGAAAAGAAGGAGAAAAATGTGAAAACGTCTGTGAAGAGGAAAGCTAGTGACAAAGAGGAACCTGGTTCGTCCAAGAAGGCCAAAGTGAGTGTGTCAAAGGTTGAAAGCAGAGAAAACCTTAGGAAGAAGAGGGTGCTATGGGGAAGAACATTTGACGCTGACATTCTCGAGATGTCAGGGATGAAACAGCTAGTGGACATTTGCAAATTTCAGAAGTGGACTCATTTGTTTGCCAATCAGAGTCCCAAGGTTTCTGAGGAGGAGGTTCGTAGCTTCTACGCATATATGTTTACAGTGGAAGATGATAACATTTTCTAGAAGGTCCATGAAGTAGATTTTGTGATGGACGAGACTGTTCAAGGGAGTATTTTGGGAGTACCTACTGAAGGACTCTCATCTGTTGAAGGGACATGTTCCCCTAACTTTAGAAGAGTCATTCTGAAGGATCAAGCTGTGCAGCAGGGGGAGCAGGTGCACAAGAAGGCCCTCCTTCCATGATATCAACTTATGTTTGAAATGGTGAATAAGGACTTGCTTCCACGCGCATAAAGGTGCTCAATCACTTTAAAATCATACTTGTTCCTCATGGAAGCTCTGGATGCATACACCACCATCAATCTACCTGCTATTATGATTGAGCACATGAAGAAGGTGGCAGATTTCAAGGACGGAAACCATGGTTTACCTTACGGGTTCTTGCTCACTAAGGTGTTTGAATTCTTCAAAGACCCTTTGGGAAGAGCATCAGTGGGAACTCGCAAGCAAACCTTCTCAAAGACAACCTTGGAGGAATGTGAGTGTATTGACAAGAAAGGGGGTGTTGACAATAATTTCACTATTTCTCAATTGATTGATGCTCAGAATGCTGCAAATGAGGAAATAAGGAGGTTGAAGGCGAGGCATGCCATTCTTGAAGGGCAGCTTAGCCAGGCCAAGGAGGAACCTGGTTGTAGCAGTGTACAAAGCACAGAGGTTACTCGCCTGACCAATGAAAATACAGACCTGAGGAAATAGGTCGAGAACCTGAAGGAGCGGCTGATGAACGAGCAACTGTCTGAAAATGCTCGAATGGACATCCTTCTCAGAACCCTTGCCTCCTCATCCCTTCCTCCCCTTCTAGTGCCCCTAAACAGTTCCCTTCCCAGTGTCCAGTTTGACTTATGTTTGTTCTACTTTAGTGTCTTTTGTTGTTCTTTTGGCTTATACTTTAAGTTGTTTTTATGTGGATGTTTGTGTAACAATGGTTCTACTATCTCTGTTCTCTTCTCTTTCAAATTAATGAGCATCTCATATTTTGCTACGCATTTTATACTCTTGGGCTCTGTTTTTAGCCATGTTGTGTGCACACATGTGGCATGAGTTAATTTTGCTAAACTTCTTTTTGCCTTTACTTATGTATAATTTTTTTATGATGCTAAAAGGGGGAAGAAAATTGATTAATTGAGAGGGGGAGCATTGAGAGGGGGAATAAAGTCGTTTTGCAGGGAAAATTGTATAGAGATCTGGTTCTCAGGGGGAACTTCAATTATAAGTTTGTCGTCATCAAAAAGGGAAAAATTAATAAGTTATGTGCCTTTTTGTATTTTGATGATAAAAGAAACTTCATGATAAGAACCAGATTGGGAACCTGTTACACATCCTCAGAGTGATCAAGAACAACAAGCCTCAAGTCTGGCACTGGTTCTAACAACTTGAGTCAAAGAAACGGTAGAGGGAACAGATGGACACCAGTTCCCTTGCTTACATTACAAGTAAACTCTCCATAGCTGTATAGTTGCTGCACTGTTTCTCTGCACACTCAATAGTACAAACAGTGCAACAGTCACTTTATGGAGCATGCCTTGTACCAGATAATTGCATACATCATCCCAATGACATCACTTGTATATTACCAACATGAAGCAAGGGAAAAACAAATACTTGCACAACCCTAAATCATCAAGTTTCTCTCTCAAGTGTGTTGCCGACTTTGAGTGACTTCAAGGCTTCAAGAACAAAGCAACAACAGAACGAAGGACCAGATTCCAGCATTGTGTTACCATATGTCCTTAGTATTGTTTTCCCTTTGTTAGAGTGATCTACTTGTAATTCTTACTCAGCTTAGCTAGAAGCATTCTATAGGAAACCATTTATAAAACCATAAACCTTGTGTTTATGTCTTGGATAGAGTTAGTCAAAGTGTGAGCTTTGTAATAGAGTTATTACAAAGAGGCTTGTAATAGAGTTATTACAAGTAGGTGAGCGATTAAGAGGTTAATTCCTAGATTACAATAGTTTGTAATCTAAAGTTTGCTCAGTTAGTGAAGTTGAAATCCTACAAGTATAAGTCGTGATTTTTAATCCCGTAAGCTGGGAGTTTTCCACGTAAAACATTGTTGTGCCATTTACTTATCGTTGTTTGTGTGTGTTCAGTGGGAACTGATAGAAAACCTGGTTCTCTATACAGTTTGGTGGACCCTTTGTTTCTATCAGGAAGGATTAAATAGCTCTTGATATTCTTGAATGCTCGTCTATTTCTTTCTGTCCATACCGACCTAGAATGGCAAAGTGGAGTCAATGAGGAAGGAGGAAATACCTTGAACTAAATTATATTATCTGGTTTTGTAACGGTGATCACTTAGTTTACTTCTTTCTCATGAATGGAAGGTTCAGAATCTTGATTCTCTGGGCATTCAATTAGCTTTATTTAGAAAGTTTAATCAATCTAATTGTCTATGCACTTTCTAAAATGTATGTCTTACTTGATCCAGTCATTTGGAGTACTATGTGAAGCTCAGTACTATCAGAATGTAATGCATGTTGGTTTCAGGATGAGAACAACTCTGGTAACTTCTTTATCATTAATATAAAATATGACGCATTGACGCGACACATTCAAGGGGATGTGTCATGGTGTGTGTTATTTGCAGATGATGTTGTTCTGATTGATGAGACGTAGAGACTAGTTAATGAAAGGCTGGAGGTTTAGAGACAGACTCTTGAGTCTAAAGGTTTCAAGCTGAGCAGGACTAGGAAGGAGTAATTAAAGTGCAAGTTCAGTAACGTTGGGCGCCATCACGGCCCATTGTGAATTTTTGGTCGTGACACAACCTCTCTGCCATTCCAAGATAGAGGTATGGCTACGTACATCCTGCCCTCCCCAAACTTAACTTATGGGAATTCACTAGGTTTGTTGTTGTTGTAAATCTTATAATTTGATTTTCTCATCTAGTCTCTCTTCTGTTTTTAATCATTTGGTACAGTTCACGCACACTGCATGATTATTTCTTAAGATGTTTGCTTTTACCTAATCCATTACTTTAATTTGCAGATAAATCTTGATGAAACTAATTTCCTTTTTTTTAAACTATTATTTTTTATGATCTCACATTTAAAGTTCTGACATTGCCACACTGTGTATATGACTATGAAAACTGTAACAATGTCCGTCATCTTTAAAACCACACAATTTTTATCTTTGATGAAGTAGAGTACAAAAAGGCTAACAAGTAGAGGAAAAAAGAAATTTTAATATACTTAGTTTGACAATATAATTTATGGTCAAACAAAAGTTCAACTGTTTACCTTTCACTTTTTCTGCAGACACATACCAGTTAAAGTCCTTATTTGTCTGTTTGTTTTCAGTCAAAAACGGATAACAATTAAATTTATATGTGGTTTTAAGGATACACAAATTAATTTAATACAAATAAAAAATTGCATTAGATTAAACAAGTAAGGGGCGTGATTAATTTCCAAACAAGTAAAGCGAGCGATCTTGAATTCAGTAACAACTTGATGAAACTGTCTGCCTTCGGTCCCAGGTTTACAATAATGAAGAACTAGTGAAATAAAGCAAGAACTTTGAATAACAGAGAAAATAAAAATATATTGCCTTGATATGCGTGTTACAATAGTTGTCTAATGAATAGTTAGACTCCCTTTATATAGTGGGGGAGTTTTACCTTAGGTACAATTCCATAAAAGGTAACAATTTTCTGTTTTACCAATCACTGATATTTTGCCGATACGTGCTGAGATTCATGCCGTGATATCCGGCCGGGTACGGATATACCGACCCTTTGTTAGTCATGCTCGATTATCTGGTAATGGTCTCCGAAGTTTTGGAATTTGAATCGGTCTGGGGGACGTGGCCTCGATTCCTCATAGGGCAGGTGTTTTAGCCAGACCCCAACTCGAGGGACTCTTTGCTCCAATTCTGGTTTCTTACGGTCATGTCTATGCTCCGTTTAATTCATCGAGAACCGAGGTGTCCCACGAGCTCGGTCTCACCATTATACAGATAGTCCCCTCGTTTCTTTGAGAGTAAGTTTACTAAAATGACGAGAAACGACATATGCACTTTGATTCCTTCTTTAATACGCAGTGATAGAGATGAAAAAGAATTTGAAACGTCCTATTAGTCGTGTCGCGATGACTACAAACACGCATCAGCCATAGGCAAGTCACCCCTGAATGCGAAACGGCGTGAAACCTCTATAAATACTTTCCTCCTTCGTTTATTTTTTAACTTTTGACCAAGCTTCCACTTTCCAATTTTCAGGATATCACTAACCTTCTTCTCATTCTCATACTTTTACCTCTGTTCTCGAATATTCCTCAATAAGTTTCGAGTTTTTACCTAATTTTCACTCAAACCAGTGCACTTGACTTTTCATCTTTCAACCTTTCTTCATATTTTTCAAGCTTTTTTCAAATAACAAAGGCTAAAACTTCAAAATCTGTTCCGCACCAAGTCGCTTCTTCTTCTTCACAACTGACTGCTGAAATCGAGGAAATCACTCCCGATATGGTCGTCCTCGAGAGGTCCACTCCTGATAGAGCTACCGACGAACTGGCTCCCGAGCCTCCCTTAAAACTGTTCGTCCCCGGTGGTTGTTCGATTGCTTATGACTTCAAGGTTGAAAGGCCCTCGTCGGTGCAGGTTCGGGGTGAGGTGGCATCAAGATATATATGCTCGATCACCGAAGAAGTCCTTCCCGAGGTCCAAAAGGACTGTAACTGGGTGGGCAAGAACATAGTGGCCCCCGGTCCTGAGGACGACATTACTACCCATGCGGAGGGTTATCTAAGTGTTTATACCTATCCCTTCACATTGGGCCTGGTGGGCTCAGTTATTCTGAACTTTTGTAAGAGGTAAGAAGTGTGCCTCAGTCAGATTCATCCGTCGCTGTGGAGGATCGTGATCCTCCTCTGATATTTTGCGAACAAGACTGAATCCCGTCGGTTCACCATCGATCACCTACTCTGTCTATACAGTCCTCAAATCTTCTAAGAGGGGATAATAAAGCTCACACGTTGGGCTAGCAAAGCCCCATTCTCGAGTATCGATGAAGACCGTGATCAGGGCTAGCAGGGACGCTTTGTTCGGGTAAAGACCGAGAGGTGGAATGCATCACGTAAGTACAACTTTCCTTTAAATGTTGATTTTATGTTTATCTCCTTTTCCCTCATTATTACTTGTGGTGGTGCAGTTGTTGCTCGAGTCCCAAGCGCTGTCCCTCGGCTCAAGGAGTGGATCAAGGGCATTTGCTCACATATGCCTTATTCCGAGCACTCATGGCGCAAACTCTCGAGGGGTCGCTGGGAATCCCGTTCTCACGATAAGACCCTTCCTCGAATAGGTAACTGCTGGCTCTCCCATTCGTATCATACTCACCTTCTTTTCTTCACTTTTCCTTTCGCAGGTTACCCTAAGACCATTGGACTTAGGCCTTCAGTAGGGGATGAGGATCTTCCCGTTGATCCCTCCGCTTTGGGACAACTCGAGGCTGCAGTAGGAGAGAAGAAGATAAGGAAGGCTCCGGGCTTGTCGAGCTTAGAGAAGAAGAAACCAAAGAGAAGATTGGCCCGTAAGCCAAAGGAGAGCTCCATCTCTCGAGCACCCTACTCGGACTTGCTTTTTCGGCTCAGAGATAAGCCCGAGGAGGATGATTCTTTCATGGCTCATGGGCTGACATCCCCCGAGGAGCGGGCAGCTGTTGAACAGGAGATCCACGAGGCCGATCTCTCTCAGACTAGGGAGGTCGATGAGGAGACCGGGGCTGAGACTTCCTAGGATACCGGTCATGCCCCGAAGGAGGCGCCTGGTGTAATAGATATTTTAGGGTTGCCTTCTTATACCGAGTCCATGCTCGAGGAGGCCCGAATGGTGAAGGAGCGATCCAACGAAGAGGCTCATAGTGCGGATGATCCCCTTCGTTCCTTTTTCGAGGGTGTGGACTCGGCCATTTTGGAAGACTTCACCGGGTTGGGCGAGATGGAGGTACCAAAGAAGAAGCCGTCTTTAGATATCGGCAGGCTGAATTCGATCTCAAAGTTGATCAACCAGTTCCCCACCCCGAGTACGGATCCCGGCCGTAAGTGGTCGATAATCATCAACGTCCCGGAGGATGCTTGGGTTCTTTCTGCTCCCATAGGAGTAGCGAGTTACCTCCGGTGCCTCGGAACCGAAGAAGACCATGCAAACATGAACGAGGTGGGCGTGTCGTTCCTATTCAACAAAGCGCAGTAGGCGCTGAATTGGGTAAGGCATCATTACACTCTTTCATCCTCTAACTTAGTTCTTTATATCTCCTCGTCTTCTTTCTTTTATCTTTTTGCAGGCCTCAGTACTCCATCATGAAAGCTTACTTCGGTACCAAGCTGAGGTTAACCAGCTCGAGGTTGAGGCCGGGGAGCTAGCTGAGAGAAGAGACATGTAGAAGCTTCTTAGCGAGCAACACAAATGGGCCGACAAGAATCTTCGGGCCGAGTTGGACACAGCTCAAAAGGAGCATTCCGACTTGGTGGAATAGGTAAAGATTTTCGAAGTTTGCAATGAAGACTTAGCCATGGTGACTAACGACCAAACCTCGCAGGTTCGACAGAAGATTGTCCGGATCGACCAACTCCGAGCTGAAATGAATGAGGTCCAGGCCATGGCTGATGTCTGGAAGGGCAAAATGGACCGACTGGCTTCGGAGAAAGAGACCGCCCGGACACAGCTGACATCGGTGGAGGTTCAACTCCGAGTGGAGAAAGAGAAGGCCGATGCACGGGCTCGACAAAATGAGGATCTTCAAGCTTAACTGGGCTCGCCCATTGCTGAACGAGATACCCTTGGAAAGGAGCTCGGAATAATGAAGTCTGAGTCGGAAATCACTAGGGTTGATGTTGAAGAGATGGTGGCCCAGTATAGGGCTGAAGTGTGCCTGAAAGTCACTGTTGAGTACATGAAGCTTTTATCTCAAAGGGAGAACCTCGAAGATATCCATGCCCGAGGTTTTGATCTATTGGCCGAGATCGAGGAGGCAAAAATGCACAAAGTCGAGGCCGAGAAGCTGGCTGAACCCGAGGGTGAAGAAGGCTCTGAGGGCTCCGGTGAACCCGAAGATGGAGAAGATCCCAACGGCTCTAGTGACAAGGTAGGTTCTGGTGAAGATCAAGCATAGGTGCCTTAGGAATTTTTGTCTTTGTTTTTGCGTTTTGTACATTTATTTTGTTGAGGCCATTTTCAATGGCCTTTGTAAAGATATTCTGAATCTATATATAAGGTTTTTTCCCTTTTGGAAATTTTCAAGCTTATTAATTTAGCATCCTTTTTACAATTGCAAAGATTTCAAATGCTTTAGCATGGAATAAAATGTAGTAATAAGTAGTTTTTCAGAGGTTTGAACAAGACTTGTCTTCGATGCAAGTTTTGCTTAAAACTTATGGGGGATCAGAATGACCGGAAGCTTTCCCCGAGATGCTTGTTTAAATATTTTTAGACTATAAATTTACCAAGGGTAACCTTTGAATAGGTTTGGATTTTTATTTGAAGGCCTTATGTTTCAATAACGGGCTTCGGACGACTCCGAACCATTTTTAGGGTGGTCGTAGCCTTTTAAGTTTAGGTACTGCCTAATAGGCTTTGTACCTCCGGGTTTCAATAACCCGAGCCATCCGAGTTTATCAAGGACGATAGTCCCCGAGTGGGGGTAGCCCTTTAGGCTCGGATAAGAGTGGCCCTAGGGCTCGATAGATCTCGAGCAGGAATAGCCTTTAGGCTCGATACTTTCAAGAAGCAAAAGATGTTTGTTAGAAAGGTAAAAACCTTCTTTCATTTCTGTGTGTAATGTATAAGTTTGTATAAAAGCTCGTATTGCGGCAGTTGTGACCTACGCGAGCACAAAGTTTTCTTCCTTGCAAAAAATCATGACCCGAGGGTGATAGCCCCAGTATTCGAGGTCGATCTTCGAGAGGGCTCAGATACTATTGATGTGACCATCGACTCTGATTCAAAACCGATCTTTGACTCTAAGTTATCACGATCCACCGGTTACAGGGAAAAAACGTGCAATGCGTGATTTGAGGCCTAATAACTACATCATCATTTGGTCGTTGCCTGCAAGTGTTAGTCCAATTCGCAATATATATATATATATATATATATATATATATATATATAATGAATAAGGTCGTACCTTAGCAGTAGTATCGTTTTAAGTGGGTCACGTTCCTGTTGTTCGGTAGTTGAGCATTGTTTCCGTCTTCGAGTTTATACGAACCTTTGCCGGTAGTCTCGATAATTCGATATGGACCTTACAAATTCGGTCCCAGCTTCCTTTTGTTTGGGTTCCGGGTGTTCAGTGTCACCTTTCTCAACACCAAGTCCCCGATATTGAAGTGTTGGAAGTTGACTCTCCAGTTGTAATACCTTTCGATCCGTTGTTTCTGGGCGGCCAACCAGACGAGGGAGGCCTCGCGCATTTTATCTAATAGTTCCAGGCTCGTGCTCATGGCCTCACTGTTTGACTTTTCGGTCGCATATCGAAACCTGAGACTAGGTTCTCCTACCTCGACTGGTATTAGCGCTTCGGTACCATAGACCAAGGAAAATGGGGTGACCTCGGTACTAGACTTTGAGGTCGTACGGTATGCCTACAGGACTTCAGGAAAAATTTCCTTCCATTTTCCTTCGGCGTCGGTCAACCTTTTCATAAGGTTTTGGAGTATGTTTTTGTTTGTATCCTTCTCCTGCCCATTCCCACTAGGGTGATAGGGTGTTGATAAGATCCTTTTGATCTTATGGTCCTCAAAAATGTTTCTTACCATGATGTTGTCACATACGATCTCGGGCGACATCCCGAACTGACATATTATGTGGTCCTAAATAAAATCAATAACTTCTTTTTCTCTGACTTTCTTGAATACCTGAGCTTCAACCCATTTAGAAACATAGTCAGTCATAAATAATATAAATTGAGCCATACTGGGTGCCCGTGGTAGGGGACCGACGACGTCCATTCCCCATTTCATTAATGGCCAAGGTGACCAGACCAAATGTAGTAGCTCCCCAGGCTAATGGATCACTGGTGCGTGCCTCAGATAGCCGTCGCATTTTCGCACAAACTCCTTCGCATCTTTAATATTTAGCTTAAAGTATATATATTTATACGTATATAGCCTCATGTTGTACTCGTGTTTCATGGATTTCGGATGTAAAATGTTATGATTTGTCTTAATTCATGGTTTTTTTATGTATAGGAATCATCAAGGAGACAATAGGGGGCGAAAGGTGCGAGCTTAGAGCCAAAATGGAGAAACAATGGGAAATATTGAATTCCAGCGCCACAGGCAGCGCCCCACGCCACATGTGGCGCCGTTTACAGAATGTGCAGCAAGCCAGCGCTCGCTGCCCTGGACAGTGGTGACAGGAATTTCTCCAACTTTGCCCGAGACAAGGTTATTTCGGCCCTAGACATACCCAAGGTATATAAAACATGACTAAGCCTATTTTGAGATGGGAGAAGCCACTTTGAAGGGAGAATACAAACGAGAAACATTCTGGAGAATATCTCAGTTTTCTTCATCCTTTCTTAGTATTTTCAATTATCCAACACTTATGAAATTGTTTGATACTAACATGAGTGGCTAAAACCCATAGTTCTGGGGTTGTGATTTAGCCATGAATATTGTTGTTTAACGTTGACTTAACCTTAATTATAATTCACCAATATATGGTTGTTTCTTCAATTCTGTGATTAATTGCTTAATTGTCTGGCATGTAGTTAGGTTCTATTTACTATCTATTCTATGCTTGGAAAAGCTATGTTTAGATTATAGAAGAATTGAAGAGAGAATGATCTTAACTCGGGGGGGGAGTTGGGGGGAGGAGGGATTTGTGGTTAGGATAGGAATATACCTAGTCACCGTGCTTAATTAAATCTTAATGCGTTCTTAATAGATTGATTTCATAGGAATATAGGTGTTAATCTATTTTGAATAGGCGAGTAGTACTTTAGGAGAAGGCTACAAGAGTAATTATTCAATTAATTATCAACGATGAGTGAATTTTATGAAAGAGAGAGTTAACTAGAACACAATAGAATTGGTGAATCGATCACAACCCTGGAATATTTGTCTCTACCGAATACACAACAACCATTTTGATGCTTGATAATTTAGTTACTAGTTATAATTATTGTTTAGTATAATCACACTTTTAAACTAAGATTGGCTCGACTGAATAACAATCTCGATGAATTTAGTGGGTAGTTAATACAAGTCTCTGTGGGTTTGACACTCGACTTATAATTTTATTACTTGTATGACCACGTATACTTGCGTGTGCGTTTGGGAGCAACAAATTTTTGGCGCCGTTGTCGGGGACTTGAATATTGACTACTTTCTAGTTTTTGCTTTAATTGTTTATTTCGTCAAGTCTAACGCTCTTATTGGTTGCTCTTCTATCAGGAACTTTGATTGACAGCGAAGGGTCAGAAGCCAGGATAGACTTCAAGGCTTTGACCCCGAACCTTAGAGAACATTTCACAGGAGGTTGAGGGAAGCAAGGGATACAAATAATCTTTAGGCACTCGTTCAATTTTCTGTGAACATGGCAGAGGAGCAACATATGGTTGTTACGGAGGTGGCGATGCCCATCATCGCTAATGTCATCTCCAGCATTGTGAAGCCCAGAATCACTGGGCACTTTGAGCTGAAACAGAGCATGATCCAGCTACAACATGCGAATGGGCAGTTTATGGGTCTTCCACACGAGGATCCATAACAGCATATCCTGAACTTCTTGGAGATTAATGATACTTATATCACTAACAGATTCACTCCAGGCTATGTGAGGCTTACATTGTTCCCGTTCTCTATGCTGGGCGAAACAAAGCAATGGCTGAAGGAAGAACCAGCTAATTCTATTACATCATGGAATGATCTGGAAAGGAAATTTTTGGCAAGGTTCTTCCCTTCAGGCTAATCAGCAAAGATCAGAAGTGAGATAGTCGCCTTCAAACAGAAATCGGGGGAGTCTTTATACTCAGCTTAGGAGAGGTTCAAGGGGCTACTCAGAGGTTGTCCTCATCACAATCAGACAAATAAAGTGTTAGCTTACACTTTCATATAAGGGCTACATCCCGAGACAAAGATTGTGGTAGATGTTGCAGCTGGAGGTCAAGTCTTGGAGAAAAGCTTTGATGAGATATATCCGTTATTGAACAAATTCTCCAAATGCAATCTTGATTGGCAAGGAGAGATGGGCAGACACACAGTGCAAAAATCTGCAGGGGTTCTCGAGTTAGAATGTCGTCTCTGCATTATCAGCGAAGATTTCCACATTGACCAACCAAGTCAATCAGATGACCTTGGTTATTAACAAGCAACAAGCCCAGCCAGTGCAACAGGTTCAATTATTTTTTGATGTATGTGGAGAGGGTCACACGAGCGACTTATGCCCAGTTAATTCAGAGTCTGTCTATTTTGTAGGTAATATAAATAGGGGCCAGACAAACCGGTATGGGAGCACTTGCAATCCTAACTTGAGGAACCACCCAAACTTCTCTTGTGGTGGAAACCAAGGTGCTCATAATAAATACAGGCCACAAGCACCTTAACAACAATGTAGACCACCTCAGCCTGAACACCATGCAAACTCGACGAGTCACCTTGAGGAGATGATAAAGAAATTTATGGCTGGCCAGCAGGCCCAAGAAGAAGAGATGATGAAGAAATTAATGGCTGACCAGCAAGCCCAAGCAGCAGCGATGCAAAATTTGGAGCGACAAATGGGACAACTTGCCAGTGCCCAAATTACTCGACCAGTTAGAGCTCTTCCAAGAGACACTGAGGCTAATCCTAAGGCATCTATTAATGTTGTGTTATTGAGGAATGGGAGACAGTTAGAAGAAGTCCATTCAAAAAAGAGAAAACAAGTGACCTTTAATGAGAAGCCGACCACCATAAAGGCAGAATCAGAAAAATCAAAGAAGTCAGAGAAGCCAACTGAAGAGGTGGTGGCTAAGCAACCCCACCATTAGTCGTGAGGCCACCACCTCCGCTCCCTCAACGATTGCAGAAAGTGAATGATAATGCCGCTTTTAAAAAGTTTCTTGATATTTTGAAACAAGTGCAAATCAATATTCCACTGGTAGACATCGTGCAAGAAGTGTCCAAATATGCTAAATACATCAAGGACATAGTGGAAAATAAAAGGAGGTTGACCGAGTTCGAGACTGTGGCACTCACTAAGGAATGTAGCTTAAGAATTCAAAGCAAGCTACCTCAGAAATTGAAGGATCCGGGTAGTTTCACTATCCAAATCTCAATTGGTCAGCATGCAGTCGGGTGAGCGTTGTGTAATCTTGGAGCGAGCATCAATTTGATGTCATTATCTGTGTTCAAACAGTTGGGGTTGGGTGAGCCGCGCCCAACAACAGTAATTTTGCAGTTGGATGATCACTTTCTTGCTCATCCTGAAGGAGTGATTAAAGATTTGTTAGTTCAAATGGGTTCTTTCATATTCCCTGCTGATTTTATTATCTTGGACTACGAGCCTGATCAGGAAGTCTTATTTATTTTAGGGTGTCTAATCTTGGCCACAGGCCGAGCTATTATTGATGTATGTGAAGGAAATATGATGATGAGAGTAGGTGATCGAGTGGAGGTATTCAATGTGTATAAAGCACTCAAATTGCCAGCCCACTATGAAGAGTTATCCATGATTTCTGTGGTGGAAAGAGAGGTTGCGTCATTGATGCCTTATATGAGCCTCAGAGATCCTCTTGAATGAGCTTTAATTGGGGATGAAGAAGACAGTGAAGATGCGATGATAGGAGAAATTAAGCAAGTACTTAACATGTCTTGCAGTTCTGTCCATGGGTTTGGGAGATTTGAGGAGTTGGACAGGCTGTCACTCTGACCCCTCCTAAGACATCTATTGAAGAAACTCCAAAGCTAGAACTTAAGCCCCTTCCAGCGCATCTGCGCTATGCTTATTTAGAGAACTCTGAGACATTGCCAGTGATTATCTTATCCATCTTGACTAATGTACAAGAAGAAAAATTGCTCAGAGTACTTCGCGAGCATAAAACAACTATAGAGTGGACAATTGCTGACATCAAGGGAATCAGTCCATCATTTTGCATGCATAAAATCTTTATGGAAGATGGACACCGCCCCAGTGTTTAGCAACAAAGGAGATTAAATCCCATTACGAAAAAGGTCATGAAGAAGGAAGTAATTATGTGGCTTGATGCAGCTATCATCTTTCCGATCTCTGACAACTAGTGGGTAAGCCCAGTGCAACATGTGCATTTGGGAGGAACAAGTTTTTGGCGCTGTTGTCGTGGATGACTGTGGTAGAGAATGAGAAAAAATGAGCTAATTCCTACTCGCACTGTGATAGGGTGGAGAGTTTGTATTGATTACAGAAGGCTCAACAAAGCAACCCGCAAGGAACACTTCCCACTTCCATTCATTGACCAAATGTTAGACAGATTGGCGAGGTATGAATATTATTGCTTCCTTGATAGTTATTCGGAGTACAACCAGTTTGTCATATGCCTAGAGGATCAGGAGAAGACCACTTTTACTTGTCCTTATGGCACTTTCACCTTCAAGCGAATGTCGTTTGGTCTTTGTAATGCGCCAACCACTTTCCAGAGGTGCATGATGGCTATTTTTACCGATATGGTAAAAATATTTGTGGAAGTCTTTATGGATTATTTTTAAGTCTTTGGGTCTTCTTGTGATGACTGTTTGAAGAATTTGAGCAAGGTGTTGGCCCATTGTGAAGAAACAAATCTAGTGTTGAATTGGGAAAAGTTTCATTTTATGGTGCAAGAAGGCATCGTGTTGGGTCACAGAGTGTCAAGGAGCGGCATTGAAGTTGATAAGGCGAAAGTGGAGGCGGTTGAAAAATTACCTCCACCCATTTCTGTGAAAGGTGTCCGGAGTTTCTTAGGACACGGGGAATTCTATCGACGCTTTATTAAGGATTTTTCAAAAATTGCTACTCCTTTATGCAGGTTGCATGAAAAGGATGTAACTTTCAATTTTGATGACGCCTGCCTGAAGGCATTTGAAGAACTCAAAAAGCAGTTGGTGGCTGCCCCCATTATTGCGGCACCAGATTGATCCTTACCATTTGAACTTATGTTTGATGCAAGTGACCATGCTATTGGGGCAGTTCTAGGCTAGAGGAAGGACAAGATGTTTTATTCCATCTACTATGCAAGTAAGATTCTTGATAATGCACAACTGAATTACACCACCACTGAAAAGGAGTTGTTGGCCATTTGTGTGGGCCTTTGAGAAATTTCGGGCATACATGGTAGGAATAAAAGTCATAGTCCATACCGATCATGCAGCAATCAGGTATCTATTTACAATAAAGGAATCCAAGGCTAGATTGATGCGTTGAGTTTTTTTGTTGCAGGAATTTGATGTAGAAATACGAGATCGAAATGGCACAGAGAACCAAGTAGCTGACCATCTATCAAGGCTGGATAATCATGACCACATGGAGGAGGGTGGACAAATTAAAAAGGCATCTCCCGTTGAGAAAATTTTTGCTATCACCCAAGACCCTCCCCCATGGTATGCGGACTATGTGAATTATCTTGTGAGTGGGGTACTTCCTCCTAAAATTGAATCTGAAGCTAGAAAGAGGTTCCTACATGATGTGAACTTCTAATACTGGGATGATCCATACTTGTACAAGTAGTGTGCTGATCACTTGATGAGGAGATGCATTCCAGAAAAGAAGGTGGAATTAGTGTTGTATGATTGTCATGCATCACGTTATGGGGGCCATCATGGAGGCAATAGGACAGCTACAAAAGTATTACAATATGGATTCTTTTGGCCAACATTATTCTAGGATGCCCATGCATTTGTTAAGAAGTGTGAGCAGTGTCAAAGAACATGAACAATCACAAAGAGGCATGAGATGCCATTGAAAAACATCCTGGAGGTCGAGCTTTTTGATGTGTGGGGGATAGATTTAATGGGACCATTCCCATTGTCCAGAGAAAACAAATACATCTTGCTAGCAGTTTACTACGTGTTAAAATGGGTAGAGGCGGTCTCTTTGCCAACAAATGATGCCATGGTGGTAGCTGCGTTTATGAAGATGAACATATTCTCAAGGTTTGGGACTCCAAGAGCCTTGATTAGTGATGAATGACACATTTTTGCAATTAGTTGTTGAATAAACTTCTAGCTAAATATGGAGTCCGCCATAGAGTTGCCACGACATATCATCCGCATACAAGTGGACAAGTTGAGGTGTCTAACAGAGAAATAAAGCAAATATTAGAGAAGACGGTGAGTGTGAATAGGAAAGATTGGGCTGCAAAGTTAGATGATGCCTTGTGGGCATATAGAACTGCATACAAAACACCAATTGGGGTGTTGCCGTATAAGCTTGTCTATAGGAAGGCATGTCACTTGCATGTTGAACTTAAACACAAGGCGTACTAGGACATTAAAAAGTTGAATATGGACTTTGAAGTTGCGGGTGAGAAGAGACTCTTGCAGTTGAATGAGTTAGAGGAGTTCAGGCTGCACTCTTATAAAAATACTAAGCTTTACAAAGAGAAAATGAAAAGATGGCATAACAAGCATATCAAGCCACGTCACTTCGAACAAGGCCAACAGGTATTATTGTTTAATTCTACGTTCAAGCTATTTCCTTGGAAGTTAAAATAAAGATGGTCAGGTCCATTTGAGGTGGTGAGAGTCACTCCTTATGGTGCAATTGAGCTGCGTGCTTGACATGGTGAAATAAAATTTTTAGTGAATAGACACATAGTCAAGCACTATTAGGGAGGAATCATTGATCGTGAGAAGACCAAAGTAGTACTCGTTGATGAGTAAGTGAGGCCCTGCGTTGTGCCGCGATGTTAAATTAGGCGCTTATTGGGAGGCAACCCAATTTTTATTGCTTTCATAGCTTAGCTTTTTAATATATTTTAGTTAGAGTAGACTAGAGTTTGCATTTCTTTGTAGACATAGAATTTATAGGTAGAATGGTGTGGGGCAGGTAAATTGGATATATAAAGGTCTCGGGGGATCGGGATGTTATAAAAAAAAAAGAAAATTTGTGAATCAGCACCCAAGCCAGTGCTCCATGCTGCCTGGGGAGCCCGTTACAGAATGTCGAAGCCCCTCAGCGCCACGCCTAGCGTGGGGCACTGGTCTGGAGGATACAGGTGAGTTTAAATTTTTTTTATTTTGTTTTTTTGTTTTTGTTTTGTTTTTGGTTATCAAATTAATACCCATACCCATACCCATAGAACCCGACCCTTATACCCATCTATAATAACATTATAGCCCACCTTATAACCCATACCCACTCACAACACAAATTAAAACATAACTCAAACACCCCCCTCCCAAAACACTTGTTCATCTATCTCTATCTCTCTCACGCTCTCTTCTGCCGCGACTCTTCTTCCCCCTCTCTCTCTAATTTCTCAAGCTTCTTTCTTGGTGTCATCCTAAATCCCAAAGGTATGTTCTATTCTTCTTCTTGTTGTTGTTCTTTTATTTGGTAGATGATAATAAACATCCCCCCTTCCAATTGCCCTAATCCCCAAAATTTTCCCCTAAGTTGCTTCTTAAGACTTGTTCTATGGTGGGTGGCTCGAATGTGGGATGAAATTGGTTTGTGGTTGTATTGTATACGGAGTATTAAACTAGAATTCCCTCCACTTCGTTGAAATTTGGGAGGGTCACCATGTTCCACCATTGTTACACTAAGTTGCACACACTTTATGCCCACAAGGTGTTTGCTAAAATGTTTGAATGCGTATTTTGTGCACCGGTGAAGTCTGAGTAATCGAGTGTAGTTGTATGTGATATCGGGCTAAGGGTGGGGTGTTAGGGAATGATTCTACATACTTGGGAGCTTGGTTTCAATGTACACATATCGCCCACACCATGTATCTTATATTATGTATGTTGTAGCGCTTTGTAGGATTAGCTAATTTTGTGTGGTAGTTGTAAAACAAATTAAGTACCATATGCCACTTGCTTGCATTAAGGTTAATTCACTTCGCCATGATCAATCACTTGTTTGTATGGCATAGTTAATGCCTTTTAGATATTGTGTGGCATGGGGAAGTCTTGAGTACCTATTGCCTTGTGGTGAAACACTTGTGCGTTTTAAACCACGGTTGTGAGTATACTACATTGAGCCTTCGGTTTTAAGTGTGGGGTCATTGTTTGACTCGCACGATAACCTTAGGTGAATTTTTTGATTCTTTCTCACATTCATGCTTATTCGTGTTGTAGGTTGCTATGGCTCATGATAATGCAAACAAAGGCAAGGGAATAGGAAAGTCCTCCACCACTGCCCCCGCGCCCAAAGAGCGCAAGCAAGGAGAAGGATCATCGAGGCAAGCTAAAGGGAAACAAGTTGCCAAGGGATCACAGCAGGCACCATTGCAACTGAGGCCTCATTTGAAAATAGTCAATGATGTTGCTATCGCATGGCATAAGTACTTAGTGCCATATGGGCGGTACGTCTCCTAGATGGGGATTAATGTGAAATCTTTAGAAAAGAACTTCCCGGAAGTGCTTGGCCGGTTGCGAGAATTGCACATGGACAAACTCATAGAATACCCCGGCCATGTGAATTTGACCATGGTGAGGGAACTGTACGCCAACTAGAATGCAGACTTGTTCAGGTCATATGTCCGTGGAATAGACGTGCCAATGAATAGGCGGGCCTTATGTGAATTTTTGGGGGTTAAGAACTCCGACCCAAGGAGGCTAAAGAAAATTGTCAAAAGTCCAAGCTACACGGTGATATGTCACACTCTTTGTAGCGTCTATTCAAATTCAAAGTAGACCAGAAAGCATAGTGATATACATCTTTAGATGGTTCGCTCTGATTTCAACAAGACCGCCAAAGTGTGGCAGAATTTCGTGCAGGCTCGACTCATGCCAGTTGAACACAACGGCGAATGCACTCGAGCTCGAGTGTGTGTGATATTCTTTTTGATGATTGGGAGACCCATTAATGTGGGTGAGATCATGTTGGGGGAGATGGTCTGCACACAATTTGGGCAGCATATTACGAGGTTTTTCTTTGGCAACTTGCTCACGCAGTATATGCTCTCCTGGGAGGTGCTGGAATACCCCGGGTATGACGAGGTAGTGGAGGCTCCTAAGGGGCTGTTGGACATCACATCCTTGTTGGAGACTACATCTAAGATCACTCAGGCGGCACAAAACAAAAGAGATGAGAACTTCAACATGTATCTTTATAACTCCTTAAATGTACTCATGAGCAGGATGGGTGTATCAGACGAGGAGCGTATGCATTTAAGCAATGATTTGTTTGGTTCATCCAAAGAGATGTTGGGGATTGTACCTGGCAGCCCCGTTTACTCGTCGGAGGACGCAAATACTTACAAAGTCTCTGAGACGGAGGATGAGATTGGTGATGATGTCACGGAGCCCATGGCTTTTGTTCCTCTGGGACCTGATGATGATGCGCCTGGAGCTGCGGATGGCGGGCATGCTGAGGAGGAGGACTCCGACTAGCAGGAAATTTTCTTTTCACCCCACTATGTTTTACGTTTTTAGATGCATCGGGGACTATGCATATGCTAAGTGTGGGGTGGGAGAACTATTTCTTGTGATGTACATTGTATAAATTGCATCAATTTATTTCTTTTTATTAGTTTTTACTTAGTCTAGTTTGTTTTAGAAAAAAACAAGAAAAAAAAATATAAAAAAGAAAAAAATTAGAAAAAGTTGGACTTTTCCCGACGATGGATCTGTTGGATAATTTTCTTGAGGGATAAAGTCCGATTAAAAACACCAAAAAGATTTTTTTTTTTTAGGATAGTTAAGTGGTATCCCTTGGTTTTCTTTGGGCATCTGTTCTTTTCCAAGGGTGTAGCTCGAACCGGGCACTTTATTTTTTTTAGGAGTAGGTTAAGAAGAAATTGAGTTGCTCTGAGATACCTAGTGACATGTTTGGTGTTGGCACATTAGGCTATGACATGCATTCTCTCTTCCCGTACATTTGATTTGAATTGTGATGCCTGAGTAAAATAAATAGCCTACTATGTGACGCCTTTTCTCAGTTGTTTGAATTGTATGCCACATAGTGCAATAGTGCTTACAATTTCTCGATTATGCGTGCTTGCTTGAATTGAGAGTTGAACAGAACCATCTTGATTGAGTCATGTGCAATGTGTGTGTGAGGAATTATGATACTTTGTGCTGTCCTGTGTAGTCTAGAACTTGCCCCGTGTGTTAATCGAAGCGAAATTGTTAAGTTGTGCTAATCTAGGAGAAGACGTAGGCATTTATTGCTTTATCATAGATATGCTTGTCACTTGAAGATAAAATTTTCCGTTGCTAGACCCTTTGAGCCTATGGAGCTTTTCTTTGGCACCCACATTACAAGTCGCACCCCTATTTTGTTCTTAATTTGAGATTGTTGAACCTTTACCTCCTAAGGCACTTAGTTTCTAAAAGAAGTAAGGTGAGATATTGGGGAGTAGATTTTGAGTGGAACATAGAAGGGCCCTTTGGTGCACTAAAGTTGAAAAAAGGTCACTAGCCGATGAACCTTAATGTATGGAGAGTGTGTGGAAAAAAAAAGAAACAAAAAAGAGAAAAAGAAAAAATTGCTAGAAACAAAATGATAGTCAAATAATGTAATAAAACACACACCTCCTAATCTTACTAATTTGTGCTAGTGGTAGTATAGAAGTGCTTAATAAAAAAAGGGGCTATGTTGTATATGGTTTGTGGCGAGTGAATTGGTTGAGAAGAATATGTGTTTGATTTGTGAGTGTAGTGTATTAAAGTTCTTAGGAGGGTTAGTCACTATTCCTAAATGTATCTTACCCGTCCCTTAGCCTACATTACAATCTTAAAGTCCTAATTGATCCTAGATTTTGCTAGCTTAAATTAGTAGAGATGTACACTACGGACAAGCTTATGGTACGACCACGGGATGCACATGAATTCTTTGTGAGAGTGAGCGAATTTTGTTCAATTGTGTGATGTCCTTAATTTAAATTCAAAAGCATACTTGAATGTGTGGACTATTCTATATTCACTCTTTTATTTGTGGGTGAGGGAACATGATCTCATGAATGATTGGTAATGTTGTAAACGTGTCTTTGTTGGGTGAGTGCGCGGGTTGAGAGTACTTAGTGGTTACGACTCTGCTTTTGAGGTAGGGTGGTTACGGATAGGTTGCTTGATTGAATTGAATTGAAATGGATATACTTGGAAATGTTTAAAACGGGAAGAATGTCAATTTTGTTTGTTCATGCTTGATTGCCGGTGTCGATCATCGTCAAGGGTAGCGTGTAGAAAAAAAATATTGAAGTTTCCTCTCGATTTGAGATTTGTACGTAGTTGGGGTATATTTGATAGTCCCATTGCTTGAGGACGAGCAAGGGTCTAAGTGTGGGGTGTTGATATTTAGATTAAAGTATATATATTTATATGTGTATCGCCTCATGTTTTACTCGTGTTTCGTGGATTTCGGATGTAAAATGTATTGATTTTTATTAATTCGTGGTGTTTTTATATGTAGGAATCATCCGGAGGCAATAGGGGGCAAAAGGTGCGAGATTAGAGCCAAAACAGAGGGAAAATGGGAAATGTTGAATTCCAACGCCACACGCAGTGCCCCACGCCACCTGTGGCACCATTTACATAATGTGCAGCAAGCCAGCGCCAGCGCCCCATGCTGCCCGGACGTTGTTGACGGGAATTTCTCCAACTTTGCTTGGGACAGGGTTATTTTGACCCTAGACCTACCCAACGCGTATAAAAGCAAGACTAAGCCTATTTTGATAGGGGAGACGCCACTTTGAAGGGAGAATACATACGAGAAATATTCGGGAGCGAGGATATCTCAGTGTTCTTCATCTTTTCTTAGTATTTTTAATTATCCAACACTTATGAAATTATTTGATATTATCATGAGTGGTTAAACTCATAGTTCTAGGGTTGTGATTTAGCCATGAATATTGTTGTTTAACGTTGACTTAACCTTAATTTTAATTCACCAATATATGGTTGTTTCTTCAATTCTGTGATTAATTGCTTAATTATCTGGCCAGTAGTTAGGTTCTATTTACTATCTATTCTATGCTTGGGAAAGCCATATTTAGATAAGAGAAGAATTAAAGAGAGCATGATCTTAACTCTTGGGGGCTTAGGGGGGGCGGATTTGTGGTTAGGGTAGGAATATACCTAGTCACCGTGCTTAATTAAATATCGTAATCTTAATGCATTCTTAATAGATTAATTTCATATGAATATAGGTGTTAATCTATTTTGAATAGGTTAGTAGTACTTCGGGAGAAGGCTACGAGAGAAATTGTTCGATTAATTAGCAACCATGAGCGAATTGTATGAAAGGGAAAGCTAACTAGAACACAATAGGATTGGTGAATCGACCACAACCCTGGAATATTTCTCTCTACTAAATACACAACAACTATTTTGCTGCTTGATAATTTAGTTACTAATTATAATTATTGTTTAGTATAATCACACATTTGAACGCAGATTGGCTCGACTGAATAACAATCTCGGCGAATTTAGGAGTTAATTAATACAAGTCTTTGTGGGTTCGACACTCGACTTATTATTTTATTACTTGTATGACCACGTATGCTTGCGTGTGCGTTTGGGAGCAATAATAATTCTCCATGTCGATCCAGTAATAGCCGACCCTGATTATCTTATGAACCAACGATTCTGCCCCCGAATGGTCCCCTCAGGTACCTTCGTGAACTTCCCTCAAAACATATTCGGTGTTTCCCGGTCCTAGACATATGGTGAGGGGGACATAGAACGTTCTTCTGAATAGGGTATTAACTTCGAACATGCTAAACCTGACAGCCTTCGTGTGCATAGCCCTTGATTCTTTAGGATCCGAGGGAAACTTCCCGGTCTTCAGGTAATTTATATACTTTTTTCTCTAGTCCCAGGTTAAGCTTGTCGAATTTATATCTGTGTGGCTTTCTTCCACTACCGATTTCATGAGTTGTACGATCATTCCCGAGCTGAATTCGTCGTCATCCACCGACGACCCCAAGTTAGCCAGAGCATCAGCTTCGCTATTTTGATCCCGAGGCACGTGTTGTAGGGTCCATTCCTTGAATCGATGTAGCTTTACCTGTAGTTTATCCAAGTATCTTCGCATTCAATCCTCCTTCACTTTGAATGTCCCATTGACTTGATTCACCACAAGGACGGAAACGCATTTAGCTTCGATCACTTTGGCCCCCAGGCTTTTAGCCAATTCGAGACCTGCAATCATGGCCTCATACAAGTCTCATTTTTATTCAGTTTCACAGTTCTAATAGATTTCCTAACTACATTACCCGAGGGCGGCTTCAACACGATGCCGAGTTCGGACCCCTTTGTGTTCAAGGCACCGTCCATAAAGAGGGTCCAGATCCCGGAGGAGGTCCTCGAGGTTAACGATAATCCTTTTTCGACATCAGGTATTAAGGTCGACTTGAAGTCGGCCACAAAGTCTGCCAACATTTGAGATTTGATGGCGGTTCGGATCGATATGCAATATCGTACCCACTAATTTCCATGGCCCATTTAGCCAATCGTTTCGAGATCTCGGGTTTGTGCATTATGTTCCTCAATGGGTAAGTAGTCACGACACATATGGGATGGCATTGAAAATATGGCCTTAACTTCCTGGAGGCGTTTAACAAAGTATCTTCACATTCGTTCCTCCTTCAATTCGAATGTCCCATTGACTTGATTCACCATAAAGAGGGAATCGCATTTAGCTTCGATCACTTCGGCCCCCAGGCTTTTAGCCAATTCGAGACCTGCAATCATGGCCTCATACTCGACCTCATTATTAGTCAATTTCTTTGTTCTAATAGATTACCTATCTACGTTACCCGAGCGCGGCTTCAAAGGGGTCTGAACACCCAGAACCTGAATGAAGGGAAGCTGGGACCAAATTAGGAAGGTCCATATCGAATTATCGAGACTACTGGAAAAGGTTCGTATAAACTCAAAGATATGAACGGTGCACAGCTACCGATACATCTGGAATGTGACCCACTTAAAATGATACTACTGCTAAGGCACAACCTCATTCATTCTTTTATATATATATATATATATATATATATATATATATATATATATATATATATATATATATATATATATTGCGAATTGGACTAACACTTGCAGGCAATGACCAAAGGATGATGTAGTTGTTAGGTCTGAAAGCACGCGTTGTACTCCTTTTCCCTTGAACCGGTCTTGTCCCAAATGGGTTTTCCGACAAGATTTTTAATGAGGCAACATTGGATAGTGCTAACTTAGAGGTCGAAGACCGGTTTTGAATCAGAGACAATGGTCACGTCAACAGTATCCGAGTCCTCTCAAAGATCGACCTCGAATACTGGGAGGCCATCACACTCGGGTCATAATTTTAAGCTGTTGAATAGGAGATCCACGAGGCTGATCTCTCTCAGACTAGGGAGGTCGATGAGGAGACCGGGGATGAGACTTTCCGGGATACCAGCCACGCCCCAAAGGAGGTGCCCGGTGTAATAGATATTTTAGGGTTGCCTTATTATATCGAGTCCATGCTCGAAGAGGCCCGAACGGTAAAGGAGTTATCCAACGAAGGGGCTCATGGTGCAGATGATCCCCTTCGTTCCTTTTTTGAGGGGGTGGAATCAGCTATTTTGGAAGACTTCACAGGGTTATGCGACCTGGAGGTGCCGAGGAAGCAGCTGTCTTCAGAAACCGGTGGGCTGAATTAAAGCCCAAAGTTGATCAACCAGTTCCCCACCCCGAGTACGGATCCCGGCCGTAAGAGGTTGATAATCATCACCATCTCGGAGGATGCCTGGGTTCTTTCTGCTCCCGTAGGAGTAGCGAGTTACCTCCGGTGCCTGGTAACCAAAGAAGAAAAGGAAAAAATGAACGAGGTGGGCATGTCGTGCCTGTTCAACGAAGCGCAGTAGGCGCTGAATCGGGTAAGGAATCACTACGCTCTTTCATCCTCTGACTTAGTTCTTGATATTTCTCACGTCTTCTTTCTTTTATCTTTTTGCAAGCCGTGGTACTCCATCATGAAAGCTTTCTTCGGTACTGGGATGAGGTTAACCAGCTCGAGGCTGAGGCCATAGAGCTTGCTAAGAAAAGAGACATGTATAAGCTTCTCAGTGAGCGACACAAAGGGCCCGTCAAGAATATCTGGGCCGAGTTAGATGCGGCTCAGAAGGAGCATGCCGACTTGGTGGAACAGGTAATGGTTTTCGAAGTTAGAAATGAAGACTTAGCTATGGCGACTAACGACCAAACCTCGTAGGTTTAGCAAAAGATTGACCGGATCAACCAACTCTGAGCTGAAATGAACGAGGTCCAAGCCATGGCCGATGTCTGGAAGAGCAAAATGGACTGGCTGGCTTTGGAGAAGGAGTCCGCCCAGGCACTGCTGGCATCGGCAGAGGTTCAACTCCGAGTGGCAAAAAAGAAGGATGATGCACGGGCTTGACAAAACGAGGATTTTCAAGCTCAGTTGGGCTCGTCCATTGCTGAACGGGATGCCCTTGGCAAGGAGCTCGGAATAACAAAGTCCGAGTCAAAAATAACCAGGGTTGATGCTGAAGAGATGGTGGCCCATTATAAGGTTGATGTTGAGGTAACCGAGGCCCGCCTAAAAGTCACTGTTGAGTACATGAAGCGGTTATCTCGAAGGGAGACCCTCGAAGAGATCCATGCCCGAGGTTTCGACCTGTCGGACAAGATCAAGGAGGCAAAAAGGGTTGAAGTCGAGGTCGAGAAGCTGGTTGAACCCGAGGGTGAAGAAGGCTTTGAGGTCTCCGATGAACCTGAAGATGGAGAAGACTTTGACGGCTATGTTGACGAGGCGGGTTCTGGTGAAGATCGGGCGTAGGTGCCTTAGGAATATTTGTCTTTCTTTTTTCATTTTGTACATTTATTTTGTTGAGCCCGTTTTCAATTGCCTTTGCAAAGATATTCTGAATGTATATATAAGGTTTTTTCAATTTTCAAGCCTATTACCTTTAGCATCCTTTTTACAATTTCAAAGATTTCAAATGCCTTAGCACGGAATAAAACGTAGTAATAAGTTATTTTTCGGAGGTCCAAACAAGACTTGTCCTCAATGCAAGTTTTGCTTAAAATTTATGGGAGCTCGGAATGACCGGAAGCTTTCCCCGAGATGCTTGTTTAATTAGTTTTAGACTATAATTTTACCAAGGGTAACCATTGAATATGTTTGGAATTTTATTTGAAGGCCTTATGTTTCATGTTTCAATAACAGGCTTCGAACGTCTCCAAACCATTTTTAGGGTGGTCGTAGCCTTTTAAGTTCAGGTACTGCCTAATAGGCTTTGTACCTCCAGGTTTCGATAACCCGAGCCATCCGAGTTTATCTAGGACGGCAGTCCCCGAGTGGGGGTAGCCCTTTGGTCTCGGATAAGGGTGGCCATTGGGCTCGATAATTCTCTGGAAAGAATAGACTTTAAGCTCGATATGTTTAAGAAGCAAAAGATGTTTGTTAGCAAGGTAGAAACCTTCTTTCATTTATGTGCATAATGTACAAGATTGTATAAAAGCTCATATTGCGTCCGGTGTGCCCTACGTGAGCACGGTTCATTTGACCATTTGGCCCTTACAATGAATCCTAGTTACCGCTCCTAGACTGTTCGAGCACAGAGTTTCCTTCCTTTCTAAAAATCATGACCCGAGCGTGATGGCCCCCAGTATTCGAGGTCTTCGAGAGGGATCAAATACTGTTGATGTGACCATCGACTCCGATTCAAAACTGGACTTCGACTCTAAGATAGCACTATCCAAAGTTGCCTCATTAATAATCTTACCAGAAAACCCATTTGGGATAACCGGTTCAAGGGAAAAAGAGTGCAACGCGTGCTTTCAGGCCTAACAACTACATCATCCTTTGGTCGTTGCCTGTAAGTGTTAGTGCAATTTGTAATATATATATATATATATATATATATATATATATATATATATAACAATGAAAGATGTTGTACCTTAGCAGTAGAATCATTTTAAATGGGTCGCGTTCCAGTTGTTCGGTAGATGTGCACCTTTCCTGTCTTCGAGTTTATACGAACCTTTGTTGGTAGTCTCGATAATTCGATATGGGCCTTACCAATTCGGTCCCAGCTTCCCTTCATTTGGGTTCTGGGTGTTCAGTGTCACCTTTCTCAACACCAAGTCCCCGATATTGAAGTGTTGGAAGTTGGCTCTCTGGCTGTAATACCTTTCGATCCGCTGTTTTTGGGCGGCCAACCGAACGAGGGCGGCCTCATGCCTTTCATCCAATAATTCCAGGCTCTTGCTCATGGACTTACCGTTTGACTCTTCGGTCGCATATCAGAACCGGAGACTGGGTTCTCCTACCTCGGCCGGTATTAGCGCTTCGGCACTGTAGACCAACAAAAATGGGGTGGCCCCGGTACTAGATTTTGAGGTTGTACGGTATACCCACAGGACTTCGGGCAAACTTTCCTTCCATTTTCCTTTAGCATCAGTCAACCTTTTCTTAAGGTTTTGGAATTTGGTTTTGTTTGAAGACTCCGTCTGCCCGTTCCCACTAGGGTGATAGGGTGTTGATAAGATCCTTTTAATCTTTTATTCCTCTGCTTATCTTGCTGGCAATGAACTGCTTCCCGTTCTCACATACGATCTCGGTCGGCATCCCGAACTGACATATTATGTGGTCCCAAATAAAATCAATAACTTCTTTTTCTCTGACTTTCTCGAATGCCTGAGCTTCAAGATATTTAGAAAAATAGTCAGTCATAAATAATATAAATTGAGCCTTACCGGGTGCCTATGGCAGGGGACCGACGATGTCCATTCCCCATTTCATGAATGGCTAAGGTGACAAGACCGAATGTACTAGTTCCCCGGTCTGATGGATCATTGGTGCATTCCTCTGACAGTCGTCGCATTTTTGCATGAACTCCTTTGCATCTTTCTCCATGTCAATCCAATAATAGCCGGCCCTGATTATCTTACGAACCAACAATCCTGCCCCCGAATGGTTCCTGCAGGTACCTTGGTGAACTTCCCTCAAAACATATTCGGTGTCTCCCGGTCCCAGACATATGGTGAGTGGTCCACCGAACATTCTTCTGAATAGGGTATTATCTTCGGACATGCTAAACCTGGCCGCCTTCGTGCGCAGAGCCCTCAATTCTTTAGGATCTGAGAGCATCTTCCCGGTCTTTAGGTAATCTATATACTTGTTTCTCTAGTCCCAGGTTAATCTTGTTGAATTTATCTCAACATGGCCTTCTTCACCACCGATTTCATGAGTTGTACGACCATTCCCGAGATGAATTCGTCGTCATCAACCGACGACCCCAAGTTAGCCAGAGCATCGGCTTCACTATTTTGATCCCGAGGCACGTGTTGTAGGGTCCATTCCTTGAATCGATGTAGCGTTACCTGTAGTTTATCCAAGTATCTTCGCATCCGTTCCTCCTTCATTTCGAATGTCCCATTGACTTGATTCACCACAAGGAGGGAATCGCATTTAGCTTCGATCAATTCGGCCCCCAGGCTTTTAGCCAATTCGAGACCTGCAATCATGGCCTCAGACAAGTCTCATTATTAGTCAGTTTCACAGTTCTAATAGATTGCCTAACTACGTTACCCAAGGGCGACTTCAATACGATGCCGAGTCCGGACCCCTTTGTGTTCAAGGCACCATCTGTAAAGAGGGTCCAGATCCCCGAGGAGGTCCTCAAGGTTAACAATAATCCTTTTCGACCTCAGGTATTAAGGCCGGTGTGAAGTCGGCCATGAAGTCTGCCAAAATGTGAGATTTGATGGCAGTTCGGATCGATATTCAATATCATACCCGCTAATTTTCACGGCCCATTTAGCCAATCATCCCGAGATCTCGGGTTTGTGTATTATGTTCCTCAATGGGTAAGTAGTCATGACATATGGGATGGCACTGAAAATATGGTCTTAACTTCCTGGAGGCGCTTAGCAAAGTATTTTCGCATTCGTTCAAACTTCAATTCGAATGTCCCATTGACTTGATTCACCATAAGGAGGGAATCGCATTTAGCTTCGATCACTTTGGCCCCCAGGCTTTTAGCCAATTCGAGACCTGCAATCATGGCCTCATACTCGGCCTCATTATTAGTCAATTTTACTATTCTAATAGATTACCTAACTACGTTACCTGAGGGCAGCTTCAAAGGGGTCTGAACACCCGGAACCTGAACGAAGGGAAGCTGGGACCGAATTGGGAAGGTCCATATCGAATTATCAAGACTACCGTCAAAGGTCCATATCGAATTATCGAGACTACTCTGCAGTCTTCAGTTGTTCGACCGTGATTGCCATGATATTTACACATTAATTTGGGGTCCCTTTGGGCAGGATTAGACTGCAATGGTCAAGGCCACTTGGTGTCTTTGATGCGTCCGATGGCGGATACGATGCTGGTGGCATCGACACTGAAGTTGTACTCCGATAATCTCGGTGCCTCCTGGCCCCGAGTGGCCTGTCGAAACCGTTCTTTCTCAAGAGTCCCCGACTATTGTGGCCTCGATCGTTCCTTTTTTCACTCCTTGCAGGATTATGTCCAGACCCACTACTCCTTCGATCTCCGTTATAAGGTTGATATTGATCTCTATTCGATCTTGGTTCATGATCGATGGTCCTTTTGGATCTATCACTAGTTCTGACGGGATACACGGGCCTGGAAGGGGTCTCGAGCTGATCATCTTTGACTCTAATTTTTGATTAGTACATGTTATGGACGTCGGCCCAAGTTACCGCCGGGTATTCTACCAAGTTTTGTTTCAGCTGTTGCGAAGCCAATGAGCTTTGGGGGTTAAGCCCTTGCGAAAATGCTAGAACGGCCCAATCGCACGTGACCGGAGGCAGATCCATCCGTTTTATTTGAAACCTCGACACGAACTTCCTGAGCATCTCGTTATCCCTTTGCTTTACTTTGGAAATGTCTAACTTCCGGGTTTTGACCTTGATGGCCCCGGCATGTGCCTTTACAAAGGCATCTGGAAGCATAGCAAATGAATCAATAGAATTAGGGGGTAAGTTATAATACCATATCATAGCTCCTTTTGACAAGGTCTCTCAGAATCTTTTCAGCAGAACGTATTCGATTTCGTCATCTTCTAAGTCGTTCCCCATGATGGCACATGTGTAGGAGGTCACATGTTCGTTTGGATCAGTTGTTCCGTTGTACTTCGGAATTTCGGGCATACAGAACTTCTTCGGGATTGGTTTTGGGGGCTGAGCTCACAGGGAAAGGCTTTTGGACAAATTTCTTGGAATCCAGGTCTTTCAAAATCAGAGGTGCTCCTGGGATCGGATCAACCCTAGAGTTATAGGTCTCTACTTCTTTGTCATTGGCTTCGATCTTATTTTCCCCCGATTCCACCCGCTTAGTCAGTTCTTCGAGCATCTTTATTATTTTGGGGCTAGCCCGGCTTCAGCTTCACCAGGCCTTTTCGAGGTTCGATCATTTCTTTGGGTGTTCTCCCGGGATGGTTCGGGCTCGACTCTGCTGGGAGCGTGGCTTTGGTTCTGTAACTGGGCTATTGCCACCTGTTGAGCTTGTAATATTTCAAAAATCTCCCGCAAATTGCTCTCATCGCCTTCACCATCGTGCGTAGCCCGGGCTACCGACCTGGCTTCTCCACGAACGCTATTTTCTGGATCGGTGGGAAACTTAACATCGATGGCCACATGGGAGTTGGCATCGATAGGGTCTGCGACCGGGTATGCGTTGGGGCCAACAGGGGGGACCCCGTTGCTGGGCACTACATTGTTGTTTTCGCCATGGTGGCCAGACTCAGCATCAACGTTAAAGTGAGCAGATTGAGAGTTTGACATTCTTAAATTTATCTGAAATTGAAATCTCAAGGAACAAGAGTAAAGCAAAGTGCGTTATGAAAATTTGTACCAAATTGCCACTATTATCCTTAGGCCCACGGTGGGCGGCAAACTTTTTTCCCTCAAAAACAGATAATAATTAAATTTATATGTGGTTTTAAGGATTCGCGGATTAATTCAATACAAATGATAAATTACATAAGATTAAACAAGTAAGGGGCATGATTAATTGTCAAAGTAGTAAAGAGAGAGGTCTCGGATTCAGTAACAGCTTGATGAAACTGCCTGCCTTCTAATGAAGAATTAGTGAAATAAAGCAAGAACTTTGAATAACAGAGAAAATAAGAATGTATTGCCTTGATATGCGTGTTACAATAATTGTCTAATGAATAGTTAGACTCCCTTTAAATAGTGGGGGAGGTTTATCCTAAGTACAATTCCATAAAAGGGTAAACATCTTCCGTTTTACTAATCATTGATTTTCTGTCGAATCATGCTGAGATTCATGTTGTGACATCCAGCTTGGTACGGATATCACGGCCCTTTGTTAGTCATGCTCGATTATCTGGTAATGTTCTTCGAAGTTCTGGGATTCGAATCGATCCTGGGGGACGTGGCTCTGATTCCTCCGAGGGCAGGTGTTTTGGCCGGACCCCGACTCGAGGAACTCTTTGCTCTGATTCCGATTTCTTACGGCCACGTCTCTGCTTTGTTTACTTCATCAAGAACCGAGGTGCCCCACGGGCTCAGTCTCACCTGTATACACTGTTATTCTTTATTTTTATATGGTGAAAGAATTTCCACTTAGACAACTGTTGGAATTGTTTCTTACTAGAAGAAATTTCCTATGACATATTAAGCATTATATCTTAATTATGGAGAGGCTGGCAATATAATCTATTTCAAATATTATCGAAAGTGGTTTGCACAATATTAATTCTTTTTTGCATTTAGGTGGCTGCCATATTCCGCAAATCCTTAAGGCTAACCGATGATACTCAATTTTGCCCTCATGATTGCCACTTAGTCAGTATTTTTATAATGTAATTTTTTTACATATTTTTTATAATATTTGTAAAATATTTTCCTGCACTACAATCCCATAATATGTTTTAAATTTCACTCGTTTTACCTTTATCAAATTACTATCATGGAAGTTTAGCATAAATAATTTTATTCCAATTTTATAAGCTTTTTAAATTGATTTTAGCATTTTAATTAGTAAGTATTTATTTATTATTTCTTAAAAACTATTTTTGAGTGATTAATTGTCCAAATTAATCATCTATATATTATGCATATTTTATAGTATATTACGTAATATTTATACAATTATATTTGCATTTTTACACTACACATTATTTGCAATAATAGCCTATATTTTATAAATAATTATATTTATTGCACTATTTAGGTCAAAATAGCATTTTTATATTTCACAATCCTCGGTCATTATTTTTTAAGTATTAAATTGCATAAATAGAATTTTTATATATCCATTAGCTATTTTATTAATTTTATTCCTTTAATTTTTTGCATGCTTTAATTCCAACCCAAAAACACGCCAAAATTCGGACCCAAATGGTCCTAACACTAGGCCCAAAACCAAACGATCCCTTATCAAAACCCGCCAGGACCCGTCTCCTGACCTACCCCATCTCCTTTAAATCGTGGTCTTTGATCTCAAATGATCAACGACCCACAATAACCCCTCTATTTTTAATTACCCAACTCCAAACCGTAATCCTTATTCATCTCCGCCCAACCGCCCTCAAACTCTCTCAACTCTTTCCCCTTTCCTATGAAACCTTAGCCACCTCGCCCTAAATTCTCTCCAAATTCGGCCACACCATGGACTCTCTCTGCGATTTACATACCTTATATGAGCTACCCTGTTATTATTTGCACGATCATGAAATCACTTAGTACTTGCCTGATTTTGGCAAGTACTTTCTCTCATAATCAAGCCGATGGACTTCGATTCTTCAAGATTCAGACGCCATTCCATCTGTATACACTCTAAACAAGGTTATACGGGTTTAATTAAGTGGGATCTTTGGCTATTTTGACCTCCTGTGAAACTAGGGTTTGCCCAATTTTATCCTACTCCGATTTGGAATGGGTTTGCATGTGATTCTTTCCTTATTCTGTGTTGTAATTGATATTTTCCTTTCTTGATACGGGTAAATCAAACACTATATAGACCCCTCCGCAATTCCCGTAAACCAGACTTTTTAATCTCTCTCTCTCTCTCTCTCTCTCTCTCTCTCTCTCTCTCTCTCTCTCTCTCTCTCTCTCTCTCTCTCTCTCTCTCCCGCGCGCGCGCGCGCACACTTGCTCTATTTTGTTTTGACACTATTGTGTTCAATTAGTCAGTGGCCGGATGAAAGCCAAGACCACTGTGGTGCTGTTTAATGACCTCCTCTGGTGCAAGCACTACTCTAAGCCCTTTTTGAGGCTCTTGCGAACTCTGAAGCACTTGGGATTTGGGGTTCTCACTGTTCTCTATCAATCACTGTTGTTTGAACCATCACTGAAACTCTAATTTTTCTCATTCTTTTCCCGTTTATCTTGCAACTGGTATTCTCAACTCTTACAATTTGAACTACTTCCCTTCTATATGATAATTTATGTTAATTCTGTGTGCCAATATTGTTTGAACCTTCATGAAGAAAGCATGGCTCAGTTTTTCTACTATTTGTGAATTTCTAGTGTTGTCGTTACATATTTCACTGTAATTTCTTGATTCAAGTGATGTTCTGCAGTTTTCTTGCTCACTAGTCTCAAATCTGCCTAAGTCTAAGATTTTTAAAACAAGCCTCAATACGTGTATTTTAGTCTCACCATATGCAATTGACTTGAATGAATTCTGACCTTCTCAGAGTTGGGCATTTGCCTGCTAGTTGATTTGTCGTGCTTATATTGACCCTGATTTTGGATTTCTACCTGTTATGATTTCATGGTTATGACTTGCGTTAGATTTTTGTGTTGAAACATTCTTGGGAAGTCTGATATCTTCTTATAGTTGTTTCCTGAACAAGCTTACTATAGAATTTCATGCCAAACTCTTCATGTGTGAATCACTATCTATGGGTTTCTCTGAATTATCTATTGACCAAGCTCTTACTTCAATTATTTTTCATGACAAAATCTCCTCTGTAAAGGTTTCTATTTGGTTATTTTCTCAGAGTTGGTTCTAGATCGTGTTTTGCTTTAGAACTATCATGCTAGGTCTTCCCTGTCAGAATTGATATCTTTTCGTAGTTGGTCTTTGATCGTGTGTTACTTTAGGTTTCATGTTAGGTCTTTAATGTAAGTATTTATGAATAAGTTATTGATTATGTTTCATCTTTATTTCCTGTTTAAGTCTTGCCTGCATGAACGATCATCCCCTCAAAATTGGTTGTCCAACAGGAACTCCTATTTGGCTATCCTTTTAGAATCGGATCATGACCATGTTTGCCTCGAACCACTATTTAATACTCTTTGTGATTAAGTCCTGACTATTCTATGGTTCCCATCCCTGTGATATTGTCACTCTGAACCTGTTCGATAAACCTGGGAAGTTATCCTATGTGTTCATTCTATGTGTTTTATATATCCTCCATAATGTATGTGTCTGTAAGAGCCTGTATGCGGCTTCTTAAATGTATTTCCTTGGAATGTTTATTTAGAAACTCCTGCTCTTGCTAGTTATAGTGCTAAGAACAAGATGTGTGTATGCTTCTGCCTAGAACTTGAAATTATCTGGACGATTTGGTTTACTTGGGCTGTCATTTTCGTCCTTATGCTTTCATTGGCTGTTAATGATAACGGGTGAACAAGGCTATTGTTTCTCTTGCTTTTTCCTGGACTGTTGGGCTAGGTTTTGGTATTGGGATCTGAAGTATATTGTCAACACCTAAAGTATGGGCCTGCTCGTCGACGTGAAGTTCTAAGTCCATGTGAAGGCCTAGATCTGTTACTGGATTATTCTATATTGTAATTAAGGCTATAACTATTCTATTTAGGCCTGTAATAACTTGTAAAAGACAAATGATGGGGAAATAAATTAAAATGGGCTAGGGTATTAAAATTTTTGCATAAATGGGTAGAAAACATGCCTATAGGGTCCAAATGATCTTACTTGCTACTTGTTTGCCATGTCCTAATTCTATGCATTACTTGCTAATAGACATCATGACTATAGGACTCTCAACTTGAAATATTCTCTTAGAAATCATGATTTAGGACCTTAAGTAACTGTTAATTCAATTTTGTCAATGTGATTTATATAGGACAAATTTCATGTTCACTTGTTTGAATATTTGCTTCTCCGCTTGAATCATGTATTAGAATTCAACACTTAGCTATCATGCCTATAGGAGTTTATGTTAAGTAGCTGAAGCTACTTGTGCTAATATGTCCTTCAGTCGTGTACTCCACATTTATCTGCTTAGAGATCATGTCTATAGGGTATGTAAATAAGGATTTGCATCACTTAACTACTGATCTATCAAAAAATAGTCCAAGAGGATTGTTTAGAAATCTCGCCTATAGGACTTAAACAATGAAGCCCACTTGTTTGATTACCCGCATATGAATTCTGAGCTTGATTAATTATAACTGATCATCCATGTATTCATATAGAAACCATGCCGGCTTAATTAATTCAAAATGCAATTGATCGTCTTAGAAGAGCATTTCGTCTGTCCATTCTGCCAATGCCCGTTGTTGTTTGTTGACAATTACTTGGCGTGCATATGAAACTATGTGTGGAGGCAAACATGAGCCTCGTTGTGCTAATTGTCGCCTCATGAGAAGTCCTATTTGTTTAAATAATGTGATGCCTAGTCTTTTAATTTTGAGCAGCCTAGGATAAGTCTAGAACTACCTATGTAGAGGTCCAATGCCTCAAGGACCATAAGCATGGGATGTGTATGCACAAATAAGGCACAGCTTAGAATTGAATTAGTGCACTTTAGGTTAACAACTTAAAGATAGTAATCGGGTAGCTAGAGATGATAGTTTGTGCCCACTGGATAATATGAGCAACCATTGCACCCATAAGGGTTGCAAAGTATTATTTTTGTTGCATGGGTGATTCTTTAGACTTAAAAATTTAGGACCCCCAATTG
Organism: Nicotiana tomentosiformis; assembly: GCF_000390325.3. NCBI lineage: Eukaryota > Viridiplantae > Streptophyta > Magnoliopsida > Solanales > Solanaceae > Nicotiana > Nicotiana tomentosiformis. The sequence continues at coordinate 160,289,611 of NC_090813.1, read as the reverse complement.
TGTCTAATTGTTCCTTGTATATTTAGTTTGTTGGAATCTTTATTTAACTGAGTTACACCTTGTAGCCTCCGAAAAGTTGTACCAATTAGTTTATTTATAAATAATGTCTCTTCTTCCGAATTATTCTTTTGCATTATTTGTGTGTTACCCATTCGATTATTTAGTTCACTCAGAATTACCATTACTTACCCAAGCCTTTGCTTCTTTAGTTTAATAATGAACTCATTTCCATGCTCACTTAGAATAACTAGCTATAATTCGATAAAACCCACATAGTATATAATTCAGCCAGGAACCATAGTTATGAACCTCGAAGGGTACCTAATACCTTCTCTTTGAGATAATGAGCCCTTACCCGATCTTGGTGATGTTGGCTAACTAAAATAGAGTTATTTACAAATTAGTTCCCTAACGCACCTTAATATCATTAGGTGGCAACTTTTCTCTTTTAGTACCCGTTTAAAAGAGTTATCACATGTTGAAATCCGCTTTCGTGAGAAAATGGGGCGCGACATCATGGCGACTCTGCTAGGGATATACTTAGGCTTTTATCATGACGAATTTTTTCCTGTGTGGGATTATTTATTGGATTACTCTATTTGATTTCTTTCCCTTACCTCTCTTTCCCTGTCCTTTTATTTGCTCAAAATTGCTAAACCATGAATCTCCCTTTTCCCCTCTCCTATATTTTCTTTATTGATTTAATTATGCTTTTCGAATTTTGTGAACCGTGCTAACTATTTCCCTTGTCTTTTCCTTTTCCGTTTCTGGCTTATGTTTATCGCATTATTTAATAATGCTTTTATGTGTTTTTCACTATGAAACATTAATTGACTATATGTTATAGCTTTTCGCGTAAGCATGCTTTCAACATCACATTTCACTCGTGCCTATTATCAACATAGTGGCGCTTGATGAGTGTCTGCGCTTTTCGAAAATACCCTTGTCAAATTGAAAAGGTTTATTAGCGGTAGACTAGTAGATCAACGGTGTAGTCGACGGTCACATAACTTTTCCTCTTAATTCGTCCACTTGAGAGTACCTGTTTAGACCCTTTTTGAAACCTACTCTGATAAAAAATGTGCATGCATCATGTTAAACCTAGGATGGATTAAATACCCATGGCGTATTAAATCTATTTAGATAAACCTTGTCCAAAGTCCAAAGGGATCTATACAATCCCGAGGGACTCGTTCATACTATGTGCATTACTTGGAAAACATGTGCCAACGTGTTGACTATTATCGCTTAATTAATCAAATCAGGAGGGGGAAGGGCTAACTCTTTTTCTTTAATACAAAAAATGAAGCACGGCGTTCCTAGATTCGATATGGTCTAGAACATTCCACCCAAGTTTATTGATTGGTGGGATGACCTCCCTCAGTGTGTTAGGAATCATGCAAGAAGGATCCCGAGTAATTTTCCATCCTTAATAGACATTCAGCCAAGTAGGGAACTGAGTGAGGCTGCCACTATATTTTGGGACGAGAAGATGGTCGTCTTTCAATTCGAAAACTTAGAGATGACCCCATTCTTGGAGGAAATTGGAGGTTTTGCTAAACTTCCTTGAGATAGTCCGGGTTTGTTGGTACCGAAAAATCGTACACCTCGCAATTTTTTGAAAATGTTAGGGATCAAGAAGAATGATAAACTAGGCTTCCTGAAGAAGTCTTATATTCCCTTCTACTTTTTGTATGAGCGGTATGGATATAGCAAATCATATCGGTTGTATCATGAAGAGTTGGCCATCACTTCTATTGGGTGGATTCACAACCGGGTTTATGTCTTCATTGTGTGTTTCTTGGGGCTGCCGATGCAAGGAGGGAAAATTCATACTCGACTAGGAATGGTTGCAAGAACCATGATGGAAGGAATTGAGGGACGGGACAGACCTACACTATTATTCCCATGATATTAGCGAAAATGTATTGAGCCTTGGATTATTGCAATCACGAGACTGGTTACTTTGAAGGGAGCAACCTTTTGTTGCAAATATGGTTGTTAGAGCATTTCCAAAGAGGTGACTACCGTCAGGAATTCCTTCACAGGACAATAAATGACTACATTGCCAGTCACCGCCCAAAGAAGATGACCTTTGCTCCTGAGAGATTTGCAAGGCTTACGAATGCTCAAGGATGGGTGCACCTTTTCAGCAATCTGACTGATGAACACGTACAATGGATGTTCGAATGGTTCGCAAGCAAGGAGTTCATAATCCGGTCCAAGAAGGCCACTCATTTGGTGTTGATTGGGTTGCGATGTATTTACCCTTATGCTCCAATAAGGTCAATGAGGCAAGCTGGAAGAAAGTAGGTTATACCCCAAGTAGCCAACATGACACAATACAAGGCAGATTTCAAGGGGGTACTCATCCCTTTCAAGTTCGAGGCTCATCATATGTGGAATCAGAAAATCATTGTGGAAGAAGAAACCATAGAACCCGATAGGTACTATGTCGTACACATGTACTATTACCTTTCGTGGCTAGAAGATGACATAACCAGAGATGTCAAACCGGGTGTCAAGCTAAAAGGAAGGATCATATGAAGAGGTTGTATCTCAGGTGAAATACAAAAGGTTGCACAAGAGGGTTTTCGAATATGAGTCCAAGAACATGGAGCGACACAAGACATATATGGAAGAAATAAGATAATGGAGAGAGATAGAAAAACAATCTACAGAAAAGTTGGAGTATTTGGATTAGGGATTGATGGAGTTGGAGGGGAAAATGAGGAAGATGCTCTGGGACTGCCAGGTATGGGTTATGATAAAGGTGCAAAGCTAAAAATGACCTACCTATTTCTCGACATGTGAGACCTTATTCCATGTTTCTATGCTCCGGAAGTATCACGGTGATCCATCTCATGTGTTAGACTTCAGCTTAGTCCAGTTGGACAAGGATTTGTCTTATGTTGAGGAGTCGGTTGCCATTTTGGACAGGCAGGTTCAAAAGTTGAGGTCAAAGAACATTGCTTCAGTGAAGGTTCAGTGGAGGGGTTAGCCAGTCGAGGAGGCGATTTGGGAGATTGAGCATGATATATGTAGTCGTTATCCTCATCTTTTCACCACTTTAGGTAGGTCTCTATACTCGTTCAAGGACGAACGTTTGTTTTAAGAGGGGTGGATGTAACGATACGGCCGGTCATTTTGAGTATTTTAGCCCCGATCCCCTAAATTATGCTTCCTCTATGCTATATTATGGTTATGTAACTTGTCGGAGTGTTTGGTTTTGGTTTCGGGTGAGTTTCGAAGTGAAATGGAACACATAGTCCCTAAGTTGGAAAAATTATTATTAGCCCCGATCCCCTAAATTATGCTTCCTCTATGCTATATTGTGGTTATATTATTATTGCACATGAGTTGGCCGTGTTGATCCTTATATTAATATTGCACGTGAGTTGGCCGTGCAGCATGTGAGTTGGCCGTGCGGATCCAGATATTTATATTATGGCACGTGAGTTGTCCGTGCAACACGTGAGTTGTCTGTGCTTATAGCGCTTGGGCTGTAGGAGCCCCTCATGAGTCTGTACACTCCCAGTGAGCACAGTCGACTATAAACAGGGATCGGTCTACACGCCGCAGCAGGTATTGTATAGTGCTGAGTGATTGAGTGTGCTGAGCACAGTGAGAGAGAATGCGAGACAATGAGTTTGAGTACTCTGAGAGTGTGAGTACATGAGTGCAATCTCTGAGATACATTGCATTGACATGCACACATGACATATATGCATAGAGATGTATTTTCCTCATGCTGTACGGTAACACATTATTCATGATTTTTTTCACATGTTGACAGATGGGCATAGTGATGCATTTGTTTTACACTGGTTATCTGGGAAATAAAATGAGATATTTTATTTATTATTGAAAGGATTTTGGAAAAATTACTGTTTTCAAACCTATTCATATTTTTGGTAACTTCGGTATATGATTCGGGTTTTTATTGATGTACTTGAAAGGCAGAACTATTTTCAGAAGTCATGATTTAGCTGGGCATTTATTCTTGAGTTACTTCTGGTATTACTTGTTTAATATTATTATGAACTATTGTTGGTTATGGAAGTTGGACTCTGACCTAGGTAGAAGCTCGTCACTACTTTCAACCTACGGCTAGGTTTGTTACTTACTCAGTACATAGGGTCGGTTGTATTGATACTACACTTCTGCACATTTCGTACAGATGTTGACTGTTGTTGTTTGTTGTGCTCGATGGTTGCGGGATCTGAAGATGTACCTGTGTTCCTGTTGTAACTGCCTCTTGTTCAGGGTAGCCTTAAATTTATAAAAGCTCTGTTTATGTATTATTCAAACAGACTATGTATTTATTTCATTTTTGCTTTGTACACTCTATTCTTAGAAGCTCATGATTTGTACTACCAGTTCTTGGGGGATGTATAAGATTTAGACCTTTATTCACTTAAATTGCTTTAATAATGGCTATTGAAATTGGATAATTGAAAGTTGGCTTACCTAACGGGTTGGGTTAGGTGCCATCACGACTAGTTGGATTTTGGGTCATGGCAATGTGGTATCAGAGCTCTAGGTTCATAGGTTCTACAAGTCATGAGCAAGTGTCTAGTAGAGTCTTGCGGATCAGTATGATGACATCCATACTTATCTTCGAGAGGCTACAGGGCATTTAGGATATATACTTCCCATTTTTCTTTCCTTATCGTGCGAGATTTATTCAGCTTGAGACATAAACTCTTTGAATTCCTTCCACGTATTAGTATGCGCATATGAGCGCTCAGTATCAGCTATGCATCGCCGGCTTGTGATTCTATGAACGAGGTTCAAGGTGAGTATTTTGTGTTTTGGTGGTGGTCCAGTCTGGAGGACTTGAGTCCATGGTTAGACCGCAGCTTAAGCTCGGTAGCTTCAGTTGTAACTCGTACAATTGGACTTATATGTCCGGTAATATCCCTACAGTGGAATTTATGGCTCAATGAGCGGTGGAATGCGGTGTGATAGGTATGATGTAATCGCGGGGTGTGTTAAGACAATTGGAATATAACGAGAAGTGTTTCCTTGAAATGTAAAGGAAAAGGCCATTGGGTGCTTGATTTTTGATTTGATGTGACGAACAGTCTCGGGTAATGAATGTTTTGAAGGATCTTTCACATTGTTAAATTGTGGGACAAATTAAATTCTCATGTCTTGTTAATGAATTTGGACTCAGAAAGATTAAGTGATTGCATAGTAATTGTGGTTGCGAAAGGGTATAACAAGATGCCAATTTGAGGCTGAGCAGGTGGGTTATTTCCTGCAGAGTAATCTACGTAGGTGTGTTCCTTATAATGTTGAGTGGAGAGTTTCTTTTCTACCAGCGGAGGGTATGTGTGGAGATTTGAATTTGAATCTGGCTGAGAAAGTTGACTTGAGTGTCAAGAGAATGATTGCGAGCTTAGCAGATGATTTGGGGTATTTTTATGGTTGGCGTTGTATGAGTTTGAGAAGAAGTTTCGTTGAACTGACTGCGGCATTATGGAAGTAATAGAGTATTGGTATTGTGAGTTATGGAATATTTTAATCTATGTCTTTGAGCCAAGTGGGGGAGCCTGCTATTGATAATTCAATTTCATGGTTATATGTAAAGGTTTAGTTTTAGACTGAGGCATACTGGTGGGTTAGTTATGACCTGCAGAAGTTGAGATCGAGGATGACTCGAATAAGGAAATTCCTGGATACGGTTATATTGCACTTATGAGTATATGAAAAATCGTGGAATGAGTGAGTTATTATTTGTGAATGATGTAGTGTGCACGGAGTATGAATTTGATAGGTGGTATTAAAGTAGAGTTACTTCTTTGAGTGTTATGGTGCTAATGGGGCACGTGTCTTTTGACCCATTTGGGATGTGCAATTAGATTTGAGCAAAGTGGGTGACTCCCGAGAAAATTCTAGTGGGTTTGAGAATTTTATATAGCAATTGAGAATTTCTCCGGAATTGTGTATGGATAAAATCTGAGATTTAAGTTGGATGGTGTCGAGACTTGTGGCATTTTTGTATATCATTATGGATTTTATATTTTGGAATCAGGAAGGTGAATAAAACGGCCTTATACTCAAATAAGGTATTTTCAGAGTGGGTTTTTCGATTGTGATATTTATATGGGTAATTATGATGTGGTGAGACTCTACAGATGTTTTGGTGGTAATATTCTTGGGTTTGGTGACCTATGTGGTTTGGTCGAGTTAGAGGAATTTAGTTCTAATAGCTTGGTTATGTGTAGATGGATTTCAAAGTATTCTTGATGGTTTCTACCGGTGTGGAGAACGTGTTGTGTATTGTGATATCCTCTTGGAAAGAAACAAGAGAAAGGTTTTTAACTAAAATGGTATGTAAATTATTGGTGACTCAAAGTTGATAATAAGATTTTTGTGCCTTTCACATGATGGCAAGATAGATGTTATGTGTTGTACGAAAGCTAGATTTTTATGTACAAGGTGGCAGTACAGTCTTGAAGAGAAGGTAACAAATGTTGGATAACATGGACGGTTTCAAATAATTAGATGAATACTATTATTACTTGGTGTTGTATAAGAAAGGGGCGGACTTCAGAAGGCGCATTGTATTTTGACTTACAGATGTATAAATTAGTATTGCGGTACTCACATGGTTGATAGACTGTTGATATTCAAATTTTGTCAAGTGGCACGGAAGAACTTTTAAAGTATTTCTCGTGGGATGATCGCGTATGAGAGAGGTGTTAGGCATTCGGACGGTGGAGATGGAATCAAATATGGTGATTCACGTATTCCATGGATTTGGAGATTAGGAGTTCCTAGGAGCAGATTGTTTCATGGTTGTGGACTGTGAACTTGTAGCCGGAGCTAGCCGGATCATGAAATGTGTTATGATTCAGTCATTATGGATTTTCGGAGGGATTTTTATCTATTTGTGGGTAACCAGAGTGATTTGGGGGTCCATTGATAGGCCCAATTAGGATGTGTATTCTACACTGAGCCGGGATGGTTGGCTCCATACTGCTGTTGTTGAGCGACATGTCATTCGGTTGATGTTGAACTTATTCGTGTTCTGAAATAATCTGTGAGTTACTCCTTTATGCTACAAGGAGTTGTGATTCGTTGGTTATGTGCGCAGATGGTGCGGTTCTATTTGAGCCTTATAGCGGAATTTGAGCGTGATGAGTATTTGGGTATTGCATGAGCGATAGTGTAATGGTTATGTCCTTTCAGGTTTTGTGTGGCATTTTTGTCATTTTCCTCTCTGTCGTTATTAATTTGGAGCAGGGTGGCTCGGGTATATAATATGAACCTTGTGTTAGAATCGGGTGATGATTCTACGGTGTATGATGAATTTTCAACATTTCGTTGTGGCGGTACTTGTTAATCTGGCGGGGTAGTTCTCTTATTTGAGTCATTTTCCATGACTGGGTATATTTGAATTGTTGCTTATTGGTGCACGGACTGCAAGGGTTGTGGCTCTGAGTTATATTGGTGCGGTATGTCTGTGGAACAGTTATGTTTAGTAATATAAGGTCATTGGACCTGGAATGGGTACTATTAGGTTTAATTTCGGTATATTCGGGAGTATAATATTGAAAGTCGGCTTAGAAAGTGATTACGGTTCTGGTTGGGGCGAGAGAGCTTCGTGACTTGTTGATCTGGTAAGTGGTCATGAAATTTCGCGTGTTTCTTTTATTATCAACATTGTACGAAGGTTTTGGGATGAGGTTTGGTTCGATATGGGTTTAATACTAGTATTTGGTTAGTTTTGGAGTAGTCACTATGGTCAGGAATGGTTCTATGAGCATGCAAGTTGTGTAATATGTTAGGTGATTATGTTTGTGGTTATGGTTATGGTTATGGCTTGATACAACTTGTTCAAACTCATACAGGGTGTAAATGTAAGATTCGTGTCTTGAAAGAAATTCTAAAGGTTGGAAATTAAATTCCAAGGTTTATGGGCTAAAGTTAAATCAATGATTTCAGTTATATTGTGTTGTCAAGCTCATATGGAATAGAGTGATGTGGGTTCACCTCCGAGTACGCGTGTGGTAAGATGGAACAGTAATTTGATGGGTTGGAAACAAATTCGACGACGAACGTATGTTTAAGTAGGGGAGAATGCAACGATCCGACCGGTCGTTTTGAGTATTACAACCCCATTTACCCATTTACTGCTCAAATTGGGCTTTACAGTTATTGTGTGACTTGCCGGGATAATTGGTTCGGGTCCGGTGAGGTTTTGGAATGAATTGGAACACTTAGTTCTAAGGTTTAAAGCTTAAGTTGATACACGCAGAATGGAATTTCTGGAGTATTGCTTAGCTTGCTCGACATTGGATTCGGCTTGTTCGAGGTATGCAACTCTTCTAATCTTGGAGTTGAGGGTATGAACCCTGAATATATGTATTTCGTGAATTGTTGGGAGGTGACGCACATGCTAGGTGACGGGCGTATGGGCGTGCACTATAGAAATTGTGACATAATTATTTCTGTGAAATTTTGTAGTTAAATGATCTTGGCATTTTCCATGCGGTTTTATGAGTTAAAGAAATTGAGTTGAAAAGCATATTAAAAATCATGTTGAGGCTATGTGCCAGTATTATTGAGACCCACAGAGGTCATATTATTGTGAATTATTTATTTTAAGTTGAAAATTTATACTCAGTCATATTCATGTCATTACATATCATATCTCAGTCTCTGTTCTTATTTATTGATGCATCATATCATTATTTTGGGTTGTTCTCATGACATTGTGAGCCCATGAGAGAGAGACTGGAGAGATTGATGACTGAGGGAGGCCGAGGACCTGATTGTGAGGATATTTTTGGTATCGGGTTGCACGCTGCAGCAGGCCATGTTGGCTTTATATATATTATAACTATTATATGGATCGGGGTTGCCCGCCTAAAGCAGGCCTTATTGGCTTATTATTGCACGTGAGTTGGCCGTGCAGCACGTGAGTTGGCCGTGCGGATCCTTATATTATTATTGCACGTGAGTTGGCCGTGCGGATCCTTATATTATTATTGCACGTGAGTTGGCCGTGCAGCACGTAAGTTGGCCGTGCGGATCCAGATATTTATATTATGGCACGTGAGTTGTCCGTGCTTATAGCGCTTGGGCTGTAGGAGCCCCTCATGAGTCTGTACACCCCCCAGTGAGCGCAGTCGACTATAAACAGGGATCGGGTTGCACGCCGCAACAGGTATTGTATAGCGCTAAGTGATTGAGTGTGCTGAGCACAGTGAGAGAGAATGCGAGATAATGAGATTGAGTACTCTGAGAGTGTGAGTACATGAGTGCAATCTCTGAGATACATTACATTGACATCCACACATGACATATATGCATAGAGATGTATTTTCCTCATGCTGTACGATATCACATTATTCATGATTTCTCTCACATGATGACAGATGGGCATAGTGATGCATTTATTTTACACTGGTTATCTGAGAAAGAAAATGAGATATTTTATTTATTATTGAAAGGATTTTGGAAAAATTACTGTTTTCAAACTTATTCATATTTTTGGTAACTTCGGTATACGATTCGGATTTTCATTGATGTACTTGAAAGGCAGAACTATTTTCAGAAGTCATGATTTAGCTGAGCATTTATTCTTGAGTTACTTCTGGTATTACTTGTTTAATATTATTATGAACTATTATTGGTTATAGAAGTTGGACTCTGACCTTGGTAGAAGCTCGTCACTACTTTCAACCTACGGCTAGGTTTGTTACTTACTCAGTACATGGGGTCGGTTGTACTGATACTATACTTGTGCACATTTCGTGCAGATGTTGACTGTTGTTGTTGCTGTGCTCGATAGTTACGGGATCTGAAGATGTACCTGTGTTCCTGTTGTAGCTGCCTCTTGTTCAGGGTAAGCCTTAAATTTATAAAAGCTCTGTTTATGTATTATTCAAACAGACTATGTATTTATTTCATTTCCGCTTTGTACACTCTATTCTTAGAAACTCACGATTTGTACTATCAGTTCTGGGGGGATGTATAAGATTTAGACCTTTATTCACTTAAATTGCTTTAATAATGGCTATTGGAATTGGATAATTGAAAGTTGGCTTATCTAACGGGTTGGGTTAGGTGCCATCAAGACTAGTTGAATTTTGGGTCGTAACACCCTCGAATCAAGATTTCATTTATTTCTATTTACTTTTCTATAACATCGCAAATAAATGATTGAGATTGTCACATTAATCCTTAAGTTTTAAATGATTGCTTTGATGAATTTTATTTCATATTGAAAAGTGTTCGGTTAGACATTTTACTTCATACTAATATGAGAAAGGGAAAAAAATCTTGAAGTAATTTTTGTTTAGTTCTTCGGAATTAGGAAAAGAAAATATAGATGTGTAGGGCATGAAGGAGTTAGGGGGGCAAAGTTTCTAATTTTCTCGGATTAACCACATAAAAGAGGGAGAATAAGAAAGAAAGATAGAAAAGGATTACTTACTAGGAAGTAGCGGCAGAAAATAAAAAAGAAAGAGGAAAGAGAAAAACCATAGTGGGAGGATCCAGGACAAGTAGAGAGTTTTTTCAAATAAGAGCTTATTTAGGGATAATTAAGAAGAATATCGAGGAATAGAATTATGAAGAAAAAGAACAACGAAAACAATAGGAGAAGAAGCATATGCCGAAATACAATGCAGTCCTCTTATTTAGTTTTAGTTTCTTTATTTTTAACATGTTTTTTATTTAAATAGAAGAAAAATTTGGAAAAACAAAAGTTTTATTTGAATATATCTATCTATATATGTAGTTAATTCATAAGTAAGAATTCACATTTTCGTTCTTAAAGATAATCTAACTATTTAAATGAAGTTCATTTAAGCTCTACTTTTGACATTAAACACTATTTATGTTTTTAAATTCACCAACATATAAAATTAAATTTGTATATTTATACAAATATGTCTCTAATATCTTATACAACCATGCGAAACGCGGGTAATTTCACTAGTTTATTTTTAAATCAAACAAAATCTAATATTTCATTCGTTCATTTTTAGTTATCCATTTTTGATTTTGCACTCCTTTAAGAAAAACTAAATGAAGTATGTATTTTATAATTTTACTCATAATAATGATTGCATTTCAAAAAATATTAAGAAATGATTTGAAAAATAAGTAGTTAATGATAAGGGTAAAATAAGAAATTCTTTTATCTTTTTCTTGATTTGCTTAAATGAACAAGTAAAAATAAAATATATTTTTAGTATAATAGAAAATAAAAATAAACGAATGAAGTATAACATTTTTGAAAAATTAATGAAACAGATTAAAGGGAACGGCAAATGGCTAAGTAGGTAGCTAACCTCATCGCAAAAGGAAAGGCACTCGGCGCTACTTATGCGCGCTAATTCCAATACGCGTTGAAAACTGCAAGCGTAAACCCAAATGAAAACTTATGTAAACTCTTAGCGCTTAAATTTTTAAAACAAGAATTTTTTTTAAATTGATCCTGAATTATCCGAAACCCGAACTCGATCACACACGCAAAATCATAACACATAATACGAGGCTACTCGAGACCTTAAGCCACCGAACGTGATACTAATTTTCAAAACGACCGATCGAGTCGTTACAGGTTATCACATTAACCCTTAAGTTTTAAGTGATTGCTTAGATGAATTTTATTTCATATTGGCAAGTGTTCGGTTAGACATTTTTACTTCATACTAATATGAGAAAGGGAAAAAAATCTTGAAGTAATTTTCTTTTAGTTCTTCAGAATTAGGAAAAGAAAATATAGATTTATTGGGCATGAAGGAGTTAGGGGGCCAAAGTTTCTGATTTTCTCGGATTAACCACATAAAAGAGGGAGAAAAAGAAAGAAAGATAGAAAAGAATTACTTATTAGGAAGTAGCGGCAGAAAACAGGAAGAAAGAGGAAAGAGAAAATATATAGTAGAGGATCGAGGACAAGTAGAGAATTTTCTCAAATAAGAGCTTATTTAGGGATAATTAAGAAGAATATCGAGTAACAGAATTATGAAGAAAAAGAACAACGGAAGAAAAAATTAATAAAGGAAAACAATAGGAAAAGAAGCATATGCCGAAATACAATGCAGTCCTCTTATTTAGTTTTAGTTTCTTTATTTTTAACATGTTTTTTATTTAAATAGAAGAAAATTTTGGAAAAATATTTGAATATATCTATATATGTAGTTAATTCATAAGTAAGAATTCACATTTCCGTTCTTAAAGATAATCTAACTATTTAACTGAAGTTCATTTAAACTTTTGATATTAGACACTATTTATGTTTTTAAACTCACCAACATATAAAAATAAATTTTGTGTATATATATATACAAATATATCTCTAATATCTTATACAACCGTTACTTTAATTCAAAAGGTAATCGACGTTCCCGCGAAGCGCGGGTAATTTCATTAGTTTATTTCTAAATCAAACGAAATCTTATACTTCCTTCGTTCATTTTTAATTGTTCACTTTTGACTTTACACTTCGTTTAATAAAAACTAAATGAATTATGTATTTTATAATTTTGCTCATAAAAATAATTGTATTTTAAAAAATATTGAAAAATGATTTAAAAAATAAGTAATTAGTGATAAGGGTAAAATAAGAAATTCTTTTAGTTTTTTTTTTTTAATTTTCTTAAATGAATAAGTAAAAATAAAAATATATTTCTAGTATAATAGAAAAATAAAAATAAACGGATGAAGTATAACTTTTTTGAAAAATTAATGAAACAGATTAAAGGGAACGGCAAATGGCTAAGTAGGTAGCTAACCCCGTCACGCTGTAGCGTCTGTGGGAGCGCAAAAGGAAAGGCACTCGGCGCTACTCATGCGCGCTAATTCCAATACGCGTTGAAAACTGCAAGCGTAACCCCAAAGGTAAACACCATAATTACACTTTAGTCCGCATTTACCTTTTCTGAATACTTTATCCTTATAAAGTATTTTTGCTTTACAGTATTGTTGGTAAACAAAACTGAATTATTCAAGCCTCGTCCCTGCCCCCTCCCCTTCTTAAACCCCCCCCCCCCCCCCCCCCAAAAAAAAACCCTTTTTTGTTTTTTTCTTTCCGTCATAGTGCGAAATTTCACTTTCCAGTGAATTATATTTTGTGGCCAATTAACACATTATTCATTGACTTCGATAGAAATACAATTATGTGGTTTTTTTATTTATACGCGGGTAAAGTTTAATAATTTTAATAAGACAAAAATAATTTGATGACTTTACTGGTATAACATATAAATTTTAATGATTAGGTGCTTATTTGCATTGGAATGATGGCAACTAATCAATATAATCCGTTCTATAATTTCTTTGGTTTACCATTTAAGTGCTTGCTATAAATAATTAAATTATATCTTTCTCAAACAGAACTACAATTAGATTTTTCGTTATTTTTTACATTAATAAATAAGCAAAAAGTGCGAGCTATAAATAAAAATACCAAAATAAGTTATAAACATTTGTAGTTACAATTTGGCAAGATAAAAATGTGGAATGTGGATAATGCTAATCTAATAGGCGAAAATGAGAAATATATCTAAGTGTTGAAGGAAAGGCATATATAATTTGTCTATGGATATTCCAATTGCCAATATTATAAAGCGAGCAGGTATTTATTTTAATTTCTTAAAATAGAGATTGCCTGTACATAGTTTTGTCAAACAAGACATGAGGTAGTATAACTTATTCAAAAGATTAAAACAACAAATCTCTATAACTAAAGAGTATAATGGTACATTGTGGTCCTCTTATTTTAAGAAAATGAAACTAAAGTTAAAAACAATCTGGAAATGTCACAAACATATTCATAGAAGCAGGGGCGGAGGCACAAGCCGAACCAGTAATTTTGTTCAAACAGTATATTTGATGTTTTGAATTCATGAAATATATATAAATATTAAATTTAGAACTCAGCCATTAACATTTGAAATTATAATCCTAAAATTCAGAACAAATAAAGTTAAAATCCTTGCTCCTATAGATAAGTACACTTTATTTGAAAACACCTACACGTAAAAATAGAGAATGGAAAAAAGAAAACTACAAACAGAACACGTTTTTTTTGTAAGCAAACGTTTTTTCTTAAAAAACTTTTCCCAATAAGTTGTCCAAAAAGGTTACCCTTTGAGTCGATGATTTTTCTAATGCTTTTGAGTCGAGCATTTGTAACGAACATTTTTGTTTTGTTGTAACGAAACAAAACAAAGTTGAACTGTTTTTCTAATGCCTTTTTCTAATGTCCAAAAAGGTTACCCAGAGCTTTTGTAAGTTGTAACGAACATTTTTGTTTTTCTTTTATGAAGACGTCAAATGCCCGTTTGGTCCAAAAGTTGAACTATTCATAAATCACAATTAAATGCTCTTCATTAAGGGAGGAACCATTTTCGCAAACATTAGAATCTGCAATTTAAAAAGGATTCCTCCGTTAGAAAGTTTTCAACAGCATGTTGACTTAGTAATTAGTCTGGTACATTCCCAACAAAAAGATGAAAAAGTACCTTTGCCATCGAATCAATAGCATAAAGGCCAAAAAATTAATTATGTCTATAGAGGTAATTTGATAGCCAATTCATTATTCGTTTTTAGTTAATGAGCTCGTAATTGAATATTATTCATATATATTTAATAAATTTTTACTGTAAATATAGTATCTAAGCAAAAGCCACCCCTGATTGAATATTTATATATATTTAATAAATTTTTAATGTAGATATAGTATCTAAGCAAAAGCAATTGAACTCGTTATAATCCATAGCTAATATTGTTGTTTCGCCCCTAGTAAGATATGCATATTTTGGGTTTTGGGGGACTCATTCACATTCATGTTTAATTCAAATGAAATGTTACAATCAAATCTTACGGCCACACTGCAGTTAACTATTATTGATGCAACATTCATCTCCCTCACCCCCTCAACTGTACTTCTTGCCTCGGCCATTAATCTCAAATTTTGCCAATTTGTTCCTCTCTGTTTTATGTGTTTGTATAACTTGAAACGGCATGTTACTTAAACTTAGTGAAAGTATATCTAGTGCATCTTCATTATAAACTAAAAGAGAATGATATGCTATTGTGTATTCATATTTGTGTCTCTGCGTTGATTAGTGGCTTTGTTTGTTGGAAGAAAGAGATGGAAGGGGGGCTAAGGTTTTCAGTTTACTTATATCTCAAAGAAATAAAATTTCTAATTGTACGAGATGTTAAGCATCACCAATACAATATTTAGTCAAATCTTTTTCTTATCTAGAAAAATAATACTGTAGGTAACATTAATCTATAAGTAGGTTAAGAAGCTTTAAAAAGAGGCCGAAGGAGATAATTGGAAAGATAATCCGAATTTAAACCTAGCTAATTTACTACATTAAAAACTTGTTTACATTAGAGAAGTTATCATTTAATTACCTTTCCTTATTACTGATTATAGATACTTGAGAATTGGAAAAGTAATTCGTTTATAGTGTTGAAACTTGACTTGGACCAGGGCTAACTAAACCTGTTAAACAGGCTGGGCAACCCATTAACGACCCGGTTCGATCTCCAGTATAAGGACCCGACATATCGTTTTGAGCATTTGCATTCCGTCGGTAGTTTGAGGTCATGAGTAATGCGTGTATCATTCGTTTTGGTTTTCAAGTGGTTCGGGATTAATTTGGTAAAATGATTCTCAACTAGGAAGCTTTAGGTTGGAAGAGTTGACCATGTTTGACTTTTGTGAATTTGACCTTGGATCAGAGTTTTTATGGTTCCGTTACGTCCGGATGATGATTTTGGACTTGGGCATATGCCCGAATTTGCATTTGAACTTTTCTAGAGGTTTTATTACTATTTGGCGAAGGTTGGCAATTTGAAAGTTTGGAAAGTTCATGAATTTGACCGGGAGTTGAGTTCGATGTTATTGGGTTCGTATTGTTGTTTCAGAAGTTGAAATATATTCGTTGTGTCATTTAATATTTGCGTGCAAAATTTGAAGTGATTTCGAGTTGTTTAGACGTGTTCGAAGTAAGTTTGAAATTTAAAAATTTGAAATAGTTCATTAAACTTGATTTGAGGTGCGATTCGTGATATTGATGTTGTTATGTGTGATGTGAGGCCTAGAGTAGGTATGCGTTATATTTTTGTAACAATTCGACCTGTCGTTTTGTGTATTTGAGCCATATTTCCCCCTTTGAAGCTTTCCGTATGTGTATTTTTGATTTTATGGCTTGCGGGAATGGTTGGTTTTGTTTCGGGAAGGTTTTGGAATGATTTGGATCCTTTGGTTCTTGGTTTAGAAGCTTAAGATGAAAATAATGACCGAGGTTTAACTTTTGTGAAAACGACCTCGGAACGGTATTTTGATGGCTCCAATTGGTTGGTATAGTGATTTTGGACTTAGTCGTATGCCCGAAAATAAATTCGGAGGTTCCTAAGTTGATTTGGCTTGTTTTGCCGAAAGTGGGGAATTTGAAGGTTTAGAAATATCCTATGTTTGACCGTAGATTAACCTTATAGCTATCGGGTTCGCATTTTAGTTTTGCGAATTGGAATAGATCTATTTTATCATTTGAAACTTGTTTACAAAGTTTGGGGTCATTTCGAGTTGGTTTGATAGGAATCAGACGCTTGGTTGTGTTACTAGCGTTTCTTGAGTTTATTGTAATTTTTTATGTATTTTGGTGTCCGATTCGTAGTTATGATTGTTATTTTAGTATTTTAACAGCGTGAGCGAGTTCGTATGGTATTTTTAAACTTGTGTGGATATTTGGTGTGCAGCTCCAAGGGCTCGGGTGAATTTCGGACGTGTTTCAGATTGGTTTGAACTTATTTCAAGTTGTTGGTGTGCTGTTGCTGCAGTTATCACAATTGCGAGCACCAACATCACAATTTCTAAGAGGGCAGGGGAGGTTCAGATGTCGCAAATATGCCCTCATTGCATTTGTGAAGTCAGTATAGAGTTGGGTCAGGTCTCATTTGCAACCATTTGATCGCTTTTGCGAAGTAGGCTGCAATCGAAATTGCGAAGCCTTTGTCTCAATTGCGACATCTGTGTGGGCTGTCAGGGTCCGTTTTTGCGATCTTTGTTCTGCAATTACAAGGGGTTGCAATTGTGAACCCCTGGTCACATTTGCGACATCCGCAGATGAACAAAAGGTTGAGATTTCGGGACTTAGCTTCATTTATCACATTTTTGAACCCTAGACTCGGTGGGAGGCGATTTTGAGGAGAGAATTTATACAAAACTATTGGGTAAGTAGTTTTGATCCAATTTTAATTATATTACATGATTGGTTATGAAATTTAACATCTAATCCATGGAATTTGAAGAGAATGTTTGCGAATTTTTGGACTATGTTTTACAAAATAAAAATTTGAGATTTAAGAGTTTAATTGGACTTGGATTTGAAAATAAAATACATATATAGACTTGTGGGGATATGGGTAGTCGAGATCTACTCTTGAACCCGGTTTTTGACCGGGCGCGCCCTGGGTTGACTTTTGGGGAATTATGTAAAGTTCTTAACTTTAATTATCAGAATTGATTTCTCTTGCATTGTTTGATAATGTTAAGTCATTTTCTTTATATTTGAGCCGCGTGGAGATGAATTTTAAAGGAAAAAATATTTTTGAGTATTGATTTAGCCTAATTAAGGTAAGTATCTTGCCTAACTTTATGTGAAAAAATTATCCCGTAGGATTTGGACTAATTGCATTATTTGAATTATGTGAAACACGTGTACACGAGGTGAGAAATGTGTACCCGAGCTTATATGTGATAATTGTTTGGCTTAGACTCTTAGGTTATTTATATGCATTGAATTGAAGTTGTTATATGGAACACATTTCATTGTTGAGTTATTTTCTGTTTTATTTTGTTGTTGAAATTCTTGCACATATTGTTGTTGAGACGTGGACTATGTATTGTTGTGATATTGATATTGTTATTTTGGCAATGTTGTAGCACACGGGCACGTGTGGTGCGAGTTGATTATTGTGTTGTGATGAGATGCTCATGCAGCGGCATAAGGGTGGTGTTATTAATGCGTGTGCGGCGAGATAAGAGAGATTTATACACGTGTTACTAGTAAGAGAAATTACTTCCTTCGAAGCACACACGACGAGATAAGGGGGCTTATGCGCGGGAAGCTATTTCGGAAAAAATATTTTTAAAATGTAAGGCTCACACATCATTAAAAGGAGGATTTGTGATTGTGACTTGTGAAGTGTGATGATGAGTTGTGGTACTTCGGGGTGATTCTTGTTGTAAATTTTGTGTTGGAACGGCTTGATAATTTGAACTGTTATTATTTTTCTTAATTTATTTCACTTGTTTTTTAACCGTGTTTTGATTATTTTGTTATTTTATCACATGTTTACTCTTTGTTGTCATTTATTGATTTTGTTTCAGTTATTCTCTTTATACTTATATTCTGCAGAGGTTTTCATGTCTAGTGAGTGTCTTGACTTATACCTCGTCACTACTCTACCGAGTTTAGTCTTGATACTTACTGGATACCGATTGTGGTGTACTCATACTACACTTCTGCATATTGTTTTGCAGATCCAGGTATATCGGATCGTGTCGGATGGTAGAGAGTTGAGTTGAGCTTGAGTTGCGGAGACTTCAAGGTATACCTATTATTATCGCTCGCAGGCCTCATAGTCAACTTCTGTTGTCTTTCATTAATACTGTCATTTGAATTCCAGAACAGTGTTGTATTTAGAGATTTCTAGTGTATTTCAGTAGATCTTATGACTCGGTACTACCGATTTTGGGGATGTATGACTATTGATTAGTTTCAGCTTTTATTATGTCATTTATTAGTTTAATTTAATAGCTAAGTTTTTTATTTTTGTTAAATCTCAGCATGTGCTAGGCTTACCTAGTCTTAAAGACTAGGTGCCATCATGGTCCTAAAGGTGGGATTTTGGGATCGTGATAAGTTTGTATCAGAGCTCTAGGTTCATAGGTGCTACGAGTCATAAGCAAGTTTAGTAGAGTCTTGAGGATCGGTACAGAGAAGTCTATACTTATCTTCAAGAGGCTACATGACTATTAGGAAATTCCACTTCTTTCATTCCTTATCGTGTGGATTTGTTGTTTTTAGAATCTGAGCCTTTGTCTTTCTATACTCTCACAGATGGTGAGGACACGCACTACCGGATCAACCGAGCAGGCACCCGCGCCCCCTGCTAGAGGCGCAAGAGGCTGGAGCCGAGGTAGAGGCCGAGGAGGGAAGGGGATACAGCTAGAGCACCTGCCAGAGCAGCAGTGGAGGAGCCACCAGTAGCTCTGGTTGGGGAGCAGGCACCTGGGTCGCCTGTTGCTACCCCAGGACTTCAGGAGACTCTAGAAATTTTCCTGAGCATGTTCAGTACTTTAGCTTAGGCGGGATTGATCCCAGTTGCACCAACTACTTCTCAGGATAGGGGAGGAGCTCTGGCTCCCATCACCCATACTCCAGAGAAGCGCGTCCATGTTGATCAGGTTCCGAGTGTTATGCTAGTATAACCCATTATCGCGGTTCAGCTTGAGGTCATGACAGTGGCATCAAAGGAAGAGAGACGAGGCTTGAGAGGTTCAAGAAGTATGATCATCCTACTTTCATTGGCACAATTTCTGAGAATGCACAGGGTTTTCTAAACCGTTGCCACCGTATTCTTCGCACCATGGGCATCGTGGAGGTGAGCAGGGTCGACTTTACTACCTTTCAGCTGATGGGGTCGACATGTATATGGTGGCAGGCTTAAGAGGAGGGCAAGCCAGTTGATGCAACACCACTCACTTGGGTTTAGTTTTCTGATCTATTTTGGGGGGAATTTGTTCCATATACCCTCAGGGATGCATTGCGCTCGGAGTTCGAGCAATAGCGTTAAGGGACTATGATGGTGTCAGAGTATGCCATGAGGTTAAGTGAGTTATCCTGCCATGCACCTGCTTTGGTTTTTACAGTCACAAAGAGAGTCTTCTGATTTATTAAGAGGATAAGTTATGGTCTTAGGTTTGGTATGGCACGGCAGTTGGAGACTGATACTCCATCTCAGCAGGTTGTGGAGATCGCTCGGAGGTTGGAGCGTATGTGTGGACATGAGAGAGAGGATAGGGAGGCCAAGAGGCCTCAAGATATTGGAGGATTTAGTGGTTCCCGCTCTGATGTTTCAGCTCGTAATGGCAGAGTTTATGTCAGTCGACCAGTTCATTTTGCACTTCAGGCTACTTGCAGTGCACCAGCTATTCAGGGACTTTAGAACGCCCATTTTGCATAGCTACTTTTCAGTGTACCTCCTACACGGGGTGCCTTCGATAGTCATTCTAGCCAACCGGGTCAGACTCAGTTCCAGCAGGCACATCCACAGAGAGGTTACTTCGAGTGTGGTGATACTAGGCATAGGGTAAGGGACTATTCTAGACTTAGGAGGGGCGCACCTCCACAACGTTCACAAGCTATGGTTTCTGCTCCAGTTGCTACCCCACCCGCACAACCAGCTAGAGGTGGAGGACAGGCAGGTAGAGGGCATCCCAAATGGGGGAGGCCATGCCCATTGTTATGCTTTTTCGGGTACGACTGAGGCTGTTGCGTCAGACGCTTTCATCACATGTTTTGTTCCGGTCTGTCATAGGGATGCATCAGTTTTATTTGATATAGGTTCCATGTATTCGTATGTGCCATCTTACTTTGCTTCATAATTGGATAAATGTCGTGATTCTTTGAGCACCCTACGCGTCTTGGCAGTTGAAGGTTCTTAAGAAGAATTATTCGGTCCACGACTTGGAATTGACAGCTATTGTTCATGCATTAAAGATTTGGAGGCATTATCTGTATGGTGTCCCTTGTGAGGTCTATGCCGACCACCGGAGTCTCCAACATCTGTTCAAGTAGAAAGATCTTAACTTGCAGTAGCGGAGATGGTTAGAGTTTCTTAAAGACTATGATATTACTATTCTATATCATCCCGGTAAGGCCAATGTGGTGGCCAATTCCTTGAGTCGAAAGGCGGTGAGTATGGGTAGTTTAGAATATCTACCGGTAGTAGAGAGGCCACTAGCCCTGGATGTTTAGGCCTTGGCCAATCAGTTTGTTAGATTGGATGTTTCAGAGCCTAGCCGAGTTCTTGCTTGCGTGGTTTCTCTGTCTTCTTTATATGATCGTATCATAGAGCCTCAGTATGATTACCCCAATTTGCTTGTCCTTAAGGATACAGCTCATCACAGTGATGCCAAGGAGGTTTCTATTGGAGATGACGGTGTGCTGCGGATGCAGGGCTGATTATGTGTGCCCAATATGGATGGGTTGGATGAGATGATCCTTGAGGAGGCCCACAATTCGTGATACTCCATTTATCTAGGTGCCACTAAGATGTATTAGGATTTGAGGGAGTACTATTGGTGGAGGATAATGAAGAAAGATATAGTGGAGTATGTGGCTCGATGCCTAAATTGTCAGCAAGTGAAGTATGAGCATCAAAGGCCGAGCGATTTGTTTCAGAGACTTGAGATTCCCGAGTGAAAATAGGAGCGTGTTACCATGGACTTCATTGTTGGGCTCCCACAGACTCAGAAGAAATTTGACGCAGTATGGGTGATTATAGACATGTTGACCAAGTCGGCTCATTTTATTCCGGTGATGACCACATATTCTTTGGAGAAGCTGGCTCAGATCTATATCCACGAGATTGTTTGACTTCATTATATGGAAGCATCCATTATCTCCGATTGAGGTACGTAGTTCACATTATGTTTCTGGAGAGCTGTGCAGTGTGAGTTAGGCACACGAGTTGAGTTGAGTACAAAATTTCACCCACAGAAAGACGGGTAGTCTGAGCGCACCATACATATATTATTAGAGGATATGATTTGTGCCTGTGTTATGGATTTCGGGGGTTCTTGGGATAAGTTAATGCCGCTCGCGGAGTTTGCCTACGATAACAACTACCAATCGAGTATTCCGATGGCTCCTTATGAGGCCCTATATGGGAGATATTGTCGTTCTCCAGTTGGTTGGTTTGAGCCGGTAGAGGCTAGGTTGTTAGGCACAGATTTGGTTCGAGATGCCTTAGAGAAAGTCAAGTTGATTCAGGATCGGCTTCGTACAACCCAGTCTAGACAGAAGAATTATGCTGATCGGAAGGTTCGTGATGTAGAAATTTATGGTTGGAGAGCAGGTTTTGCTGCGGGTTTCACCTGTGAAGCATGATATGCGATTCGGGAAGAAGGGAAAGTTGAGCTCTAGATATATCGGTCCTTTTGAGATCCTTGAGAGAGTTGGTGAGGTACCTACAAGCTTGCATTGCCACCTAGCTTATCTGCAGTTCATCCGGCGTTCCATGTTTCTACGCTTCAAAAGTATTATGGTGATCCTTCTAATGTTTTAGACTTCATCTCTGTCCAATTGGACAAGGATTTGACTTATATTGAGGAGCCCGTGGCTATCTTGGACAAACAGGTCCGGAAGTTGAGATCAAAGAACATTGCTTCGGTGAAGGTTCAATGGAGGGGTCATCCAGTCGAGTAGGCGACCTGAGAGACCGAGCACGATATGAGGAGTCATTATCCTCATCTATTCATCACTTCAGGAATGTACTTATGCACATTAGAGGACGAACGTTTGTTTTAAGAGGGGGAGAATGAAATGACCCGGACGGTTGTTTTGGGTAATTGCGCTCTGTTTCCCTTTTTGATGCTTCGCACATATGTTTTTATGCTTTTATGACTTACGAGTTGATTGGTATTGTTCCAAAAAGATTTCGGGTTGAATTGGATGATGGTAGGCTATAATCCCGTGTTTTAGTCGCTTATTGCACTCTAATTCACTGCACTTTACTTATGTTGAGCTTTAATTAGGCGTGTTTTGCACTTATTGTGTGTTTATGCATTGTAGGATTGATTCCGAGCTATGTAGATGTTGTGGCATGAATTCATGCTATTTTGGAGCTTTGAAGTCTGAGTAAAAGCCCAAGGGTTAAGTTGGGATCGTGTTCGGGGATCAACGGATGATAATGCACTTTAAGAACGTAACAAAGATTCGAGCAGGCATACTGCGCATTGTCCAGTAAAACGCACATAACTCTTCGCTCATAAATCTGTTTGGGCTCCACAATATATCGTGGGAACACTATTTAAAAGGGCTACAACATTTATGTTTTACATTTTTCCAAATTCCCAACTTACCACCCAGGTGCGCTACCAAGTGTGGGATCGCGCACATGGGCGCGCACTTTGGGTAGAACAATGTGCAAAATGCGCGACCAAGTGCACGAGCAGATCTCCAGGTGCGCGACCGCACATGTCCTATCCGAAAAAAGTCCTATTTCGCTAAGAAAAGGGTAGTTTCGTTCGGGATTTGTTTTGGGGCGGATTAAATACCCCAAAACACCATTTTTGACACACTTTTGACATACCTTAGACCTAGGGAAGCTTAGGAGAAGAAGGAGAAGAAAGAGCACAAGTATTTCATCCTTCCTTCCTCACTCAAATCCGAGTTTGGATTGTATTTATGTTTTCCTCTATTTTTGTTTCTGCAACACCCCGGAAAATTTCGAAGTACTTAAGTGTAAAGCCCGCTAAAATTTGCAAAGAAAATAATGTTTCATGGTGCTGGACTAGGCTTACGTGCTTGGACTTTTTGGGTTGAACAATGCACCGGAAAGTAAAGAAAATTTTTTGGCGGAAAAGCACGTTTATACGGTCCATTATGCGACCGCATAATCACTCAGCGGGCCGCAGAAGTGAGCAGGAAAGGGCCGTTCTAGAAGCAGCTATGCGGTCGACTATGCGATCGCATAACTAATATGCGGTGCATTATGCGACCGCATAGTGACCGCATACACGGACAAATTTTTGATCATTTTTGTCAGTGATTATGCGACCGATATACGGTCCGCATATCCATTATGCGGTCGCATATGCGACCGCAGAACCGTTCCGGAGCTCCATTTTTGGGTTTTTAAAACCCGACCCTATTTCATTAAATACACTCTTTGGGCTATTTTTGAACTATAATCTGATATTTTAGAGTGACAGAGAGTGCCCTAGAGTGAGAAGGTGTTCTTCAATAATTGTTCTTCAATTCTTGCCCAAGTTTTGCAAGATTAAGGAGGGAAACTCACTAGGTCTTTATCCTAGAGGTAAGATTCTACACCCTAACTCTCACTTTTGAATTTGTGTAGAATTGGATAATTAGCAAGATAATTTCTGGGTAGGAGGGTTGTTTATTTACATGCATGTGATATCAAGGGGTGTAGGAAGATTGTTGAACTAGGCATGATAAGTATTGAGTTGGGGGATGATGGAATTATCCATAAAAGGGCCTTGAAACCTTATGCACACCTTGTGTTTGATAAAATGCTCAAATGAGCTAGAACCATGATCATCTTCCTAATTTTGGTTCAATTTGTTATATTTATAAAATAGATTGAAGTTGTTAAGAATTCCGGAACATTTAGAGTGCAAGGAAGCTCAAGTGAGGTATGTTGGCTAAACTCTTCTTTAAGAATTGGAATTCCCAATATCCTTGTAAGTTCTGAGATATTGATTATAAATGGAGTATTCTGATAAGTTTTGTGATGAAGATATATGTTCAATTCGTGTTTCAAATGCTCTTATCATATTGCATTATAAATTGAGGATGTGTCCCAAACTATGGATTATGTATCCACATGTTATAATTTTTAGTCGTGATTTATGTGAAAGTTATTATGCCAAGTTGTGTAGAGATTGTGATTGTGATACACCTCCACCCATATACATTGGGGTGAGGCGGCATGACCTCTTTGTGTGGGGATTATGGTATAGAGAGTGTGATTGTGATACACCTTCACCCGCATATATATTGGGGTGAGGCGGCATCACCGCTCTGTGTAGGGATTATGGTATTGTGGGACTGCACCTCTACCCGCTTACATTAGGGTGAGGCGGTACGACCGCTTTGTGTATAGTTTTGGTATTGTTGTGGCACCACCACCCGCATACATTGGGGTGAGGCAGCATAGCCACTTGTGTTGGTATTGGTATCGTTGATGCATTTCCACCCACATACATTGGGGTGAGGCGGCATAGCCGCTTTGTGTAGGTTCTTGGTATTATGGTTATACATCCACCCACATACATTGGGGTGAGGTGGCAGGGCCGCTTGATTAGAGTTGTGGTATTGTACGTACACCTCCACCTGCATACATCGGGTGAGGCGGCAGGGCCGCTTTGTGTGAAGATGGTTACAGAGGATCTCATCTTAAATCCTATAAATGTTATTGATAGCTTTTAATAAGCTTGCAATGGTTTAAACGATTATATATATTATTTTATTGCTGCACTGGTTCATCATATACATCTTGTATTTCTGAATTCTTAAATTAGTGTTTAGTTTTCATACTAGTACTATTCGACGGTACTAACGTCCCCTTTTCCGGGGGCACTGCATCTTTAAATGGATGCAAGTGTTTCCACAGCAGGAGATATTGATAAGTGATAGTAGCACACCTTCTTCCCAGCTGACTTGGTGAGCCCCACTTCATCCCGGGGTCATGTATCTTTTGTTCTTTGTGTATTTTGTTTGAGGTATAGCCGGGGCCTTGTTGCCGGCATTATCATTGTACTCATCTTTATCTATAGAGACTCTGTAGACATAGTGTGGGTTGTATAATGGTGTTGGGGATGTCAAACTTGTGTGTTGTGCTTGAATTACTATTTCCACTTCAGATTATGAAAAAGAATGTGTTTGGAATTGAGACTTTAAAATAAAGTAACTGATGGTAAGAAATTGGTATTGCAACATGATCACTTTATTGGTCGATTAACGAAAACATATATATTCTCTCTATTCATGAGTGAGTTTGGTTAGAAGGAAATCTAATAGGCTTGCTCGGCCGGGTTCACTCGGTTGAGCGCCGTTCGCGCTCCTCGGTTTTGGTGCGTGACAGTTTCATTTGTGAAGAACTTCTCCATGTCTATGGAGTAGAACCATTTGGGTTTTGATGGATTTGGTGTATTGATGGTTGTTTGTGGATTATAACTCTATGTTTATGTATTTGAATCATTTTTGGAAGATTTCATTGTTGTATCTATGTTCACTTGTTCTTGTAATCGAAAGAGGCATAACTTGTGATATATTTGCACTATGTTATTGGTTGAGTTCATAGATTTTTCTAAGTAATCGAAAGAGGCTAGTTGAATCCTTGATTAAACCTAGTTAGGAGTAATCGAAAGAGGTTCTACTAAAGACCAATCCATTACGAATTCTTGCATATCTTTACCGAGCTTAAATTGATTCATACTGTGAGGGTGAAACTTAATCGAGAGAGAAGCTTCTACTAAACATTTGACTGATAATTAAGTGAATTCGAGAGACTCACTTGAACATTAGAAGTGAATTATCTAGAGTTAGATCCCGAACAATTATCTTGCACTATCCTATCAACCCATATTTTCTCCCATTGATAACTTCCTTGCTTGCCTTTGTTGAGATTGTCATTAGTCAATAGTTTAGGTTCTTATTTAGTTTCAATTCTTAATTGTATAAATCTTCATTGTTGATCCTCCTGGATAGCAATCGAGCTACGAACTACGAGAATACTGTTTAAATCCAATCCCTGTGGAGACGATAATTATACTATACTATCTTTTACTAGCGAGCACAATTTAAGTGTGTGTTTTGCGCTGGTCAAATTTTGGCGCCGTTGCCGGGGATTGGAAATCAACGGTGTTTGAAGTAGGGAAAAGCTATTTCCGAGGGTTAAGTTGGCCTAGTTGAGGTAAGTATCTTGCCTAACTTTGTGTGGGAGAACTAACCCCTTAGGATTTGGGATTAATTGTGCTATTTGTATTATGTGAAAGCCGTGTACGCATTATTTGACCGGTTTAGGTTATTTAGACTCTTTCCATGCCTTTAATTGAATTACCTCAACATGTTATAGCTCTCATTGTTAATCTACTCTTACATTCATTAATCTTCCCTTTCATGCTTTAATTATCATTGTTAACACTTGTTCCATCTCTTACTTGTTATTTTGCTCTTATATGATTTAGTTGAAATAATTGTCCTACTTATTGTCTTGTTATCTCTTAAATTGTTGAATTACCTTTGCTTGGAATTGTTATTTCATGGAGTATTTTCTCGTTGAGTTATTGGTGTTGAAGTTGTAAAAGTCATTATCATATTGAGATGAAGTTGTTAATTGTTGAGTTATCCTTCTTGTTGAGCAATTCACATTCATTTGTTATTTTTGAGATTCTTGTACACATTGTGGTTGAGCCATGGGCTATTTGTTGTGGAAACATTAGTATTGTTGATTCTGGTTGCAAGTTGTGGTGTATGGACACTTGTCGTGCAAGTTATGATTATGTTGTGATATTGATGCGCATGCGACGGTATAAGGATATGGGTTAATGTGCATGCAGCGGTATAAGGTGGGATTTATATGCGTGTTTCTAGTAACGTAATTACTTGAAGTCACGTGGCATCATAAGGTGGGCTAAAGTGCGTGTAGCTATTTCGAGAAAAATATTTTCAAAACTATCTTAATGTAAGGCTCACATGGCTATATAAGGAGAGATTGTCATTGAAATTGAGAAATGTGAATACGAGGCGGTACCTCGATTGTGATTCTTGTTATTTACAAGGCGGTACCTCGATTGTGATTCATGTTCTGTATCTCATGTTGGAAATAGTTATTGGTTGAACAGTTCTGTTGCTTTTATTCTTCCTTATTTTATCAGTTTGCTCTGTATTTGACTAATTTGTGGTTCTCATTCATTGCTTCCTTTTCATTGTCTTTATGCTTACAATTCTGTTATTACTTTACATTATTAGAATGCTTCATTATTATTCATCTCTCCGTTTTCCATTACATCTAGTTATTATATTTCTGTTCCGTTTATCTTGTCCTAGTAGGTGTCTTGACCTTGTCTCGTCACTACTCTACCGAGGTTAGGCTTGATACTTACTGGGTACCATTGTGGTATACTCATACTATGCTTCTACACATCTTTTTGTACAGATCCAGTTACGTCTGCCTGTGCTGGATGTTAGTGATTGACTATTATATGCCTTTCGGAGACATCAAGGTATACCTGCACGATGTCCGCAGGCCTCAGAGTCACCTTCCATATCATTTTATTTTGTTGTTTTATTATTCGGACAGTGTTGTAGTAGATATTCTAGATTATTCTGTAGAGCTTATGACTCATTTCCACCGGTTTTGGGAAAAGTGTTGTTGAGATCCTATTTTGGAAGTTTATATGAGTTTATCAGTCTTGCTTTTGTATCTCTGTTGATTATTTTTGTTAAGTTATTAATAATGTTAGGCTTACCTAGTCTTAGAGACTAGGTGCTATCACGACATCCTAAGGTAGGAAATTTAGGTCGTGACAACACTGCAACAAAGAAGCTTTATTATGGTTATTTTTGCCTATTGATTTCTGTTATCATATTGTGTTATGAAATTGAGAACTAATGACATTCTGGTGCCCTCTATCATTTGTATTCTTGTTTCATTTATTACGTGATTATTCGTGTCTCTTTCTCGTATTGTTCTTTCTGCTTATCATACGCACATGTAAAATATCTAGTGGGTATCTTTTAACTTAAACCTCGTCACTAATTCACCGAGGTTTGTCAAGATACTTAATGATTACATGGGGTTGATTGTACTCATACTACACTTCTGCACCTTGCGTGCAGATCTTTGAGCTACGTAGCTGTAAAAGACGAAGCCTTGCATTGAAGACATGTCTATGTTCTAGATTCAAGCTACCTCTTGTTCTTGATAGCTTAGGATTCATCTCTGTTTATGTAAATTTTAAATAGACATTGTATTTATTCTTCATATTATTTTGTAAATCAAATAATAGAGGGTCTCTCGGAAACAACCTCTTTATCCTTCTGGGGTAGGGGTAAGGTCTGTGTACACTCTACCCTCCCCAGACCGCACTAATGGAATTCTACTGGGTGGTTGTTGTTTGTTGTTGTTGACTTGTACTACTAATCCTTAGGTTATTGTATAGAAATTCAATTATTTCTCTTGTTAGGTCTTATTAATTTCATTAGAATTGTGTTGACTGTTATTTGTCTTATCTAGCGGGTTGGGTTAGTGTAACACCCCGAAAAAGTTCGAAGTACTTAAGTGTAAAGCCCCGTAAAATTTTGAAAAAGAAAGTAATGTTTCGTGGTGCCGAATTGGTTTTACGTGTTGCGTATTATAGAAATTCTTCCTCGCCGCGGCTCGGACTTTTTGGGTTGAACAATGCACCGAAAAGTAAAGGAAAATATTTGGCGGAAAAGTGCATTTCTGCGGTCCATTATGCAAACGAAGAATCACTCTGCGGACCGCATAATGGCCGCAGAGTGAGGCAGTTAATGGGGTCAGTTGGAAGCAATTATGCGGTCGACTATGCGACCGCATAACTGTTATGCGGTGCACTATGCGACCGCATAATAGTTATGCAGACCGCATAATGACCGCAGACTCAGGTAGATTTTTGGTCATTTTGGACACCAATTATGCGACCGATATGCGGTCCGCATAACCATTATGAGGTCGCATATGGGACCGCAGAACCTGTTCCGAAGCTTCACTTTTGGGTTTTTAAAACCCGACCCTACTTCATTAAATACATGTTTTAGGCCATTTTTGAGATATAATCTGATATTTTAGAGTGAGAGAGAGTGCCCTAGAGTGATAAGTTGTTCTTCAATAATTGTTCTTCAATTCTTGCTGAAGTTTTGGAAGATTAAGAAGGCAAGCTGACTAGGTCTTCATCCTAGAGGTAAGATTCTACACCCTAAACCCTAATTTCGAAATCATCTGAAAATGGGTAATTAGCAATATAATTTTTGGGCATGAGAGTTGATTATTTTACATGCATGTGATATCATGGGATGTAGGAAGATTGTTGAACTAAGCATGGTAAAGATTGGGTTTTGGGATGATGGAATCCTCCATAAAAATACCTTGAAACCTTGTGCACACCTAGTGTTTGATAAAATGATCAAATGAGCTAGAACCATGATCATCTTCCTAATTTTGATTTAATTTGTTATATTTCTAAAATAGATTGAAGTGACTAAGAATTCCGGAATATTTCAGAGTTTAAGGAAGCTCAATTGAGGTATGTTGGCTAGACTCTTCTCTTAGAATGTAAGTCCCGAGTGATTCATTATGAAACTAGCTATTCCGAGTAAGATTGGGTTGAAAGAAATATGTTCAACAAGCATCCCAAATGCTTTATTCATGTTATGTTACCAATTGAGGATGTATTAAAATATTGGCTGTGCATTAATAATGTTTCGACTTTAAGCCAAATTTAAATGAAGGCTATTATGCCAAATTTTGTGATATATCTCTATGTGCCTTAGACTCTAAATTGCTCACATGTGTACTACACACCTTGATTTGAATTGTATTTGTTGTTGATGATGATAATGATGTTTGAAATTGATAAGGTGAGCATGAAATACTGAACATGGCCAACGTGCCAAGAATGATCTTATAATTATGGCCACTAGTGCCAATAAAATGAAAATATGTTAAAGTATTATGAAATGCGATGATTGATATAAAAAGGCTGATGTCTCAAATAAGACAGCCTAGCCGATCGGGTCATGATCGGACACCATGCCGCACACATGGTGGTGATTGTTCTGGAAATTGGTAATGATAGTAATTGTGGTTGATGTCTCTAATGAGATGGCCTAGCCGATCGGGTCATGATCGGACTCCATACTAAATTTACGGATTGACAGAAATTGTGGTTGATTCTCTAATGAGATAGCCTAGCCAATCGGGTCGTGATCAGACTCCGTACAAAATTTACGGTGGTATTGGTATTGATAGTAATTGTGGTTGATTCTCTAATGAGATAGCCTAGCTGATCGGGTCGTGAATGGACTCCGTGCTAAAAGTACGGTGGCATTGGTATTGTGAATACTGGTATTGCAGACAATGGTATATCGATACTAAAAATCTCCCAATGTGAGATATGGAAATTAATTTGAATACTGTCTTGATCCTAAATTGAGGTTTGATGTTGATTAAGGCTTTCATTGATATTATAATAATCTTATTTGTATTAATTGTCATTCTATTGAGCGGGTGTTTAGTTATACATACTAGTACTATTCGACGGTACTAACGTCCCTTTTCCCGGGGGCGCTGCATCTTTCAATGGATGCAGGTGGTTCCACAGCAGGAGATATTGACCAACGATAGAAGTGCACCTTCTTCCCAGCTGACTTGGTGAGCCCCACTTCATTCCGGGGTCATGAATCTTTTGTACTTGTGTATTCTGTTTGAGGTATAGCTGGGGCTTTGTTGCCGGCATTATCATTGTACTCTTCTTTATCTATAGAGGCTCCGTAGACATAGTGTGGGTTGTGTATTGGTGCTGGGGAAAGACAAACTATGTTATGTTGTGGTTGTATTACTTGTCCATTTGAGACTTTAAAAATGATTAAAATATTAGAAATGAATTGGTATTGTAGACATGAACACATTTTCGTCTAATTAATGAAAATATGCATTATCTCTATTCGTGGATGAGTTTGGGTAGAATGAAATCTAACAGGCTTGCTCGGTCGGGTTCACTCGGTTGAGCGCCGGTCGCGCTCCTCGGTTTTGGGGCATGAAAAACTTGGTATCAGAGCCTAAGGTTTTAAAGTGTCCTAGGATGTCTCGGAGCTGTGTCTAGTAGAGTCCTTATTATCGGTGTGTTGTCGACTACATCTATAATTAGGATGCTACATGGGCAGTTAGGAATATTATCCTTCTTTGATATTCTGAATCGTGCGATGAAACTGGTTGTGAAACTGTTCTTCCTCCAACTCGTGCGTTGAGGTTCTATGTAAGTTTAAATGCTCTTTTGGTCTATTCCAAGTAATGTTGTCATGTGACATGACGAAAGGGTAAAGGCTTGAATATTAAACAGATGGCACATGTATCATGTTGAATGAATAGTATGACATATGAGACAAGTATATCGTACCATGAGCATACTTTATATGAGAAGAGTGCTAGAAGTGATTACCCACCTCGAAAGAGGCAGTGACGTGATAAATGAGACATAAGCTTAACTAGTACATGTGGATAGTGTGGGAACCATGTATATGATTCTAAGATGTAAACATATTACATAGGCACATGATATATGAAATGCATGGCCTAGAGAGTAATGATAAATGTGTAGGTCTCTAACGGGAGACAAGAAGTTATGAAAGGAGAGTTGATTGAACCCACAATGAGAAGACCCTAGCACTATGAACGTTATAAGAATCCTAGGAATGTGCGAAGTGGTGTTACACTCTAAAAAGGATATTGACATGAGGCAGTTGGATCCCAAGCCTATGTGGATGAATAAGAGTAGAGAACGTATGAGGTTAATACCATGGTGATTTAAATATCCCTAATAGTCGAACATATATTTGAGGGATAGAGACATGAGACATATGTCCCTAAAGTTGCTAAATTCAAGACTTGTGTCAAAATGTGAATCATTCACCCCAAGTGGGGGAGGAAGGGCCATAGAGAGGCCACTTAACTACAATGAAACAAGAGTAAGACCATGTAGCTATGATGTTTGAATATTTTGTTGAAGACATATGTAGTCTAGAAAAGAGATAATGGGTACAATGATTCTCTGAAAGGATATTCTAATGATAGACCACTAGTACCCCAAAAAGGTGGAAGGTTAAGGAAGGTAAATTCTTCATACATGGCAATGTGAATGACAGGGTCAACGATCTTAGAAACTAAGAGTATGTTTACAAAGGGATTTTATACTTGTTAGGGGGTCAGGAACAATGGAACCCAAGGAAGTAATATAGGTCAAATGTGAAAGGTTGCGAGTTTTTGGAATGAGTTAATCAAGGATTTGCGATTTAGCTAAACCTCTAAAGCTTTAAGAAATACGGAATGAGTGGGAAAGATATATGTGATGTTATAATAACCCAAGAGTGCATCGGTACTTGATGGAGAGTCTCTTAAGAATCTTACAAGCAAAACCAAATATGCACTCGGGTCTAAAAACATCATACAAACTTGGTCACGTGATCAAATCGCAAAAATAACTCCTAGAACTATGAATTGAACACCAAATCATATGAAATTTTCAAGAAAACTTTGAAACTTCTATTTTCACAACCAGATGTCCGAATCACGTCAAACCAACTCCGTTTCTCACCAAATTTGACAGACAAGTCATAAATGTAGTATTGGACCTATACCGGGTTCCGGAACCAAAATACGGACCCAATATCAATAAAGTCAAACATTGATCAAACTTTCTAAGTCATTAAGCTTTCAAACTTTCAAACTTTAAAATTTTAACAAAGTCCGATAACTCGAGCTAGGGACTTCTGAATTCGATTCTGGGTATACGCCCAAGTCCCAAATCACGGTACGGACCCACCGAGACCGTCAAAATATAAATCCGGGTCCGTTTGCTCAAAACGTTGACCGAAGTCATCTGAAATGGATTTTAAGGCAATTATTTCATAT
Organism: Nicotiana tomentosiformis; assembly: GCF_000390325.3. Taxonomy (NCBI): domain Eukaryota; kingdom Viridiplantae; phylum Streptophyta; class Magnoliopsida; order Solanales; family Solanaceae; genus Nicotiana; species Nicotiana tomentosiformis. The sequence continues at coordinate 160,256,155 of NC_090813.1, read as the reverse complement.
TTGCTCAGTTCTTTAACATAAAAGCTCTCCGGAAAAACATTCGGATTAGCACACAAATCGAGGAAAGCTAAAATAAGGTATTTAAGCATTCAAAGCGCAAAATTAGGTTCTAAAGCATAAGATGACCTATCGGGTCATCACATTCTCCACCTCTAAAACAATCATTCGTCCTCGAACGGACATAGAAAAGTACTTGGGCTGGTGAAAAGGTGGGGATATCTACTCCGCATGTCCGACTCGGACTCCCAAGTAGCTGCCTCGATGGGCTGACCTCTCCACTGCACTCGGACTAAAGGATAACTCTTCGACCTCAACTGACAAACCTGTCAGGCTAGAATAGCCACCGGCTCCTCCTCGTAAGTCAAATCCTTGTCCAATTGGACAGAGCTAAAATTTAACACATGGGACAGATCGCCGTGATGCTTCCGGAGCATGGACACATGGAACATCGGATGAACTGCTGATAAACCCGGTGGCAATGCAAGCCTGTAAGCCACCTCCCCCACTCTCTCAAGAATCTCAAAAGGCCCGATATACCTAGGGCTCAACTTGCCCTTCTTTTCAAACCTCATCACACCCTTCATGGGTGACACCCGGAGCAAAACCCGTTCCCAACCATGAATGCAACATCGCGAACCTTCCGATCCGCATAACTCTTCTGTCTGGACTGGGCTGTGCGAAGTCGATCCTGAATCACCTTAACCTTTTCTAAAGCATCCTGAACAAAGTCTTTACCCAATAATCTAGCCTCGCTGGGCTCGAACCAACCCATTGGAGACCGACACTGCCTATCATACAGAGCCTCATACGGTGCCATCTAGATGCTCGACTGATAACTGTTGTTGTAGGCAAACTCCGCAAATGGCAAGAACTGATCCCACGAAACTCCAAACTCCATCACACACACACACGGAGCATATCCTCTAATATCTAAATAGTGCGCTAGGACTGCCCATCCGTCTGAGGGTGAAATGTTGTACTCAGCTCCACTCGAGTACCCAACTCATGTTGTACATCCCTCCAAAAACGTTATGTAAACTATGTACCCCGGTTAGAGATGATGGATACCGGTACGCCATGAAGCTTGACGATCTCGCGAATATAAACTCGAGCCAGCTGCTTGGAAGAATAGGTAGTTATCACAGGAATGAAATGAACTGACTTGGTCAGCCTATCTATAATTACCCAAACTGCATCAAACTTCCGCTGAGTCCGTGGAAGCCCAACAATGAAATCCATAGTGATCCGCTCCCATTTCCACTCTGGAATCTCTAACTTAAGAAGCAATCCACCTGGCCGCTGATGCTCGTTCTTCACCTGTTGGCAATTTAGACACCGAGCTACATACTCCACTATGTCCTTCTTCATTCTCCTCCACAAGTAATGTTGCCTCAAGTCCTGATACATCTTTGCGGCACCCGGATGAATGGAATATCGTGAACTGTGAGCCTTCTAGAGAATCAACTCACGCAAACCATCTACATTGGGCACACATAGCATGCCCTGCATCCTCAATGCGCCATCATCCCCAATGGTGACCTCCTTAGCATCACCGTGCTAGACCGTGTCCTTAAGGACAAGCAAATGGGGGTCATCATATTGACACTCCCCGATACGATCATAAAGAGAAGACCGAGAGACCACACAAGCCAATACTCGACTCGGCTCAGAAATATCCAATCTCACAAACTGGCTGGCTAAGGCCTGAAATCCAACGTCTTGGGCTTGTCTGCTGCTAGTAGATATGCTAAGCTCCCCAAACTCTCCGCTCAGCAACTCAAAGCATCCGCCATCACATTGGCCTTCCCGGGATGGTACAAAATGGTAATATCATAATCCTTAAGCAGCTCCAACCATCTCCGCTGATGCAAGTTAAGATCCTTCTATTTGAACAGATGCTGCAAACTCCGGTGAATGGTGTAAATCTCACAAGGGACACCATAAAAAATAATGCCGCCAAATCTTCAAGGCATGATCAATAGCTGCTAACCCAAGGTCGTGGACAGGATAGTTCTTCTTATGCACCTTCAGCTGTCTGGATGCGTAGACAGTCACCCTACCGTCCTGCATCAACACTGCGTCGAGACCAATCCACGACGCATCACAATATACAGCATAAGACCCCGAACCTGTAGGCAATACCAATACTAGGGCTGTAGTTAAAGCCGTCTTGTGATTCTGAAAGCTCTCCTCACACTCATCTGTCCACCTGAACGGAGCACCCTTATGGGTCACCCTGGTCATAGGTGCTACAATAGATGAGAAACCCTCTACAAATCGATGGTAATATCCCGCCAAAACAAGAAAACTTCGGATCTCCGTTGCTGAGGACGGTCTGGGCCAACTCTACACTACTTCAATCTTCTTCGGATCCACCTGGATCCCATCACTCGATACTACATGACCCAAGAATGCTACTGAGTCTAGCCAAAACTCACACTTTGAAAATTTTGCATATAACTTCTTTTCTCTCAAGGTCTGAAGCACAGTTATCTGGTGATTCTCATGATCCTCCCGAGTCCGGGAGTACACCAGAATTTCATCAATAAAGACAATGACGAATGAGTCAAGATAGGGTTGGAACACACTGTGCATCAAGTGTATAAATGTTGTTGGGGCATTGGTCAGCCCAAATGACATCACAAGAAACTCGTCGTGACCATACCGAGTCCTGAAAGCGGTCTTTGGGATATCTGGCTCCCGAATCTTCTACTAATGATAGCCTGAACGTAAGTCAATCTTGTAAAACACTCTGGCACCCTGTAACTGATCAAATAGGTCATCAATACGAGGCAATGGATATCTGTTCTTCACTGTGACTTTGTTCAACTGGCGGTAATCAATACACATCCGCATAGAACCTTCCTTCTTCATCATAAATAAGACAGGAGCACCCCAAGGTAACACACTGGGCCGAATGAAGCCCTTATCAAGAAACTCCTGTAACTGCTCCTTCAACTCAGGAGGAGCCATACGATATGGAACAATAGAGATGGGTTGAGTGCCCCGAAATAAATCAATGCCAAAATCAATATCTTTGTCGGGCGGCATGCTTGGAAGATCAGCTGGAAATACATCTGGAAAATCCCTCACTACTGGGACTGACTCAACTGTAGGGGTATCAATACGAAAATCCCTCACATAAGCTAGATACGCATCACACCCCTTATCAACCATTCTTTGAGCTTTAAGAAATGAAATAACTCTACTGGGAGTATACTCTAAAGTACCTCTCCACTCTAATCGTGGTAATTCTGGCATAGCCAACATCATGGTCTTAGCGTGACAATCAAGAATAGCATAATGGGGCGACAACCAGTCTATGCCCAAGATAACATCAAAGTCTTACCATACTGAGCAATAACAAATCGGCTCTGGTCTCAAAACCACTAAGAGCAATCAAAGACGACCGATACACGTGGTCTACAACAAGAGAATCTCCTACGAGAGTAGACACATAAATAGGGGAACCCAAGGAATCACGAGATACGCCCAAATACGGGGCAAAATAAGAGGACACATAGGAATATGTAGAGCCTGGATCAAATAAAACTGACGCATCTCTATGACAGACTGGGACAATACCTGTAATGAAAAAGTTGGAAGCAACTGCCTCTGTACGAGCAGGAAGGGCATAATATATGGCCTGGCCTCCCCCTCTAGGGCGACCTCTACCTCCCTGACCTCTACCTCGAGCTGGTTGAGCAGGTGGGGTGGTAGCTGGTGCTGTAATCATAGCCTGAGGACCATATGGAGCACGGTGTTCCTGAGAAGTCTTTGGAGGTGCACCCCTCCTAAGTCTGGGGAAATCCCTCACCATATGGCAGGTGTCGCCACACTCAAAACAAGCTCTCAGAGAGCGTGGCTGCTGTGACTGGCTCGGGCCAGGTCTGCTGGACTGACTACTAAAAGCACCCTGTGTGGGAGGCACACTAGACATTGGCGGTGTATAATAAGGCTCCTGGGGCCTAGAAGGGGCCGGAATACCACTGGCGGCTGGAAGAGCTGAATGAACGAGGCGACTCATATAACCCCTACCATGGCGAACTGCAGCTGCGGCACGAGTACAACTGTAAGTGCCAGACTCTCGAGACTTCTCGGCCTCCCTCTCCTCTCTATCCCGAGCGATCATGCCCTCCATTCTCCTAGCAATACTCAAAACCTGCTGGTAAGGAATATCCATCTCCAGCTCCCTGACCATACTAATCCTGATACTGGAGTGGAGTCCCTCAATAAACCGATGAATCCTCTCTCAAACTGTGGCAACCAAGGCCGGTGCATGTCGGGCTAAATCACTGAAGCAAACTACATACTCTGACACAGTCATAGCACCCTGCAGCAAATTCTCAAACTCCGTGCGCCATGCATCTCTGAGACTCTGGGGAACATACTCCCTCAAGAACATGTCCGAGAACTGAGTCCATGTAAGTGAAGCTGCCTCAGCCTGACTACTCAACTCATAAGCACGCCACCACTGATAGGCTGCTCCTCTAAGCTAGAATATAGTAAAAGAAACCTCACTCGACTTCGCTATGCCCATAGTACGGAGAATACGGTGACACTCTTCCAGAAAACCCTAGGCATCCTCTTACGCCAATCCATTGAAGGTAGGAGGGGGGTACTTCTTGTACCTCTCAAGTCTGAGCTGCTTCACCTCAAAACCTGCTGCCCTAACCTCGGGCTGAACTGGAGCTACCTGCTGCTCTGGTATGATCTCTGGATCCTGGTCTACCTGAACTCGTTGCTCTGGGGTATCGGCGACGGGATTCAGTGCTCCTCCCCTGGCCTAAGATGTTGCAGGAGCAAGTGGAATCAATCCAGCCTGAGCTAAGGTGCTGAACATGCTCAGAAACTGGGCTAGAGTCTCCTGGAGGGCTGTGGAGCAACATGTACCTCAGGTGCCAGCCCTCCAGCTGGACCTACTGGGGGCTCCTCTGTAACAGCTCATGCGGGTACTCTGGCTGCACCGCGTAGATGTCCTCGACCTCTACCCCAGCCCCGGCCTCTCGCGGCTCTACCAGGGGGCACGGGTGCCAGGTCATCAGATCCGCCTGTACGTGGCCTCACCATCTATGAGAGAATAGAATAGAGAAGTTTAGAATTTTTGATGTCAACAAATTTCGCACGACAAGGAATCAAAGAAGTATAATTTTTCATAACAGTTCCATAACCTCCCGAAGATAAGTACAGAGACATCTGTACCGATCCGCGAGACTCTAATAAACCAGCTTGTGACTCACGACACCTATGAACCTAGAGCTTTGATACCAACTTGTCACGACCCAATTCTCCCTCCGTAAGACGTCATGATGGCACCTAGTCTCTACGACTAGGTAAGCCTATCAAAATGCGGAAAATAACAAAATGGAAGTAAAACTTAACAACTAACTGCAACATATAACTAATAACTGGTAACAATGCCGCTTGGCATGCACAATAACTAACACTCTAGTAATACACAGTATTCCCAAAACCCGAAACATCATAAGTCACATGCTACAGAAGGAAACTAGAATCTCTATACACCAGAGTCTAATAGAACAAATACAGAAGGTAAATGACATAGGAGAGAATAGAGGGGGACTTCGAGGTCTGCGGACGCGACAGATGTACTTTGAAGTCTCCGTACAGCTGCAAGCACTCTCAGCTAATATCGGGGCTGATAAGAAGCACCTGGATCTGCACACAAAATATGTGCAGAAGAGTAGCATGAGTGCACCACAACGGTACCTAGTAAGTGCCAAGCCTAACCTCGGTAAAGTAGTGATGAGATCAGATTCGGGCCCTACTGGGGATATAATAATAAGACAGATAATATAATAAAATGAAGTAAAACGGTAAATTTAACAGAAAGAATTCATAGAGAAATAATAACACAGCACAATGTGATAATAATAGGGGCGCTCCCAAGAAACTGTATCGTAGTCAAAAAGAAATAAATACTCAACAGTGGATCTCCCAAGATACCGTCTCGTAGTCCCAAAAGTAAATATGTGAGGAGATCTCCCGAGGTACCGCCTCGTAGTCTCAAAATTAAATGTGTAGGGGGATCTCCCGAGGTACCACCTCGTAGTCCCAAAAGTAATCATGCAGGGAGAACTCCTGAGGAACCAGCTCGTAGTCTCAAAAGTAAATGTGTAGGGAGAACTCCCGAAGAACTGCCTCGTAGTCTTAAAAGTAAACACACAACTCAAATTGATAAATACAACAGTTAACAACAAGATTTCTATAGTTAATACTGATAAAGAACAAGGAAACAAAATCGGAAATAACCTAGGCATGCTTCACAGAGTTCAAATAAGCAGTGACTAAACAGGATAACTACACATATTGGAATAGCTCAATTAAGAATAGAAACAGACTAATACTCATTAAAACGGTATAACTCAAATAAAAAGGAAAACAGGTTGATGCTTAGTAAAAATTAGGTTTTACAAAAAATAGCCCGTGTACATACTTGTCACCTCACGTACACGGTGCTCACATATCACAACAGTACCAAATCCTAAGAGGATTTCCCCCACACAAGGTTAGGTAAGCCACTTACCTCGAACAAAGCTCAATCAATCGGCAATAATGCCTTTTCCACGAATATCTGACTCCGAATGGCCCAAATCTAGCCAGAATCAATTACACGCCATAAATACAACTATGAGGAACTAATCTAATTAATGAAATCAAAGATAAAGCAAGAAATTAAAAAATCACCCCAAAAAGCCTCCCCTGTCCCCACGTCTCGGAATTGGGTAAAAGTCACAAAATATGAACACCCATTCACTCACGAGCCCGGTTATGTAATTTGTTTTGGGATCCGACCTCAATTTGAGATCTAAAATCCCATTTTACAAAAATCCCTAATTCTACCCAAACCCCCCAATTTCAACCATAAAAACACTAGATTTTAGGTTGAAATCTTAGGAAATGTAATGAAAGATTGAAAGAAAATAGGTTAGAATCATTTACCAATGATTTGGGGAAGAAGAGTTCTTTGAGAAATTGCCTCTAGGGTTTTTTTGTTTTAAAAATTTGAAGAATGGGAGAAAATGTAACGACCCGGCCGGTCGTTTTTAGAATGTAAGTCCCGTCAGCGGCATAAGGCTCTAAGAAACTTCGTATTATGTGTTTTGACTTGCATGCGTGGTTAGTTTCAGCTACCGGATGATTCAGAGTGATTTGGGATACTTAGTCCCTAAAACGGAAGCTTAAGTCTTAGGATTTTTTACCGTAGTTGGAACTATGTGAAGACGACTCCAGAATGAAGTTTTGTAGTTCTGTTAGCTCCGTTGGGTGATTTTGGACTTAGGAGCATGTCCGGACAGTGAATCTAAGGTATGAAGCTGATTTAGGCTTGAAATGGCGAAAGTCAAATTTTTGGAAATTTGGACCGGAAGTGGACTTTTTGATATCAAGGTCAGAATGCGATTCCGAGTTGATTTGATAGGTTTGAAAGTTGGAACAGCTCCGTTCTATTATTTGGAACTTGCCTGCAAAATTTGATGTCATTCCGGGTTGATTTGATAAGTTTCGGCGCGAGTTTTAGAAGTTGGAAGATTTGAAAGTTCCTAAATTCGATTCTTGGTTCGATTCATAGTTTCTCCATTGTTTGACGTGATTTGAGACCTCGAGCGAGTCCATATTAGGTTATGGAATTTGGTTGTATTCTTGGACGGGGTCCCGAGGGCCCGATGTGTGTTTTGGACGAGTTTCGGATGCTTTTTTGAGGTTGTGAAGAGGTCTGCGTTCTAGTGTAATCGCACCTACGGACCTTGGGCGCAGGTGCGAAGATGGAGGCGCAGGTGTGAGAAGAGCTGGACATGGCAGTCTTCGCAGGTGCGGAAAATTTGTGCTCATCAGCGACTCCCCAAAAGCCGATTCTGGGACGCAGAAGCAAGAGAAAGCGCCGGTGCGGTTGGGCACGCCTGGGCAGAAAAGAGAAATTCTTCATTCTTCGTTTTTGGACTTGAGATCTCAGAATTTGGCGATTTTTCGAGGGATTTTAAGAGGAAGCTTTGGGGTAATGATTCTACACTCCATTTGGTTATATTCCACTAATCTATCATTAATTTCCTCTTTAATTTCAGATATTTGGGGTTGAAATTGGGAAAATATTGGAAGAACTTCTTCAATAAAGATTTCGAGTTTTTAAAGGGGATTTGTGGTCAGATTTGAGTAATTCTTATATGGTTGGACTCGTGAGTGAATGTGTGTTCGTATTTTGTGATTTTTACCCGATTCCGAGACATGGGCCCGGGTCGACCTTTTAGGGTGAATTTCGGGATTTTTGTTAAAGTACTTATTTCATTAATTAGATGAGTCTATTATGGTTGTATTCATGATATGCAATTGTGTTTGGCTAGATTTGGACCATTCGGAGTCGGATAATTGAAAAGAGGCATTCTTACGGGCTGATTGAGCTTGGTTCGAGGTAAGTACCTTACCTAACCTTGTGTGAAGGATTTTTCCCTTAGGATTTGAGTCTTCTATGTTGACTGTAGTCTGTGTACGTGAGGTGACGAGTGCGTGCTCGAACTTATTTGTGGAAAGTTGGCCTTTTAGGATTCTTAGGTCCTTATATTCACCGAGTATAAAGTTGTTCTTGATATGATTAAGTTCATATTTACTAGTTTCACCTCTACATGCTTTAATTAGAATTAATTGCTTTTAGGATTCACTCTTATTGCCTATTTGACTCTTATTTGACTTAATTGAAGATTTTACCTCATCTATTGTCATGCTATCTTTTCATAACTGCTTATCTTTATTTGGAATTATTATTATCTCATCCTATAATTTGTTCAATCTTAATTGAGGTTATGATTATCTTTCCGCTGCTAATCCTTAATTGAATTGTTGAATATCCTTCGAAATTCCTCAACCTCAAAAGAAGTTTTAGATATCCTATATCTTAGCCGACTTATTTTATTTGGAATTATTTGACTCGTGTTAGATTCACTATTGTTGAAATGTATATTGTGGGATCGTTGCTACATATTAGTTTTTCCTTGTTGAGCTGTTCTCTTTACGCCTAGCATTCATTACTGTGGTTATTCCTTGTGAGTTGGTTCTACCGTTTCTTTCTGATTTAAAGTTCTTGAGTTGATTTACTTGTCGTACTTTGTATTATTGTCATTGTTGCTATTATACTTATTTTGGTAAAGCACGAGGTTTTGCCGTGCGGTTGTTATTATTATGATACACGAGGTTTCTGTCGTGCAGTTGTTGTATGGGGTTGCATGAGGTTTCTGCCGTGCTATTGTTACTATTGATATTTGCACACGTGCTATATATATATATGGGTTGCGCATGTGGCGAGACAAGATGGGAACATTGTTATGCACGTGTGACGAGACAAGGCGGGCACTTACTTTATTACTGCACACGTGGCGAGACAAGGTGGGCTGTATCAGGGATTGATTTGTGATGATTTATGGCGTGGGGGCATTCTTGTTGTTGATATTTGTATAGCGGTATACGTACCTATGTGAGCTTCATCTTGTGAAAGCTATGAGAAAATATTCTATGTGTTGTCCGTTCTTTTTCCTTATGCTTATTTGCTGATATGGACTATGGTACGACACTTGCACAAGCATACACGTAGTTAAGCACTCTTATCGAATAAGAGGTGTTCTTGATATTGTTGAGCATAGATGCTCACCCTTGTTTACTTGCCTTCTATGTGAGAATGGCTCTATTGGCACGTGAATCGTCAGTGCGGTTATAAGGTGTTATGAGGGCACAGGATGCCAAGTGTTAGGATTCAGGTATTGAGACCCATGAATTGTGATTTGTCCGAGGTTCGGTACCTCGTGGAGTTGTTGACTAAAACCTGATATAAAAGCGGTTGTAGTTATAGAGTTATTACTTGTCCTTGCTATATTTGTGATTCCAGATTTAGGTTGTGCTCCATTCACTTTGTTTGTGTCATTTTCATGATATTCCGCTTATACTTGTTGTTTCCTTCCTGGTTGCCATTACTGTATTGTGAGCCAAATTGCATAGTCTTTATGTAGATATCATACTTCTGTTGTTCATATACTTATACCTGTTCAGTTAAATAAGACCGGTGGGTGTCTTGATTGTTCCACGTCACTACTCCACCGAGGTTAGTCTTGATACTTACTGGGCACCGTTGTTGTGTGATCATTCTACACTTCTGCATATTTTTATGCAGATCCAGGTACTTTTTCATTAGCTAGTTGTGTGGACTGTTGGTGCAGAGACTCAAGGTAAACCTGCTGCTGCGTTCGCAGGCTTTGGAGTCACCTTCAAGTTTTCGTTTTGCATTGTTTATTCCTATTTCTGGACAGTTGTATTTAGATTTTTTCTAGCAAACACTCTGTAGAGCTTATGACTTGTACTACCAATTTTGGGAATTGTAAGAGATTTCTAATTAAATTGTTAGATGTTATGTAAATAATGTTGTTGTTTCAATTAATGTTAGGCTTACCTAGTCCCTAAGACTAGGTGCCATCACGATACCAAACAGAGGGAAAATTGGGTCGTGATAGAAAATCTCGTCTTTTAGCTATTAGACCAGTTGCAGGTGTCGCAATTGCGACTGGCAAATGCGAAGTCTCACAATTCCTGCTATTATCGCAATTGCGATGACTTGTTCGCAAATGCGAACAGTGGCCTCCTCGCAATTGCGACCAAATGATCGCAAACGCAAACTCAGTGCTGACCCACCCCTCTTCGCAAATGCGAAGGATTTGTCGCAAATGCGAACCTGACAGAGGTCGCAAATGTGAAGCCTGGCCTCGCAAATGCGAGATCAGAGGCCTGCACTAGAACTGAAACACACCAGCAATGTTTCTAAGTCCAATTTCACTCTGTAGCCTATCTAAATCTCACCCGAGCCCTTGGGGCTCTAAACCAAATATTCCCTCGGGTCTAAAAACATCATACGAACTTTCTCGCATGATCAAATCGCCAAAATAACACCTAGAACTATGAATTGAATACCAAATCAAATAAAATTTTCAAGAAAACTTTGAAACTTCTATTTTCACAACCGGACGTCTGAATCACGTCAAACCAACTTTGTTTCTCACCAAATTTTACAGACAAGTCATAAATATAGTATTGGACCTATACCGGGTTATGAAACTAAAATACGCACCCGATATCAATAAAGTCAAACATTGGTCAAACTTTCAAAGTCATTAAGCTTTCAAACTTTCAAATTTCAACAAAGTCTGATAACTCGGGCTAGGGACCTCTGAATTCGATTCCGGGCATACGCCCAAGTCCTAAATCATGATACGGACCCACCGGGATCGTCAAAATACGAATCCGGATCTATTTTCTCAAAATACTGACCAAAGTCAACTCAAATGGATTTTAAGGCAAAAATTTCATATTTTCTCAATTTTTAACATAAAAGCTCTCTGGAAAAACATCTGGACTACGCACGCAAATAGAGGAAAGCTAAAATAAGGTATTTAAGGCTTCAAAAAGCAGAATTAGGTTCTAAAATATAAGATGGCCTATCGGGTCATCACAAGTATCCATCTTGATAGAAGGGTTTAAAATAACACCAATTAGGTAAATACAAAGAATATGATATAAAGCATTAAATATTTCTAGCATAGATTCAACAACAGAACTATATCCTTCTTTCTTCTTGAAATTATGGAGTAAAAGAGAAATTTCAACAATATGTACTAAACCATTTGCAATAATAGGATAATAAGCTCCAAAAAACTCAAGTGTAGCGACATACAAATTTTGTAAAATTTTTATAACATCTTCAATGACATTCCAAGTGTTAAATGTCAATAGACAATTAGGATTGGTACAATGAGAATTAACAATTTCAGTTATAGGCATTCTATATTTATAACAATATCTTAGGAATAAATAAGTATAATTTCACCTAGTAACTATTTCTTCAGGCATGACTCTTGGTCTAAGTCTATATTATTCACACTTATCCTTAAATGCATTTAATCTAGAACTCCTATTATTTTCTTGAAGTACACCAATAAATCTTCTAACTTAAGTAATCTCATTACTAAATAATTCAAGGTCACTCTTAATAATTAAATTTTAAATATGACATGCACACCTAACATGAAATATTTCAGAAAGTGGTGGATATAGCTGCAGTTTTAGTAGTGAAATAGCATCATTGCTGTTAGAAGCATTATCAAAGGAGATACACAAAAAAGTTTTCTTCAAGATTATAAAATACAACAACTTCATAGAGAGTATTGCTTATAAATACAACGGTATGACTTTGATATTCATCATATTTAAAAGCAATAATACGTTTTAGCATTATAAAATTATCATCTATCCAATGGCATGTAACAGTCAAATAATCATTTCAGTAATAACACGAACAATATCAGAAGAAATAAAAATTCTAAAAGAAAGACTAGCAAATAAATAACGGATATATGCCTGGTATTGCCCAAAAAAGCCTAAAGATATGAGCTCTACAAGTGCTTCTAGGAATACATTTAAATAAAGGGTTATACATTTTTTGAAAGTAAGTAACAAGATATGATGAATAAGCAAGGCTAAAAGGTAAACAACCTAAAACAATTAGTTTAGCTAATTCTTTCGGGTCTTTCAATATATCATATTTACCAAATAAATCGGCAGTACCTAGGTTAAATTTTTGTTGGCCAGATTGTTTATCAGCACCCCACGCAATAGGGTGGTTATCTAGCATGTGCATACGAAGTTGGCATGTTCCCCATTATTTACCCCAGTCTCATGTTTATAAACTTCTTGACAAATATTACATCTTACATAATTCTTATCTTCTTCTAGTTTAGTAAAAAATTCCCAACACTTGCTTCACAATCTTCGATTCCTCTTAATAGGGAGAGGAGATCTACACATACTACCTACACCCCTAGTAGCTTGACTAGCAGTAACAGGTGTAAGTGGTGTTTCTTCAAGATTATCAGGTGACTCAATATTATCTAAATTATCATCTATATCATAATCTTCTTGTAGTTTCTCATAGTCAATATTTATATTTTATGGTGAACTTTCAGAAACATGTATTTTTTTTTACTCATACCACTATCACCCCTACTACTATATGCTTTTTTGGCTGCTCTAAATATATCCATTATGGAAATTAAATTAAAAATATATATTAATAATTCAAAATTTAAAATAATAATAAACTCTAAAGAAAACAAAGAGATGGAACGAGTGTACTGAGATGCCACATTAAATTTGAAATTTGAAACCCGCTTTACTTGATAATAGCACAATTCACTTGATATTTGATAATATAATACCACACTTCCACTTGATAATTGGAATTTTATAATGGCTACCATAAATAAAGTAGACAAAAACTTGGAATAGTAATTAATTGATAGAAATAATCAAGAGAGAATGTAGATAATAAATAGAGCTGAAGAGAGAGAGCTGTATGAAAAATGAAGGGGGGGGAGGCTATTTATAGTTTTAAAATGTCAAAAATTATAATTTATCAATTATTAGGGTGGGGACTATCTTTCTAATAGGGTAGGCCAAAATGGTCATTTTTGCAAAAAGAGTCGATGGGCAACGGTCTGCCTAGATTTTGACCATTGGCAATGGTCAAATATCTTTAAAAGCATTTACTGTTACCGGGATGGAAACCAGTAAGGAACCGGTAACTCCTTACCGAGCCAACCGGTAACGAAAAAAGGCTCGCCCCCGTCTGGACTAACCCCCTATACAACCCAACCCGTCCCACCTCTTATCGGACTGGGATGACCGGGTATCAAGACCTAAAATTTACCTAGTCGTGATAACCCCTAACTGTCATGCCCCAAAATCGAGGAGCGCGGCCGGCGCTCAACCGAGTGAACCTGACCGAGCAAGCCTATTAGATTTCATTCTACCCAAACTCATCCACGAATAGAGATAATACATATTTTCATTAATTAGACGAAAATGTGTTCATGTCTACAGTACCAATTCATTTCCAATAGTTTCATCATTTTTAAAGTCTTAAATGGACAAGTAATACAACAACAACATAACATAGTTTGTCTATCCCCAGCACCAATACACAACCCACACTATGTCTACGGAGCCTCTATAGATAAAGAAGAGTACAATGATAATGCCGGCAATAAGGCCCTGGCTATACCAAAATTTTCCTTTACTTTCCGGTGCATTGTTCAACCCAAAAAGTACGAGCCGTGGCGATCAAGCTCGTCGCGAAGAATTTCTATAATACTCAACACGTGAAACCAATTCGCACCACGAAACATTACTTTCTTTTGTAAAATTTTACGGGGCTTTACACTTAAGTACTTCGAAATTTTCCGGGGTGTTACATTTTCCCCCGCTTAGGATCATTCGTCCTCGAATGAGGGTAAAATTTCGCCATTAGCATCTTATGCAACTTAGTTTGTTTTATACCACAAACTAGCAACCCCAAATTTTACTAACTCCCTAAATTTCCAAATATTTTGCCAGAGTTTCCTTTGTAATTTGGCCTATCCACCTGTCAGAGAGCCCCAAAACACATTCTAACAGCATATACATAATCCAACGACGTAACATAATGCGAAACAACACCAATTGTGGCCTCATAAGCAATATATTTCCAGAACTGAACACCCTCAACATCAAATGTACAAATCATATATAATTCATAGAAAGTAAGTCTTATAATTTTCCTAGATCACAACTTTATAAATACATGGTCATTCAAACAAATAAGGATACCTTTTCTTCATTTCTTCCTCGGCCTCCTAAGTAGCCTCTTCAACCTATTGGTTTCGCCACAACACTTTCACGGAGGTAATTTCTTTATTTCTCAATTTTCGGACATGGCTATCAATAATAGAAACCGAAATCTCTTCGTAAGTCAATTTCTCATTTACCTCAATAGTCGCAACCAGAACAATGACTGTCAGATCTCTAACTAATTTCTTCAACATAGATACATGAAATATCGGGTGTACTAATGACATCTCAGGTGGTAGTTCAAGCTTGTATGCCACCTCACCGATCCTCTGAATGATTTTGTATGGTTAGACATACCTCGGACTTAATTTCCCTTTCTGACCAAATCGCATTACACCCTTTATGGGGGGAAACTTTCAAGAATACCCAATCATCTTTGTTTTTGAACTTCAAATTCCTACGACGAACATCCGAATAGGATTTCTGATGACTCTGAGCAGTTTTTAACCGCTCCTTAATGATTTTAACTTTTTCCATATCTTGATGCACGAGGTCTGGCCCTATCAACTCTGCTTCCCCAATTTCGAACCACCCAAGGGGAGATATACATCTCCTACCATATAAAGCCTAGAACAGTGCGATTTGAATGCTAGCATGATAGCTATTGTTGTATGCAAATTCTATGAGTGATAAATGTTCATCCCAGCTATCTTTGAAGTCTAGAACACAAGCACTCAATATATCCTCAAGCGTCTGAATAGTCTGCTCTGCCTGCCCGTCAGTCTGCAGGTGAAAGGTTGTACTAAGATTCACCTGAGTACCCAAACCTTGCTGAAATTTCTTTCAAAAGTTAGCAGTGAATTGTGCTCCCCGATCAGAAATGATGGAAACTGGGGTGCCATGCAACCTGACTATTTCTTTGATATACAATTGAGCATACTGCTCCACTGTGTCGGTAGACTTAACCGGCAAAAAGTGTGCTGATTTCGTGAATCGATCCACAATCACTCAAATCGAGTCAAACTTACGAGAAGCACGAGGAAATCCTACCACAAAGTCCATATTAATCATTTCTCACTTCTACATTGGAATTTCTATATTCTGTGCCAACCCACCGGGAATCTGGTGTTCGGCCTTCACCTGCTGACAATTTGGAGATCTCGCCACAAATTCCGCTACATTTCTCTTCATATCGGTCCACCAATAGACCTCCTTAAGATCATGATACATTTTCGTAGAACCCGGGTGCACGGAATACTTAGAAGTGTGAGCCTCGGTCATGATTCTTTCCCAAAGACCTTCCACATTTGGAACACATAACCACCCTTGGTACCGTAGTGTACCATCATCCAAGCCGAGAGAAAAAGACAGTCTTATGTTTGTGAATACCCTCTTTCAACTGTGCTGACAATGGATCATTGTATTGCTTCTCTTTGACTTCCACAACAAGCGATGATTCAACCCTATTTTACACAATTACCCCTCCTTCACTAGAGTCTGCAAGACGAACTCCTAAACTAGCCAATCGGTGATTTTCCATGGCCAATGGCCTTTGGTATGCCTCCAAGTGTGCTAAGCTACCCATAGATTTTCGGGTAAGAGCATGCGCCACAACATTGGCTTCCCCGGAGGATATAGAATATTGATATCGTAATCATTACGTAACTCATGACATCTTCTCTACCTTAGATTCAATTTCTACTATTTATAAATATATTGAAGGATCTTTTGGTCCGTGAATATGTCCACCTGGACCCCATACAATTAATGATGCCAAACCTTTAATGTATAAATCACAGCCGCAAGTCCTAA
Organism: Nicotiana tomentosiformis; assembly: GCF_000390325.3. Lineage (NCBI taxonomy): Eukaryota > Viridiplantae > Streptophyta > Magnoliopsida > Solanales > Solanaceae > Nicotiana > Nicotiana tomentosiformis. The sequence goes on along the minus strand of NC_090813.1, from coordinate 160,239,691 downwards.
GTCATGTGTTGGATTATTTTTCTCATGACTCTTGAGTTTACTTGAGGTATAAATGATCATCTTGCCATATTTCATCATTAGTGGAACATCTATATCAGATTTCTCTTTCCTATGACCTCCTAGAAATTGAGTTCTACAAAAATTTCCTTGATATGGTTACGATCTTATTAGTACTTGCAACTTATTTTTCCAAATATTTTTCAACAAAAGACATTACTAGGCCAGTTTTCTTATGGGACCATCTGTTTCAAATGAATAACATCTACTAGCTTGCACGCACACCCTGATAACATCAACCTGCATGGCATTGCCTCAATATGTGAAGTAACATCATGCTCGGACCTTTCTTAGCCATCCTCTTTCCTCATTATAAGTCTTATAGGATTTTAAGAAACCACTATACTTCCCTGATGAACATTCTCACGATTCCTCTTTACTGCTAAACATTTCCCAAAATACATATCGATACCCTTCATATATATTTAACCCGAACAGGGCCTTTTCTGAAACTTGAGATCCTCCTAAATTCTTCAATTTTGACTTCTTATTTTCCTTATAAGTGTAGGACTTAGTCCACCTGATTCCATCCTCGATGAGTAACTCACCTTATTCCCCATATTGTAGTTACCAATAGTGTTTCCTGGTATTGCAGCCTAAGAGCTATCATGTTAAACATGTTTAGTTTGTAACAAGTGTTCATCCTCTCTTAATCTGTTTCAAACATTTCCCATTTGGTCTAGACAATATGTTGATACTATATTTCCTTTGTGACTAGAGCATTTACTCCCATCCCATTTTGCCCTTAATTCATAGTTGACAACCTTATTGTGCCACACACTTGTTTACCTCCCATGAACTCGTAGTATCAATGTGTCTGGTTTGTTGAGTTTATCACACCACCACTTCATCACCAGTAGTCTCACTTTCCAATGTAATATATAGACATGAACTCCCTTTATATCTTTTAGTTGATATTTGGCGTCACTCAAGTCGGCTGCATTACAGTTGATCCTTTATATCTTCTATTAACACTTGTGCTCTAGGCGAATCCACCATTCTGATATGAACTATTTTGCAATAACCATGACCATCTCAATTTATAGATTTTCTTCCAATTTTGCTCGCCTCATTCTCCCTAGTTATTGAATAGCTATGCGCCCTTCCATACGTTACGTGGTCTTTTCCCTTAGTTGGGAATTCATCTTGCTCGCCTCTCAACACTTATTGGGATATCCGTGGGAAAGTGTGTTCATCCGTGTATCACTTTATTATCGCGCAGTGCTAGTGTAAATGGTAGGGTGCTTATTTATGTGTTGTGACAATGAATGATTCAGGAGGAGGATTATTTGGCTCATGATTAGGAAGTTTGGTATTCATTCCAGCACTAGAAGGGAAACTGGTCTATGAATGCTCAGGTTTTGGTTGACGAAATAGCGAGATTTGATATTTCCAACTTGGTGGAATTCTCGTTTCTGATGTGATGTCGTTGTCCTTGTTGGAATGAATTTAAGGCTCATCGTTGTTATGGTCTCCTTTGAATTTCCTTTGGGGAAGGGTGTTGTGGAATGGTGCCTAAGCAACAGTTATCAGGGATGGTGGTGTATGGTGGATTCAGCGTCAAATTGGTGTTTCTAGTGTTGATGGCTCGAGAGAGATGATCTTTATGAAGGCTCAGAGTTGGTGGCAATTTATCCGTTCGGGTGCTACAGAGATGGATTATGATTTGAAGTAGTATTTTGGCGGTGAAGGAGGAGAAAGGACATGGTGGGAGGTTTCTCATGGTAGTTGAATTTCTAGTAGGTCAAGTATGAACAGCAGAGGCCGAGTAGTTGCTTAAGGAGAAGTGGGAGTGGAAGGGTGGCGTATGGATTCTGTGGTAGGATAGCCACATGTTTTGAGAACGTTTAGAGCGAATTGGGGATCATGGTTGACAAATGACTAAGTCTATGAATTTTATTTGGGATGGTGGCTACTTTAATGAGGACGGTTGAATATGATGGAAAGGAGTTTGCTTGGAATGAAAAGGGGTGTTCGAGTTTTGGAACGTGTAGTTGGGCCTTCAGTTGATACTAATGGGGAATTAACGGACTCTTACAGTTGGTGGACAAGCCTGGGCTTAGGAGGGTTTACTGATTTCGTGATAGCTATAACCAGAGCAATGTTGTTGCAAGATGTCGATGTGGAATTACATAGGTGGGTTATCTCATGTGAGCAGGTTAGCAGTTGCATGATTTTTGATGAAGTTCCTATGAAAAGTTCTGCTTTCTACTCAGTGGGAGGCATGTACTGCTATGCAAGCTTGGATCGCTTGAAGATGATGGTACGACTGTCAGGAGGTCGAGTGTGCGATGGTGGTTGATAATTCTGAATTTTTTATGAAAAGCTTAATAAGATATTGCGAGAATTTGGCAGGTAACGGTGCGAGATCATTGTAACTGAGGAGGAGGAGGAGTTATTGTGGGTTCTGAATTTATGTGATTGTAGCTTAAAGCTAAGTGAGGAATCTCGCCATCTATGATTGGGTCACGTGTTTATGTGCCTTGATAGTATCGGGTTATTGGTACATTGGTGGATCAGTTATAACTAAGGAAAGAAAATATCAAGGGAAATTCGGGTAAAGAACTTGATGAATGTGTGCTACATTTCTCCTTATCAATTCATGTGCAGATTTTGGATGTGATGTGCAAGGAAAAGAATTCGTCTGGTTGCTTTTTTGAGAGTGTTCATGTTCTAGCGGAGCACTAGAATTTGGTTATATTCTGGACCGGGTCAGAGTTGGTGACTCTTAGTAATGGTTCTAGTGGGTTCAGGAATTAAGTGCGGTGTCTAAGGATTTTGGGTCTGTTGTGTGGTGAAGGATTGAGTTTTTGCAGCGGATTATGAAAGGGGCTTAGAGTGTTTCTATGTTAACACCGGGGTCTGTGGTGCGATGTTAGAGAGATAGAAGGAAACAACTTCGGATTCGCTGAAGGTCTTTCAGAACGGGTGTATTAGTTGGAAATACTATTGAGTGCATGAGGAGGGTATGAGATGGCTCATGGGTATTGAGATGATGTGTTCTCGTGATTTGGGTCACTCGAGATGAGTGTTGTTTGAGGTCTGTTATGTGTTTTAATAGAGCTATTAATATTTCGAAAGCAAGTCAAGAGTAAATTTGAAGATGTTGGGTCAGTTAGTAATGGTTTGAATTAGCATGGTTGTGGAAATGATCAGTTCCTTCAGTGTGTTAAACTATACAGGTGATTTGTGGATGTACATGTGGGCTTGACATCCATCGTAATTTGATTGATTTGGAGTTATTTGATTCTGATGGCCTTATTATGTGTAAATGGACCCCCGAAGAGTTATGGCGATTTAGACTACGACTTAAGGTTTGCATTGTCTGTGGTTATGGGAATTCGGTTGCGTGTTGCAATTGTTCTTCCGAAATGAGTTGAGTGAAAAGGGTTCTAGCAGATGAAGTCTTTATTCTCTTGGTGGTTCAGGGGTTATGATGAAACTATTGTACTCTCGCGTAACGGCATGATAGGTGCAATAGGTAGTAGTGAAATTAGAAGTTGAGGATCAAGGTTGCAGTTCAGTTTTGATAAGAATGTCACGAGATCGGAGGAGCAGGGGAGGATTTCAGATGTTCAGAGTATGTTGGTACTATTTTCGGGCAGCCGGGCGATGGTCCGTTTTGTGGAAGAAGTGTTGGGTATTGAATGTAAATGCTTGACTAGCATAATAGAAATAGCACGGTCGATGGTCATTGATGTTCAGATTTTATTACCTGGTGCGGAAGGTTATGGGAGTACATCCCACGGGAATGTTGTATAAGTATGACGTGTTAGTCATTTGAATGTTAGAGATTGAAATCAGGTATGGATATTTTGGTATTATCGCCAATTAGAGAGGTTATGACTGAGAGGTTCTCTATTTCTTTGGTTGTGGACTATGGGAGTTTGTTACGAATTGGACGAGTGCTCGTATGTGTCATAAATAGGGTCAATGTGGGTCCTTGAAAGGTTATTGACCCAGTATGGGATGATCGGAATTGGCTTGAGGTCTGTTGGTAGACCTAAGGTGAATGTATGCTCTACATCAGGTCGGATGAGTTCATTCAGCATAGCATTGCTTATGGAGGAGTCTTCGGGCGTTAGATGTTATTCCTGTCGTTAGCTATTCTATGTACTACTCTATTATGCCGTGTAGGTGTGAGACGAATTGATTATTTGCACATGTGTTGTGATTCCGTGTAGCTAGTGGTGTTAATGATCAAGATGGCTCTCGAGATGCAGGTCGTTTATTGCACCTTAGTCGTGCTTGAATTTTTGTAGTGCATGGCGCTATTCTTCTCCCCCAGGTTTGTATTTATACAGTTGAAGTGCTTATGGTCGATATTCGGGCATTTCATGGGTATGAGCATTATGGCTTGACGGGTATTTCATTATTGATTATCATATGTGGATTGGGTGTCATACCGCCACGAGTATCATATTTTGATAGAGTTGCATGCCGCAACGGTACACGCCGCAACTTATACCTATTTTGTGTGCCATGTTTCTCATCTCTGAGATAGGTTCATAGAATTTGTTTGACCGTTTTATTAGTTATGCGGGCTGGATAATTCCTTACCCGAGTTCGTTTTTCCTTAATTGGTCATATTTGAGTTGTGTCTTGTTGACGCATTGATGTCGTCGTATGAGATTTTAGGTGGTTTTTGATGTGGCTTGTCTGTCGAGCAGCTTATACTGTGAGAGACGATCTTTTCAAGCTTGAAATCAGTGCAATGGGATTTATATAAGGTATATTAGAGGGAAACTATAATTGTTCTATTTAGAATGAGGAAAAGACTCTTGTTGAGCGGAGGAATTCCATAAATCATTGATTTGGCAGGTGGTTATGAGTTTCTACACATCGCTTTCATCATTGTAGCATTGCAAGGGTCAGAACCGGACTTATATGTGTTATGATCTATACTACGGGCATCAGATTTGTGAATTTGCAGCTGTTATGGTTAGAGGATGTTATATTTGGAATATGAATTATGTGGTGCAATGTGTGATTACAACATGGGTGGATGATCGTGTTTTGGGTTCAGCATCTTAAGATTGATACGATGTTTGTATGTTAGAATCAAGTCTCGTAGAGGATTCCGGGTGTTGGAATTTGGTTCTAAGGCTTGTGGGCTAAGGTAGCAGGAAGGATCTTCAGTATGGCTCAATCTAATGTGCTCACATGGGTGGTGGTGGCACGGGTAGGCGCGCGTGGTGCCAAATAGTGATTTTGGGCAATTCCGGAGCGGTTCTTGGCACTATGTTTAAGTGGGGGAGAATGTAACGACCGAACTGGTCATTTTGAGCTCTAGTGCGTCGTTTGGAGGTTTGAGTCCTTGAGTAGCTTCACTTTATGTTTTATGACCTGTACGTGTGGTCGGAATTGAATTTCTGGGAGTGCGGAGTTGATTCGGATGGAAAATTCTCAATTCGGAAGCTTTAAGTTGGAATAGTTGATCAAGGTTTGACTTTGAGTAAACGACCTCAGAATCATAATTTGTAGGTTCCAATATGTTTGTATGATAATTTTGGACTTGGGCGTATATTCGGATTGAGTATTGGATGGTCCGGGAGCGTTTCAGCGCTTAATGTGAAAAGTTGGCATTTTGAAGGTTTTAGAATTTCCTATGTTTTCTTTGAAGTGGACTTTGATGTTATTGATGTTCGTCTGGAATTTCGAGCCTTGGAATAGGTTTGCATTATGATTTGTGACCTGTACATAAAGTTTGGCGTCATTCTGGAATGTTTAGATATGGATCGGACGCATTAGTCGAAGTTTAAAGGTTTGAAAGTTAAAAGAAGGATTTTGATCGTCGATTCGTAGTTTGAATGTTGTTTGGTGTGATATAAGGCCTCGAGCAGGTTTGTGACATGTCTTGGGACTGGTTGGTGTGATTGGACGGGTTCCCGAGGGAAGATAATGGCAGATAAATCCATAACATGTCATTATAAATCCACAATTTCCATAACATTTTATATATAAATCCATGAATACATGTCATGTACTTGTGTTGCAAATACATGACCCTTAATTCGATAAGTTTTCTTCCTTTCCTATGGATCGTGTCGAACGCCTCTATAGTATATTGAGATGCATCTCTGGCTCGAGCCGGTCTACCCTCGACAGTGTACACACCACTCTGGATCGGGTCGTACGACCTCGGCATAATCGTGCGTAATACCGCTAGGAGTCCGAATATTCATTAGACTCCCCTTTGATTGAGACCTGGCACTTATATAGTATTCCTTATCCAATTAATATTGCACTTGACATTTCTGATCTTCTATGATAGCACATGAAATTTGACAGATTTACATCAATTAAAGAAATGTTGGAGAATTATGTGAGTTATAGTTTTTACCACACTGTTACTGTTATGTTTCTTATTTGTTGTAATTTATTATACTATTTTTTACTCGATCACTAGTAAGTGTCGATGTCGACCCCTCGTCACTGTTTCTCTCGGGTTAGGCTAGATACTTACTGAGTACGCGTTGATTTACACATGCATGCTACACTTATGCACTAAATGTGCAGGATCCGACAGGTTCATTTAGAGGGCGTCCTAGCACGTAGGCGCGGCTGCTGAGGGTACTTTATTGTGAGCTGCATTTCATGCTACGTGTCACAGCCCATAGAGTTTTCATCATATTTATTTGCTTTGTCTTGTCTAATTTACATTCCAGAAAGATGTTGTATTGTTATTGTACTCCTTAGCAAATGCTCGTACACTTGTGACACCGGATTTTGGCATACTCTAGTGGATGTTTATGGTTAGGCTTTGTCACGCCCCAAAACCGAGGAGGGCGACCGGTGCTCAGCGGAGTGAACCCGGCCGAGCAATCCTGTTAGACACATTCTACCCGACTCACTTACGATCAAGAGAAGACATGATTTCATAAATTATATAGCAGGAAGTTCATACATACGATGCCAAATCATTTGATTAGCCATTGCGCCTTTAAGTCTCAAAATACATAATTCGTATAGTTCGAATGGAACAAATGATCAAACACAACATAAATGGTTTAACATTCCCAACACCCATATACAACCCAAATAGTGTGTATGTAGCCTCTAAAGATTCAAAGGAGAGTGAAGATGGTGCCGGCAACAAGGCCCCGGCTATACCTCAAAAAGTGACCACAATATAAACAAAAGGTACAATATATGACCCCGTAATGAAATGGGGCTCACCGAGTCCGCTGGGAAAATGATGATGTACCACTAACTGCGATCAACATTGTCTGCTATGTAATAACCTGCATCCATTTAAAGATGCAGCGCCCCGGCAAAAGGGACATTAGTACCGTCGAATAGTACTAGGATGTAAAGCTAAAATACCATCTCAATAGAATGGACAATAATACAAGGAGGAAAACAGTCATGAGTTCAATAAGAGCTTCAAAACAATACTAAAATATCAAGTAAGGATCACACAAGTTCTCAAGACAATTTCCATCTTATTAGGTTGGGTAATCTTTAGTGCCATATGCCATAATCCACAATACCACCGTGTTCTTACACGGAGTCCGGTCTCGACCCGATCGGCTAGGTCATCTTATTTGAGACATCAACCATACATAATTTCAATTAGCATTTCCAGCATAGTTACCACCATGTGTGCGGCATGGCGTCCGATCACGGCCCGATCGGCTAGGCCATCTCACTTGAGACATCATCCTTTTAATTGTTCAACTCAATTCACATTTCGTTCCCATCTTTCATTACATGGCACGAGTAGCCTCATTTATTAAGTCATTCTTGGCACTTGGCCATATCTTACAATTCAAATCCTTCCCTTTTTATACATTCAAATAACAGTATAATCCACATCAATAAGTCCTATCATATAGGCATTGCACACGTAAGGGAAAAAGCTTGGAAAATCTTAATCACACGGAGGCTTTTCATACAAATTTGGTTAACAAGCTTTATTCGACTCTTGACATGAATTCTTAACCTTTCTCAACTCATATTCCTCATTTCAAACACATTCTCAAATAGCATGATGACACGATAAACATTTAGAACAATTATTGAACATAAATCTTTCAACACAACATATTAAGGCAACCAATTCTAGTATGATCAAGTTAGGAACTTACACCAAATACTCGAACACCAGGGGTTCGATTCTAAGAAGAAGAGAGTTTAGCCATACATACCTCAATTAAGCTTCCTTAAACTCTACAATGTTCCAGAATTCTTAGCTACCTCAATCTATTTTGAAAATATAACAATTTGAAACAAAATTAAGAAGATGATCATGATTCTAGCTCATTTGAGTATTCTATCAAACACTAGGTGCGCATTAAGTCTCTAAGGTCCTTTTATAGAGGATTTCATCAACCCACAACCCATCCTTCACCATTTTTGTCTCAACAATGCTCCTATACCCGTGATAGCACATGCAAGCAAGATAACAACTCCAATACCCATGAACTTTCTTGTTAATTGCCCATCTTTTGGTTAGAATTAGAAATTAAGGGTTAGGATGTAGAATCTTACCTCAAGGATGAAGATGTTACACCCTATATTTTCATACATAAAAATGCATCGTAAGCAAACTAATGTAGGACCAAAAATGAGATAATATTTAAAAGTATATAAATTAATTTAATCATGTTACCTCTGAGGTTACAAATATTGAAGATCATGAACAAAAAGTACAAAGAGGGTTGGACGGTTCAGAAGCTAAAGCAATTGAAGAAAATAATATTTCGTCGAAAGTCGACAAGTTGGGAATGTTATAACATATACCTTTGGGGTGAGACTAGGGTGCTTAACATGATAAGGAGATTATGTTATGATTTATATTAGTCGTATGACATCCGTGTGTTATGTTTTGAAGTCAAGAGAGTTGTGGAACAAAAGTCGATGAAAGTCATCACAAGTTACATTCATAAGTTTTACTGAAACTTTGGGTCAAATGTAACTGCGATTTTCTCCCAATATACTTAGAGTTATGGGGTGTTCCACCCATAAAATTAAAGATCTATGAGTCTATTTTCCAACGCATTAAACCGTTTGTCAATACGACATTGGAGTAGAATGATATGGGCATTTGTGCGATACTGCACAAGCTGCTAGGTGACAAGTAGGTGTGTCACCTACTTGCTTAAATGAGAGCCCAAAAAAATGGGCCATTTCGGGTCGTCCAAAGAGGCCTTTTAAGGGCCTATTTTCTTCATATATTAGACTTAAAATAGAGCATAATAACCAGACATAAGCTCTGCAAAGAATCCTCCCAAAAATTTCCCACAAACCCTAATTGATTTTCTCTCCCTTTCAAGTTCCAATTGGAGGTAAAACTTAGAGCTGAGTTATCCAACAAATAAGGTGAGTTTACTTCTCTCTTTCATCCAATTTTTCTTCTGTAAATTCATGGTAAGTCGTTCTATACTTGTAAGAACTCACGGGACGGTGATCGGAAGCCGTGAGTTTGAGTTATTCACTTGTAGCGGACTGTTTTGTGGACTGTTTTGTGTTGCTGTTGGGCTGCGTGTTTTACTACTATTTTGTGGAGTTTTGGAGGAGGAAGGGGGTTTATAAATACCATATAAATGTAGGGTGGTTGGCTGGTCGTTCGTCATAACATTTTCGGGTCGTTTGACACTACTACGGTGGTCGTTTTGTGTACGAAGAGATTGGGGTGTGTTGGGCTGTTTTGTAGTATTTGATGGTGTATATAGGGCTGGAAAATGATGTATATATGTTGTTATTGTTCTGTTCTTGTATTGTTGGTGTTATCTTGAATTTGGAGGAAGTAAGGATTATAGGGGAGATGCTGCCCGTTTTAATACAAAATAGGTTTGTCGTTCGTTGTGCGATAGTTGTACATTTCGTAACTTAACGATAGTATTATTATCATTCTTGTAGATTAAGGTGCGAAGAGGTGAGTTCAACTTGGTGATTGGAAAGATTGTGATAAGGTATGTTAAGGCTAAGCCTTCCTTCATTTTGGCATGATCTCGTAGCTACATGTGTTAGTAATGAGACAAAAAGAGAAGTTCATATTCATGAATTTATTCACACTATTCTAGTCTCATAAGTTACAATATTATTCCTTATCGAGACTCTATATTCAATTTTAGTATTGTCTTCTTCCAGTCAAGAGAGCAGCAAGCCTATATATACAGTATTACAGTATTTTCATTACCATCGAGCTATAATCGATGGGCAGGCCCCTATTGGGCAACCTCTGATCAGATGGAAAGTTATATACCGAGCCTACTATGGCCGAGTGCCTATGAGCGAGCCTACTATGGCAGAGCAGTTATATATACCGAGCCTTATAAGGCCGTACAATTATTTTACTTACTATATTGAAGGAGTTGAGTCAGTATCAGCAGGTAAGTATATCTCCAGATCATCTTTGACTCCCAGTTACTTCCAGTTATTATATTATCAGTTCAGTTTCGATTTTCAGTTATGTTATTGCCTTACATACTCGGTACATTATTTCGTACTGACGTCCCTTTTCCGGGGACGCTGCATTTCATGCATGCAGGTTCAGATAGACAGACGAGTAGATCTCCTCAGTAGGTGTTTCCCGAGTTCAGCCTGATCGGTAAGCTCCACGCCTTTCGGAGTTGCCAGGTCTAGAGTGTTGTGTACATCTTATGTATATCTGTATATATGTTATGGGTAGGTCGGGGCCCTGTTCCGATCATAGTACATCTATCAGTAGAGGCTTGTAGACATATCCTGTTGGTTAGTGCAGTATGTTGGATTTGTAGGCCTGGTATGTATAATTTGGTGGTTTGTCAGCTGTAGTAGCTATGACGGCCTTTTCAGCCTAGCTTTATATTGATGTTTAGTTAGCGCTAGTTTCCATTCAGTTTTATATTTTGCTTCGCAAATTATCTTGCAAGGTGGCCCCATTGCCAAAGTATGACATTATGTGTTCAGAGTCCCTTAGTCGCAATTTGGTACGCCAGGTTAGGTGAGGCACCGGGTGCTTGTCTCGCTCCTAGGTTCGGGGCATGACAAACTTGGTATCAGAGCAGTTCTATCCTAGGGAGTCTACAAGCCGTGTCTAGTAGAGTCTTATTTATAGATGTGTTGTGCACCACATTATATAAGCAGGGCACTACAGGGCATTTAGGAGTTGGTTACCCTTCTTTGAAATCTAAATCGTGCTACAGAACTGAGTTATAGGAAATTTGAATTAAACTTATGTGTTGGTGTTTGCATGCACAGATGACGGTGACTAGGAAGACTACGGCTAGCCAGAGGAGAGATACAGCAGTAGGTGAGGGGACCAGCAGGGTACCCCCAGTAGATGGGGCCCAGTCTGAGGCTCAAGGTGAGACCCCTACTCAGCCATTACCGGCTCCTCCACCAACTACGGAGATTCCTAGGGAAACCGCACATCCAGTTCCCCCTCCACTTCCATCAGATCAGGACTTGAGGAGTGCGGTGCATTTGTTGACACAGTTGGTAGCTACCCAGCAACAGGCTAGGGCATCAGCTAGTGCAGGAACTTCTGAGGGGTCTGGGAGTTCAAGGGTCCGAGAGTTTATTGCTTTGAGTCCCCCAGAGTTCACGGGGACAGATCAGAGGGAGGACCCACAGGATTTCATAGATCAGCTTCACAGGATCTTTCGTGTTATGCATGCCACGGAGAAAGAGGCAGTTGAGCTAGCAGCTTTTCGACTCCGAGATATAGCCATCCTTTGGTATGAGGGATGGGAGAGGTCCAGGGGACGTGATGCACCTCCAGCTATTTGGGAGAATTTTTCAGATGCCTTCCTTGACCAGTACTTACCACGGGAGATCCGACAGGCTCGAGTCGATCAGTTTCTAGCCCTCAAGCAGGGTAATATGAGTGTTCGAGAGTATAGTCTCCGTTTTGACTCATTGGCCAGATATGCACCATCCATAGTTGCTACTATGCGGGACAGGATTCACAGGTTTATAGCACGGTTAGCCCCAGAGTTAACCGAGGCATGTGCCACCGCTGGATTGCAGGATAGTATGGATATCTCCCGGATTCAGGCATTCGCCCAGAATATAGAAAGGGGTAGGCGTCGGCAGCAGGGTACAGAGAGGGCTGAGCAAGGGCAACGTAAGAGGATGAGATTTCCCAGGTCTCAGGAGAAAATATCAGGGTAGTTATAGGACCCAGTACTTCGGACGGCCACCTAGGCCTCTGCCACCTCAGTTACAGGGTTACAGGTATGACCGCTATACTCAGTCAGGACCAGGTGAGAGCTCATGGGCGTCGGGTTTGCAGCGACAGCGAGGATCTGCGCAGACATGGTCATTTCCTCCACGGTGTGACATCTGTGGTAGAGGACACTTGGGCCAATGCCGAGCAGGTTCTGATGCTTGTTATACATGTGGGCGTCCAGGGCATATGATGTGGGATTGCCCAAATAGAGATTCGGGGGGAATGGCATAACCAGCGAGTTCAGCAACAGGATCATCTATGTCCGTGCATCCTTCAGGGCGCGAGTCTCAGTCTTCGGCTGGTAGAGGTCGGGGCAGAGGTAGAGGTTCCAGTTCAAGTGGTAATCAGAACCGTATCTATGCTTTAGTGGGTCGACAGGACCAGGAGTCTTCACCAGATGTTGTGACAGGTATATGAACTATTTGCTCTCACGATGCTTATGCTTTGATAGACCCAGGATCTACTTTATCGTATATTACCCCATTTGTCGCGAGGAAGTTTGGTATAGTGCCTAAAATACTAAGTGATCCTTTTGCGGTATCTACACTGGTCGGAGAATCGATTATTGCTAGACGGGTTTACCGAGGTTGTACGGTGACAATTTGTAGTCGTCAGACCTCAGCTGACTTAGTTGAGCTAGAGATGATGGATTTTGATGCTATCATGGGCATGGACTGGTTAGCAGCTTGCTATGCCACAATTGATTGCCGAGCAAAGGCAGCCAGATTTCATTTTCCGGGTGAGACAGTCCTTGAATGGGTAGGTAATACACCAACACCCAGAGGTAGTTTTATTTCCTATTCGAAGGCGATGAAAATGATCGCAAAAGGGTGCATTTATCATATTGTGCGAGTTAGAGATGCAGATGCTGAGATACCTACACTTCAGTCTATTCCCGTAGTCAAAGAGTATGCAGATGTGTTTCCAGATGAGCTTCCAGGTATTCCTCCAGAGCGAGAGATTGATTTTAGCATCGATTTGCTTCCAGGAACTCAACCAATATCCGTCCCTCCGTATAGAATGGCACCTGGTGAATTGAAGGAGTTGAAGGAGCAGTTAAAAGATTTGCTGGAGAAAGGTTACATTAGGCCCAGTACCTCACCTTGGGGTGCACCGGTACTATTTGTGCGGAAGAAAGACGGCTCGCTGAGGATGTGTATCGATTATAGGCAGCTGAACAAGGTAACTATTAAGAATAAGTATCCACTTCCAAGGATCGATGACTTGTTTGATCAGTTGCAGGGGGCTAGATGCTTTTCAAAGATAGATTTGAGGTCGGGGTACCACTAGATTAGAGTTCGGGAAAAAGATATTCCGAAGACAGCCTTCAGGACCTGATATGGCCACTTCGAGTTCCTTGTCATGTCCTTCGGGTTGACTAATGCACCCGCTGTATTTATGGACTTGATAAATAGCCTATTCTGGCCATTTTTAGATTTGTTCGTGATAGTATTTATTGATGATATTCCGGTTTATTCCCGTTCAGAGGATGAGCATGCAGACCACCTACGAGCGGTACTCCAAACCCTCCGTGATCATAAGTTGTATGCTAAGTTTTCTAAATGTGAGTTCTGGTTGAAGTCTGTAGCATTCTTGGGGCATATTGTATCAGATGAAGGGATAAAGGTGGACACTCAGAAGATTGAGGCCGTGAAATCTTGGCCTAGACCTACCACTCCGACAGAGGTTCGTAGCTTTCTAGGCTTAGCAGGATACTATCGGAGGTTCGTAGAGGGTTTTTCTTCCCTTTCGGCACCATTGACGAAGTTGACACAGAAAGAAACTAAGTTTCAATGGACAGAGGCTTGCGAGCGGAGTTTCCAAGAGCTTAAGAACAGGTTGACCTCAGCTCCAGTTCTAACACTTCCAGAGGGTCTAGAGGGTTATGCCGTGTATTGTGATGCATCAGGTGTCGGGTTAGGATGTGTCCTGATGCAACATGGGAAGGTAATTGCGTATGCTTCAAGGCAGTTGAGGAAGCACGAGAGGAATTATCCGACCCACGACCTCGAGTTAGCTGCGGTTGTCCATGCACTTAAGATATGGCGGCATTATTTATATGGTGTTCATGTTGATGTATTTACTGATCATAAAAGCCTACAATATATCTTCAAGCAGAAAGAGTTGAATTTGCGACAGAGGCGATGGCTTGAGTTATTGAAAGATTACGATGTTAACATTCTCTACCATCCAGGGAAAGCTAATATTGTAGCAGATGCCTTAAGTCGCCGATCTATGGGTAGCTTAGCACATGTAGAGCCCGAGAAAAGACAATTAGCTAGAGAGATTCATCAATTGGCTTCGTTGGGGGTTCGGTTAGTAGATTCTGAGGATGGTGGAGTTGTACTCCAAAACACTGCAAAATCATCCCTCATAGCTGAAGTCAAGGAAAGGCAGTACGAGGACCCAGAGTTGGTCGAGTTGAGAGAGCGAGTTCCGCAGCAGAAGAAGCCATTGTTAGAGCTCAAGGGAGATGGGGTTCTCAGATACAGGGGTCGTTTGTGTGTTCCAGATGTAGCAGGGCTACGAGACAGGATTATGTCAGAGGCACATTATTCATGGTATTCCATCCATCCTGGATCGACGAAGATGTATCATGACATTAAGGATGTGTACTGGTGGAACGATATGAAGAAGAACATTGCTGAGTTTGTCGCCCAATGTACTAGTTGCCAGCAAGTGAAGGTAGAGCACCAGAAGCCCGGAGGGCTAATGCAGACTATAGAGATCCCGACATAGAAATGGGAGGCGATAAACATGGACTTTATCATGGGTTTACCTCGTTCTAATCGTAAGTTCGATTCCATATGGGTGATAGTCGATAGGCTCACGAAATCAGCTCACTTCCTACCGGTCAGATCTACATATACAACAGAAGATTATGCAAAGTTATATATTAAGGAGATAGTGCGGCTACACGGAGTACCGGTTTCTATTATATCTGACCGTGGGGCTCAGTTTACAGCACATTTTTGGAGGTCATTTCAGAGAGGTCTAGGGACTCAGGTGAATCTCAGCACAGCTTTTCATCCACAGACTGATGGACAAGCCGAGCGCACAATTCAGACGCTCGAGGATATGTTACGAGTATGTGTGTTGGATTTTAAAAGAAGTTGGGATGAACATCTACCTCTTGTCGAGTTTGCATATAATAACAGTTACCACTCCAGTATTCAGATGGCTCCGTACGAGGCTTTGTATGGGCGTAAGTGCAGATCTCCTATAGGGTGGTTTGATGTTGGGGAATCTGGGTTATATGGGCCAGACCTGGTTCAACAGGCCATAGAGAAAGTAAAGCTTATCCGGGAGCGACTGTTGACAGCTCAGAGTCGTCAGAAGTCATATTCTGACGTGCGGCGACGAGACTTAGAGTTCAGGATTAATGACTGGGTATTCTTAAAGGTATCACCTATGAAGGGCGTGATGAGGTTTGGCAAGAAAGGCAAGCTTAGCCCACGGTATATTGGGCCTTATAGGATCATTCGGAGAGTGGGCCAAGTAGCTTATGAGTTAGAGTTGCCCTCAGAATTGGAGTCTGTCCATCCGGTTTTTCACGTATCTATGCTACGGAAGTGCATTGGCGATCCTACCCGAGTGGTGCCCACAGATGATGTACAGATTATAGAGGACTTGTTATATACGAAATAAGGAGGTAGCTTCCGTAAAGGTTTTATGGAGGAGCAAGAATGTAGAAGAGATGACGTGGGAATCGGAGGAAGAAATGAAGTCTAAATACCCCCACCTATTTCAAACTGAAGATATGGCTCGAGATGGGATGCTACAACACAGCTCTATTCAGGCTAGCAGGTCAGTAGGTAAGCTTTTATTTTTCACTTTTAGTATTTATGATTTACGGTTGGTGAGGCAAAGTGTTGCTATTTATAAACATTGGCCATGTGTGGCATGCATAGTATGTTTTCTAGCTACGTACAGGTTGGTTTTAACCTAGTGTACGAAGGATACTCTGGCAAAAGTTTCCAAAGTCTCTAAGAGTAAACATTCGAGGACGAATGTTTCCAAGGGGGGAATGATGTTACACCCTATATTTTCGTACATAAAAATGCATCGTAAGCAAACTAATGTAGGACCAAAAATGAGATAATATTTAAAAGTATATAAATTAATTTAATCATGTTACCTCTGAGGTTACAAATATTGAAGATCATGAACAACAAGTACAAAGAGGGTTGGACGGTTCAGAAGCTAAAGCAATTGAAGAAAATAATGTTTCGTCGAAAGTCGACAAGTTGGGAATGTTATAACATATACCTTTGGGGTGAGACTAGGGTGCTTAACATGATAAGGAGATTATGTTATGATTTATATTAGTCGTATGACATCCGTGTGTTATGTTTTGAAGTCAAGAGAGTTGTGGAACAAAAGTCGATGAAAGTCATCACAAGTTACATTCATAAGTTTTACTGAAACTTTGGGTCAAATATAACTGCGATTTTCTCCTAATATACTTAGAGTTATGGGGTGTTCCACCTATCAAATTAAAGATATATGAGTCTATTTTCCAACTCATTAAACCGTTTGTCAATACGACATTGGAGTAGAAAGATATGGGCATTTGTGCGATACTGCGCAAGCTGCTAGGTGACAAGTAGGTGTGTCACCTACTTGCTTAAATGAGAGCCCAAAAAAATGGGCCATTTCGGGTCGTCCAAAGAGGCCTTTTAAGGGCCTATTTTCTTCATATATTAGACTTAAAATAGAGCATAATAACCAGACATAAGCTCTGCAAAGAATCCTCCCAAAAATTTCCCACAAACCCTAATTGATTTTCTCTCCCTTTCAAGTTCCAATTGGAGGTAAAACCTAGAGTTTGAAGAACCAAGATAAGAGCTGAGTTATCCAACAAATAAGGTGAGTTTACTTCTCTCTTTCATCCAATTTTTCTTCTGTAAATTCATGGTAAGTCGTTCTATACTTGTAAGAACTCACGGGACGGTGATCGGAAGCCGTGAGTTCGAGTTATTCACTTGTAGCGGACTGTTTTGTGGACTGTTTTGTGTTGCTGTTGGGCTGCGTGTTTTACTACTATTTTGTGGAGTTTTGGAGGAGGAAGGGGGTTTATAAACACCATATAAATGTAGGGTGGTTGGCTGGTCGTTCGTCATAACATTTTCGGGTCGTTTGACACTACTACGGTGGTCGTTTTGTGTACGAAGAGATTGGGGTGTGTTGGGCTGTTTTGTAGTATTTGATGGTGTATATAGGGCTGGAAAATGATGTATATATGTTGTTATTGTTCTGTTCTTGTATTGTTGGTGTTATCTTGAATTTGGAGGAAGTAAGGATTATAGGGGAGATACTGCCCGTTTTAATACAAAATAGGTTTGTCGTTCATTGTGCGATAGTTGTACCTTTCGTAACTTAACGATAGTATTATTATCATTCTTGTAGATTAAGGTGCGAAGAGGTGAGTTCAACTTGGTGATTGGAAAGATTGTGATAAGGTATGTTAAGGCTAAGCCTTCCTTCATTTTGGCATGATCTCGTAGCTACATGTGTTAGTAATGAGACAAAAAGAGAAGTTCATATTCATGAATTTATTCACACTATTCTAGTCTCATAAGTTACAATATTATTCCTTATCGAGACTCTATATTCAATTTTAGTATTGTCTTCTTCCAGTCAAGAGAGCAGCAAGCCTATATATACAGTATTACAGTATTTTCATTACCATCGAGCTATAATCGATGGGCAGGCCCCTATTGGGCAACCTCTGATCAGATGGAAAGTTATATACCGAGCCTACTGTGGTCGAGCGCCTATGAGCGAGCCTACTATGGCAGAGCAGTTATATATACCGAGCCTTATAAGGCCGTACAATTATTTTACTTACTATATTGAAGGAGTTGAGTCAGTATCAGCAGGTAAGTATATCTCCAGATCATCTTTGACTCCCAGTTACTTCCAGTTATTATATTATCAGTTCAGTTTCGATTTTCAGTTATGTTATTGCCTTACATACTCGGTACATTATTTCGTACTGACGTCCCTTTTCCGGGGACGCTGCATTTCATGCATGCAGGTTCAGATAGACAGACGAGTAGATCTCCTCAGTAGGTGTTTCCCGAGTTCAGCCTGATCGGTAAGCTCCACGCCTTTCGGAGTTGCCAGGTCTAGAGTGTTGTGTACATCTTATGTATATCTGTATATATGTTATGGGTAGGTCGGGGCCCTGTTCCGATCATAGTACATCTATCAGTAGAGGCTTGTAGACATATCCTGTTGGTTAGTGCAGTATGTTGGGTTTGTAGGCCTGGTATGTATAATTTGGTGGTTTGTCAGCTGTAGTAGCTATGACGGCCTTTTCAGCCTAGCTTTATATTGATGTTTAGTTAGCGCTAGTTTCCATTCAGTTTTATATTTTGCTTCGCAAATTGTCTTGCAAGGTGGCCCCATGGCCAAAGTATGACATTATGTGTTCAGAGTCCCTTAGTCGCAATTTGGTACGCCAGGTTAGGTGAGGCACCAGGTGCTTGTATCGCTCCTAGGTTCGGGGCGTGACAAACTTGGTATCAGAGCAGTTCTGTCCTAGGGAGTCTACAAGCCGTGTCTAGTAGGGTCTTGTTTATAGATGTGTTGTGCACCACATTATATAAGCAGGGCACTACAGGGCATTTAGGAGTTGGTTACCCTTCTTTGAAATCTAAATCGTGCTACAGAACTGAGTTATAGGAAATTTGAATTAAACTTATGTGTTGGTGTTTGCATGCACAGATGACGGTGACTAGGAAGACTACGGCTAGCCAGAGGAGAGATACAGCAGTAGGTGAGGGGACCAGCAGGGTACCCCCAGTAGATGGGGCCCAGTCTGAGGCTCAAGGTGAGACCCCTACTCAGCCATTACCGGCTCCTCCACCAACTACGGAGATTCCTAGGGAAACCGCACATCCAGTTCCCCCTCCACTTCCATCAGATCAGGACTTGAGGAGTGCGGTGCATTTGTTGACACAGTTGGTAGCTACCCAGCAACAGGCTAGGGCATCAGCTAGTGCAGGAACTTCTGAGGGGTCTGGGAGTTCAAGGGTCCGAGAGTTTATTGCTTTGAGTCCCCCAGAGTTCACGGGGACAGATCAGAGGGAGGACCCACAGGATTTCATAGATCAGCTTCACAGGATCTTTCGTGTTATGCATGCCACGGAGAAAGAGGCAGTTGAGCTAGCAGCTTTTCGACTCCGAGATATAGCCATCCTTTGGTATGAGGGATGGGAGAGGTTCAGGGGACGTGATGCACCTCCAGCTATTTGGGAGAATTTTTCAGATGCCTTCCTTGACCAGTACTTACCACGGGAGATCCGACAGGCTCGAGTCGATCAGTTTCTAGCCCTCAAGCAGGGTAATATGAGTGTTCGAGAGTATAGTCTCCGTTTTGACTCATTGGCCAGATATGCACCATCCATAGTTGCTACTATGCGGGACAGGATTCACAGGTTTATAGCAGGGTTAGCCCCAGAGTTAAGCTTGTACGCCACCTCACCGATCCTCTGAATGATTTTGTATGGTCTGACATACCTCGGACTCAATTTCCCTTTCTTACCAAATTGCATTACGCCCTTCATGGGGAAAACTTTCAAGAATACCCAATCATCTTCATTGAACTCCAAATCCCTATGACGAACATCCGAATAGGATTTCTGAAGACTCTAAGCAGTCTTCAACCACTCCTTAATGATTTTAACTTTTTCCATGGCCTAATACACGAGGTCTGGCCCTATCAACTCTGCTTCCCCAATTTTGAACCACCCAATGGGAGATCTACATATCTTACCATATAAAGCCTCGAACGGTGCCATCTGAATGCTGGCATGATAGCTATTGTTGTATGCAAATTCTATGAGTGGTAAATGATCATCCCAACTACCTTTGAAGTCTATAATGCAAGCACGCAATATATTCTCAAGCGTCTGAATAGTCCACTCTGCCTGCCCGTCAGTCTGCGGATGAAAGGTTGTACTAAGATTTACCTGAGTACCCAAACCTTGCTGAAATGTCTTCCAAAAATTAGCAGTGAATTGTGCTCCTCGATCGGAAATGATGGAAACTGGGGTGCCATGCAACCTGACTATTTCTTTGATATACAACTGAGCATACTGCTTCGCTGTGTCGGTAAACTTAACTGGCAAAAAGTGTGCTGATTTCATGAGTCGATCCACAATCACCCAAATTGAGTCAAACTTGTGCGGAGTGCGCGGTAATCCTACCACAAAGTTCATATTAATTATTTTCCACTTCCATATTAGAATTTCTATGTTCTGTGCCAAACCACCGGGCCATTGGTGTTCAGCCTTCACTTGCTGATAATTTGGACACTTCGCCAAAAATTTTGCTACATTCCTCTTCATATCATTCCACCAATAGATTTTCTTAAGATCATGATACATTTTTGTAGAACTTGGGTGCACGAAATACCTAGAAGTGTGAGCTTCAGTCATAATTATTTCCCGGAGGCCATCCACATTTGGAACACATAGTTGCCCTTGGTACCTTAGTGTACCATCATCCATGCCAAGAGAAAAGGCCATGGTATTATGTTTATGAATCCCCTATTTGAATTTCACCAATAATGGATCGTTGTATTGCTTCTCTTTGACTTCCACAACAAGCGATGATTCAGCCCTATTTTGCACAATTACCCCTCCTTCACTCAAGTCCGCAAGACGTACTCCCAAACTAGCCAATCGGTGAACTTCCTTGGCCAATGACCTTTGGTATGCCTCCAAGTGAGCCAAACTACCCATATATTTCTGGCTAAGATCATATGCCACAGCATTGGCCTTTCCCGGATGATATAGAATATCAATGTCGTAGTCTTTTTATAACTCAAGCCATCTTCTCTGCCTCAGATTCAATTCCTTCTACTTGAAAATATATTGAAGGATCTTATGGTCCATGAATATACAACATGGACCCCATATAAATAATGACGCCAAAATTTCAACGCAAACACCACTACTACAAGTTCTAAATCATGTGTTGGATAGTTCTTTTCATGATTCTTTAGTTGCCTAGAAGCATAAGCTATCACCTTCCCATGTTGCATTAATACACACCCAAGCCCGATTATTGAAGCATCACAATATACCACAAATCTATTTATACCCTCTGGTAGAGTCAACACCGGCGCCGTAGTCAATCTTGCTTTTAACTCCTGGAAACCCTTTTCACAAGAATCCGACCATTGGAACTTAATTGCCTTCTGCGTCAATTTAGTCAATGGAGAGGCAAGAGTAGAAACCCCTTCCACAAACTTTCTATAATATCCAGCTAAGCCTAAGAAACTGCAAATCTCTGTTGGAGTTGTAGGCCTCGGCCAATTCCTCACAGTTGAAATTTTCTGAGGATCAACCTTAATTCCCTCACTAGAGACTACATGACCCAAGAATATGACAGATTCAAGCCAAAATTCACACTTTGAAAACCTTGCATATAACTGGTGCCGATGTAGGGTTTGCAGAACTACCCTGAGATGATCGGCATGGTCTTCTCGACTTCGTGAATATACAAGAATATCATCAATAAACACTATCACAAAAGAGTCTAGGAATGGCTTGAAAACTCGATTCATAAGATCCATGAAGGCTTCTGGGGCATTTGTTAGCCCAA
Organism: Nicotiana tomentosiformis; assembly: GCF_000390325.3. Classification (NCBI taxonomy): domain Eukaryota; kingdom Viridiplantae; phylum Streptophyta; class Magnoliopsida; order Solanales; family Solanaceae; genus Nicotiana; species Nicotiana tomentosiformis. The sequence continues at coordinate 160,217,856 of NC_090813.1, read as the reverse complement.
AATACATCACCAGAAATTCAAAATGCCCATACTAGGTCCTAAAAGTTATTTTCAGAATATCCTACTCCCTGATCTTCAATTAGTGATACCCGGATCTTAAATCAATCTTAGAGAAGTACCTGGCACCTTGCAATTGATCAAACAAGCTATCTATCCTTGGTAGTGGGTACTTATTCTTGATTGTGACCTTGTTAAGATGCCCATAGTCAATACACATTCTCAATGACCTGTCTTTCTTTCTTACAAAAAGGACCGGTGTGCCCCAAGGCGACACACTTGGCCGGATAAAACCCTTTTTTCTAACAAATCTGTCAATTGTTCCTTTAGCTCCTTTAATTCTGCCGGTGCCATTCTGTAGGGTGGAATAGATATAGGATGAGTGTCTGGGACCACATTAATCCCAAAATCAATCTCCCTGTCTAGTGGGATCCCAGATAGTTCATCCAGAAAGACTCTCAGAAATTCATTCACAAGGGGCACAGACTCAAGCGTAGGTGCCTCAGCATCGGTGTCCGTAACTCACACCAAATGGTAAATACATCCCTTATTGATCATATTTGTGGCCTTAAGGTAAGAAATAAACCTACCCTTCGGCACTACATCATCACCCTTCCACTCAATAACTGGCTCATTTGGAAATTCGAACCTAATAGTCTTGGTTCGGCAATCAAGCTTGGCAAAACAAGAATAAAGCCAATCCTTCCCCATTATCACATCAAAATCGACCATTCTCAATTCAATAAGATCGGCCACGGTGTCCCGACCATGCAACGTGACAACCCAATCCCTATAGACCCACACGGCCAAAATAGACTCACCAACCGGAGTAGATATAGAGAACGGCTCATAAAGTTGTTCCGGTTCTATCCTAAATTCCATCGCAACATAAGGTGTGACATATGACAGAGTGGAACCGGGATCAATAAGAGCATATACATCATGAGATTGGATAGTCAATATACCTATGACAACATCTGGAGAAGCCTCTGCACTCTGGCGACCACTCATAGCATAAAAACGGCTGGGTCCTCCTGAAACATGTGCACCACCCCTAGATGCACTATGCCCTGTTAGTGCTGGAGTGCCTCAAGCTGGAGGGGGTGCTAAAGATGTAGCAACTGCAGAACTGGATGGTTTTTTTGTGCCCCTGCTCGTACCCTAGCGGGATGACGACACTTCCTCTGAATATGACCCCTCAATCCACACCCGTAACATACTGGCAGGTCCATGTAGCAGATTCCCAAATGCATCCTCCCACACTTAGGGCATGGGGCCCTCCGTTACTGCTGGGATCTCCCTCCTAATCGGCCCTGCTGGTGGGGTCCCCTGCTGCCTTGATTGGGCCTTAAACGACTCACCTGCTGCTGACTAGCCCCTGCTGGCGGTGCACTGGCTGAAGACTAAGCAAAATACTGGGATGGCCGTGATGACCCTCCCTTGAAAATTTATCTTCCCCCACCAAATGACTCCCCAAAGGTGCCCGCGGACCGGGCCTTGCTGGTATCCTCTCGCTCCCTTCAATTCTTCAACTTACGGTCCTCTATAGCTTGAGCAAATACTACCATTTTCCCATAGTTCATATCTGAATTCAAGGAAGTTATAGATCCTCATTGATAACCAAAGGGCTAAGACCCTGCACAAACTGGCGCACTCTAGCCTCTATAGTAGGCAACATTAGAATGGTGTATTTTGACAGGCGCGCGAACTCCATGTGACGCTCCCACACACTCCTACTCCCTTGCTTAATATTCTCAAACTCTGAGGTACGAGCTGCCCTAGTCTCGGCCGGCAAGAAATGGTCCATGAAAGCGTCAGCAAACTCGCTCCACCTCGCTAGAGGGCTCCCCTTCTCCCGAGTGTCCTCCCACAGCTCAAACCAAGAATAGGCCACCCCTTTCAAGCGGTAGGCGGCCAACTCCACTCCCTCCGTCTCAGTAGCGCGCATAACTCAGAGAGTCTTATACATCTCATCAATGAAGTCCTGTGGGTCCTCCTCGGGATTAGCACCCATGAACACCGGAGGATCCAACTGAAGAAACATGTTCACCCTGGAACCACTAGAATCCCCTTGTTGTCTAGAAGAAGTGGGTGGAACATTTGATCTATGGGCTTGAGAAGCCACTATCTATGTCAGCATCTGGATAGCTCCCCTAAGAACAGCATCAGAAACACTAGAATCGAAAGCTGGGACTGGAGGTGGAACTGGTATATCAGTTGGAGGGACCGTTGTACCCTCAATATGTGTAGGGGCAGGTGCGGTCTGATCAGTTGTAGTATAGTCAGGCAGTGTAGTAACTGGAGGAATATTCACACTCCTAGGGTGCTCACCCGCATCATCAATTATAGGATCAATTGTCACTCTTGGGGTGACATTGGCTCTTTGGCCAGTTCTTGCCTTCTTCTTAGGTGCCATGTACTGAAAGTTAAAGTAAAGCACGAGTTAAAGGAGGAACAATCTTACCATCATCTTTATCGCACGATCGAGAACATGAAAGAAGAGTATTATTCCTAAATGCCCATGTAGCATCCTAATTATAGATGTAGTCGAAATCGCACCGATAATAATGACTCTACTAGACACGGCTCCGAGACATCCTAGACCACTTTAAAACCTTAGGCTCCGATACTAAGTTTGTCACACCCCAAAACCGAGGAGCACGACCGGCGCTCAGCCGAGTGAACCCGTCCGAGCAAGCCTGTTAGACACATTCTACCCGACTCACTTACGATCAAGAGAAGACATGATTTCATAAATTAAACATCAGGAAGTTCATAGATGCGATGTCAAATCGTTTAATTAGCCATTGCGCCTTTAAGTCTCAAAATACATAATTCTTATAGTTGGAATGGAACAAGTGATCAAACACAGGTTTAACATTCCCAACACCCATATACAACCCACATAGTGTCTACGGAGCCTCTAAAGATTCAAAAGAGAGTGAAGATGGTGCCGGCAACAAGGCCCCGGCTATACCTCATAAAGTGACCACAATATAAACAAAAGATACAATACATGACCGCGGAATGAAATGGGGCTCATCGAGTCCGCTGGGAAAATAATGATGTACCACTAACTGCGATCAACATTGTTATGTAACCACCTGCATCCATTTAAAGATGCAGCGCCCCCGGCAAAAGGGACATTAGTACCGTCGAATAGTACTAGGATGTAAAACTAAAACACCATCTCAATAGAATGGACAATAATACAAGGAGGAAAATAGTCATCAGTTCAATAAGAGCTTCAAAACAATACTAAAATATCAAGTAAGGATCACATAAGTTCTCAAGTCAATTTTCATCTTATTAGGTTGGGTAATCTTTAGTTTCATATGCCACAATCCACAATACCACCGTGTTCTTACACAGAGTCCGATCTCAACCCGATTGGCTAGGTTGTCTCATTTGAGACATCAACCATATCCATAATTTTAATTATCATTTCCAGCACAGTTACCACCATGTGTGTGGCATCACGTCCGATCACGGCCCAATCGGCTAGGCCATCTCACTTGAGACATCATCCTTTCAATTGTTCAACTCAATTCACATTTCGTTTCCACCTTTCATTACATGGCACGAGTAGCCTCATTTATTAAGTCGTTCTTGGCACTTGGCTGTATCTTACTATTCAAATCTTTCCCTTTTTATACATTCAAATAACAGTATCATCCACGTCAATAAGTCCTATCATATAAGGCATTGCACACATAAGGGAAAAAGTTTGGAAAATCTTAATCACACGGAGGCATTTCATACAAATTAGGTTAACAAGCTTTATTCGACTCTTGACACGAATTCTTAACCTTTCTCAACTCATATTCCTCATTTCAAACACATTCTCAAATAGCATGATGACACAATAAACATTTAGAACACTTATTGAACATAAATCTTTCAACACAACACATTAAGGCAGCCAATTCTAGTATGATCAAGTTAGGAACTTACACCAAATACTCGAACACCAGGGGTTCGATTCTAAGAAGAAGAGAGTTTAGCCATACATACCTCAATTGAGCTTCCTTAAACTCTACAATATTCCGAAATTCTTAGCTACCTCAATCTATTTTGAAAATATAATAATTTGAAACAAAATTAGGAGAATGATCGTGATTCTAGCTCATTTGAGCATTCTATCAAACACTAGGTGCGCATTAAGTCTCTAAGGTCCTTTTATAGAGGATTTCATCAACCCACAACCCATCCTTCACCATTTTTGGCTCAACAATATTCCTATACCCGTTGATAACACATGCAAGCAAGATAACAGCTCCAATACCCATGAACTTTCTTGATAATTACCCATCTTTTAGTTAGAATTCGAAATTAAGGGTTAGGGTGGAGAATCTTATCTCAAGGATGAAGATCTAGTATGTTTTCCTTGTTAATCTTCAAAGATTTGTGTAAGAATTGAAGGATGATTTGGTAAAGATCACTCTCTCACTCTAGGGCTCCTTCTCTCACTCTAATGCATCAGGTTTCTGCTAAAAATTGACCCACTGCGTGTATTTAATGAAGTTGGGCCGGGTTATAGTGATAAAAGAATTGATACTCCGAAATTCCGAATCGGGCTACAGACCTGGCCTCGCCAGGCTAAAGCCTGGTCTTTGCGTGCTACAAGCCTGGCCTCGCCAGGCTAAAGCCTGGTCTTAGCGCGCTACAGGCCTGGCCAATGCACTGTTCAACCCAAAAACTCCGAAAATATAATATATTAGCCTACCTTGGCACCACAAAACCTTAAATTACTTAGTAAAATTTTTCGGGGTCTTACAAGCTTGATATCATCATCTTTTATTTTATATCTTACTAATATTGTATGTATTCATGATTTTTAAATGCATTAAATTATTTACTTAATAAAACTTATGATTTCAAAGTAATAAAATGAATAGTTATTTAGATGATTTACCGTTGGCTTGTATAACAACGACGTTGGGCGCCATCATGGCCTATAGTAGATTTTGGGTCATGACAGATGCAAACTCTATTTTAAAGGGTAAAAAAGCGAATTGAATGACATTTCGCTAATGATCATCGTGCTTTTATTATAATATATATGAACTCCATTTTAAAATATAAAAAAGGCGAACGACATCTCACTAATAGCCTTCGGGCTTTTAGTCTTAGTCTGCCCATGTTGCGCGTATACCCTATCAATGAGTATATATTTTCTTAACATTTCATAAATATTAAATAATGTATGGGAGACCTAAAATAAAGATTAAAGAAAAAATTTAAATCTCTGAATATGAAGAAGGTTAATGATATTTAACTACTAAACAAAGAATGGTAATTTACTCTTTATTCTATGTTTAGTCACTTGTTTTTAATAAAGCGTACCTTCGATGACATGAAATTGGAGGAATGTATTGTAATTTACTTCTTCTTTTTTTATGTATGGTCAAGTTTTCTAAATAAAACTGTACTTCTTTAAACAAGTATTCGTAATATTCCTTAAAAATAAGAAAAGGTAAAAGAAAACATTCTTAAGTTCTTAACATAAATTAATAAAAAAAATATACATCTAATAATAAATCATATTGTCTGGTTATTTTGTGTATGAATATCTAACATTTAAAGGTTTTACTATACTAAGATTAAAGAAAAAACTTAAATCTCTGAATATGAAGAAGGTTAATGATATTTAACTAACTACATAAAGAATTATAATTTACTTTTTATTCTACGTTTAGTCACTTAATTTTAAATAAAGTGTACCTTCGATGAAGTAGAATTGGAGGAATGTATTGTAATTTACTTTTTATTTAATCATCAATTTTCTAAATAAAAAGTATTTGTAAAGTTTCTTACCAAATAAAAGAAAAGGTGAAGGAAACTATTCCTAGAGTTCTTAACATAGGAAAAAACACATCTAATAAGAAATCATATTATCTGGTTATTTGTGTATGAACATCTAACATTTAAAGGTTTTATGTATTGTCTGAAGAAAAACTTAAATTAATGCTATTAATTTTTAATTTTCAAAATAATTATCAATAAATAAATAATTAGGGCAAGAGACATGAAAATAAAATTAAAAAAGCCTTTTAAAAAAATTCAATATTTAAAATTGCACAAAATTGAATAGTTGAAGTAAAAATTTTATTGCTACAGTTATTATGGGCAACCTCTTTAAAAGGAGTACCAAGGTACATTAAAATTTTGAAATCTAAGAAAAAGATATCATCATTAAATATGTGTCACGACCCAAAATCCCAACCCGAGGGGTTGTGATGGCACCTAACACTTAGCAAGCCAACACATAACAGAAATACGAAAGAAATGAAACTATCAATCAACAGCAAAATGATAATGTAGTGTAATAGTAACTCAGAAGTATACATGATGAGTCTAAAGATGTCACGATCCGGAATTCTCACCGTCGGGACCATGATGGCGCCTAACATTTCACTTGCCAGGAAAGCCAACGTTAGATAATCATTAAGCCACTTCTTACACATTTCAGTAAATAACAGCAAATATGCTATAACGAGTTTAAAATAAGTGCGGAAATATATAATAGCCTCAATATATATATACTACTACCCGGATCTGGAATCACAATTTACTAACTTCTAATATTTTTCTACAAGTAAATGTATGAAAGAAATACAACTATTTTCGAAAGGAAAGAAACAGTAAAAATACAATGGCTAGAAGGGGACTCCAGGGTCTACGGACGCCGGCAGATCTACCTTGGGTCTCCTGTCGGATGAATCCAGCAGCTAACCTCACGATCAGCTCAGACCAGCACCAAAATCTGCACAGGAAGTGCTGAGTGTAGTATCAGTACAACTGACCCCATGTACTGGTAAGTGCCGAGCCTAATCTCGACGAAATAGTGACGAGGCTAAGGCGGGTCACTCACACTACAACCTGTATGCAGTATATATAATAAAAGCAGAATAGGAAAAGCAAAATAGAAGAAAGCAAGAAATTGCAAGAAATGCAACAACTCCCGGAGATATATCAACAGTGCAGAAATTACCGATCCTTAAGTGCAAAAGGGAATACCGTAAGGCGAACATAGCTTAGGGAAACATAAACACATAGGTTGTTGCGGTGCGCAATCCGATCCTACCATATCACAATAACACAATCATAATTCACCCTTATTCCACCAAACAATCCACCCTTATTACACATGTTGCGGCGTGCAACCCGTTCCCACCATACAGTATAAATTCACCATTATTCCACCTCAATATACCACCCTTATTCCTCTTGTTGCAGCGTTTAACCCGATCCCACCATATCAATATTAATTACTCAGTATGTACAGAAATTACACAATTTAAATCATAGAAACCCTTCACAATACTTAAACTCCAAACCGAAACAATTAGAAAACTTGTACACCATGAAAATTCACATAAGCAATACTACACAGCAAGACTAATTCAGAATCTACAACAGAAAGGTACCAGTAAACCATCTTAAGCAAATAACAGGAGATAATGAAATTATGGAAGAACTAATATCATTAACCACAGGAAACAATGTCTAACACGTAACAATTAGGCATGGGAACAAAAGTAGAGTATATAACAATTAAGGCAGTGAAAGAGACAATATGAGAAAAATGGGAGAATCAGGTAAAACAGATGAATTGGGGCCGCATAAGTACTCGTCACCTCACATATAAGCCGTTCACATGAATTTCATATAGCAAATAGTCTGAGGGTTCCTAATTCCCTCAAGTCAAGGTTAGACACAACACTTACCTTGCTCCAAAGGCCACTCAATGTTCAATTACCGCTTTTTCTCTAGAATCCACCTCCAAACCACTCGTATCTATCCACAAACAACTCAATAGTATCAAATATTACTAAAGAAATCAATTACAATGCATAAATTTAGATTCCCCAAACTTTCCCCCAAAAAGCCAAAAATCGACCCCGGGCCCTCTTGGTCAAAACTCGAGGTTCAGACCAAAATCCATTCACCCATTCACCCCCGAGCCCGATTATATAATTTATTTCGAAATCCGACCTCAATTCGAGGTCTAAATTCCAATTACGCAAAAATATGTAATTTTACCCAAACCCCCAATTTCTACCATGAAAAACCTAGATTTTAGGTTAAAAACTCATGAAATGTAATGGGTAATTGAAAGAAAGTAGGTTAGACTCACTTACCAACGAATTTGGGAGAAACTCTTATGGAAGAATCGCCTCTAGGTCTTTTAGTTTTGAAATTTTTGAAAGAATGGCAAGAATCCTGTAATTGAGACTGTTTTATCACTGGGCGTCAGTGTTCATCGCGTTCGTAGGAACACTGACGCGTTTGCGAAGAGCAGAGCCCTAGTGGCTTACGCGATCGTGGGGGACACCACGCGTTCACTAAGATATAGCCCGCCTCACCTTCGCGTTCGCTAGACAGGGCTCGCGTTCGCATAGAGTCACCTTAGGGCCCCTGCCCAGCCTAGCTAAAGCTACGCGTTCGCGTATGACGGGTCGCGTTCGCGTAGAGCAAACCCTCCAATGCTCCGCGTTCGCGGAAATGGTCTCGCGTTCGCATAGTGAAAAATCCTCCACCAACCCAGATCACCTTCGCGATCGCGAAGCACAACGCACCAGAACACCAGCTGCAGCAAAACGCCAGATTTTTCTAAGTCCAATTCACCCTGTAGCCTATCGAAACTCACCCGAGCCCTCGGGGCTCCAAACCAAATATGTACACAAGTCATAAAATATCATACGAGTTTTCTCACGCGATCAAAATACCATAATAACGCTTAGAACTACGAATCAGACACCAAATCAAAGGAAATTTTCAAGAAGACTTTAAAACTTCTATTTTCACAACCGAACGTCCGAATCACGTCAAATCAACTTTGTTTCTCACCAAATTCGACAGATAAGTCATCATTATTATAGTGGACCTATACCGGGCTTCGGAACTAAAATATGGACCCGGTATCAATAAATCCAAATATCAGTCGATTCTTAAATATCATAAATCTTTCAAACTTTCAATTTTCATGAAAAATCAATAACTCGGGCTAGGGACCTCCGAATTCGATTCCGGGCATATGCCCAGGTCTCAAATTACGATACGGACCTACCGGGACCGTCAAAATACGGATCCGGGTCTGTTTGCTCAAAATATTGACTAAGTCAACTTAAATGAATTTCTAAGTCAAACAAATTTTATTTTTATCAGTTTTTAACATATAAGCCTTCCGGAAGAACACCCGGACTACGCACGTAAATCGAGGAAGGCTAAAATCAAGTTTTTTTAGACCTCAAAACATAAAATTAGATTCTAAAATATAAGATGACCTATCGGGTCATCACAAAAGATCTACACTAACGTTCAACCATCGCAAGACGTGGAGTCACACTACTAAAAAACTGCCAAAACGCGTCGAGAAAAACTGACCGAAATCGATCGGAATCCAATAAAAACCGACCGATTTCCAACCGACTTTAATTCATCGAAAAAATAATTGTCGCTAACGTTTGGCGACCGCAGACGGTCGATATTTCCGACTGAAGTCGGTCGATAATTTCAACGCACCTTTGACCGAATAATCTGACACAAATTAAATATACCAACCGAATTCGGTCGGTATTCTAGAAAATAATTTTTAATTATTTAATAAATTAGTAGCCGATATCTTTTGGAATCTTAATTATTTATATTTTAAAAAATTGTACATTTTCGACCAAAATCGATCGGTATTATTAAAATATTTAAAATTTAAAATAAAGAATTCAGACCGATTTCGGTCGGTATTATTTTATCAATTTCGACCGACTTCGGTCAGTAGGTGGTCGGTTTTCTGTGTAAAATATTAGCAGAATACAGCTCCACCACCAGCCAACAACAAATAACCTATAACTCAACCAATAATAATAACAATAACAATAATAACAACTATCAAAACTATATTAACAGTATTTATAGAGTTTGAAAAAATCCAACAACAAAACATTTTACAAGTTAAACGTCGACATGGTTCACAAGTATTTGTGAGTGTTTTATACTACATCATCTCCATCTCCACTACTAGAAGCTTCATCGTCGACATGGTTCGAAGGATCACGATGAGAAGAATTAGCATCCGGGGAAGACTCACGAGACCAGGAAATCGGAAAAGCACCATTATCAAGAAGATTGGCTAGCTGACCTTGAAGGACATTAAATTGTTTGTCCTTCTTTTCTAGTTGACCTTGAAGGGTATCAAATTGTTTATATCTCTTTTCTTCTCTAGCTTTTTCTTCTTCAAGATCTGTTGATAGCTTTGCGATCTTCTTCTCCATAGCCGAGAGAATCGACCTATCATTTGCCTCGCCCTAGGCAGAAGTCCTTATGCCTTGTAATCCAGCTCTGTAGCGTTGAAATGTTCTCTCTGGAAGGCCATATGATATCCCCTTTTTAGGACCACCGACAATATCCAACCATATCTTCTGCGCTTCTTCGTCATAAATGGAAGGTCGCTCGCCTTGCTCATTCAGTGGCAAGCTGACTGTACTCCTCCATAGTAGTCTTGTGCGACCATTTATTTAGAAGATAAAAAATTATTAACTATATAATATTATAAACATTAATTTTAAGTTATATTAGTTATGAAACTTATATATGTAGTCTCCGCCCGGTTCTCAACCCATCTAGTTGGATCTGTCGGTGCCTTCTTCTTCCGGATGTGAGTCTCCAAGAAGAACTCATCATGAGTCATCTTCCTCCCATATTTTTTTCCTACAAATATAATAAAACATGTTAACTAAATTAAAATATATAAATATATTTTGATATTAATAGATTTAAATATTTTACGAAATTCCAGTAGTCTCCTCGCAGTCGGTGCAAGGAGCCACCCTTCTCATATGCTCGGGCCTTCTTTCCATGTTCACTCCTCTTCTAGAATTTCTCAGTGGCCCACTACCTCAACAAATCCTCCCATAAATGTGGTAGAACCCATTAAGGCTTCTTGTTCTTCTTACGAGCAGAACAGAAGGAATTAGATAGTCTCTTACTCTCTTTGAACTCAAAATTTACAAGAATGGAACTGTTATGCCGGTCCTCCTAGGCACACTTAGTACGTAAATGAAGTGTGTAACGTTAGATAAAAATATTGTTAATACAATGCTTAAATAGATAAGAATTGTTAAAACCTTAAATTGATTGAAAATTTGCTCCACGAGCTCCGATGGAAAATCACTCCAAGTCACATAGGGTGCATCATACAACCGGCCAAGAGCTTCAGTGATTATCTTTGTAGTCTGATGACTAGGTATGAACCTGCAACATAGCAATTACATTAAATAAACAAGACTAGCTATTATAATTCAGCAAAAAGAAAGAAGTAATAAATAAATCTTACCCATTGCCCTTAGGCCTGATGATCGTCCTATGATAAGATCATACCACACTTCCTCTGGATCATCATCCTCCGGTGTATCTGAAGCGTGCGTAGAAGGGGAGGCATCTGGCTTAGTGCTACTATCCTGAAGGCAAAGTCTATAAATGCTAGGAGATGAACTCTATGCAAAGGCATACAGGGTCACTGATGAAGATGTATGCGATCTAGACACCTGCTGTGATCCAGAACACTGCTGCGATCTAGACCCATGTTGCGATCTGGGTGGTTGTAATCTATATGGATGTGATCCAGCTGGTGGTAAAGCAAATGGAGCAGATGACGGGCGTATCACCACATGGCCCTGTGACTCAGTGTACCCATGTAACTGTATGCAGGATTATGTAGAGGAAGCAGGGTATAGCCCAGTGGTGGATAATGGTAAGAATGCTGCTTGGAGGGCTAATGGTAGGTAGTCTGATGAGTAGATGGATGTGGTGGAAAAGATGTGTTCCTAGAAGATTGATGTCCGCCATCAGCAGCGGAGGGATGCAAGTGTGGAGTGGAAGGAAGCGAGGGTGTAACACTATCCTCATGATCAATAGGCCTCTTATCCTTCCTAGACCTATATCGACCCCTACCGGTTATCTGCATATATTAGAATTGAGAATATAAATCTATATAAGTTGAGAGCACTTGAAAAAACTAATATGCTAGTCGTCTTCGAAATATCCTTCCTCGTCCAAAAATTCTTCCTCTTCACTTATTTCATTTTCATCAGGTGATTCTTCGTCCTCATTTTCTATGATTGTTATTTCCTCTATATCAACTTCTTCTAATACGCGTTGCGGATGCTCCAAGTCATTTTCTAACTGATCATCCACCATTTGGTTAACACTTGAGGTATCGTTTTGGTAAGCAACATCTAGCACATTCTCAACTTCCACCCTACAAACAGGCTTAGTTTTTATTACAATCAATCAATCAGCCTTATCCCTCCGCAATGGATATGGAGCATAATACACTTGCCTAAAAGTTTCTGCAATTATAAAAGGATCATAGCGATCATACTCCCTCTTTTTAATAACCTCAATTATGTAGTAATGCGAGTGTACATTTGTACCTCTTCTAGGTATTAGGTCAAACCACTTGCATCGGAAAAGTATGATCTTCTTATTTGGCTAACTTGAATATGATAATTCTACAATCTTTTTGATCACATCATAATAATCATTTCCCCCATCTTGGTTGCCTTCACCACCTTTAACACACACCCTATTGTTATTGCTTTTTTTATACTTGGAGCATTCCTCGGTGTGAAATTTGTAACCATTCACAAAATACTTAGACATAGTTGTAATCGTAGGTGCATGTCCCCAAGATATATCTTTCAAATATTGATTAACACCGTTGTTCGGATTATTAACCTACATGTAGTGTTAAATCACAAGTGAGGAAGTATATTCACAAGTGACCAAGTATGTATATTCACATGTGAGAAAGTATGTAAATTGCCCATACACACTCTTTATGTCATGCCTCAAATGTAGAACATACAGCATCATGGACAAATTGACTCACGAAGTCACTGAGCGACACATTGAAAATTTTGTTAGTTGCATCAAACTAATTAAATAATAGTTCATGTAAAATAATCTTACGTCAAGACTTACTTAAGAAAGGGTTGAACTTCCAGACAATTTGTACTCCATACTACTTATGCCCCTTTTTGATCGATCTTTAGAACCTTGGCCTGGTTGATTGAAGATGGACACTGGTGGATATAATGGATTATTCTCAATCACGAAATTATGCCGATTGGGCCTATTTCTAGCACATGGCACATTACTATCGAAGTAGTAAGAACAAAAATGGGCAGTTTCCTTTGCAAGATAGGCTTCACATATGGATCCTTCAATCCTATTCCTCTGTTTAACAAATAATTTACACTTGTCGATAGTCCTATAAATTATCATATTAGACGAAAATGTTAAAGAAAATTATAAGAATGAATCAAGGTTTGATCATTACCTCTCAAATGGATACATCCACCTTCATTAAACGGCCCCCCAAGTTGTGCCTCATGTACAAGGTGAATTGGAAGGTGTTCCATTACATCAAAGAAACCACATGGAAAAATCCTTTCCACCTTATTACTAATTACAGGAATATTCCGATTCATTTGAAATAGGTTTTCTTCCCTTAATGTGGTAGAACATAAGTCTTTGAAGAACAAACTTATCTTTGTGATGGGTTTCCAGATATTTTCATGTAAACTACAAAATGCAATAGGGATTAAAGTTTCCATGAAGATATGACAGTCATGACTTCTTATATGAGTCAGCTTTCCTTCAACCATATCGGCACGTTTTCCCCCGTTCGAAGCATAGCCCTCAGGCATCTTTAGGTTTGTAACTCACTCACAAATTTGTCGTCTTTGTTCCAAAGTGAATGTATAGTTGGCCTTGGGCTTGAACACCTTACCATTGTTCGCAAACTACAAATGTAATTCAGGTCACCTACAATATTTTTGTAAGTCCAGTCTAGCCTTCGGGTTATCTTTTGTCTTATTCTTATCATCCATCACTATATTGAACAAATTGTCAAAATAGTTCTTCTCAATATGCATGACATCAAGATTGTGTCGAAGAAGATTATCCTTCCAATATGGCAACTCCCAAATATGCTTTGTTTTGTCCAGTTATGAGTAACACCATATCCAGAAAATCTAGAAGGTGGGGCCTCGGTAACTTTAGTGAAGTTTTAAACCCTCTCCCAAATTTCCTCATGGGACAAAATTGGAGGTGGAAAATCATGTTCAACTGTATTCTTTTTGAATACATTCTTCATCCTTCTGAACTCATGATCAACTGGAAAGAACTGAGGATGACAATCAAACCATGACTTCTTTCGTCCATGTCTTAAAGTGAACGCTTTGCCCTTTTCCATGCAATAAGGATATGCTAACTCTGCAACAGTCATCCACCCAGACAACATTCCATACGTAGGAAAATCATTAATGGTCCACATTAAATTAGCACGCAAGTTGAAATTTTGCTTAGTTGATATGTCATATGTCTGACCTCCATCATACCACAACTATTTTAGCTCATCTATCAGAGGTTTCATATATACATCAATCAAACTCTTTGGATTGCGGGGACCGGGAATAACACAATTTAAAAAAAAATATGGACTAGTCATATACATTTCAGGCGAAAGATTATACTGCGTAATAAATACTGGCCAACATGAATATGGTGTTGTAGAAACAGAAAATGGCATGAAACCATCAGCACACAAACCCAACTGAATATTCCTCGGTTCATTAGCATAATCCGGATATGTGCTATCAAAATGCTTCCAAGCTTCCCCATCTGAAGGATGACACATAACACCGGGCGGCCTTCTATTTTCATAGTGCCATCTCATATGATGAGCGGAACTCATCGATGAGTACAACCTTTTTAATCTGGGAATAAGAGGTAAATAATGCATCGACTTCACATCAACCTTATTCCCGCTGGAAACCCTCTTAAAACGAGGTTTTTCACAAAATTTATAACTTTATAAATCTGCATCACTCTTATAATACGACATACAACCATCTTCATAACAATAGATTCTCATAGAAGAGAGCCTAACTTAGAAACCAATCTTTTAGCCTTATAGATATCTTCAGGTATGTTAAACGTTGGGTCAACTAGTTCACTCATAAGGTGTCACGACTCGGAATTCCCAACCTAGGGACCATGATGGTGCCTAACATTTCATTTCCTAGGCAAGACAATGTTAGAGTAGTTTTTAGCCATTTTTAACAATTCGAATTAAATAACAGCCAAGAAACTAAATAAACTAAAATAGAGTGAGAAAATCATAACAACCGCTATATCTAGATACAAGCCCAAACCTAGTGTCACAAGTACACGATCGACTAGAGTCATACAAATAATGGTCTAAATGAAAACATGACTGTCTGAAAAGAAATAAACAGCTAGAATAAGGTAGAAGGGGACTTCAGGGCTGCGAATGTCATGTAGTTGTACCTCAAATCTCCGTCAGGCAATCAATCCGAGCAATCTACTAACCGCCGCTAGGACCGACTCCAAAATCTGCACAAGGAGAGCAGAGTGTAGTATGAGTACAACCGACCCCATGTACTCTTTAATTGCCGAGCCTAACCTCGACAAAGTAGTGACAAGGCTAAGGCGGGTCACTTACAATAACTTGTACACAGTATAATTATAATAACAAGAAAGGAACACAAAAATGATAAGGAAGTTAACTCATGAAAATAAATGCAATCCTCGAAATCAATAAAACCAGAGACATCAGTCCTCAGAATCGCGTATGAAAACACTAAAAGCTAACACAGTGGAACAATAAATACAAAACACACAATCTGTTACGGCACGCAACCCGATCCCCCCGTACAAACATAATCCTCCCGTATTTCACCATATCAATATCAAGAATAACATGTAAAATCCATTGCGGCATGCAACCTGATCCCACCATATAATCAGAATCAGTATCATAATCCTCCCTTATTTCACTATATCAAAATCACATATAAAATCTATTGCGGTGTGCAACCCGATCCCACCATATCAATATCAATTCTCCCTTATTCCACCCGTTGAGGCGTGCAACCCAACAAAATCAATAAATGTAATCAATTCAAAAACTCAACTCACATGAATCTCTATGATTAAAGAATACGAAAGCAAAGCCATAAAGGAACCTCGTACCAAATCAAGAAAATGCTACAATTAATACAAAGCAACAAGTCAAGCCAAATATATGTCAATTAAAGTGTACAAGTAAGTCAAGTAAGGCAATTATCAATTAATCATGGAATCATGGAATCATGGAAGATACGAGCAATTCAATACAAGAGTAAATAGATGAAAAATAACAAGATACGGCATAGAAAGCAATTAAGATATGTACAAGTTAAGACATGGAAGGAGATAATTAATGAAATACGGAAAAACATGAAAACAACTATTTTGACGGCGTATATACACTCGTCACCTCGCATATATGCCGCTACACATGTAATTCACATAGCACATAGCTCAAGGGTTCCTAATTCCATCAAATCAAGGTTAGACCCAATACTTACCTCGCTCCGCAAGCAAATCAAGGCTCAATCGGGGCCTTTCCTCTATAATTCGCCTCCAAACCAATCGAATCTACCCAAAATCGACTTAATATCAATAATCAATGCTAGGAAAATCAATTACAATGCATAAAGTTAATATTTTTACACTTTTTTCAAAAAGTCAACAAATGTCAACCCCGGGTTCGCTTGGTCAAATTCCGAGATTCGGACCAAAAACCGATTTCCCATTCACCCCCAAGCCCGATTATGTAATTAGTTTTGAAATTCGACCTCAATTCGAGGTCTAAATCCCAAATTTACAAAATCCCTAATTATATCCAAATCCCTAATTTCTACCATTAAATCCTATATTTAATATTGAAATCTTATGAAATGTAATGGGTAATCAAAAAGAAATAGATTAAAGTCACTTACCAATGAACTTAGGAAGAAACTATTTTAGAAAAATCGCCTCTATGGTTGAGAGTTTGTGAAAAATGAGCTAAATCCATGTTCTCAGCTTTTTATCCAGGCGCAGATAATTGCGACCTAGGGTTCGCAATTTTGAAACCCGTAAATGCGAGAAATTTATCGCAATTATGAAGAAGTTGCATCTCTGCTGCCATCGCAAATGCAATGGTTTTATTCGCAAATGCGAACATGGGCATTCCGCAAATGCAACCAATTTGATCGCAATTGCGAACCAGCTCCCCCCAGCCCCCAATTGAAAATGCGATGAATTTGTTCGCATATGCGAACCTATCGCAATTGTGATCCTAACCTCGCAAATGCGAGGACAGATACTTGTGCACAAAACCAGCAAAGTCCTACTCTTTCAAACACTCCGCCATTCGTCTGAAACTCACCCGAGCCCTTGGGGCTCCAAACCAAACATGCAAGTAAGTGTAATAACATCATACGAACTTGCTCTCACGATCAAAACAAAAAAATAATACCTAGAGTTACGAATCAGACACCAAAACGAATGAAATTTTCGAAGATACTTGAGAACATGAACCTATACTAAGTTCCGGAACCAAAATCTGAACCCTGTAACAACAAAGTCAACCAATGGTCAAACTTAAGAATTCATTTAAACCTTTAAATTGCTAGTTTTCAACAAATTACATTAAATCAAGTTAGGGAGTTCCGAATTCGATTCTGGGCATATGATCAAGTCCCAAATCACAATACAGACCCACCGGGACCGTCAAAACACTGATATGGGTCGGTTTACAAAATACGTTGAACGTAGTCAACCCAAATGAGTTTTAAGGCAAAATTTCATCAATATTTCACATAAAATGTTTCTAGAAAAAGAAAAAGACTATGCACGCAAATCGAGGAAGGATAACTCTTAGACCACGTGGTTGCCTCGATCGGCTGGCCTCTCCACTGCACTCAAACTGAAGGATAAGTCTTAGACCTCAACTTTCGGACCTGCCGAGCTAGAATAGCCATGGCTCCTGCTCATAAGTCAAATCCTTATCCAATTGGACTGAGCTGAAATCTAACACATGGGACAGATCGCCGTGATACTTCCAAAGCATGGACACATGGAACACTGGATGGGCTGCTGATAAACTAGGTGGCAATGCCAGCCTTTAGGCCACCTCACCCACTTTCTCAAGAATCTCAAAGAGTTTGATATACCTACGGTTCAACTTCCCTTTTTTCCAAACCTCATCACACCCTTCATGGGTGAAACCCAGAGCAATACCCTCTTTCCAACCATGAATGTACCATCATGAACTCTAAGGTCGACATAACTCTTCTACCTATACTGAGCGGTGCGAAGTCGATCCTGAATAATCTTGACCTTATCCAAGGAATCCTGAACCAAATCGGTACCCAAAAACCGAGCCTCTCCCGGCTCAAACCATCCAACTGGCGAAAGGCACCGCCTCCCATATAATACCTCATAGGGAGCCATCTGAATGCTCGACTGGTAGCTGTTCTTTTAGGCAAACTCCGCAAGCGGCAAGAACTTATCCCAATAACACAAGCACGAAGCATATCCTCTAATATCTGAATAGTGCGCTCGGACTGTCCGTCCGTCTGGGGATGAAATTATGTACTCAACTCAACTCGTATGCCTAACCCACATTGTACTGCCATCCAGAAGTGCGAGGTGATCTACGTACCTCAATTAGAAATGATAGACACAGGCACACCGGGAAGACGGACGATCTCGCGGATGTAGATCTCAGCTAACTACTCTGAAGAATAGGTAACTGCCACTGGAATGAAATGTGCCGACTTGGTCAACCTGTCCACAATGACCCATTCCGTGTCGAACTTTTTCTTAGTTCGTGGGAGTCCAACAACAAAATCCATAGTGATACGCTCCCACTTCCACTCAGGAATCTCTAGCCTCTGAAGCAAACCACCTGTCCTCTAATGCTTGTACTTTAGTTGCTGACAATTCATACACCGAGCTACATATGCCATTATATCCTTCTTCATCATCCTCCACCAATAATGCTGCCACAAGCCCTGATACATCTTGGCGGCACCCAGGTGAAAAGAATATCGGGAACTATGGGCCTCCTCAAGAATCAACTCACGAAGCCCATCCACATTGGGCACACAAATACGATCCTGCATTCACAAAACCCCATTATCCCCAATAGTAACCTGCTTGGCACCACTGTGCCACACCGTTTCCTTAAGGACAAGAAAAAGGGGGTCATCATACTAACGCTCTCTGATGCGCTCATACAAGGAAGACCGAGAGACTGTGCAAGCTAGAACACGACTAGGCTCTGAAATATCTAATCTTACGAACTGATTGGCCAAAGCTTGAACATCTTCTGCAAGCGGACTCCCAGTAACTAGAATATACACAAGGCTACCCATACTCACATCTTTTCTACTCAAGGCATCGACCACCACATTGGCCTTCCCGGGACGATACGAAATGGTGATATCATAGTATTTCAACAGCTCCAACCATAACCTCTGCCTCAAGTTAAGATCCTTTTTCTTGAACAAATATTGTAAACTCCGATAATCCATGAATACCTCACACGACACACCGTAAAGATAGTGCCTCCAAATCTTCATCGCATGAACAATGGCTGCCAACTCTAAGTCATGAACAGGGTAATTCTTCTCATGAACCTTCAATTTCCACGACGCGTATGCAATCACCCTGCCATCCTGCATCAATACTATACCGACCCTAATACGAGATTCATCACAATACACCGTATAGGATCCTGAACCTTTGGGCAACACCAACACTGGCGTCGTAGTCAAAGCAGTCTTGAGCTTCTAAAAGCTCAGCTCATACTCATCCGACCATCTGAATGGGGAACCCTTATGGGTCAGTTTAGTCAATGGGGATGCGATGGATGAAAACCCCATCACTAACCGACGATAATAACCCGCCAAACCCAGGAAACTCCGGATCTCTATAGGTGAAGTAGGTCTAGGCTAGTTCCAGAATGCCTCATTCTTCTTAAGATCAACCTTTATGCCCTCTGCCGATACAATATGCCCCAAAAGGTGACTGAGTCTAACCAAAACTCACACTTTGAAAACTTGGCATATAACTAACTATCCCTCAGAGTCTGAAGTACAATTTGAAGATGTTGCTCATGCTCCTCTCGACTGCGGGAGTAGATCAAGATATCATCAATGAATACAATCACAAAAGAATCCAAATAGGGCTTGAATACCCGGTTCATCAAATTCATAAATGTTGATAGGGCATTTGTCAACCCAAATGACATCACTAGGAACTCATAATGCCCACATAGAGTTCAAAAAGCTGTCTTAGGTATATCTGATGCCTTAATCTTCAACTGATGGTATACAGACCTCAAATCAATCTTAGGAAATACCTTGGCACCCTAAAGCTGATCAAATAAGTCATTAATCCTCGGCAATGAATACTTGTTCTTGATAGTGACTTTGTTCAATTGTCGATAGTCTATACACATTCTCATCGACCCATCTTTCTTCTACACGAATAACACGGGTGCACCCCAAGGCGAGACATTGGGTCTAATGAATCCCTTATCAAGAAAATCTTGCAACTGCTCCTTCAATTCCTTCAACTCCTGTGGGGCCATACGACATGGTGGAATAGAAATGGGCTGAGTGCCCGAAGATAAATCAGTACATAAGTCAATATCTCTGTCGGGTGGAATCCCCGGCAGATCTATAGGAAATACCTCTGGAAACTCACGCACAACTAGTACTAAATCCATGGAAAGAACCTCCGCTATCGAATCACGAACATAGGCCAAATATGCTAGACATCCCTTCTCGACCATACGTCGAGCCTTCACATAAGAAATAACCCTGCTGGTAGAATGGCCAGGAGTCCCTCTCCACTCTAATCGAGCCAACCCCGACATGGATAAGATCACCATCTTGGCATGATAATCCAATATAGCATGATTAGGTGACAGCCAATCCATACCCAAGATAACATCAAAATCTACCATATCAATAAGTAGAAGATCTACGCTAGTCTTAAGACTCCCAATAGTAATCACACACGAGCGATAGACATGATCTACAACAATGGAATCTCCCATAGGCGTGTACACAAACACAGGAGCACTCAAAGAATCACGAGGCACAACCAGATAAGAAGCAAAATAGGATGACATGTACGAATAAGTAGATCCCGGATCAAATAGAGCTGAAGCATCTCTATGGAAAACTGGAATAATACCTGTGATAACCGCGTCAAATGACTCGGCCTCAGGCCTAGCTGGGAAAGCATAAAATTGGGGCTGGGGCCCCACCACTCTTACGTACGTCTCTAGGACGACCTCTAGTTGGCTGGCCTCCACCTCTAACGGCCTGACATCCACCTCTAACGGCCTGACCTCCACTTCTGGCTGCCTGACCCCTGCCTCAAGCTGGCTGAGCGGGCGGTGGAGAAATCTGTGCCGGGACTATGGTACGAGAACTCTATTGTGGCATGCCACCCAACAATCTCGGATAGAACCTCTTGATGTGACCAGTACCTCTACACTCAAAACACCTATCTTGTTGTTCTGGCTGCTAAAGCTGAAGCTGACCCAAACGGGCCGGATAACCACGGTGATATCTCCGAATCAGAGGTGCAATGATAGGAGTTGATGGTGCACTGTAGGCTAGCTTCCCAGAATGAGATACATAAGGACCACGGCAATTTGAAGTACTGTGAGATGCCTGAAGCGCTGACTGAAATGACCTGGGAGGATGGCCTCTACCAAAAGTACCACTGCCTCTAGATGAGGCACCACTAAAACTACAGGAATGACGAGTCCTCTTATCAAACACTGGCTCCCTCTCCTAAGCACGAACTATGTCGAACCGTCTAGCAAGATCTACAGCCCTATGGAAAGTAATATCATCACCAGTCTTCGTGGACATCTATAGCCTAATAGTGAAAGTGAGCCCACCAATGAATCTCCTCACTCTCCTCCTCTCAGTAGGGAGCAAGATGATGGTGTGGTGATCTAGGTCCACAAATCGAGTCTCGTGTTGGGTAACACTCATACTACCCTGCTGAAGATGCTCAAATTGCCTGTGGTCATCCTCTCTCATGACAGGGATGAAATTCTCTAGAAATAGTTGTGAAAACTGATCCCAAGTAAGTCCAGGCGAACCAGCTGGTCTAGTCAACATATAATCTCTCCACCATCTCTTGGCGGAACCAGTCATCTGAAACACTGCAAAATCAACCCCATTGGTCTCAACTATACCCATATTCCGCAACACCTCGTGGCAGCGGTCTAGATAATCATGTGGGTCCTCAGAAGGTGCACCACTAAAATGAACAGGAAAGAGCTTGGTAAACTTATCCAACCTCAACAAAGCCTCAGTACACATAGCAGGCCTATCACCGGCATGTATCGCAATAACCGACTGAACCACCCAAACTAGCGGGGCTGCTGGAGTTTGATACTAGGGAGCCGCCTACTCCGGGGTATGAGTAGCGGGAGTATGTGCTCCTCCTCCAGCCCGAGAGATGGTTGGTGCCACCGGGAATGAACCAGTCCGGGCCACACTCTCCATAAGGCCCATCAAATGGACTAGAGCGTCCTGAAAAACTAGAGTGGCTATTAACCCCTTTGGGACCTGAGTTGGTACGATGGGTATAGTCTGAGCTGGAACCTCCTCCTCGTGATCAACCTGAGGCTCCACTACTGGTGTTGCTGCTTGAGCTCTAGGCTAAGGTCTGCCTCTGCCTCTGCCTCTGCCTCTGCCCCTGGTCGTTGCTGCCACTGGGGGCTCCAGCTCATGCCCGGCTATATATGTTGTGTAAGTTCTTGCCATCTGTGAGAGAACAAGAATAGAATGGTTCAATCATCAATTATAGAATAAAATTGCACGATAGAGAAGGAAAGAAGTGAAAATTTCCTAAACTCCATAGCCTCTAGAAGATAAGTACCGATGTTTCCGTACCGATCCTCCAGACTATACTAAGATTGATCATGACTCATGAGACCTAGGTAATCTAGTGCTCTAATACCAACTTGTCACGAACCGGAATTCCCACCCTCGGGATCGTGATTGCGCCTAACATTTTACTTGCTAGACAAGCCAACGTTAGAATAGTTTTTAGCCATTTTAAACAATTCGAATTAAATAACAACCAAGAAACTAAACAAGCCGAAATAGAGTGAGAAAATAATAACAACCGCGATATCTAGATACAAGCCCAGAAGTGGTGTCACAAGTACACGAGCGACTAGAATAATACAAATAATGGTCTGAATGAAAACATGACTGTATGAAATGAAATAAACAACTAGAATAAGGTAGAAACAGACTTCAGGGCCACTGCCGCCGTGTAGTTGTACCTCATGTCTCCACCAGGCAATTAATCAAAGCAATCTACTAACCGCTACTAGGACCGACTCCAAAATCTGCACAAGGAGTGCAAAGTGTAGTATGAGTACAACCGACCCCATGTACTCTTTAAGTGCCGAGCCTAACCTCGACAAAGTAGTCACGAGGCAAAGGTAGGTCACTTACAATAACTTATACACAGTATAATGATAATAACAGGAAAGGAACACATGAAAAGTAAGGCAGTTAACTCATGAAAATAAATGCAATCCTTGGAATCAGTAAAATCAGAGACATCAGTCCTTAAAATCTCGTATGAAAACACTAAAAGTTAACACAGTGCAACAATGAATACAAAAGACAAAATCTGTTGCGGCGGGCAACCCGATCCCACCGTACAAACATAATCCTCCCTCATTTCACCATATCAATATCAAGAATAACATGTAAAATCCATTGCGGAACACAACCCGATCCACCATATATAAGAATCAGTATCATAATCCTCCTTTATTTCACCATATCAAAATCATATATAAAATCCGTTGCGGCATGAAACCCGATCCCACCATATCAATATTAATTCTCCCTTATTCAAGCCGTTGCAGCATGCAACCCGATCCATAAACAAAATCAATAAATGTAATCAATTCAATAACTCAACTCACACGAATCTCTATGATTACAGAATATGAAAGCAAAGCCATAAAAGTACCTCGTACCGAATCAAGTAAATGCTATAGTTAATACAAAGCAACAAGTCAAGCCATTATATGACAATTAAAGTGTACAAGTAAGGCAAGTCACAATTAATCATGGAATCATAGAAGATACGAGCAATTCAATACCAGAGTAAATAGATGGCAATTAACAAGATACGGCATAGAAAGCAATTAAGACATGTACTAGTTAAGACATGGAAGGAGATAATTAATGAAATACGAGAAAACATGAAAACAACTATTTTGACGGTATATATATGCTCGTCACCTCGCATATACGCCGCTACACATGTAATTCACATAGCACATAGCTTAAGGGTTCCTAATTCCCTCAAATCAAGGTTAGACCCAACACTGACCTCGCTCTGCAAGAACATCAAAGCTCAATCGGGGCCTTTCCTCTATTTCATCTCCAAACCAATTGAATCTAATAAAAATTGACTTAATATCAACAACCAATGCTAGAAGAATCAATTACAATGCATAAAGTTAAGATCTTTACGCTTTTCTCAAAAAGTCAACAAAAGTCAACCCCGGGCTCGCTTGGTCAAAAACCGAGATTCATACCAAAACCCGATTACCCATTCACCCCCGAGCCAGGTTATATAATTAGTTTCGAAATTCAACCTCAATTCGAGGTCTAAATTTCAAATTTACAAATATCCCTAATTTTACCCAAATCGATAATTTCTAGCATGCAAATCCTAGATTTGTTGTTGCAATCTTATGAAATGTAATGGGTAATTGAAAATTATAGATTAAAGTCACTTACCAATGAACTTAGGAAGAAAATCTCTTGGAAGAATCGCCTCTAGGGTGTTTAGTGTTGAGACTTTGTGAAAAATGAGCTAAATCCCATGTTCTCAGCTTTTTGTCCAGGCGCAGATATCGCAATTGCAACCTGGGGTTCGCAATTGTGAACCCCACAAATGCGATAAATCTATTGCAATTGCGAAGAAGTCGCATCTTTGTTGCCATCGCAAATGCGATGGTTTTGTTCGCAAATGCGAACTTGGGCATTCCGCAAATACGACCAATTTGATCACAATTGCGAACCATCTCCCCCCAGCCCCCAATCCAAATGCAAAGACTTTTTCGCAAATGCAAACCTATCGCAATTGCGATCCTAACCTCGCAAATGCGAGGTCAGGGACCTGTGCACAAAACTAGCAAAATCCTACTCTTTCAACCACTCTGCCACACGTCCAAAACTCACTTGAGCCCTCATGGCTTCAAACCAAACACGCACACAAGTGTAATAACATTATATGAACTTGCTCGTGCGATCAAAATACCAAATTAACACCTAGAGCTACGAATCGGACAGAAAAATGAATGAAATTTTCAAAGAGACTTAAGAACATGCAAATTTTACAAACGGGCGTCTGAATCACGTCAAATCAACTTCGTTTTACACCAAACTTTGCAGACAAATCAAAAATACTGAAATGAACCTATACTAAGTTCTGGAACCGAAATCCGAACCCGATAGCAACAAAGTCAACCTATGGTCAAACTTTGGAATTCTTTTAAATCATTAAATTGCTAGTTTTCAACAAAATACGTTACATCAAATTAGGGACTTCCGAATTTGATTCCGGGGATACGCCCAAGTCCCAAATTATGATACGAACCCATCGGGATCGTCAAAATATTGATCCGTGTTCGTTTATACAAAACATTGACCGTAGTCAACTCAAATGAGTTTTAATATAAAATTTCCATTTTCATCAATTTTTCACATATATATTTTCTGGAAAAAGACACGAACTGCGCACACAAATCGAGAAAGGATAAACGGAGCTACTCGAGGTCTCGGATCACAAAAATGAAGGCTAAAACTGAAATTGACCTATTTGGTCATCACATAAGTCCAATGAAAGAATCCATTCCCTCTTGAGAAATATTGGTATTTGATTTGATACTTAATAATCTAACCGCAAGAGACAATTGAGAGTGCATACTCCCTTCACTTAGTAGATGACTAGAGGCCTCTAACTGTTCATAAATATATTTTTTCTCTTTATGAGGAGCTTGTTCAACACTTTCATGGGGTTCAAACTCGTAGTGCATCCCAAAAGCATCCGCAACCATTTCATGGTATCTACGATGTTGAACGGTATCCCCCTCCCCCGACCTACTACTTTTACCAATAACTACGTTATGAAATACACCATCAGTACCATCAACCTCTCTATGACTAGTCCATAAAAATAATTATCCATAAACCTCTTTCTATAAAGATGATTCTTAACATCCTCTGATCCCAAAAAATACAAACACTTGCACTTCACAAGGACACCTAATCATCCCTCCAAACTGAAATTGTTGAAGTGACATTGCATGCCTAAACAATTCATTAACCCCTTTTATAAATTCCTCCCTCAAAAACCGACTATTAGGATAATTCCTATTATACATCCAACTACGATATTCCATCTACACAGAGAACAAATAAATTGCATGTTATATTATAGTTTAAGTTACATAATAGCCTTTAGTAACAATATAGTAGATTTAAATAATTTGAGTGCTTATTAATTTGAAAGTTCACATATATCCCTAAATAAGGTCTTTTAAAAATTATTTAGACCATTAAAGGGCAATATAATTAAAAGAATTAAAATTAGCTAACCCTAGAATTAGTCATAATTAGACTACCACATTCAATTAGAATAGATTAAAAATACTATGTGACCCAATAAAAATACTTTTGAAACATTTGTTGCACCCAAGTGGCGCTAGTTACTATTTTAGATTAATTACTCTTTTCATTCAAATATTATTGCCTCTTTCTACTTTTAAAGGATTTACAATCTAATTATCTTTGTCTTAAGTCATGCATATAACTTTGTGCTTAAAAGAAAAATTGAAAATTTAAATATTTAACGAAATCTATCATAAGTTGTAACCCTAGCATAATCATAATCTTCTAACATAGAAAATGATAGCATAAACATAATCAATAGGAGTAAACCCTAACTTTAATTAAACATTAACTAAACCTTAATTTATACAATTGAAATAATTAAAATTACTTAAATTAAAAAATATAGATAACCTTGAAAGAGAAGAGAGGGGGTATGATTTTGGGTGGCGGAGGATGAGCAGTAGTTGGCGGTGCCGGCGGAGCAGTGGTGGCGGAGGAGGAGAGGGCGGCATTTGGGTGAGGAACAGTGGCGAGGAAGAGGAGAGAGACTTACCAAGAAAGGAAGGCCTGTGATCTGGATCAGGTGAGGTGTATAAAAGACGAGGATGGTAGAGTTTTGATGGATGAGGCACAGATTAGGCAGAGATAGCAATCATACTTCCATAAACTCTTGAATGAAGGGGGGATAAGAATATTGTTTTGGGTAATTTGGAGCACTCTGGGAGTCATCGGGATTTTGAGTACTATAGGAGTATAAGAGTGGGGGAGATCGAGGGGGTGATCCATAGGATGCGCAGGGGTAGAGCGACCGGGCCAGACAAAAATCCCTATAGAATTATGGAAGAGTATGGGTAAGGTAGGCTTAGAATGGCTCATTGGGTTGTTTAATAGTATTTTTAGGACAAAGAAGATGCCTGAAGAGTAGAGGTGGAGTATAATGATTCCGTTGTATAAGAGCAAGGGAGCATCCAGAGTTGCAACAACTATAGGGGTACCAAACTGCTAAGTTGTACGATAAACTTTTGGGAGAGGGTGGTAGAAGGGAGAGTGAGGAGAAGTGTATCTATTTTCGAGAAAACGTTCGATTTCATGCTAGGCCGTTTGACTACGGGATCCATTCATCTGGTGAGTATATTGGTGGAGAAGTATAGGGCAATAAAGAAGGACTTACAAATGGTGTTTATTGATCTAGAGAAAGCATACGACAAAGTTCTGAGAGAGGTTCTATGGAGGTGTTTGGAGGATAAAGGTGTGTCTGTAGCTTACATTAGGGTGATTAAAGGCATGTACGATGGAGCTAAGACACGGATGAGGACAGCGGAAGGAGACTCAGGACACTTACCGATTGTAATGGGGATGCATCAGAGATAAGCTCTTAGCCCGTTTTTATTTTCCTTGGTGATGGACGTATTGATGTGGCATATTCAAGGGGAGGTGCCATGGTGTATGTTATTTGCGTTATGATATAGTTCTAATTGACGAGGCGCGGGTGGTGTTAATGAGAGATTGGAGGTTTGGAGATATACCCTTGAGTCTAAAGTTTTAAGCTGAGCAAGACTAAGATGGAGTACTTGGAGTTCAAGTTCAACAACGTTACCCAGGACATGGATGTGACACTGGATGCACAAGTCATCCCCAAGAGAGGAAGTTTTAAGTACCTTGGGTCAATAATACAAGGTGATGGAGAGATTGATGACGACGTTACATATCGTATTGGATCAAGGTGAATGAAGTGGAATCTCACTTCATGTGCTTTGCATGATAATGTAACTGAAACTTAAAAGTAAGTTCTACAAAGTAGTGGTTAGACCGACCATATTTTATGGGGCAGAATGTTGGCCAGTCAAAAACTTTCATGTCCAGAAGATAAAAGTAGCTGAGATGAGGATGTTGAGATGGATGTGTGGGTATAGAAGGTTAGATAGGATTAGAAATGAAGTTATTCGTCGAAACGCTCCCAGTCCACCCAATACTTTATCCGAACATACGCTCCCGGTCCACCCAATACTTTATCTGAACATACGTTCAGGTCCAAAATTATCATACGAACCTATTGGGACCTTCAGATCTCAATTTCAAGAAAGTGTTGACTCAACTCAAATTGTCCACCTTATGCCACTATTATGGAACTAAGTTTTCCGAATTCAACCTGAATCCTTCCAAACCAACCGCCCCCGCAAGTCATATAACAGGAAAAGCACATACGAGAAGTATTAAATAAGGGAATAGGGACCTAGAAAGCAAAACTACTGGTCGGGTCATCATATTCTCCACCTCTTAAACAAACGTTTGTCCTCGAACGAGTTTAGAATCATACATAAAGTGCCAAATAAATGTGGATATCTGATCTGCATGTCCTCCTCGGTCTCCCAAGTTGCCTCCTAGACTGGTTGGCCCCTCCACTGGACCTTCACTACTGAAATCTCCTTAGATCTCAACTTGTGGACCTACCTGTCAATAATGGCAATTGGATCCTCCTCATAACCCAAGCTCTCATCTAGCTGAACTATATTGTAATCCAACACATAGGACCTATCGGCTTGGTACCTCCGGAGCATAGACACATGGAATACCGGATGAACTCCCGATAGACTAGGAGGCAAAATAAATATGTATGCAACATCTCCAACTCGCTCCAACACCTAGGATGGACCGATGAACCTCGGACTCAACTTGCCTCTCTTTCTAAACCTCATGATACCTTTCATTAGCGAGACATTCAAAAGGACCTTCTGGCCTACCATAAATGAAAAATCATGTGCTTTCTGATATGTGTTACACTTCAGTCTGGACTGAGCTACGCGAAGTCACTCCTAAATCAACTTTACCTTATCCAAGGCATCTTTTACCAAATTAGTACCATATAACCTAGCCTCGCCAGGCTTAAACCAATCGATGGGGGAATAACATCATCGACCATACAAGGCCTCAAATGGAGCTATCTCGATGTTAGACTGATTAATGTTGTTATAAGCAAACTCATCCAACAGTAAGAATCTATACCATTGCCCTCCAAAGTCAGTCACACATGCTCTGAGAATATCCTCCAGAATCCGAACCGTCCGATCCGACTGCCCGTTGGTCTACGGATGAAAGGTTCTACTGAGCTTTACCCGGGTACCCAACTCACTCGGTACAGCTCTCCAGAAATTCCAAAGGGCCCGCCCGGTCAAAACCTGGGTCATATGGTAGATTTTGTCTACCCATGATCCCACGAGTTCATATATGTGATTAGTTTCAAAATCTGAGTCCAAATCAACTCTCGAAACTCAATTTCTTATTTTTCAAAAACTTAGCAAAGTTTCACTTTGATTCACATGATTTTGGCAAAGTGAACTGAGTGCCTCTATCTGAAATGATGGAAATAGGCACGCCATGCAACCAGACGATTTCCTGAATATAAATCTGGGCCAATCTCTCTGAAGTGTATGTAGTCATCACCGGAATAGTGTGTAGACTTGTTCAATATGTCAACAATGACCCAAACGGCATCAAGCTTCCTCAACGTCCGCAGTAAACCAACCACGAAATCCATAGTGTGATGTGCTCCCACTTTCGCTCTGGTATAACCATCTGCTGAAGTAAGACACTTGGCCTCTAGCGCTCGTGCATAACCTTCTGGTACTTCAGACATCTCGCCATATACTCAACTATGTCCTTCTTCATTCGCTGCCACCATTAATGCTGCCTCAGGTCACGATACATGTTCGTGGCACCTGGATGAATAGAATAACGTGAAATGTGTGCCTCTTCTAGAATCGTCTCCCTCAGTACATCAACATTAGGAACATATAAGCAACCCTGGAGTCGGTAGAATACCATTATCACCGATAGTAACCTCCTTGGTGTCAACCTATAGCACTGTCTCTCTAAGGACCAGCAAGTGCGGATCATCATGCTAGTGAGCCTTGATCCGCTCGAATAAAGAAGACTGAGCCACAACACATGCAAGAACTTGGTTGGGCAATGAAATATCCAACCACACAAGTCAGTTAGCTAAAGACTGAATGTCCAAAGCCAATGGCCTCTCCTCTGCTGAAATGAATGCCAAACTACCCATACTCTCAGCCTTTCTGCTCAAGGCATCTGCGACCACATTCGCTTTGCCTAGATGATAGATGATAGAGGATGGTAATATCATAATCCATCAGTAACTCAAGCCACCTGTGTTGCCTAAAATTAATATCCCTCTACTTAAACAGATGCTGCAAACTACGGTGATCGGTGTAAACCTCACACGACACTCCATATAGATAATGCCTCAGATCTTAAGAGCATTGACTATCGCAGCCAACTCCAAATCGTGCACATGGTAGTTGTTCTCATGGGGATTCAACTGACGTGAAGCATATGCAATCACTCGCCCCTCCTGCATTAACACACAACCCAAACCAATGCGTGAAGCATCACAATGCATATTACAAAATCCCTAACCGGAGGAAAAAACCAACATTGGTGTCGTAGTCAATGTGGTCTTGAGCTTAGCTGCAATAGATAAGAAGCCCTCCATAAATCGACAATAATAACCTGCTAGCCCCAAAAAACTCCTGATCTCCGTCGTCGTGGTAGGACGAGGCAAACTCTGAACTGCCTCGATCTTCTTGGGATCCACCTTAATACCCTCACCTAATACAAAATGCCCCAAGAAAGCCACAAAATCTAACTGGAACTTGCACTTGGAGAACTTAACAAATATTTTTTGTTCTCGTAAGGTCTGAAGCACTATCCTCAAATGCTGCTCATTCTCCTCCATATTATGCAAGTAGATCAATATGTCATCAATGAAGACAATGACAAACGAGTCAACATATGGCGTGAACGCCCGATTCATCAAATCCATAAATGATGTCGGGGCATTAGCCAAGTCGAAAGACATCACTAGAAACTCATAGTGCCCATATCTTGTCCAGAATATCGTCTTCGGAATATCTTAAGCATGAATCCTCAGCTGATGATACCCAAATCTCAAGTCAATCTTCGAGAACACTCTAGCACCATGTAGCTGATCAAACAGATCATCAATGTGGGGCATTGGGTACTAATTCTTGATGGTAACTTTGTTCAGCTGGCGGTAATCAATGCACATCCGCATACTCCCATCCTTCTTCTTCACAAATAATATTGGTGCACCCCAAGGCAACACACTCGACCTGATGAATCCCTTCTTGAGCAACTCCTGAAGGTGCTCCTTCAACTCTCTCAAATCCACTGGAGCCATGCGATAAGGCAGAATGGATATAGGTTGGGTGCCTGGTGCCATATCAATGCCGAAATCGATATCACGATCTGGTGGCATACCTGGTAGATCAGCAGGAAATACATCGAAAAACTCCCGCACCACATGCATTGAATCTATCGTGGGAGTTTCCACATCAGTATCACAAACAAATGCCAGATAGGCCAAATAACCCTTCTCGGCCATATGTCGAGCCTTCAAGAAAGAAATAATCCGACTAAAAGTACTAATAAATGAATCTCTCCACTCCAACCTAGGCAACTCTGGCATCGCTAGGGTAACAGTCTTGGTATGGCAATCGAGAATGGCATGGTACAGAGACAACCAGTACATGCGCAGGATAACCTCGAAGTCAATCATATAGAGCAATAGAAGATTTGCCCTGGTCTCATAACCATATAAAGTCACTACACATGACTAGTAAACTCGATCCACAACAACAGAATCGCCCACGGGCATGGACACATATAAAGGAGCACTCAAGGACTCACGAGATACATCCAGATAAAGAGCAAATAGAGAAGAAATATAGGAATAGGTAGACCCTGGATCAAATAGTACTGAAGCATCCCTACAGCAGACAGAAATAATATATGTGATCACTATATTGGAGGCAACTGCCTCTGGTTCTGTTGGGAAGGCATAGAATCTAGCCGGAGAGCCACCTGACCGGCCTCCACCTCTAGGGTGACCCCTACCCATATGCCCTCTGCCTTTGGCTGTCCGGATGGGTGGTGCGGCAGTTGGTGCGATAATCATAGGTCGATGGACCTGCTGCACTGCCTTACTCCGAAGTCTGGGACAAAACCTCTTCACATGGCCCAACACCCCGCTCTCAAAGTAACCTCTCTGGGTGGAGAACCATTGACTCTTAGTCTGACCCTGATAACCAGGATACCCATTGGAGGAACCCTAAATAGCTGGCAGATGGTAAGTACCCTCTGGAATAGCGCCGCAGTAAGGTCGCGCTGGAACACCCCGAGTAGGCTATGATGTTGAATGCATGGGCATGCTAGGATGGCCCCTTATGAACTGACACCTGACTCGAGATGGGGCGCCACTTAATCCACCAAAATGTCGAGGCCGCTTGTCCCTAGACATGAACTCTCTGTTATGGTTGCAAATGCGCTCAATGCTCTGAGCTATCTTCACAACCTGGAAGAATGGAGTCACCATCTCTACCTCTCGGGCAATAAACCTCCACACTCTCTCTACATCTATGGGGAGTATGATAGCCGCATGACGAGACATGTCAGTGAATCTCGTCTCGTAGTTGGTCACATACATATGACCCTATCGGAGCCGCTTAAACTAACCCCGTAGCTCCTCTCTCTATGAAGGTGGAATATATTTCTCCAAGAAAAAGTGTGTGAACTGATCCCGAGTCAAGGGAGGTGAATCTGCTGGCCTTCTCTAGAGATAATACTTCCACCATCTACAGGCCTTACCCTCTAGATGAAATATGGTGAAGTCCACCCCGTTGGACTTCACAACTCCCATGTTATGCAGCCTCTCCCTACAACAGCCAATGAAATCCTATGGGTCCTCTGACTACTCACCGCTAAAGATAGGAGGATAAAGCCTAGTCCATCTATCCAATCGCTTCTGCTCCTCAACGGTCGCGGTTAGTCTAGCCTCTGCTCTAACCGCTGCAACCGGCTGAATCCCGCCTATAGGTAGTGCACTTGTATTCTGATACACAGCAGCAGCCTACCCTAGTGAATGAGCGGTAGGGATATGTGCTCCCCCTCCCGTATGAGATATGGACGGATCTACTGGAAATAGCCCAGCTTGGGTCATAAAATCCATGAACTGCACCATACGGCCCATAACCTCCTGAAAGCCCGGTCCGGTCATAAAGTTTGTTGGGGCTGGCTCGGCTACAGGTACCTCATCCTGCTCCTCAATAATAGGATCCTCCACAGGATCCACTGGAGGTACCACTAGAGCAACTATAGGACGCCCTCGTTCTCTAGCAGGAGTTGTGGCCCCCACTCGGCCTCTTCCTCTACCTTTGACGGCGAGGAGAGCAGCCCATCTGCCTTCGGGTACTGTCGTCGCGCACGTTCTCACCATCTGTGAGAGAATAAGAGAAAGATATTTAGCACAACATCAGTTGCACAATAGGAGCTGAAGAAAGAGAAGTTTCCTAACACCCTATAGCCTCTCGAAGAAAAGTATGGACGTCTCTGTACCGATCAGCAAGACTCTACTAGGTCTGCTCATGACTCGTGAGACCTATGTGAACCTAGTACTCTGATACCAAGCTATCACGACCCAAATCCCATAATAGGCCATGATGGCGTCCAACGATATTGTTAGGCAAGCCAACGCATGTGCCACAAAATTAATTATTTATTTTCACTTTTAAAGTCATGAATTTCATCAATAAATAGAATTAAATCTAGGACTCATGAAAACATACGTTCTTCTTTACCAAATCACCGAGTATGAATAATACATCAAGCAAAGTGATAACACTATTAGGTTCAACTGTGAACATCTAATAGAAACCCCTAAAATTAGGTGTCATAAGTGCATGAACAATCTAGTAGAATACACAAAAAATACTACAGCTACTGTCTCAAATAAAAAAGACAAAAATAATAAATATGATAAGAAGGAGACTCTGGGTGATGCAGATCGAAATACGGAAGGAAGCTCACCACTAAATCCTCGTGTAGTGCATCTATGCACCCGTATGACCACATGAAGTAACTATCTCAGTACTTGCACAATTAGTGTATAAGTGTAGTATGAGTACGTAAATCAATGTGTACCTAGTAAGTATCTAGTCTAACCTCGAACAAGTAGTGACGGGGGGTCGACTTTGACACTTACTAGTGGAATAATAAATAAATAAATAAATAAAGTAGACAGATATGGAATACAACAAGTAGCAACGAGATACATAACCATTAATAATAATTTTTCTAACATGAATTATTAAGAAATCACTAAAAAGCCATAACCTGCCTCGAAGGCACAAGATCAACTAATATCGATACCAAATCAAAACTCAAGTGTTACGTAGGAGTCTGCTGAGGTGAATGGCCCGATTCCATAAGAATTGTCACGACCCAAAATCCCACCACAGGCATCGTGATGGCACCTAGTCTTTAAGACTAGGTAAGCCGATTTCAATTAAATTTTGAAGCTATTTTTTAAAAAAAATAAATAATCAAAACTGACAGCGGAACAAATATGAATATGCAACTTCCCAAGACTGGTAGTACTGAGTCACGAACTCAAACTGGATACATAGAATGATCACAAGGACTGAATATACAATACTATTTGATTACAAGTTAACAGTACAATGAAATGAAATGACTACAAGGAACTGCGACGACCAAGCAGCTCTACCTTGAATCCTTACGATCCCGCTTTAAATCCGCTCAATTCTGTTATCTTCAATACCTGGCTCTGCACAAAAATGTGCAGAAGTGTAGTATGAGTACGCTACGGTCGGTACCCAGTAACTATCAAGACTAACCTCAATGGAGTAGAGACGAGGTACAGTCAAGACACTCACTAGTCTAATAATATGTACAATATTATATACAAAATAATAGGAAACAAATAATAATAAGGGCAGAATAAAGCAACCAGTTATATGCACAACAGACAACAAGAATACCATTAATATCACTCAATAATTAATAAACACAATTACACCCAATTAAATCAAGTCCTTCGAATAAATATCTTTCTCATATAATTCTTCCAGATAACTCTCTTTTAAATATAATTTTCTCAAATAATTATTTTTCATATATAATTCTTTCAATAAATCTTTTCAAATATAATTTCCTCAAATAAATATCTTTCAAATACAATTCTTTCATATAATACTTTCTAAGTAAAAATCCTTCCAAATAAATATTTTGAATATAATTCTTTCAATTAAAAAGTCACCATGTGACACCTCATTTCATAATCATAAAAATACGGGGCCCATCCCATTTTCATATTTCCACGGCACCTCGTGCCCAAAATTAAATCATCATATTTTTCCGGCACCTCGTGCCCTCATTTCATATGACAACTCCACGGACGATTCACGTGACAATTATCATTATCATTTCATAAACACAAGAAAATCAAAACATCACATGAAATTTATCAACACCACAACCCCACATCATCACATATCGTCCCTGACAATAGTCACCCTTATCGCTCCTATTGCCACCCTTGTCACTCCTATAGCCACCCTTATTGCCCCGCCCAGACAATATCAATAGCCACCCTTATCGCTCATATTGCCACCCTTATTGCTCCGCCCAGACAATATTCCAACAAACACAAAAACAGTGAAATGCCACCCTTATACCCACATAATATCAACGGCGAAATGCCACCCTTATCTCCCCAAAATAACAACTCACACAACACAACAATTTATACGGGAAATTATCACAGCAACATAACAAAAATCAATTCATATCACAATTTTTTTCAATGGCCACAACCAAATTCCAAAGCTACAACCAAGTCAATTAATTTCACAACAAATAGCCAAAAGCTCCACACAATGCGTACAACACCCAAAAACAATCAATAGAGAAAGAAATTACTCAGCAGAAAGCAAAGTCTTCATAAAAATCAATTTGTCAATAATTATATAAACACCTATTCTTAAGCTCATTTAATTAATTGTTAGCAGGGGAAATACAAAATGAAATTAAATTCCACTAATTATCAAACCAGCAAATGCACGAAATTTCATAAATAATCAAATAACAATCACATCAAATTGTCATATAACAACAGAGTCAACAACAAGGATTTAGGCACGACAAGTAGATGATTAAATATATGCCAACAATTATCCAATTTACTACACAATATGCTCAAGACTTAAACTCAATAAATTTTGCACATATAAACCAAGTACAAACGCGTCACCTCGGGTACATAGTTTTCAATAACACAAATTGCACATAAGACTCAATGCCTAAGGGGAAATTTCCCCACTCGAGGTTAAGCAAGACACTTACCTCTTTGAAGTTATACCGATATTTCAAAATCGCTTTCTTGCTTGAATTGACCTCCGGGCCGTTCAAATCTATCCAAATTAATTGTATACCTTGATTAAAATTCATCGGAAACAATTCCGGATAATAATACGTCGACTTAAAATTTTATTCCAAAACGTCAACAAAAGTCAACGCGAGGCCCGCCTCTCGGAACCTGACAAAATTTTCATGAAATTCGAACACCCATTCCGATACGAGTTCAACCATATCAATTTTATCAAATTCCAATACCATTTCGTCCCTCAAATCGTGATTTTTCATTTTGAAAATTTTCTTCAAAAACCACCCTTTTCCTCAACTCAAAACACAATTTAAACGATAAACATAAAGATAGAATCATGGAAATAAATAGATTCTAGGTGAAGAACACTAACCCAATCGATTTGCTTGAAAAACCCACAAGGAATCGCTCAAAATCGAGCTCTACAAGTCAAAATGTGATAAGAATGGCCTAACCCTCGATTTGGAAAACTTATAACCTGCCCAAGTCTGAAAGCATCACGAACGCAGAGAAAGGCTCGCATTCGCGAAGAAGGAAGGTAAGGCTGTCCAGAAAAACCCTTCGTGAACACGAGGGAAGGAGTTCGAACGCGAAAAACAAGGGATGGAACCAACGTGAACGCGACACGTTGAACGCGAACATGAAGAAGAAATATGAGGCTACCATGAAGAGCTTTGCGAACACGAGTGGCTAATCACGAACGCGATGGAGGAAAAAGGCAAACCTTCACGAATGCGAGAGGTTGAATGCGAAAGTGAAGAAGAAATATGGGGTGGTCAGAAATAACACTTCGCGAACGTGAGATACTCTTCGTGTTCGCGAAGAAGAACACCAGAAGACAGAACAGCAGTTCAAAATAGGAGGGAAATGACCCGTAGCCCATCCGAAACTCACCCGAGGCCCCCGGTACCCCATCCAAACATACCAACAAGTTCCATAACCTAACATGGAATCGCTCGAGGTCTCAAATCACATCAAACAATGTTGAAACTACGAACCGCACAATGAATCGAACTCATGAACTTCAAAAACTCGTGCTAAAACCTATCAAACCAACCTGGAATGACGTCAAATTTTGCAGGCAAATCCCAAATAATATAACGGAGTTGTTCTAACTCTCGGAATCGCATTTCGACCCCGATATCAAAAATTACACTTCCGGTCCAAAACTCCAAAAATTCGACTTTCGCCATTTCAAGCTTAAATCAGCTACAAACCTCAAATTCACAGTCCGGACATGCTCCTAAGTCCAAAATCACCCAACGGAGCTAACGGAACCGACGGAACTCCATTCCAGAGTCGTTTTCACACAATTCTGACTACGGTCAAAATCCTAAGACTTATGCTTGTGTCTTAGGGACTATGTGTCCCAAATCACTCCGAATCATCCGTAAATCAAACTCGACCACACGCGCGGGTCATAATACATATTGCGAGGATTCTCGAGACCTTAAGTCACTGAACTGGGCGTAAATTCTTAAAACAACAAGCCGGGTTGTTACATTCTCCACCTCTTAAACAAACGTTCGTCCTCGAGCGTGCTAAGAATTATTTTGCGGTTACCAAATTGATGATTTTACTTTTACACATATACTCACGGTTGATCCCACGTTACTGCATTTGAGATAATCCTGACAACATCATCTCATTTGAGATTATTTCTTTTATCCATATTTGTAAACTTTAAGATCAATTTCTTACACTCCAACATTTCAAAAGGTCTGCTTTTTCACAACAACGCACGGTATTAGTCTCAACTGGCTATAGCAACTCGTGCCTACGCACACATCAATTTTCTTGATAGTGTTGAAGTACTTCAAAACTTTCTCTGGGTTGCTACATTTTTCCCCCGCTTAGGTTCATTCACCCTCAAACACATAACATATTTATCTCTTCCTTTGCAATTCTCAATACTTCAAATTTTACTAACTCCCAAATTTTTTAGAAATTTCGGCAGAGTCTCCCCTGTAATTGGGCCTATCCACCTGCCAGAGTAACACCAAAACAACTCCTAACAATACATCCACAACCCAACAAAACACCACAAGGTATATATCAATAACACCAATCTCAGCATTACAAGCACTGCATTAACATAATGATATCAGAACATGAAGCACATCATATGTATGCTCATCACCACATCTCTGATCTTAAAAGTTGTTCATAATTAATTCCAGCATCATCAATTAATATCATATTAACCACCACCTCATTTCGAATTTTCACAACACTGACAACAGAATGTGAGGCATGAAGACCTCATGATTGCTTACTCGGATTAATGAGTCACATTTAACGCCACCTGGGCACTCATCTCATAGGTTAAAACTCAATATTTACAGCACGGAAATGGTTGAATATGCACAGAAAAATATACAAGAATTATCAAATAAGCCTAACAGGCATGACTCTCTATTAATACTATTGTACAATTAAATTTCACAAAGG
The DNA here is from genome assembly GCF_000390325.3 of Nicotiana tomentosiformis. Classification (NCBI taxonomy): domain Eukaryota; kingdom Viridiplantae; phylum Streptophyta; class Magnoliopsida; order Solanales; family Solanaceae; genus Nicotiana; species Nicotiana tomentosiformis. The sequence continues at coordinate 160,178,538 of NC_090813.1, read as the reverse complement.
GAAAATTTTTAAACTCATAAATATTTCACCACAAGGACCTCGTCCTTACATAACTTCCACCGCGGCTTGCAGCCCGGTTTAAATATTTCACATCATGAAAAAATGCGAGGATCTCATCCTCAACTCCGAATCACAAATATGTTGCACATTGTGCCAACTAAAATTTTCAATTTGCTTTCTTTCTTCTTTTCAATATATTTCATAAATAATTTTCACAACATATAATGAACCCTCATACCAGTAGAACATATAATTCATAAAAATTGGAATCAATTATTCCGAAACACATTTAAGCCGTTGTAATGAATAATAAAAATTACTTTTGGGCTTATAGCCCTCAATGGTGTACCAAAAATAAAATGACATACACGGTCTCACATCTTTAAATCTCTCCACAGGGATAAATATATAAGTGGGTCACAAATTTACGAAGCTCACCCATAAGTGGAGCATAATAGGAGGACTCACCTCAATATTCAGAACCGAATCAAATTAAGGAAAATATCCTTTTATAATAAAATCAGGACCGTAACTATAACAACACCATCTCATGTATTGGCCTCAGCCAAAACATAGCGATTATATCAACGGGTCGAGACTCCACCTCTTAGGTGCCCACTACCCGTCTGTCCTCCACCTCTAGATGACTGTGCACGTGGAGTATCAGCTGGAATAAAGCTTGTAGCTGGAGTGTTCTGATGAAATCCGCCCCTCCCAAGTCTGGGACAATCTCTCATGATATGCCTAGTATCACCACACTCATAACAACCCCTCTAAGGTCGCGGCTGCTCGTAGTGAGTCTGTGCCAAATAACTGGAATAACCACTGTAAGAATCTCGTGTCGGTGGTGCACTATAAACTGGAGCACCCTGAGTAATCTGATGTGCAGACTGAGATGACCGGCTGCTCGAGCCTCCACTATAATGGGTTCTAGCTGAAGAGTAAAATCCACTGAACCCTCCAGATCTTCGAGACCTTTTGGCCTCCTTAGACTCCCTTTCCTCGCCTAAAACACCCTCAATCTTCCTTACAATCTCCACTACTTGTTGAAATGGAACATCAGTTTGCAACTCTCGAGCCATACACATTTTAATATCATAATCGAGCCCCTCAATGAATCTGCGGACCCGTTCTCTGATTGTCGGATCTAAGATAGGTGCATTGTTGCGACCAAACACACTCACGTAAGTATACGCGGTCGTCAAGTAATCAAGTGACTAAAAGTCGGATGTCGAACCCACGAGGACTTATGATTAACTATTAACTAAATTAGACTATCCTAATTATCTAAACAAGAATTAAACCTAAAAATATTTTATTCTAAACTAATTAAATAAAAAAATATAAATAATAAACTTTGAACAGAGAAAGAGCAGATTTTTATGATATCAATGTAATGAAAACGATCTAGGGTTATGGGCTATCTAACAATCCTATTGTATTCTTCAATTGAATTGACCGACTAATTTATCTAGCTTATTGGTTGACAGGGTTAATATTGCTCATAAGAATCTGTCGAGTTCTTACTCGCCTATTCAAGCTAACCTAACGCCTATATGTCTATGGAGTTAGAATCAACAAGAACGCATTTATAATTCCTGTAAATCAACCAAGCAAGGCAATTAGGTATATGTCTATCCTAACCACGAATCCGTTCCCCGATGCCCGAGTTCAAGAACTTGCCCTACTCAATCCTATATGCAATATAGAATTCCCACTTTCGAGTTCAATTCTAGATTCGTAGATAATATTCAATTGGTGATCAAGCAATTAAATAATTAAGTGCAAGATTGAATAAATAAACTAATATGATAAATCAAGAAGTCAAAATCAATATCCGAATAACAATAGTCATGAAAGAACCACAACCCTAGAACGTGAAGTTTAGCTCCACATAGACATGGTAGCCAAACAACAAATCATATAAAGAAACATAAAAATTACTAAGTTTGGTGGGAGAAAGAAGAAACTTGATGAATTCCGGCCTCCACAGCTTTGTCGTGGCTTTTTCCCTCTTCCCAATATGTTAGATGACCTAAAAGAGGCGTTTTTGGCTTATATATTGCGTACCAAAGTCGTGGGCCAAAGTTCTCCTATTTCTAATCCAAATCAGCTTCAGGGATTGATGCTAGGGTGGATGCGTCGCATCCACCTCGTCCTCCACTTCTCAGCTTCGGATGCTACGGTGGACGCTATGGGCCGACTTCACTGCTAAGGGTGCACGAAATCTGATCTTTTTCTAGATTGGATGCGACGCATCCAATCTCTCTTCCTCTACCTAGAGCACCTTTTATTCATATTTTTGCACTCCAAACACCCTAATTCACCACACACAACTCAATTAGTCATAAAACCAATAATTAAACCATGTTGGGCATTTTAAAGATCAAATAACATCAAGAAGCAGTTAAAACATGGGTAAAGTAACATCAACACATATCGAAATATGCCAAACATCACTACCCCACACTTAAACCTTTGTTCGTCCTCGAACAAACCATCATATAGTAGACGAAACAAAATTAAGCTCTTATCATTCAAAGCACACTGCACCTATGACCATGGTTATTTGCAACAATTAGGCTCTAGACTATGCATCACATACACTTCCCTTTACTTATGCCCTTCTTTAAACATATTCGAACAAAGACAACATGCTCACAACAACCCTAACCTCAAAAACCGACTCAATGTCACTATGTACTCATGGCTTGAACACCCAACATCATAGAGAAGTCTAATAACGTTACCTATCCCTCGTGAAACCATGTGCCCTCACAACAAGAACAATAGAGCGAGTTCAATCCACACATTCGAATCTCATGATCAAATATATTTTAATGACTCACATATATCAAAGAAAATCGCTCACTCTCACAAAGAAGTCACATGCATGAAATTAGTACCATAGGCTTGCCCTTAATGTAAATCTCTACTAATGTAAGCTCGCTCGATCTAAAATCAATTAGGACTTTTTCATGGTTGTAATGTGGGCTAAGGGACGGGTAGGATATATTTAAGGAATAGTGACTCACCCTCCTAAGCACTTTAATACATCACAAAATTACTTTAAGCGCAAATTTTTCAACACCACTTCAATTTCACAAACAATATCACCCCCAAAACAGTCCCCTTTTCTTTAAGCACTACTTTAATTCATACCCACTAGCAAGAACAAGATAACAATTTATTCATTTATATTTTTCTTTCTTTTTTTTCCAGATTTTTCTCTTCTTTTTTTTCTTCTTTTAATTTCCGCTAGTGGTGTATTATTTTACAAAATAAGTGCACCCTTCTTTCTTTCATTGGTTCCACTCAAAAGTCACCCCACACTTAGTCCCTTCTTACTTCTTTTAGCGCTCATCTAACAATTAAAGTGCTTTAAGAGGTAAAAGGATCAAAACAATGTCAATTAAGAATAAAAAGGGTATAGGCTTGTAATGTGGGTACCAAATAAAAGGTCTACAGGCTCAAAAGGGTTAACTAGGGATAGATTTTATTTGTGATAAGCAATAAGCTCAAAAAGATCAAAGAAAGCCTAAAATTATTTTTCAAACCGAGCATCACCTAAAATTTTGCTTCAACTCACATACCGGGCAAGTTCTAGACACAAGTACAATACATGGACTACACAAAAACCTCACCACACATGGCACATGACTCATTAAGGACGGTTACATTCCGACTCTCAAGTAATGCAAGTATTCACGGAGCCACGAGATATTAAGCATTAAGCGCAAAGTGAACACAAGTCAAGAAAATGAGAAATAAGCGCCACAAAACATGCTATCCATTTTAACAAGGCATCATCAATAATTTCAAATCATACAGAAGATACTACACATGCGAAAGTATAAATATGTTACTATCAAACAAGTCAAGGGCGCCTAGGTTCATCATTCTTGCTCCTTTTATTCCCTAAATTCCTAATCTACTCGGAAAGAAAAAAACTACCCGGTTCAAACTACATCCCATGGAAAAGAACCGAGGCACAAAGAAAAACCACAGGGGATTATTACTACCTAAAGAAAGCTAAAAGATATATTTTGGATTTTTTTTTAGACTTTAATCCCTCAAGAAAACTGTCTAGGAGATCAATCGTCGGGAAAAGTCCAATTTTTCTAATTTTTCATTTTATTTTTTTTTTCCTTCACAAAAGCTACTACACTTAAGAATGAGTACTACAACTAAGCTAAAATAGCACAGAAACTTATCCAAACGATCTCCTCACCCCACACTTAAAATTTTGCAATGTCCTCAATGCACATTATAAATAATAAAAGGGTAAACGAGACTCCCTGGTAGGCCAAAGGCCGAAGCAATAGCGGCTCACGAGGTACTCAGACTTCCCCAGGCATCGTCCTTTGTGTGGGCACCCCACACTTAGTCCTCACCATCTAGCTCGCTTTTGCACTCTTCTAATGGCTTTGCTTCCTATGCTCATAATCCTACAAAACAAAAATAAATACTACAAAATAATAAAAATAAAATAAAATAAAAAGTAAACAAAAATAAAAGAAAGCAGTAACGCTGGGTTGCCTCCCAACAAGCGCCTGATTTAACGTAGCGGCACGACGTGAACCACTTTTTGCCTCCACCTCGAACTTATGAATTGAGCCCCTAACATGGCATCCAGTTTGCGGCTATGCTCCAGTGGTGGGGCTACAAAGATAACCAGGCCAAGTAATAAATTTTTCACTCTACACTTCTCGGCCTTTAGATGAGGAATGTATTTTTTGCTTTTTGGCATGACAAATTCAAAAATATAGGCATCATGTTCCTCTTCCATTGACTCCTCCAAAGGCTTAGATGACTCGATTTCCATGTCATCATCCAAATACAATGTCGAAAAATGTTTAGAATGAGGACCAACACGCCCCAACTTTAGAATTGTATTACTATTTATATCCTCATATGTGCACACATTAGAGTCTTCAAATATAACATTATCTGCTACCTCGCATGGCTCTAGTGTACTTTTCTCAACATGGGCATCATCAACAGAAATATGCTCGAATGATTGGCTCTCCACTTTTAGCTCCTCAATTTGGCGTATAAGCTCCTTTTCAGCTTCTGACAACTCATTACTATTTTGTTGGGCGATAGACGCAACAACCTTTGCATTTAATTTATCTTGCAAGTCGTGAATAGTAGTGACAAATTTATAGATCCCTTGTCCCAGTTTAGATCTTCCCTCTATAAAGTGTCTCATCCCATCAGTAAGTTCCTCATGTTGAGCTTCATATATTTCTAACTTTTCAGCCTGTTCTGCCTGCCAAGTTTGGCTCAAAATCTCCTCTTTTTCAAAAATTTTCTCTTGCTGGTACTCGATCTCTTCATTCAATTCTTCCATATTGGCCTTCATTCTTGTGATTGCTGCCCTCATTCTTTTCATATCTTTTTTGAGTTCATCCTGTTGCTCTGCTACTTGCCTCAGAATATCCCTAATATATGCATCAGGCTCCATATCCTGCACTTCATTGCCCCTATCAAACTCAGAAATATCATTAGAAAGATCATAATAAGGGCTCAGAGAAGGATGAACAAAATTAGGACAACCATCCCAATGGCCATCTTGACCACCACACATATTACAAATATTCCACTCAAAGGATTGAGATTGTGCGCACAACTCGCTCCTGGGAACATTCTGACAATTTTTCCACCAGTGGGGTCCTCCACAATATGGACAAGGATCATCAAAATAAGAATAACCATCATTCGAACAATTTTTATTCCAAGATGCCATGCTAAAATAAATAAAAAATACTAACTAAAATAAAATAATAAAAAAAAACATGAATAGATAAAAAAAATGTCTAATCTAGAAAAATAGCAAATTTCTAAGTCCCCGGCAACGGCGCCAAAAACTTGTTGCGACCAAACACACTCACGCAAGTATACGCGGTCGTCAAGTAATCAAGTGACTAAAAGTCGGATGTCGAACCCACGAGGACTTATGATTAACTATTAACTAAATTAGACTATCCTAATTATCTAAACAAGAATTAAACCTAAAAATATTTTATTCTAAACTAATTAAATAAAAAAATATAAATAATAAACTTTGAACAGAGAAAGAGCAGATTTTTATGATATCAATGTAATGAAAACGATCTAGGGTTATGGGCTATCTAACAATCCTATTGTATTCTTCAATTGAATTGACCGACTAATTTATCTAGCTTATTGGTTGACAGGGTTAATATTGCTCATAAGAATCTGTCGAGTTCTTACTCGCCTGTTCAAGCTAACCTAACGCCTATATGTCTATGGAGTTAGAATCAACAAGAACGCATTTATAATTCCTGTAAATCAACCAAGCAAGGCAATTAGGTATATGTCTATCCTAACCACGAATCCGTTCCCCGATGCCCGAGTTCAAGAACTTGCCCTACTCAATCCTATATGCAATATAGAATTCCCACTTTCGAGTTCAATTCTAGATTCGTAGATAATATTCAATTGGTGATCAAGCAATTAAATAATTAAGTGCAAGATTGAATAAATAAACTAATATGATAAATCAAGAAGTCAAAATCAATATCCGAATAACAATAGTCATGAAAGAACCACAACCCTAGAACGTGAAGTTTAGCTCCACATAGACATGGTAGCCAAACAACAAATCATATAAAGAAACATAAAAATTACTAAGTTTGGTGGGAGAAAGAAGAAACTTGATGAATTCCGGCCTCCACAGCTTTGTCGTGGCTTTTTCCCTCTTCCCAATATGTTAGATGACCTAAAAGAGGCGTTTTTGGCTTATATATTGCGTACCAAAGTCGTGGGCCAAAGTTCTCCTATTTCTAATCCAAATCAGCTTCAGGGATTGATGCTAGGGTGGATGCGTCGCATCCACCTCGTCCTCCACTTCTCAGCTTCGGATGCTACGGTGGACGCTATGGGCCGACTTCACTGCTAAGGGTGCACGAAATCTGATCTTTTTCTAGATTGGATGCGACGCATCCAATCTCTCTTCCTCTACCTAGAGCACCTTTTATTCATATTTTTGCACTCCAAACACCCTAATTCACCACACACAACTCAATTAGTCATAAAACCAATAATTAAACCATGTTGGGCATTTTAAAGATCAAATAACATCAAGAAGCAGTTAAAACATGGGTAAAGTAACATCAACACATATCGAAATATGCCAAACATCATGCATGACGGGCTAACTCACTGAACCTGATAGCATATTCTGACACTGTCATAGTGCCCTGACACAACCGTTCAAACTCTATGCGCCACGCATCTCTGAGAGTCTGGGGAACAAACTATATCAAGAACATTTTCAAAATTTGAGCCCAAGTTGGTGGTGTGACATCGGCTGTTCTACCTTCTTCATAGATTTGCCACCACCGATACACCACGCCTGACAGTTGAAATGTAGTAAAGGCAACTCCGCTCACTTCCACAATACCCATGGTACGGAGAATACGATGACAATTTTCTAGAAATCCTTGGGCATCCTATGTAGCTGTGCCACTAAAAGTAGGTGGACTATACCTCTTAAACCTTTCAAGTCTCTTTTGTTCTTCTTCTGATGCCTTTGGCCTAACCTCAGGCCAAACCGGAATAACAGGTTATACCGGTACTGCACCTGGAACCTGACCAACGTGAACCTGTTGCTCTGGAGTTGTGGTAGAAGTCTGAGCTACTCCCCCAATCTGCGGAATGTTTGGTGCAACAGAGATCAATCTCGCCTGAGTTAATGTACCAAACATACTCAGGAACTGTGCTAAAGTCTCTTGAAGTCCTGGGGTAACAACAGGTGCTTCTGGTACCTATCCCCCAACTGGAGCTATTGGTGGCTCCCCAACTGTTGTTCTGGCAGGTGCTCTAGTCGCAGCACGTGCCCTTCCTCGACTTCTACCTCAGCCCCGGCCTTTTGCAGCCCTAGCATTATGAGCGGATGTCTGCTCAGCTAACCTGGTAGCACGTGTCCTCACCATCTGTGAGAGAATAGAGATACAAAGGCTCAAATTCCAAATTCAACAAATTTCGCACGATGGGAATAAAAGAAATGGAAATTCCCTAACAGTTTTGTAGCCTCTCGAAGATAAGTACAGAATTCTCCGTACCGATTAGACACGTTCGTGACTCTACTAGACACGTTCATGACTCGTAGAACCTATGAACCTAGAGCTCTGATACGAACTTGTCACGAACCAAAATCCCACCACATGCGTCGTGATGGCATCTAGTCTCTGAGACTAGGTAAGCTGATTTCAATTACATTTTGAAGCCATTTCTTTTTTAAACAAGATAATCAAAACTGACAGCGGAACAAATATGAATATGCAACTTCCCAAGACTGGTAGTACTGAGTCACGAACTCTAACTGGATACATAGAATGATCACGAGGACCGAATATACAATACTGTTTGATTACAAGTTAACAGTACAATAAAATGAAATGACTACAAGGGACTGCGACGACCAAGCAGCTCTACCTTGAATCCTTACGAACTCGTTTTAACTCCGCTCAAGTCTGGTATCTCCAATACCTGGCTCTGCACAAAAATGTGCAGAAGTGTAGTATGAGCACGCTATGGTCGGTACCCAGTAACTATCAAGACTAACCTCAATGGAGTAGAGACGAGGTACAATCAAGACACTCACTAGTCTAATAATCTGTACAATATAATATACAAAATAATAGAAAAAAAATAATAATAAGGGCAGGATAAAGCAACCAGTTATATGCACAACAGACAACAAGAATAACATTAATATCACTCAACAATTAATAAGCACAATTACACCCAATTAAATCAAGTCCTTCGAATAAATGTCTTTCTCATATAATTCTTCCAGATAACTCTCTTTTAAATATAATTTTCTCAAATAATTATTTTTCATATATAATTCTTTCAATAAATCTTTTCAAATATAATTTCCTCAAATAAATATCTTTCAAATACAATTCTTTCATATAATACTTTCTAAGTAAAAATCCTTCCAAATAAATATTTTGAATATAATTCTTTCAATAAAAAAGGCACCATGTGACACCTCATTTAATAATCATAAAAATACGGGTCTAAGCCCATTTTTATTTTTTCACGGCACCTCGTGCCCATAATTAAATTATCATATTTTCCCAGCACCTCGTGCCCTCATTTCATATCACAACTGCACGGACAATTCACGTGCCAATTATCATTATTATTTCATCACAGCACCTCGTGCCCACATTTCATATCACAACTGCACGGACAGTTCACGTGCCAAATATCCTCATTATTTACTCACGGCACCTCGTGCCCACATTTTATTTTATAATTCGCCTGGCAACAGCCACAGGCTCTCAATTTCAACATAAATCATATTGTTTATCAATTTACCAACAACAAGACAAATTGCACAAGGTATAAAAATAAACACAAGAAAATCATAACATCACATGAAAATTATCAACACCACAACCCCACATCATCACATATCGTCCCTGACAATAGTCACCATTATCGCTCATATTGCCACCCTTATTACTCCTATAGCCACCCTTATTTTTTCGCCCAGACAATATCAATAGCCACCCTTATCGCTCTTATTGCCACCTTTATCGCTCCTATAGCTACCCTTATCGCTTCGCCCAGACAATATTCCAACAAACACAATAGTGAAATGCCACCCTTATACCCATATAATATCAACGGTGAAATGCCACCCTTATCTCCCCAAAATAACAACTCACACAACACAACAATTTACACGGAAAATTATCACAGCAACATAACAAAAATCAATTCATATCACAATTTGTCCAATTACCACAACCAAATTCCAAAGCTACAACCAAGTCAATTAATTTCATAACAAATAGCCAAAATCTCCACACAATGCGTACAACACCCAAAAATAATCACATTTTACTATAATTAATTTCAAATTTTTAATAATTATATAAACACCTCTTCTTAAGCTCATTTAATTAATTGTTTGCAGGGGAAAAATCTAAAATGAAATTAAATTCCAATAATTATCAAACCAGCAAATTCACGAAATTTCATAAATAATCAAATAACAATCACATCAAATTGTCATATAACAACATAGTCAACAACAAGGATTTAGGCACAACAAGTAGATGATTAAATATATGCCAACAATTATCTAATTTACTACACAATATGCTCAAGACTTAAACTCAATAAAATTTGCACATATAAACCAAGTACGTACTCGTCACCTCGCGTATATGGTTTTCAATAACACAAATTGCACATAAGACTCAATGCCTAAGGGGAAATTCTCCCACTTGAGGTTAAGCAAGACACTTACCTCTTTGAAGTTATGTCGATATTCCAAAATCGACTTCTTGCTTGAATTGACCTCCGGGCCGTTCAAATCTATCCAAATTAATTGTATAACTTCATTAAAATTCATCGAAAATAATTTCGGATAATAATACGTCGACTTAAAATTTTATTCTAAAAAGTCAACAAAAGTCAACGCGGGGCCCGCCTCTCGGAACCCAGCGAAATTTTCATGAAATCCGAACACCCATTCCGATACGAGTTCAACAATATCAATTTTATCAAATTCTGATACCATTTCGTCCCTCAAATCGTGATTTTTTATTTTGAATTTTTTCTTCAAAAATCACCCTTTTCCTCAACCCAAAACACAATTTAAATGATAAACATAAAGATAGAATCATGGAAATAAATAGATTCTAGGTGAAGAACACTTACCCAATAGATTTGCTTGAAAAACCCACAAGATATCGCTCAAAACCGAGCTCTACAAGTCAAAATATGATAAGAATGGCCTAACCCTCGATTTGGAAAACTTATAATCTGCCCAGGTTTGAAAGCATCGCGAACACGGAGAAAGGCTCGCATTTGCGAAGAAGGAAGGTAAGGCTGTCCAGAAAAACCCTTCGCGAACGCGAAAAACAAGGGACAAAACCTACGCGAGACGTTGAACGCGAACATGAAGAAGAAATATGAGGCTGCCATAAAGGGTTTCGCGAACGCGAGTGGCTAATCGCGAACAAGATGGAGGAAAAAGGCAAACCTTCATGAATGCGAGAGGTTGAACACGAACGCGAAGAAGAAATATGGGGTGGTCAGCAGCAACACTTCGCGAACGCGAGATACTCTTCGCGTTCGCGAAGAAGAACACCAGAAGACAGAACAGCAGTTCAAAATAGGAGGGAAATGACCCGTAGCACATCCGAAACTCACCCGAGGCCCCCAGGACCCCGTTCAAACATACCAACAAGTTCCATAACCTAACACGGACTTGCTCTAGGTCTCAAATCACATCAAACAACGTCAAAACTATGCACCGCACCATGAATCGAACCCATGAACTTCCAAAACTTCCAACTTCTAAAACTTGTGCCGAAACCTATCAAACCAACCCGGAATGACGTCAAATTTTTCAGGCAAGTCCCAAATAACATAACGGAGTTGTTCCAACTCTCGGAATCGCATTCTGACCCCGATATCAAAAAAGTCCACTTCCGGTCCAAAACTCCAAAAATTTAACTTTCGCCATTTCAAGCTTAAATCAGCTACAGCCCTCAAATTCACAGTCCGGACACGCTCTTAAGTCCAAAATTATCCAACAGAGCTAACGGAGCCGACGAAACTCCATTCCAGAGTCATTTTCACACAGTTCTGACTACGGTCAAAATCCTAAGACTTAAGCTTCTGTCTTAGGGACTAAGTGTCCCAAATCACTCAGAATCATCCGTAAATCAAACTTGACCACACACGCGGGTCATAATACATATTACGAGGCTGCTCAAGGCCTTAAGTCACTGAACGGGGCATAAATTCTTAAAACGACAAGTCGGGTCATTACAAGAATAATGTTTCATAATACAGCCGAGGCGAACGACCCGATCCTATAAGAGTAACTCACTATACTGCCAAGGCGAAAGTCTCAATCCCATGAGAATAGCTTACGATACTGCCGAGGCGAACGACCCGATCTCATAAGAGTAGTGTTACAATCATGCTGCCGAGGCGAACGATCTGATCTCATAAAAGTAGAGAAACTCTCTGACTCGCCATGATACCTGCGATTCGAGAAGACACAAAACTACCACTCACCAATTATTTCACAAAAATCTCAAGTAAGATGCCCAGTCAGTTTATTTATTCTTGTCTCACTCTCGGTCATAAATTCAAATAATTAAACAAATAAGTTGAAGTCCAATAGTGCATTTAAGGCATGGTGTGGATTTAATTCTACCCGGACATAAGCATGAGTCTAGCTACGCGCGAACTCTCATCACCTTATACATACATAGCACCTATAACAAGTAGCACACAACAATTAAAGTACCTACGGGGATAATTCTCTCTTACAAGATTAGACAAGAGACTTACCTCGCTTCCAAGCTCACTACTTGGCTTTCAAACCTCACTAGTAGCCTCAAATCGATGCCGAGCAACCCAAAACTAGACAAAGGTCGTACAAATCAATCAATATAAGCTCAAAAGTTCATAATTAACTATTAGAGTAATTTCTAAACCCAACTCGGAAAGCCCACAAAAGTCAACCCCTGGCCGACATGCCCGAATTTCGGAAATTTTCGAAAATAAATACTACACATGACATTACGAACTCAAATATATAACTTGTTCTCAATTCCATAATCAATTTCGTGGTCAAATTTTATTTTACTAAACCCTAGGTTCTTCCATAAAAATTCCAAAAGTTCCACAATTTCTATATTAAATCTACCCATAATCTATGTATCTAACTCATAATTTGTAGAAATCACTTACCTTGTGATGCTTGAAAAAATTTCTCTTCAAAAGAATTCCAAAAATTGTCCAACCCAAGTGAAAAGTGAGAGAATGAACCTATGTCCCGTATTAAATTCATGTCCTCCCAGTGATTTCTTCACAGCGATCGCAGAAAATCCCTCGCGACCGCGAAGCCCAAACTGTCGTAGCCCAAGTTTTACTCTATGCGTTCGCGATGCACAAGTCCCCCCAAGCCTCCGCATTCACGGTCCAAGAGTCGCGTTCGTGAAGACTTACGCCTGCCTGGCCTATCCGCCCCCTTTCCTTCTTCGTGTTCACGAAAGAGAGCCAGGTCCTCCCTCGCGTCCGGGAAGAACAAATCAGCTACTCCTCCAAATCCTCCTTCGCGATCGCGAAGCACACCAGCAGAAATCTACCAATTTCAAAAATGCTTTGGGTGATCCGAAACTCACCCGAGCCACCCGGGACGCCATCCAAATATACCAACAAGTCCATAAATATATTACGAACATACTCGAAGTCTCGGAACAAATAAAATAATATCAAAACCATGAATCACACCTCAAAACCAAATTAATCAACTTCAAACTTCCAACTAACTCCGAATGCGACGAATCATACTTAGACAACTCGGAAAGATGCCAAATTTTACACACAAGTCACAAATCACTATACGAACCTATTTCAAGGCTCGGAATCCCTTACTAACATCGATAACACCAAAGTCTACTTCAAATCAAACTAAAAAACTCTAAAACCTTCAAGACGCCAACTTCCAACAATAAGCACTGAAATGCTCTCGGTCCACCCGAAACTCGATCCGAACATACGCCCAGGTCCAAAATTATCATACGAACCTATTGGGACCTTCAGATCTCGATTCCGAGGTTGTTTACCTAAATTATTGACTCAAGTCAAACTTGGCCACATTAGGCCACCATTATGGACCTAAGTATTCCAAATTCAACTCGAACCCTTCCAACACCAAACCAACCGGTCCCGCAAGTTATAAAATAAAAAAAGCACACACGGGAAGTCTTAAATAGGGAAACGGGAACCTAGAAAGCAAAATGACCGGTCGGGTCGTCACATTACAATAGCAAAGAACTAGACTAAAAGTGCAAACGATCAACATGTACCATAAAACTTTAGAAACTTTGTGTAAAGATATGCATATACAGTCAAACCTCTCTATAACAGCCTCGTTTGTTCCGAATATTTTTGGATGTTATAGCGAAGTGCTGTTATAGAGAACATATATTATAACATAACATAAATATTGGTTCCGGAAAAGCTTGGCTTTTATAGTGAAGTGTTGTTATATAGGAATGTTGTTATAGAAAGGTGTGACTGTATATAGATTTAATAATAAATTTTAAATACTTACTTCTATAATCGGTTTGGTTCGATTTTTTTTGATTATTTCTCTATTAAAATCAAAACTAAACCAAATTGGTTCGATTTTTAAAATTTAAAATCAAAACCAAACTAAATCAAAAAAAATATCGATTTATTTTTATCGATTTGGTTCGATTTTCGGTTTGGTTCAATTTTTTAGATTTTTATGAACACCCCTACACTCCACCATCAATTTCTCTGCTCATAAACTACAATGCAACCTCACGCCCCTAACTTCTCCATTAGTCTTATATCTGAAATTTAGTTTTCCGTCTACCGTCCCTTCACCACAATATAACTTCCACAGCCACTTATCTATAATAGTTTCTTCAGGAGAACATCACCGACCTTCATCTTCAAAACCACTTCAGAAATTCAAAATCATAGGAAGGGAATTTTTTTTCTCTTCTTTAGCCATGACGTATTTTGACTGTGCCCTAGAGGAATTGTTTTTGGGTATTTTGAGTTATGAAGCTGCGTTTCTGTGGTAGTGTAGCTAGATGGTAAATTTATATGCTACTTTAAATAATTAGAGATTAATCTATCTATATCTATACTTTATTAAAAGCACGAAAGCCCTTAGCGAAATGTCGTTCGATTTTTTTACACTCTAAAGATAAAGATAGAGGGTAAATAGTCATTTAATTATTTTCTTAAAATTTTGGTCTTTGAAATCAACTAAAAATTTATTTATTAAATACTTCCTTATTTTAACTATGTACAAGATCCTAAATATTAGGATTCTTCTTAAGTTTCCAAGTTGTTTTTTAAACCATGCCGTTAGGCAAAATAGTTCATACTAGATAAAATATTATTTAATTATTTCCCTAAAATTATGGACTTTGAAATCAACTAAAAATTTATTTATTAAATACTTCCTTATTTTAACTATGTTCAAGATCCTAAATATTAGGATTCTTCTTAAGTTTCCAAGTTGTTTTTTAAACCATGTCAGGAACCGTTAGGCAATTTGTTTCCAAGTCTTTGGCCTTTTCATTTTGATAAAATATAATTTAATCATATTTAGTATCAAACTTAGATAGTTAAATATAATAAAATTCTATATTTGTCCAAATTCCCGTCAGGCATATTTATTTTTCAAGTCTTTACCCTTTTTGTTTTGTTATAAATAATATAAATTATGCTTGAACTTAAATAGTTAAATATAATAAAATTTCATCGTTGGTCAAATCCAAATTATACATAAGTTTTACAACTTTTTAGTCTATTTCTGTTAAACTTGTCGGCTAATTTGGTAACCAAAAGGGAAAAAATAGGCAAAATAAGTTTTTTAACAAATTGTTGTTTTGAATTTTGGTTTCTTCTCTCTCCGTTTATTGAAATATTACGATAACATTTTGACATATTTAATTAGTCCCAAAATATCATAACCATATTTGGTGTATTTGGAGCAATTGTACATCTCATTAGAGCATTAAAATTTATATTTATCTATCTATTTGTACTATATTAAAAGTATAAAAGCCCTTAGCGAAATATTATTCGCCTATTTTGCCCTTTAAAAATAGATTTTATACTAGATAAAATAATTATTTAATTATTTTTCTAATTTTAAAACTTTAAAATCAACTAAAATTTTATCCTTATTTAAAGCCCATTAATATTAGAGTTGTATTGAACTATTCCTATAAGATTCTTTATTATTTAAAACGTTAGTTAGCAAAATTCTGTAGGAGTCAAACACACAACGAATTCTAAAAACATTAAACATTCAAAACATATGATTTTTCTTACTATTTGAAAATCGAATTCTTATTGGAAAATTATAATTTTTCTCAAATATTTAAAAATTAGAATGAGCAAAATATTCAGAATTTGAATTAATAAAAATTAAGTTATTTCTTTTAATGTTAAGAACAAATAACTAAGTCGTTGAATTAACTAATTGGCAAACGAATCCAATTCAATTATTTTACAAATTTATCATATAAGAAATATTATTTGTTAAATTTACCAAACACTTAAAGTACATAAATTTTATTTTTGTAATAAGAGTATCGACAGTGAAAACAATCATAAAAGTTAGCAAAATTAATTATAATAAAAAATAAAGATTCAAATCAGTGAAAAAATAAATTTAAGCAATAAGGTAAAATTATAGAAGGCAACTAGATTATAAATGAGTTATCATTTGTTTCTTTTTTGCATTCAGCCCAATAAATGAAAATATCTCGCTATAATTTTTATACTAAGTTTTTTCTTGTAAAATATTTGTTCAATATTAGTCATTCTTTAAACTTTACATTGTCACTATCAAATTTTTAGAAGGTATAATGCCAATTATTTTTCATTCGCAATTTTTTAAAAGACCAAGAGATCGATCATAGTGGTTGATGGCTCTTTCAATCCGCCGAAAATGAACGCTTTGACGTGTACCAAAATGGAGAATTTGGGTCAGAGAAAAAGTATTTGGCCGAAGGAAAAAAGAGGCCTTCAGACTGTCACGACCCGAAATTCCCACCTTCGGACCGTGATAGCGCCTAACATTTCACTTGTAGGCAAGCCAACGTTAGAATAATATTAATCAATTTTTAAATAATTTTAAAATTTATTAATAACAAAGAACGATTGCGGAAGTAAAATTTTAAATATAGTGAATAATTCGTAAAAATAACGGTATCTAAATACCATCCCAGAATTTGGTGTCACAAGTGCACAAGCTTCTAGAATAATACAAATAAGGGCCTGAATAAAATAAAGCTGTCTGAAAATAAACACACAGCAAAGGTAAAGTAGACGAGGATTTCAAAACTGCGGACGTTGTGCAGTTATACCTCAAGTCTCCTCTGAGTAGCTGAAATCCGAGCAAGTCTATGGTACACTGATGGGACCAACTCCGAAATCTACACAAGAAGTGCAGAGTGTAGTATCAGTACAACCGACCCCATGTACTGGTAAGTGCTGAGCCTAACCTCAACGAAGTAGTGACGAGGCTAAGGCGGGTCACTTACATTAACATGTACGCAATATTAGTAACAACAACAAATAATAGAAATAAATCAAGTAACTTATTTATAATAATTGAAGTCAACTCAGCAGTCATAACCAATTATCATTTTCATCAATTTCCGTTGCAGCGTGCAACCCGCTCTCACAGTATATTCACATTCCATTCTGTTGCGGTGTGCAACCCGCTCCTCTAATATATTCATTTTAATTAAGTCTGTTGCGGCGTGAAACCTGATCCCCCAATATGTCTATTTCAATCAATTCTGTTACGGCGTGCAACCCGATCCTCCAATATATCCATTTACCAACTCTTATAGAAGAAATTTTTCCAATAAAAGCAACAATTAATATAAAATTATAAGACAACAAGCATACAATAATTATGATTTAATTATGAAACAAACAATGACAAATAGCAAATTATTATGGAAATTAGGAGGAAAATAGGCAGTTTAATATTTAATATGTTAAATGTTAAATAACAATTAAGACACATAATTCAAATAGCATGTAACAATTAATGCAAGAATTCAAGAATTAATATTTGACAAAGAATATGAGAGAAATATTATTATAATAATCAATTCATGATTTAAAACGATTTATGATTTTTCAAGTAATTATGCAAACAATTAATTTGACGACGTATAGACACTCGTCACCTCGTCTATACGTCGTTCACATGCATTTCACATAACAAATAGTTTAAGGGTTCTATTCCCTCAAGTCAGGGTTAACCACGACACTTACCTCGCTTTGCAAATACTAATCAATTATTCGACCACAGCTTTTTCTTTTAAATTTGTCTCCAAAAGCTTCAAATCTATTCATAAACAATTCGATATATTCAATACGAACCATAGGAATTAATTCCATATGAATTTACTAATTTTCCGGATAAAAATCTAAAATTTATTAAAATATTCGACAGTGGGACCCACGTCTCAAATCTCGAAAAAAACTTACAAAATTCGAACACCCGTTCCGAGACGAGTCCAACCATACAAAATTTATCAAATTCTGATGTCAAATGGACCTTCAAATATTAAATTTTCGTTTTTGGAAGATTTTATAAAAATCTGATTTTTTTTCCATAAATTCACGGATTCATGATATAAATAAGTATGAAATCATGAAATATAATTAATATAGGATAAGAAATACTGACCCCAATGTTTTTCCGTGAAAATCGCCCAAGAATCGCCTTACCCGAGCTCAAAAATTAGAAATTATTGGAAATGGGTCGAAACCTCATTTCCAGAACTTAAGTTCTGTTTCTGGGATTTTTACCCTTCGCGAACACGGTCAGTGCCTCGCGTTCGCGAAGCACAAAATTTGTGCTGCCCAATTTTACTCTTCGCGAACTCGAAGCTTGCCTGGCTTGGCCTTCGCGAACGCGAAGGCAATTTCCTGGTTTGCCTCTTTTCCTTCGCGAACACGAGGCTTCGATCGCGAACGCGAAGCTTTGCACCTCAAGCCTTCACGAACGCGGCCCCCTCTTCGCGAACGCGAGCCCCCTCTCGCGAACGCGAAGAAGGATACCAGAAGCAGATTTCTGCAGTTTTTCCCTAGTCCAAAAATGGTCCGTTAATCACCCGAAACCAACCCGAGCCCTCGGGGCTCCAAACCAAACATGCACCCAAGTCCTAAAATATCATACGAACTTGCTCGCGCGATTAAATCGCCAACATAACACCAAGAACTACGAATCGGATACCAAATCAAAGAAAATTTTTAAGAAAACTTTAAAACTTATATTTTTACAACCGGACGTCCGAATCACGTCAAATCAACTCCGATTCTTACCAAATTTGGCAAACAAGTCATAAATATTATTGTGGACCTTTACCGAGCTTTGAAACCAAAATACGGACCCGGGGTCAATAAATCCAACATCATTAATTTCTTAAAAATTATTAAGTTTTCATGCTTTTAATATTTTATCAAAATTCCATATCTCGGGCTAGGGACCTCGGAATTCGATTCTGGGCATACGCCCAAGTCTCAAATCACGATACGGACCTATCGGAATTGTCAAAACACTGATCCGTGTCCATTTGCTCAAAATATTGACCAAAGTCCACTTAGTTGAGTTTTAAAGCTCTATTTCATATTTTAATCCATTTTTCACATAAAAACTTTCCGAAAAATTGTGCGGACTGTGCACGCAAGTCGAGGAATGATAAATGGTGCTTTTTGAAGTCTTAAAATACAAAATTACTTATTAAATTTAAAGATGACATTTTGGGTCATCACATTCTCCACCTCTAAAACAAACGTTCGTCCTCGAATGAAGTTAGAAAAAAAAAATACCTGAACTGGTGAATAAGTGTGGATATTTACTCCTCATGTCCGACTCGGACTCCCAGGTAGATGTCGCTACCGGATGACCTCTCCATTGTAACCGAACTGAAGGATAACTCTTAGACCTCAACTGACAGACCTGCCGGGCTAGAATAGCCACCGGCTCCTCCTCGTAAGTCAAATCTTTGTCCAATTGGACTGAGCTGAAATCTAAACACATGGGACGGATTACCATGATATTTCCGGAGCATAGACACATGGAACATCGGATGATCTACTGATAAACTAGGTGGTAATGCAAGTCTGTAGGCTACTTCACCCACCCTTTCAAGAATTTCAAAGTGTCCGATATACCTAGGGCTCAACTTGCCCTTCTTTCCGAACCTCATTACACCTTTCATAGGTGAAACTCGGAGCAATATTCTTTCTCCAACCATGAATGCAATATCACGAACTTTACGGTCGGCATAACTCTTTTGCCTAGACTGAGTTGTGCGAAGTCGATCCTGAATAATCTTGACCTTAACCAAGGCATCTTGTACCAAATCGGTACCCAATAACCGAGCCTCTCCCGGTTCAAACCAGCCAACTGGCGAACGGCATCGCCTTCCGTATAATGCCTCATATAGAGCCATCTGAATGCTCAACTGGTAGCTATTATTATACGCAAACTCCGCAAGTGGCAAGAAATGATCCCAAGAACCTCCAAAGTCTATAACACAAGTGCGAAGCATATCTTCCAATATCTGAATAGTACGCTCTGACTGTCCGTATGTCTGTAGATGAAATGATGTACTCAATTCTAACCGCGTGCCTAACTCACGTTGTACAGCCCTCCAGAAATGCGAGGTAAACTACGTACCTCGATATGAAATAATAGACACGGGCACACCGTGAAGGCGTACAATCTCACGAATGTAAATTTCAGCTAACCTTTTTGAAGAATAGGTAACTGCCACTAGAATGAAATGTGCTAATTTGGTTAACCTGTCCACAATGACTCAAACTGCGTCAAATTTTCTCTGAGTCCGTGGGAGTCCAACAACAAAATCTATAGTGATACGCTCCCATTTCCATTCAGGAATTTCTAACTTCTAAAGCAAACCACTAGGACTTTGATGCTCGTACTTAACTTGCTGACAATTCAGACACCAAGCTACATGTGCAACTATATCCTTTTTCATTCTCCTCCACAAATAATGTTGCTGTAAATCTTGATACATTTTAGCGGCACCTGGATGAATAGAATACCTGGAACTGTGTGCCTCTTCAAGAATTAATTCACAAAGCCCATCCATATTAGGCACACAAATACGACCCTGCATTCGCAGAACTCCATCTTCCCCCACAGCAACCTGTTTAGCATCACCGTGCCGTACCGTGTCCTTAAGGATAAGTAAATGAGGATCATCATACTGCCTCTCTCTGATACGCTCATATAAAGAAGACCGAGCGACTATGCAAGCTAGAACCCGACTGGGTTCTGAAACATCTAACCTCACGAACTGATTAGCCAAAGTCTAAACATCTGCAGCTAATGGCCTTTCACCACCCGGAATATACGCAAGACTGCCCATACTCATAGCCTTTCTACTCAAAGCATCGGCCACCACATTGGCCTTTTCGGGGTGATACAAAATAGTGATATCATAGTCTTTTAATAATACAAACCATCTTCTATGCCTTGAATTAAGATCTTTTTGTTTGAATAGGTACTGAAGGCTACGATGATCAGTAAATACCTCACACGAGACATCGTAGAGGTAATGCCTCCAAATCTTCAACGCGTGAACAATGACTGCCAGTTCTAAGTCATGAACAGGATAATTCTTCTCGTGAACCTTCAACTACCGCGATACATATGCAATCACCCTGCCATTTTGCATTAATATTGCACCAAGCCCAATGTGAGATGCATCATAATATACTGTATACGATCCTGAACCTGTGGGTAATACCAACATTGGCGCCGTAGTCAAAGCAGTCTTGAGTTTCTGAAAACTTAACTCACACTCGTCTGACCATTTGAATGGGACATTTTTCTGGGTCAGTCTGGTCAATGGGATTGCTATAGATGAAAACCCTTCCATGAACCGATGATAATAACCTGCTAAACCCAGGAAACTCCAGATCTCTGTAACTGAAGTAGGTCTAGGCCAATTTTGAACAGCCTTAATCTTCTTAGGATCCACCTTTATGCCTTTTGCCGATACAACATGCCCCAAAAAGGCAACTGAGTCTAACCAAAACTCACATTTTGAAAACTTGGCATATAACTGATTTTTCCTCAAAGTGTGAAGCACACTTCGAAGATGCTGCTCATGCTCCTCTCGACTGCTGGAGTAAATCAAGATATCATCAATGAATACAACCACAAAAGAATCCAAATAAGGCTTGAACACCCGATTCATCAAATACATAAATGCTGTTGGGGCATTTGTCAACCCAAATGAAATCACTAGGAATTCGTAATGCCCACACCGAGTCCGAAAAGCTGTTTTAGGGACATCAGATGCCCTAATCTTCAACTGATGGTAACTAGACCTCAAATCGATCTTCGAAAATACCTTGGCACCCTGAAGCTAATCAAATAAGTCAGCAATTCTTGGCAGCGGATATTTATTTTTGATAGTGGCCTTGTTCAACTGCCGATAATCTATACATATCCGCATAGAGCCATCTTTATTCTTTACAAATAATACCGGTGCACCCCAAGGCGAGACACTGGTTCTAATGAATCCCTGATCAAGCAAGTCTTGTAACTGCTCTTTCAATTCTTTCAACTCCGGCAGGGCCATACGGTATAGTGGAATAGAAATGGGATGAGTGCCCGGTGCCAAATCAATACATAAGTCAATATCTCTGTCGGGTGGCATCCCCGGTAAATCTGCAGGAAATACTTCTGGAAATTCACGAACAACTGGTACTGAGTCCATAGAAGGAACATCCGCACTGGGATCGCGAATATAAGCCAAATAGGCTAGACACCCTTTCTCTATCATACGCCGAGCTTTCATATAAGAAATAACCCTGCTGGAAGAATGACTAGGAGTTCCTTTCCACTCTAACCAAGGTAACCCCGCATGGCTAGAGTCACTATCTTGGCATGACAATCCAATATAGCATGATAAGGTGACAGCCTATCCATACCCAAGATGACATCAAAATCTACCATATCAAGAAGTAGAAGATCCACACTAATCTCAAGATTACCAATAGTAATCACACACAAATGATAGACATGATCTACTATAACAGAGTCTCCCACCGGTGTAGATACACACACGGAAGCCCTCAGAGAATCACAAGGCACAACCAAATATGAAGCAAAATAGGAGGACACATAGGAATAAGTAGATCCTGGATCAAATAGAACTGAAGCATCTCTATAGAAAACTTGAATAATACATGTGATCACAGTATCAGATAACTCGGCCTTAGGCCTAGCTGGAAAAGCATAAAATCGGGGCTGGGCGCCGCCACTCTAAACTTCATCCCTGGGATGGCCTCTAACTGGCTGGCATTCACCTCTAACGGTCTGACCTCTACCTATAATAGCTTGACCTCCACCTCTAGCTGCCTGACCCCTACCTCTAGCTGGCTGAGCAGGCGGTGAAGCAACCGATGCCGGTATGATGGCACGAGAATCTTGTCGAGATCTGTTACTCGCCAATCTAGGGCAATACCTCCTGACGTGACCAATGTTCTCATACTCAAAACACCCATCCTGATGTCGTGGCTGCTGAAGCTGACCCAAATGGGCCGGATAACCACTGTAGTAACTCTGGAGTGGTGGTGCACTGATAGGAGCTGAATGTGCATTGAATGCTGGTTGCCCAGAGTAAGGCATAATAGGACCATGACTCCCTGAAGCACCGGGATATGCATGCAGTGCCGAATGAAATGGTCTAGGAGGATAACCCCTACCAAATTACCACTGCCTCCAGACGAGGCACCATCGAAACCATCGAACTGACGAGGCCTCTTATAAGACCTCTACCCTCTCTCCTGTGCAAGAACCATCTCGATCCTCCTTGCGATATTAGCAACTGCCTGAAAAGAAATCTTACTTTTGGTCTCCTTGGCCATCTGAAGTCTGATAGGGTGAGTGAGTCCCTCAATAAACCTCCTCACTCTCTCTCCCTCCATAGGTAGTAAAAGAAGAGCATGAAGGGCCAAATCCACAAAACGAAACTCATACTGAGTAACAGTCATACTGCCCTGCTGTAGACGCTCAAATTGCTTGCAAAATTCCTCTCTCAGTGTGATAGGGAGGAACTTCTCCAGAAATAGCTGAGAGAACTGCTCCCAAGTAAGTACAGGCAATCCGACTGGTCTGGTCAATGTATAATCTCTCCACCATCTCTTGGCGGAACCCGTCATCTGAAATATAGCAAAATCAACCCTATTGGTCTCAACTATACCCATGTTCCGCAGCACCTCGTGGCAGCGTTCAAGATAATCATGTGGGTCCTCAGAAGGTGTACTACTAAAGTGAACTCGAAAGAGCTTAGTAAACTTATCCAGTCTCAAGAAGGCTTCAAAAGACATGGCGGGCCTATCACCGGTCTGTGCTGCTACAACTAGCTGAACTACCCCAACTGATGGGGCTGCTGGAGCCTGATTCTGGGGAGCCACCTGCTCCGGAGCGGGAGTAGTGGGAGTTTGTGCTCCTCCCCCAACCTGTGAGACGGCTGGTTCCACTGGAAATGTACCATTCTGGGCCATGCCCTCTATAAGACTTACCAAACGGACTAGAGTGTCCTGAAGTACTAGAGTGGCTATGAATCCTTCTGGGGCCTGAACTGGTCCAACTGGTACATTCTGAACTGGAACTTCCTCCTGAAGATCCACCTGAGGTTCTATAACAGGTGCAGCTACTCGAGCTCTGGACTGAGCTCTACTTCGGCCTCGGCCTCTAGCACGACCTCGACCTCTACCCCTGGCCATAGTTGTCACCGGGGGCTCTGGTCCCTGTCCATCGGTAAAGGTATTGCGTGTTCTCACCATTTGCGCGAGAATAAGAGTAGAATGATTCAATCATCGATGATAGAATAAAATGCACGACAGAATAAGAAAGAAGTGATGTTGTTCCTAAACTTCATAGCCTCTGAGAGATAAGTACAGACGTCTCCATACCGATCCTTCAGACTTTACTAAGCTTGCTCGTGACTCGTGAGACCTATGTAACCTAGTGCTCTGATACCAACTATCACGACCCGAAATTCCCACCTTCGGACCGTGATGGCGCCTAACATTTCACTTGCTAGGCAAGCCAATGTTAGAATAATATTAACCAATTTTTAAATAATTTTTAAATTTATTAATAACAAAGAACGATGCAGAAGTAAAATTTGAAATATAGTGAATAATCCATAAAAATAACGGTGTCTAAATACCATCCCAGAATTTGGTGTCACAAGTGCACGAGCTTCTAGAATAATACAAATAAGGGCCTGAATAAAATAAAGCTGTCTGGAAATAAACACACAGTAAAGGTAAAGTAGACGAGGACTTCAAAACTACGGACGTTGTGCAGTTATACCTCAAGTCTTCTCCGAGTAGCTGAAATCCGAGCAAGTCTATGGTACGCTGCTGGGACCAACTCCGAAATCTGCACAAGAAGTGTAGAGTGTAGTATCAGTACAACCGACCCCATGTACTGGTAAGTGTTGAGCCTAACCTCGACGAAGTAGTGATGAGGCTAAGGCGGGTCACTTACATTAACCTGTACGCAATATTAGTAACAACAACAAATAATATAAATAAATCAAGTAACTCATTTATAATAATTGAAGCCAACTCAGCAGTCATAACCAATTATCATTTTCATTAATTTTCGTTGCAGCGTGCAACCTGCTCTCACAGTATATTCACATTCCATTCTGTTGCGGCGTACAACCCGCTCCAATATATTCATTTTAATCAAGTCTGTTGCGGCGTACAACCCGATCCCCCAATATATATATATATATATATATCGACTTTTAAATAAGTTTGTTGCGGCGTGCAACCCGATCCTCCAAAATGGACTTTTAATAAGTCTGTTGCGGCGTGTAACCCGATCCTCCAATATGTCCATTTCAATCAATTCTGTTGCGGCGTGCAACCCGATCCTCCAATATATCCATTTACCAACTCTTATAGAAGAAATATTTCCAATAAAAGCAATAATTAATATAAAATTATAAGACAACAAGCATACAATAATTATGATTTAATTATGAAACAAACAATGACAAATAGCAAATTATTATGGAAATCAGGAGGAAATAGGCAGTTTAATATTTAATATGCTAAATGTCAAATAATAATTAAGACACATAATTCAAATAGCATGTAACAATTAATGCAAGAATTCAAAAATTAATATTTGACAAAGAATAGGAGAGAAACAATTATTATAATAATTAATTCATGATTTAAAACGATTTATGATTTTTCAAGTAATTATGAAAATAATTAATTTGACGACGTATAGACACTCGTCACCTCACCTATACGTCGTTCACATGCATTTCACATAACAAATAGTTTAAGGGTTCTATTCCCTCAAGTCAAGGTTAACCACGACACTTACCTCGCTTTGCAAATTCCAATCAATTATTCGACCACAACTTTTCCTTTTAAATTTGTCTCCAAAAGCTTCAAATCTATTCATAAATAATTCGATATATTCAATACAAATTATAGGAAGTAATTCCATATGAATTTACTAATTTTCCGGATAAAAATCTGAAATTTATTAAAATATTCGACAGCGGGACCCACATCTTAAATCTCGAAAAAACTTACGAAATTCAAACACCCGTTCCGAGACGAGTCCAACCATACAAAATTTATCAAATTCCGATGTCAAATGGACCTTCAAATCTTAAATTTTCATTTTTGAAAGATTTTATAAAAATCTAATTTTTCTTCCATAAATTCACGGATTCATGATATAAATGAGTATGAAATCATGAAATATAATCAATATAGGATAAGGAACACTTACCCCAATGTTTTCTTGTGAAAATCGCCCAAGAATCGCCTTACCCGAGCTCAAAAATTAGAAATTATTGGAAATGGGTCGAAACCCCATTTCCAGAACTTAAGTTATGTTTCTGGAATTTTTACCCTTCGCGAACGCGGTCAGTGCCTCGCGTTCGCGAAGCACAAAATTTGTGCTGCTCAATTTTACTCTTCGCGAACGCGAGGGCTACTTCGCGAACTCGAAACTTGCCTGGCTTGGCCTTCGCAAACGCAAGCTGCCCTTCGCGAACGCGAAGGCAATTTCCTGGTTAGCCTCTTTTCCTTCGCGAACGCGAGGCTTCGATCGCGAACGCGAAGCTTTGCACCTCAAGCCTTCGCGAACGCGAAGAGTAATTTTTACCTGCCTCCAGTTTCTACTTCCCGAACGCGAGCCCCCTCTGCGAAGAAGGATACTAGAAGCAGATTTCTGCAGTTTTTCCCAAGTCCAAAAATAGTCCGTTAATCACCCGAAACTAACCCGAGCTCTCGGGGCTCCAAACCAAACATGCACCCCAGTCCTAAAACATCATACGAACTTGCTTGCGCAATTAAATCGTCAAAATAATACCAAAAACTACGAATCGGACACCAAATCAAAGAAAACTTTCAAGAAAACTTTATAACTTATATTTTTACATCCGGACGTCCGAATCACGTCAAATCAACTCCGATTCTCATCAAATTCGGAAGACAAGTCATAAATATTATTGTGGATCTTTATCGGGCTCCGAAACTAAAATACGGATCCGGGGTCAATAAATCCAGCATGAGAAATTTCTTAAAAATCATTAAGCTTTCAAGCTTTTAATATTTTATCAAAATTCCATATCTCGGGCTAGGGACCTCGGAATTCGATTCCAGGCATACGCCCAAGTCCCAAATCACGATACGGACCTACCGGAATTGTTAAAATACTGATCCGTTGTCCGTTTGCTCAAAATATTGACCAAAGTCAACTCAGTTGAGTTTTAAAGTTCTATTTCACATTTTAATCTATTTTTTCACATAAAAACTTTTCGGAAAATTGTGCGGACTGCGCACGCAAGTCGAAAAATGATAAATGGTACTTTTCGAGGTCTTAGAACACAGAATTACTCATTAAATTTAAAGATGACATTTTGGGTCATCACACAGACGAGAAAGAAAAAGTAGAAAGATAGGTTTTCCATCGCTCTTTCCTTTGCCCTTCCCCCCATTTTTTATCCGGGAACTATCAATAGCAATTGTTGCTACTTATGCCTGGTTCCGCTCAACTCTCCCTTCAAAGCTGCCATTGCCTGATCGCATCCACTTTTGGAGCCCCTCTCCTCTGAGGCCTATCAGATCCGCTTTTGGAATCCTTTTAATTTGTGTTATTTGATAAATCTCTAAAGAATTATAAATATTAACAATTTTCATAAGTTTCGATATAAGTCTCTAAAAAATAACGATAAGGCATCTAAATAAAATTCCTTCATTTGTTAAGCTAACTAAATGAGAATAATATTTATTATTTTAAAAAAATCTTAAATTATATTTTATAACTCAAACAAATTATCTAATAATATGTATGCAATTTTTAAAATTTGTATATTCATTAATGTAGGTACACGCGCAAAGCGCGTACCCGAAGACTAGTTAATAATAATAAGGAAAAGGTCCAAATTAGCCGTTATGCTTGAAAGTCTAGCTCAACCGTCTCCCCTCCGTTAAGTGACTAGGGGCATTTTCGGGCCGCATTGCTTAGCCAAACTTCTAATGAAGGGTAAAATTAGACCTTTTCGCAAAAATACAGGGACAAATTTAGATCCTTTTCTCTTTTTTTATTTATTTATTTACATTTATTTAAATTAATTTTAAGCAAAATAGATTGAACTTTGTCCAACAATTATCATTATTTTGAGCATCGCAACTGAAATACCCCATTAAAAAGGCAAAATGAGAGTTGCAAAGCACCTTAATAAAATCTGTCCAAAAGGTAAATAAGTCATGGACTGCAAGACAACTATGCTAGATTGAGGCAAGATATGATTAAATTTAAGCAAGAATTGCAAGGTAGCTGATAGTCATCATAGAACAACGTACTTTAATCATCTTGAGATTCATCAGATAGCAAAATTTTCTATCTCAACGTATTCTAAAAGACTAATCATCAGCTTGAGATTCATCAATAACAAAATTTTCTTTCTTCAAATATCCTATTAATAAGAATCAATGATTACAAAAACTATATTGTACACCCACCTCGAGGAGAAAAAAGAAGGAAAAAAAAGGAAGAAAAGGTAACGAATTGAATTGAAACCATTGAAATAAAGCAACAAATAGAGGGGAGGTAAAAGGGAAGATTAACAGAACCAACTATGTAAACAAAGTGACAACATCTCTACGATATCCACGAACTATCAAGAGCCTAGGTACATTTTCAACCAACAGGTCCATGTATTCCATGTAGAAGAATGCTGGATGATTGGCAGGAGGAGGAGGTAGACTTACAAACACAACTGCAGCCATCCTCGAGTATTTTAGAATTGTCGAATTCAGCTTCAAAGTGGTGTAGAGGAATTTCTCGACTTGTTGCTCGTTGACAACCACTGGCTTTCCATCAGCCATCAAAGGACTCTTGTCCCTCTGCGCTCTCTCTTTCATCTCTCCCAGATAACTAGCTATTCTGCACTGAGCAGCACTAAATGCTTCAATGGATTCTTGCTGCTCCCCTTGGCCTTCCCATGACTTCATGGAAATGACAATCACTTCAGCTTGCATCCGGAGGTCATAAAGAAACTTTTTTACATCAGCCTTGAGTCCCTCTGCATCAGAGTCTTCCTCGGCAATGCAGAATACCTGAATCTTACAGCCCTCAAAGCTCTCTTTTGTGAGAAGCAGTTGAGAGAGCAGCAGCATAAGACCACCATCTCTCACTATCCAGTATAAATCAATGGTACCATACTGTCTTTGATACTCATTAGGCCATTCATCGAGACCCTTTACAATAACTACTGCCTTGTTTGCAACAATGCAGTCATTTATTATTCCAACAAAGGTAGCAGGAATTTCAGTTAAATTTTCACGCCGCCATATCTCAGGGTACCGCATAACAATTATGTTTGGCTTGAGATTCCCAAGGCCCATAGTCTGAACAATGCCTCTAAAGCCCTCTGACATGTTGGGAGCAACAACTATTTCTGCTACACCTTCACATTGCTTGTAATCGATATACGTGCTTAGCTGCCTGCAAGCTGTCTTGGCATCCTCAGCACGTTCATGATAGTCTCCATCTATAATAGAAATAAAGATGGACATTCCTCTTCCTTTTTTCTTCATACAGTTGGCAAAGTCTGCAAGCTTAGGATGGCAAGGTACATTTTCTGGAAGCTTGCCCCACGGACGACAAAATATGAGAGGGATAGGGTACCAATTTTTGGGATGTACCTGACTTGCTGCATGTACAATTGGATGTTTATTGCAGGTCATTTTGGAGGTCTACAGCCAATATATAAGATCACAGTATAACCTTTTCATTCTTCAGAAAATCGAAGTTATTGCCAAGCCAACAATAAAGATGCAAATTCTAAAGGATGATGGTTCTACTATATGATGCCTAGTGAACAGGAGAAAACATATAATCCCGTGTTTCTCTGTGCTTCAAATTATTACTTATTTTACTAATGCTTATATTGCAATGAAATAAGCGAATTATACTTCAAGTTTCATATTTCCATTACACCCATCCTTTGCAGCAATAGGATTACAAACTATTTACACGGTTACAGACAATTTGCTAAAAGATAACTCAATTAGATCCATTTAAAAATTGAAACTTCTCTTAAGTTTGATCTCCTGATTACACAAAAATATAATTCATGATGCCAAAAACAATAACTGAAAATCCTACTAGGACCAACCAAATAACTAAATTGAACTTTTTGATTGAGCTAGAAATTAACTGGAGTGCGCTCCACTAATTAGCTAAATAAAATTTGTATGACCACCAAACAAGTTTCAGTTAGCTTCGAAAACTTCCAGAATAATTCTCATCACCTCCAAACAAGATTTGTCATCCACGTTTGAAATAGAACAAGAGGAGTCAGAATTATAACTCAAATTCAGCAGCTTCAACTTTCTGTATCTTCTCTTTGTTTTTCTTATCCAGTTCGTACGGTTAATTTACCAGAAATTTAGCCGGGGTAACAAAGCCAATAGAATGGATAAGTTAACTTTTAATAGGTATAAGAATCTTTAAGGACCCATTTGAATTCCAACATCAAAATAAGATAATCCTCGCACAAGACTCAAATTGTTAATACAACATTCAGTTACCATCTTCCTTTCCTACACAAATTCTCCCACAATCTATGTACTATTTCATGTGTAGAATGTGAATTAAGATTATTTCTACCTGGATAAAAGTACCTAATATGGAAAAATGCCCTCAAAGTTAAAGAAATTGGCTTAATTTAAAGAAACATGCCTTGCTATAAACAAAAAAAAATTAAAATCTTCTTTATAATAAAAACAAAAACATAATTATATTATATAGGAGGAATTCGTATAGAAAGAATACCTAAGAACTTTGATTTAAAATGAAAGTTTATTCAAATGAAATTTGCACATCCATACTAATTAGTAAAGCTAATTCTTGACTTTGGTATCACAATCCTTTAAGGTAAAAACAAGAAGTGGGGCTAAGGAGTACGTTGTCGAAAATAAATGTAAGAGAATTTTGAGACAATCCCTAGGAGTGTTTGATATCGTGAAAAATGCTTTGCGACGAAAATGGTTTCCTTGACGAAATCATTTTCCCCATGTTTGATTATTTCGAATTGTTGAAAATGTTATCTGCAAGGAAACTATTTTCCACCAAAAGAGTAATTTTCTTGATGAAATCATTTTTCCATAGTTGGTTTCTTGGATTGTGGAATATGCTATCTCCAAAAAAATTATTTTCACCAAAAGGGTATTCCTCGTTGAAATTCTTTTGTCACGTTTGGTTACCTTGAATAGTTGAAAATGTTATCTCCAAAGAAATTTTCCATCGAAAAAAAAAAAGAAAGAAAATAACTTTCATTGCTTATGGGGGGACATGATTTTCCTTATAAGTGTCACAACTTTTATTTGATACTACTCATTTCAACCAAAACTTAGACATTGTAGTCACTTGGTAATATTCAAAACATCACGAAAGCACTATTATCATACCCCTATCCAGAAGCAGAGAAGATAATGGTCATCAATGTGGGACATATATGGGAGGATGTGAGGAGGTATTCTGCAGTGTGTTCGACATGTCCAGGGTCAGGATCCACGTGAATAGTGGGGAAAGAATTTCAGCATTGACGGTGGTTGAAGGCGGAGAACGAGGGTACAGAGTTTGCATGTACCCAAAGTTTTGCACAATGGTTATATAGGAGAAGAGGGCCGACGGAGATAGGGAGGACAAGATGAAAGGAAGAGGGGAGAAGGTGGTGGTAGAAGGAAAAAGGAGCGGGGAAAGAGTTGGGAAGAGGCGAGAGGGAGAAATGGGGCTAGAGTGATGTTACCGCTGGATACCATGGCAGCAGTGTCAATTACGACTAATGGGAAGGCAGTTGACATAGAGGAATTCTATTTTGCTAGGATCGAATACTACTGACAACCAGAGTCGACACAACATGACACCAGTACCGTATCGAATTTGATCAACATTCGACAGGCACTTTGAGAAATTCCACGTCTCCCTGAATGGTCATGGGCAATCCTCCTCCTTATTCTTCTTGTTTCCAGTAAACCCGCAAGAAATTCCACAGATTGACTTCCTTTGAACTCACAAAGAAACTCCACAAATTGACATGGAGGAAGCTAACGTAGAGGGCTTCCTCCTGCTTCTTCTTCTTTCCTTTGAACTCATAAGAAACTCCCCAGATTGACAGGGATGAAACTGCCATATGGGGATGCTATGTAAGGAAAACTTTCCTGCCAGGCTAGTCTATCCAGTTCCTCCTCCTCCTCCTCCCAGAGGAACCCACAGATAGACAAGGATGTGTGAAGTTGCCGTCAAATTCAGACGGTGAAGAGTGAATGTGCCAAAGTTAGGAATTATCTGCATTATACTAATGGAGATAGAAATGATGCAGTTGGAAGGAGAGTGCCGGAATATGAGAAGTTCTCAGCAAGCAGAGATGCTGGAGATTATCTTTAATGGACCATTTTCAACTTGTGCTTGTCATTCTTGTGCAGCGGTCATGTTAATCGTCTTTGTATCGTTCTAATTTTATCAGAAGTCTCCTAAGGGATTACAGGGGATTATCTTTTTGTAGGATAAGCGAAAGATGGATATTATAGAGTTCAAAATAGGAATGAATTCCATTGCATCACGATTTAGGAATACAAGAAGCAGCATATTGAGTGGGGTTTGGAGGAGTATATGTGCTAACGGAAAGGATCAATGACAGTTCTAAAAAGACTGAGAGGTAAGTAATAGAATATGGCGGTAATCTGATACAATAAGGTTCCTGAAGGATAAGAAAGCAGCTTATACTAGGAAAACGCAGAAGTTTTCTGTATTCATTAGCAATTATCAACTTGTCGATCATCCTTTGACAGATATAAAACTCACATGGTCTAAGGAGGATGACTGCAAAAATCAAAATTCACATTGTCCAAGAGGGAGGAATCAAGACCCAAATCGAAACTAGATAAATTTATAATCTCAACTACATGGGAGGGATTGAAATAAGACATGCTTCAAACGCCCTTGCCTAGACTTGCATCCGACCACTTGCCATAATGTTACCAAAGCAGATTGAGAAGTATCCAGACACCAATCAGATTTAAAAGAAATGTGGTTAAGAGCAACAAACTTCGGTAAAAGAGTGAGGCAACATAAAAATGAAATCTTTCTGAATGAATATGGCAGTCAACCATCTGATGCACTTTTTCAGAATAAAAATGTCTATGAAAGGCACTGACATACAAATAAGTGTTGCAGAACAGTAAGTAAGGTTAATGGTGTAAGAAACAACAACAACAACGACGACGACGACGACCCAGTAAAAGAAATTACTGGTGTAAGAAACAAATGAACTATAATAAGAAATTAATACCTTCTTCAATTGTAATAACCAAAAGAAAAGCAACAGAAGATCCAAAAAAGAAAAAGAAAAATATGTTTGCACATAGACAAATGCTAGATAAATCAGCAGTCACAATTGAAGAAACTGTGATCCTGCAAAGGCAATCCCAAATTGTATTTCTCTCTCTCAACATTTAAACAATTATAGAATACACATAAGAGGAGCAATCAGATGTTTTAAGACAAGGAACGGACAGTACAAAAGGTCTGATTTATGTTGTTTGCCAAGAAATGTAAATGAATAAACAAATACATAAATAGACAAATACATACCTCCCAAAGATCGTAAACTACGAAGAGCAAGCTGAAAATATGCACTCTTGAAACCATCACCCCAGTCTCCTGCTTTCCCCTTGATACTCACATAATAATAGATGAGGCTTGCTAAGGCTAGTGATACCACAGTGAATGCCCAAGAAATCAAAAACATGATCACTGAAAAGGAACAGCAGAAAGAGAACATCAATTACTCTGAAATGCAGGAAGAGATCAAATGATTGAAAAACTTAGAGTCTATTAAGGTTAGGTAAATAATATGGTTTGCACCCTTGCTTAGCCAAGACTCTGAGTAGATCACAGGAAGTGCTACATAGGATAGAACCTTGTGCATAGTACTTTTACCATAGTCTTGCTATTTTCTATTGTTTGTTTTTTGGGCGGGGGAGGGAGTGGTCTAAAATGCGACTCCTTTAGGGCCAGGATGAGATGATAAAGATTGGACTCATTAGCAGTGCTGAATCATTACCACTATTCAGGCAACGAAAGAGGCCATCCTACATCTGGACATCAGTACTTTCATAAACCAAAATTCTCACTCTTCCAAATATTAGAGAAAAAAAATTACTATTTAATGTGATTGTCTACACTGGAAAGGAATCCTAGAAAAGAAAAAAGAACAAGCCTCAGCAAACAGTACTAATGACACGTTTGGTTATAGTCACCTATCCCATTGCCAACTTATGTAATAAAGATGTCATAGAGTTAGCCAAGCAAGATTGGCATGTCGAAACATAAAAAACAACCAGGAGCACATTTCCACAAGGTAAATCCTTCTTTTGTTTCTGGTAATCTTTTTAAACCTTTATTTCTTCTTCTCTTGAACTGATTTCTTTTTAGATTAAGCAAAAAGTTTTGAGTACATATTTTGCAAATCTTATATTGTCAAATAGATGGGAAGCCTTGGCGTAACTGGTAAAGTTGCTGCCATGTGACCAGGAGGTCACGGGTTCGAGCCGTGGAAACAGCCTCTTGCAAAAATGCAGGGTAAGGTTGCGTACAATAGACCCTTGTGGTCCGGCCCTTCCCCGGACCCCGCGCATAGCGGGAGTTTAGTGCACCGGGCTGCCCTTTTTTTTTTTATATTGCCAAATAATTGTAATTCATTCTTAGTTATCTTCTTAATTTTTTAATTGTAGTTTCTATGAAGACGCAGTAAAAATCAAAGAGAATACATTCAACCCTTCAACCTATCAAATTAAAATTGGTAACAAAAGCCTAAAGTAGCTGAATATTGTCAAGTCCCATAGTGGTTGAGGGAATGGGTTGTAGTCTTTTTATATGATATTGGACAATCCTTCCATCATCAGCTAGCTTTTGGGGTTGGGTAGGCCCGAGGTCCATTTCTTCACAATGTATCGGAACCAGACCCGTTGATCCCTGTTGTTGTGTTTCTCAATGTTGGACCCCATGTTATGTTATTCATGCTCCAATTGTTCAATCTTGGGTTGAGTTAGGCCAAGATCCATTTCTTCACAAATATAAAATCAGACTAACGAAAAACTACCCTGGAAAATATTACCAAATTCTATCAGAAATAGGCTAAAGAATTTGTGGCACGTATTGGGAGATGCAATATATTGATAATTAAAGGTCCTCAAGTCAAACTACGGAAGTTTCAAACTCCTCGACACTCACTAATCTGTAACGGTTGCACCAAGATGATGGTTTTCTTGGGAATATGAAGTGAATATTATGATGAACATAGAAAATTTGTTTATTACCACCCGTATCAACCAAAACAGAGAGATAAAACCAGTTGTCCAACAGCAAAAAGCAGAAGAAAATACCTATACAAAGTAATGCTCCAACAAGAGAGAAACTCCAGTGGTGGAATTTCCACCGAGGTCGCCAGCTGGGAGCATCCAACAGATCTAGAAGGAAGCAGGATAAGTTCACACCAGCATAGCATAGGAGGTAAAACATTGTTATAGTTGGTGAAATAAGATCCAGATTCCCAATTACAACACATCCAATACAGATGAAGGCAGTGAAGAAAGTAGCCACATGAGGCTCACTTCCATCTACCACTTTAAAATAGTTGAGAACTGGTAGAATATCATCATTTGCAATCGCAGCAAGGAGACGTGGTGCACCAGTCAAGCTTTGAAGGGCTGCCCCCAATGTTGAAAGGATGATACCGATATAAACAATTGCTGGAAATGGCCAAGCAATTGTAGCAGTCAACAACCTGCACGAAAACATTAGCCAGGCACTGTAAATAGATTATGAAATACCATTTAATACAATGAAATAATCTCTTTCATAAAAAGTTATTGGCTTGTGGGTCAAATACAAGTCATTAAACAAAGATATGAAGTGATTTTTTTTTTTTTTGCGGGGGGGTTGGGGAGTAATTACCATGTTTGAAGTAAGTACCCAAAATGGTGTTGACTTGTGCCATTTAATTAACTTTTCTCATGATAATAATTGATAAAAAGGGGGAAAAGAACTATCCTCAACATCAAAACGAACAAGACCAATACAACAAATTCTTGCAATAACATGGCATATCTATTGATGAGTTATCACAGAACCTTAGAACTAGGCACCACAAGGAAAAGGAACGCTGGTCCATCCCAAACTCGCAATATGTTGGATTCAAGGAAGGAGAGGGGGGAAGACTGGTATACTTTATCTATTCTTCCCCTTGGTAATATTAAAAGGGAAGTAAAAGAGATTTTTCTTCTCCTTCTCCCCAGTTTTTGGAAAGTTGAAGATAAATTCAGGAGGGTTACACCCTTCCACTTTTACTGCCACTCCTCTTTCACTTCCTAAACAAATGGACACATTTATCCTTCCTCATTTGCTTTCCCACCTCCAACCTTACCTCTACAACCCCACCCCCCACCCCCAAAAAAAACAGAGTATAACACCAAATACAGAGAAGTATAGGTCTTAATGAATCACATCCAGATCCAGCCATGTAACTGAAATTTGAAATAAATAAAGAGCGTTCTTCATTATTCCACAGATCAACTTTCCGAAAAGGAAGTCTTGAGAGTTGGTATTCTTGATCTTCCGCTACATACAGTTTGTTGACCCACTTCACCACCACCTACTCAAAATTTGGGAAGTAATTGTGTACATCAACATAATTGAGTCTAAATTTACAAAGCATGCCACTCAGACCACTGTATTTCATTTAGCATGTAATTTAGATGTACCTGTCAGTCAGAAGCTTATCTCGAGTTGCAACGGACCCAAAGAATAGCACTGAAACTAGATATAAACCGCTAGTTGTCAAAGTTGCTGCTAATGTACCAACAGGAATCGAACGTTGAGTATCCTTTAGTGATGCTGAACGGTTTGAACCTGCCATGATTCCAGTCACAGCTGGAAAAAAGAGACCTACCAACGTACTTACATGGAGAAACAAACAAATGTTAAGACCCAATTTAACACACTTTGAAATTATGCATCACGAAGTAAAAGGCAGAAAGAAGAATGGACTTATTACTGGCAAAAGTATCATGCATAATGAAAAAATATCATGCATAATAAACAAGCACGCATGAGAAAGAGAGAGAAGCAAGCAAATATTTGCATGTCTTACTTGAAATTCCAGTATATTTTTCCATTAGGATCTGGAATTCCAGCATTGTTAGTCCTCTGATAAGCAGGACCCCAGTTCTCCTTGAAAGATTCCGAACTCAACCCCGTGATTCCAACTGTATCATGCATAGCAACACAAAGTAATGAGACCTCCATTATATATTCAAACAAAAGGAAATTATGTTTAAATATAAATCAGGATAAAGTTTCATGAGCAGTTTGCATACTAGGATGGAAGCTATAGCCTATACCTCTGCTTCCTCTTAAAATGATCATGAAGTAAAGCATAGAGAACTTTTAAATTTTGTCTAACTCTCAGAAACTTATGACAATAGAATCCACCCCATAAAGCAAATAAAGAAATTAGCAAATGAAGATCCAGGCCTTCATTTTAGAAAGTCTAGTTCCTCCATTCCCTTTGCATGTCCTTGTTTTTATCTAGTTACTCCACTTGGAAAGGAGCACTACATGCTTTCGCAATTGAACAGGAAATCTGCCTCAATTTGAACAATTAGTTGGGACATACTCAAATGTGTGCAAAGTTGTAACCAGGATATACAAGAAAGCAAATGTAATATCTTGCCGCACGCGTGCTTTAAGTATCGTTGAGGCAACGTTTTGAACTCCGAGGATGAGATATTAAGTAACTGCGAGAAAAATAATCTTTTTTTTTTCTTTCTTTTGGTTTCTTACAAGAAAAAAAATGATATGTACCTTTTTTCTAACTTGGAAGATAATGGCACGATAAATGTGCTCTTCTAAGATTAGATTGACAATAAGAATTTGGTAAATTATGTTCTTGAACTTTTTACTTTTTCAAACATGCATAAAGAGTGAGTGAGGTGCATGAAGTAGCAGTAATAAATTAATAATAACAACAACAACAACAACAATAACAATAGCAACAACAATAACAATAAAGATAACGATAATAATAATAATAATAATAATAATGAAAAATAAGTTTAGTTAATGGCCAAATTGCAAAAGGAACCTTAGTATTACTTTACTTAGTGTGAAGGACTTCTAGAAACCCTAAGTCTAGTTGCCTTAACTAGTTAGAACAAGGGGAACATTCAAACCAGGAACCTCACATTAGATTCTCACTAAGTTGCTTCGACACGGCAGTTTAGGTACTGCACCCGTGTTGACACAACACTAGTATGGGTTTGGGTATGGGATCCATACCGGATCTGGTCAAACAATTTTGGGTACTTTGACCACGACGGACAGAAAAATACCAGACGAAATACAATTTGATTCCCCAAATCAGAACCAAAACTAGGGTAAATTTGAAGAAAATAGCATACTTTATCTAGGAAATCAATCCTTTACTTATCTACAACTTGAGAATAAAAATGAAATCCACACTTTACAAGCTATACTTAAGTATTCCACAAAATTTCTCATAATTTAGAGATATTTTTCTTTTTTTGAATTATTTTTAGTCGGATCCCCGCACCCGTATCCGTCCTAGGATCCATATCCCCGAATCTTAGAATTTACATCTTGAAGGATCCGACCTCTAGATCCGCACCCGTGTCTGAGCAACTTAGGATTCTCATCATATACTTCGCTGCCCACCTTAGCTCAACTCACTAGATAATTCATTGCCCACTTAGCTAACTCCTTGCCTACTCTTTAGCTCTTAAAGCATTCAAATTTGCTGAGAAAACCACAAAAAATTTCTTCAGATTTTTGTTAGAAGCAAGTTGTGAGATCGAGTATTAACAATGTTAACGATCTACAATGAGTAGTAACTTTCCTGTATTTGGCATTTTCCAGTAACTAGCATCATTTTACTAAAGTGTGCATGTTTATATAAACAAAAATGAGATTTCAAATTATCAAGTATAATCAAGATAACGCCCAAGTCCATTATGGCTCTACCGCAACGTTACATGTGCGGGCACAGGTAAATGCTTGTGTTGACATGTTTTTGGCTTCAGCATATGAATTGGAAGCTACATTGAAACTATACTTAGATATAATGCATATTCTAATTTATTCAATTTATTTGGGAAAGAATGATTTAACTATTACACAATGTTGTAAGATAAATTATTTGAGAACCTTCACTAACTTCAGAACAGAGCAATGGGCTGCATAAATTATTTGTTCTGGGAGGATAATTGTTCGGGAAATGACTGTCTAATGGTGATGTTCCCTGATCTACATGGTTTGAGTCTACAACAGGGGGCCACTTTACAGGAGGTTTGGTCCACACACGGATGGAATCCAACTTTCAGAAGATTACTTCAAGATTGGGAAATACCAAGGACAACAGAGTTTTTTAGTACTTTAGAACAGAGCAATGGGCTGCATGAGGGAGAAGATACACTTAGATGGCAAAGCCATTGTAGTGGCAACTATACAATTAGCTCAGCTTACAAAGATCTAAACCAGGTAGGATCTCAGCTCACATTTATGCCCTGGAAACATATCTTGAAAGTCAAGGTGCCATACAAGGTGGCCTGTTTCACTTGGTTAGTAGCAAGAGAAGCTGTTTTGACTCAGGATAATCTCATAAGGAGGGGATTCCAACTCTGTTCAAAATGCTACTTGTATGGGCAGGAAGCAGAGATAATCAACCATCTGTTTTTACATTGTAGAATTACTAGCCAGGCTAGCCAGCTATGGGACTTATTCATTAATCTCAGAGGAATCAGATGGGTAATGCCTGAAAGAACCTCTGATGTGTTGACATGCTGGAACAAAGGAGGAAACTGTACCATGAACAAAGAGAGATGGAAAATTGTCCCAGCAAGCATTTGGTGGACAATATGGAAGGAGAGGAATTCAAGATGTTTTGAAGATAGAAGCAGCCCTTTACAGAAAATCAAGATGAATTGTATACTTCTTTTCAGTTTTTGGTGTAAATCTGAATACATAGAGGATCCGAGGCAACTCTAGATGTGTTAGATTCCTTGTAAGAAGAACAAGGACCTTTGGGTTTTTTTTCTCTTTCTCGTCTAATGAACTGATGTAACCTTCTCATTTTGGCTTCCAGCACAATCTTTGTGCTGATGATTTATATATACATGTTACCCATTTTTTGGAAAAAAATAATTGAGATTCTTCTATGAGTTTCAAGATATTACGCTTTTCTGTTAAACTATAAGCTTAAGATGAGAAAGTAAATTTTCGGAGAAAGCTCAAAAGATTCGAGTTGATATCGTCTCCTCGTAAGGCATCATCACATAACGTTACACTCGTGGCAGCATTAGTTTTTTTTTTTTTGTAAGATAAAAGTATTTATTAAGCTGGTAAAAGGTACAATGTGACAGCATTAGATTAGGAGCCAGATTTAGATTGTGCAAGTACTACTGGCTAACAAGGGTGGTATCAAACCCCCTAAAATAATGTACACACGATGCGCATGGATACCTAATTAATCAGGTTGAATTCAAACCTCTGTAACAGCATTCATGGTGAGCATGGTTTTCAGATTCCGGTAATCTTGTGTGTATGTGTGTGTGGGTGTGTGTAGATTGACGATATTAAGATAATATATGCATATACTCGCAATAAATTTAGATAAGAGATGAGCAGTATATACACAACATCAGACAGCAGTTTGTTTACAGATATAGAAGATTATATTCGTACTTAATCTCATATAAAGATGATAGCATATGATTTATTTTATAAACTTCGTGTCCCAACAATTATGGATTTTATCTATTCACTGGGTTAGTGGACTCACCACTCACCTATCATCTTACAGAGTTAAAGGTAGATCTGGTAGCTTAGGAGTAGCAGCTACCATTCCAGCCTGTTGGTCAACCCATTGTTCCATCATGGGTGCTTAGCTACAGTTTATTTAATGATACTTTTGACAATTTTCAGTTGTAAGAGTTGAGAACTCATAGTCAGCTTCATGAACTCTGTATTAGCATTTTGGTTGTGTTTAGTTGAACTACAGATCTTGTCAGATTATGGATGATATAGGACTTATGGGTTATTTCTAGTTATATAAAGTGTGATTTATTCAGTTTTCTGCCTATTCTATGCATGTATCTAGTTACAGTAAGAAGCTCAGATATAGCTGGTTCGCTTGGTGGACAGGCCCACCAAGTGCCAGACTGCCAGTCAAGACTCCTGGTTTGCAGTTGTGGCAGCATAGTGACCTCTTTAATCAGGACAACGATATACATTATTCAAAGCAAAGAAGCACGTCCTACGAGTAGTATACATCAAACCTAACTGTAAATTTAGAATGTCCTAAACGAAGGACGAAGGAAGCTAAATACATCAAGGAAATAGTAATGGCCACCATGAAGCAATATAAAATGCTGAAAATTGCAGATGTTGACTTATCAAATTCAGATTGACTATTACAGACCAGCTTAGCAATAGCAATAAGCCTCCACTCTTCTCAAGGGCCAGAACCATATGAATTGGTTGACAGCTTTCTACTAAGAAAGAGTGACAAGGGAAAACCGTACACCATCAAGCAAGCATTTTTTCTTATATATATTTTAATTTTAAGTGTGTAACATACTATGTCTAAGCAGCAGAACACTTTGCAAAGCTTTCAAAAAATTAAAGAAAAGAAGGCATAGACAACATAAACCTGCGGGGCGATCATGCCTTGCCAAAAGGATGCCAGAGAATATGCAGATCAATGAGAATACAACAGGTACAAGGAATGCCGGTGCGACACGATTAATCATTTTTACACCACCAAAAACTATGAAGCAGAGAAGAATAGTCACGACAATCCCATAAATTTGCAGATCGTGCAAACTTGGCCTTGTAATGGGCTCCGCAATAGCTGTACCATTAACTTTTGTGACAGTTTCTGCATATATGACAGTAAAATTCAGCAATACAAGTAAGCTGACAAAATAGTGTATTACCTAGTAAAGAATCAACCAAAAAGTACTCATTGAATGTATGAAGCATAATGCCAAGGAAGAGAGCAGATGATCATCAAACATTCAAGCTTGCCCATACAAGTAGACCCAAAATAGAATTACTCCTATCAAAGAAGCCAAGATCCAAGGAGCACTCATAGCGAAAACATGATCTGCAGTCTTCTTGAAATACTAAATTCTAAACAATAAATCGAGTGTGACAATCTCACTCAAGAAATACCTTTAAAAATACCAGCAGCTGGTACAGCATTTAAGAAGGTTTCCACAGCTCCCAATACATACCTAGAAGACAGGCATGTCACAGCCAGAGAGCATCAGCTCAAACTGTTAAAGATAGTGTTAAAAGCATTGTAACCTCATTTGCTAGTGT
The DNA here is from genome assembly GCF_000390325.3 of Nicotiana tomentosiformis. Taxonomy (NCBI): domain Eukaryota; kingdom Viridiplantae; phylum Streptophyta; class Magnoliopsida; order Solanales; family Solanaceae; genus Nicotiana; species Nicotiana tomentosiformis. The sequence goes on along the minus strand of NC_090813.1, from coordinate 160,135,940 downwards.
CAAATGATGAAAGCGATGTATACTCACATTGCTCCAGCAACTGCATTTCCCAGGAAAAAACACAGCCCAATGCTAACACCAACTTCTGGACCCAAAGCACGACCAATGAGATAGTAAGGTCCTCCACCCTAATTTAGAGAAAACAAATCAAGGACATTATTGACCATCTAAGTTACTGGGAAATAAAGAAAGTGCATGTGTCTAATACAGGAAAGCAAAATAGAGAAGCTATCTCCTTTATCTTCATTTACATTCTATCTAACGATCAAATTCCTCTTCACCTTCATGGCACCATTGGTAGCAATAGCACTTAATGATATTGTGGTCAGGAAAGTACAAGATCCACAGAAAGCAACCAGCAACAACGACTCACCAATCCCAGCCATACCAACAATCCTACAGAGTAGAAGGAAACAGAGCAAATATATCACAGCATGTCAAATGGAAAAGAATATCACGTGACTAACAAAAATAGATCAATTGATCAACACTCCCACCCAGTCATCAGCACTCCCACCCAGTGCATCTTCCCCTTTCCTCCTTTTATACTCCTTCCTCCTATATTCATAGATCTTTTATCTTCCTCCTTTCTTAGATTACACTACCTAAGAAGTGCTGTATCAGGAGAATGCCAGAGATAGAAGGAAGATCAGCTCACCTTGAGTATCTCACAGAACCATTGTGAAATATCAATACCAAAACATACTTCTGACGTGAGTAGATCACTTAATTATACTATAGGAATCACTCTGCGTTATAATTTACCCGCTCAACATAACAATTAGTGTGGGGTACTTATAAAACCCAGGAGTTACAACAGAATGCCGAAGTATTGGAAATGAAAGGAAGTTATTCACATCCAGAATGTTGACCACAGTTTTTAAAATGCAAGTTTAAGGAGCCGAGACTTGATCACCTTTTGATAGCTAAAGTATTATAAAACTTGACCACAAAAAATTCCCAAGAGAACACGTAATAGATTGGATATGATGCAACTTACCAAGAAAATCTAATATAATAGATGATTCCCATAATATTTTGCAAGCATGGCACGAAGACTCCCATCAATGTCCCAGACTTGACAGCAGTAGGCTTCAACAATATTCACAAAAAAGAGACTATTAAAAAAGCATTCAAAGCTTCATTGATCAACCCATCGTTACAGAATTAAATTCAGTACGACATGCAAGCTGCAAGTTATGATCTATGTCTAAACATTTCAAATCTGAAAAGTGCATGTTCTGATGAATGCACAAGTGAAGGTCCATAATTGTGAGAATTTAATAATAAAACAAGAGAAGAAGTAGGAGAAACCAAACAGGCAATTGGAGAAGTGTAATACAATATCCACCAGACACTCTTCCATGCTGATCAGAAATAAAACTCAGTAGACAAACTTCAAAAAATGAAGTTGGAAAAGAAGGGGAGAGAGGACAGCCCTGAACTGTTGATATTTGTATTTCAGGTAGCCAGTTAAGAATACATGAACACTCACTCTACCACATATTGGACAATTAATAACACAACTACTCAATTAGATTTATCTTTTATCTTGCATGTAGCTTATGTGTAAAACTGAGATAGTGAGTAAAGCAAATTCATTAACACCAATAAATCCAACAAAGATTTTACTGAGGATCTCTCATGCTTTAACCTTTTGAATATTCTGTTTATACTCTATCTACTTTTGTCACAATTAGGAATGGTGTAAGAGGGTGAAGCTTAGTTTAAAAGTAAATATGAACGTCCAATGAAGATTTATCAAGAATATTAGTCAACAATATATTGACTTACTATGCATTTACTTTAAACTAAGCTTTTCTACACTTTTGTCTTCTTATAACCTTCAGTCTACCCTTTAGCCACCTTCTTGCCCACTGTTCACCGTTTATTCAAAGATCCAAAAAAAAATATATTTAACCACACCCCATTGGCTCCCCCAAAAGAGACCGAGGAAGGCATAAAGAGGATAACCAAAATAAGGAATGATTCTCCAAAGAAAGGAGAATCCCATGAGATAATCTCCACTGATAGCACGTTCCGTGTTTGGATTAAAAGAAAAGAGAATGATATTTCGCTCTTTTGGTTAGGAGGTAAAAGTTAGAGAGGATAAAAATGGAGTATGCCACCCATCCATGTCAACTTTTTCAGTCTCACAAGAAATGAACAGAAAGGTGCACGTCTTTTACTTCTCTTCCAGCTGTACAAAAACCACCGTAGATAGGTTAAATAATTAATTTATGGAAATAGAGTAATACGGTTTCCTCCCCCTTTCTCTTCAGTCTCCCCCTCCGTTAAACCAAACCATATTGTTAATGGGGCATGACATGAAACTTTTAAGGAAACAGAACGGATGATTAAGAACCTATCACAGTACCCTGGGCCGCTCAAGGGTGATAGTTACATCCCCACCATCTCTTGGACTAGGTGGCGCTTGAATTTGATCCCCTGTCATGCTGAAATAGCAAGATTGATTAGAACCATAATACTATTCATGCATCAAAAACTGAAAAGGAAAGTTGAAGTTCAAGATGATCAATTTTGATAACACAAAAATGATCAGTCTATAAGGACATGTGTCAAGTCTTACACAATTAGACATCAACCCCAAGCCAAAAAATACCCCAGAGAAAAGCTCTAGTACTTCCAATGTTGTTCACAGTACTACTGTTTTTAGGCAGTTCTTAAGGGGAAAAGGTGAGTGAGTGAGTGTGAGTGTATGTGTGTGTGTGCGTGAGAGAGAGAGAAGAATGAAATCAAAGCTAAACCAACCAATCAACCACACCTCAATCTGGAACAAGTTGGTGTCGTGTTCATTAATTTATTTAATCGACAAGATAGAAGGTTTGTAGGCAAGAAGTAAATAAAATGAAAAGGACCACAGAATGTTTACCTCTTACCTCTTGAGACCCAGAATATTTACAAGAGAATCAAAGCCAAAGAGTTCCAGTTTGGATTCTTTCTGAGGACCGTTGACGCTGTGATTTGGCATTGAACCTTCTATTTCTTCGGAAGCCACATCTGGCTGCATACTCACTTTCACTTTCCTGATAAATTGGGTAAATCAGAATAATGCATAAAATTATAATATAAGAGACAAAATTTCTTTAAAGCATGAACTGAAAACAAAATCCTTAAAAAAGAATGTTGGACATTCCAATAAATCCAACTTTGAGTTACTAAGTGTTGAAATGTGTGGTCATCTCCTCCAAAAGTTTAAATTGTTAAAAAGAGCACATTTTTGTTTACTTAATTATTCTCTTCAACACGCCCCTGATTCTTTTTCATGGCCAAGCACGTCGAAACTCCCTTTGATAATGAATGGCTGGTGAGACTCGAACCCAAGACCATTTAAAAGCTTAAGCTGCTCTAGAGAGCACACTATTATTTACTTAATTATAAGAATTCTGAGTACGAAAAATCGGACAGAAAAGGTCGACAACTTAATTTCAGTAACTCACCCACAAGAGTAAAAATATCTGTTAAAATCATGCGTAAATCCACAATATCTATTAATTGTAAAGATTTTGAGAGACCGAAAAGTAAGCATCTCATTCGGGAAAGAAATAAAAGTTTAAATGTTTCCCCATTTACTAACCAAAAAAAAGTGGTAAGGACTAAGAAACAATCATTCATCCAATAGGCTTAAAAAGCACTACTCAGACAAACAGATTTCGCTCAGCAGGAGACAAAATCTTTTTTCCTGGAGAGTCCAACATCTCTATAAAACCATGTAGTCTCCCCGACATGATAAAGCATCATCTACCAGTTTCAGTATGGAGAGAACTTTAAGCCTCGGGAAGTCCACTCTAAAAATTTAGTAAAAGAAAACCATGTAGTCTCCCCGACATGATAAAGCATCATCTACCAGTTTCAGTATGGAGAGAACTTTAAGCCTCGGGAGTCCACTCTAAAAACTTAGCAGAACAAAACATCAACATAGTTCCTCAAAATGCACGGCGAAGCTTAAAACTCTCCTCTCTCCTCAACCCCCACTCCCCCCCCCCCCAAAAAAAAAACCCACAAAGTTTGGAGACAACTTACAGCACCATATATCCCTTTTTTCCTGCAAAAGTGCATAACCATGACACGCACTTCGAAGCTTCACTTTTATCCGCCACAAAATGCTTCCAAGATCCCTACACTTTCTCCTTCTCAAACTAAATTCTCACAATTTCTCCTTTACCAAAACCCAGTTTCTCAAAATTTGTTGAACAATCGCCCAATCTTTAGACGTCTCATAATTCATACTCAATAAGTTTGCCAGCATCCTGTACAGTTCCTTTTACATGACTCTTCCAATTATCTCTATATATAAATAGAAAGGCTTCTCAGGACTCGACATCTACCATGAAGAACAAGCTTAATTATCAAACTTTCGTCAACTTTTGAAGCCTCAATGAAATTCCTCATAGCATTGAAGGTATTCTCTAGACTCGAATGCCTACTTCTACTTAATATCTTCGCTCGACATTCATCCTGAAATGACATTCAAATCATAAACCTTCCAAGGCAGCTTACATGTTTTCTTTGAACTGTGACATGTCAAATTATATTTATTCCCTCAATTCAAACAAGAAAATTAGCATAACAAATAAAAGAACAACTTAAGCTCAAAGCTACACCAAGAAATAAACCTACATCAAAAGTTGTCCCATTTCCCTAAGTTCCTTTTTCTGTAACCCATTTCCCTAAGTTCCTTTTTCTGTCAACCCTCTAGCGGATACCATTTCCTTGTAGATCACACAGACCCTCATGTGAGAAACTATTAACCTCAAGGAAGTGGCCCAACAGTCTGAATAGTTAGATTAAAAACCTGGAACGAGGTTCCAAAACCCATCAAAAGTCACACGAGGTGAATTCTTTTCATTTACCTAAACCTCAGTAGGCAGAATTATCTGGTACTAATGTAGACGGAATGCAGCCGGTACCCAATTGATTAGTCAAGATACTTAGTCTAGACGCGCACAAACTAACATCATCACAGAAATTATCCGAAAAAACTATATTTTACTACAAAATCAATAGAACCCCGGAGCTAACAAGTACATAATGGATTTGTAATACAAATGTAAGCTGATCCGAACACCATGATTAACAATAAATTTACTTAAAATCTGAGAGAGAAAAGACAGAGTAGTACTTGAGATCTTGTCTAGAGGATCGAGGATCAATGGAGGACATCTCCAAAACGGCCCGATCATTATCGTGCGCCACCACTGGACTGTACTTTCGTCCACCCCTACTACTACCTGGTGCGAACTCATTCTCATCCGCGCCCTCAATTTCTCCTCCACCGTCCATTTCCTCCTTATCACGATTTGAATGCATGGAATTCGCACAATGTGAAATGCAAGATGCCCCCAATTGCACGAAATTTAAATGAAATGATTCAGATCTGATTCAACATAGAAAGAGATCTGACAATTCAAATATTGAATATTAGTATTTGTATTGAAGATGACAGATAAGGCGGGCGGATTTCTTTGAACAGAGAAAGGGGAAGGGGAAAAAAGTGTGTTTAGTTTCCTTAATGGAGCAGTAGCTATTTTTTAACAGAGTTTGTTAATGTTAATTAACACGCAAATAGGAAAACGCGTGCGATGTGCGCCTCAAGGACCCAAACCTCGCCTCACCCGGCACCTGGTTAAGAGGTGTTATTACTATGCTTCTTGTAATTTTAAATTTAAGAAAATAATCTTTTTAGATCTATTATTATGTATAAAATATAAATTTTTTACGTGTAAAAGTAAATCTCTTATATATAAAAAAAAAATAGAATTATAAAACTAAAATTAAGTTTATAAAGAGCCAAACTCTATTTTGGAAGGCATGAGGATTTTTGCTCTTTTTTGTTTTTTTGTTTGGATGGTGAAACTTAAAACTGTCATGAACAATGAAATTTTTAGCCAAAAATTCTATGATGTGGAAATAAAGGAAAATAAAGTTTTCACCCTATAGCCAATGAAATGTTGACATGTAAGCAAGTTTTTTTTGTTAGTACATGAGATATTTCCAGAACGCAATAAAGGGTATTTGAAGATACAAGTAATTTTGGACGCATTTGATCGTATCAACTAATTTATTGTTATTGACCACCAATTGGCTATAGCAATCCTATACCAAGAAATGAAAATATAAAGAAAAGATCTCACATTAAGTACATAAGGTGTTTTGATCTTCCTTAATATTATTTCCTTTGATGGAATAAAGATGCAGGGGAAATGTCCTCGCACTATTCATAGACATAATGACATCTAATCATACATGTGTTTCACTATTTCTAAATATTTTCATTGTTTTTGACTTTTTTCCCTTTCACTCACATTGGTAATTTCTTTGATTTGTTCTTCACATTTCTCCCGGTTCGCCCGGTTCATTAAAAGATGGTGTGAAACCAGGGGCAGACCCACGTGGAGTCAACGGGTTCATATGAAGCAAAGAAAATAACAATATATATATATATATATATATATATATATATATATATATATATATATATATATATATATATATATATGATTATGTATATGTATATATGTATGTATATCTTCTCTTTCTCCGAAGATATTTCGTTATAAAATTTATTTTGAACTCATATAGTTCAAGGAAAGTGTCTCAATGTTGAAGTGGGTTTTAATTTTTAGAAGAGTTTTGAGTTCGAAACCAATCAGCACCATGATGTGCATCTACTATTCTTTTTTCCTATATTAAGTTACAACGACACAAGTCATTTTTTTCTCTATTTTTAGACTAGGAAAGCTTTTTTATATATACACAATTAGAGAAAAGGAACTACACCGTTTTACTTCTTTGCCTTAATTAGTTTGTGATTAGATTTTTATTACTAATCTAGAATTATTACTTTTTTTAACAATTTGTGACTTTCAGTAAATAAATTGGATGTCATTCTTATTTAATTAGTTTATGTTGAGCCGTTATAATTCTATTCCATTAACTTTTTTTCTCAAGTTTCCATCAATTTGTGTTTACATATTTTTCTTAGTGACATAAATTGCCTTTTGCCAATTAATCTAAGTTTTAATTTATTTACAAGGAAAGTATCATGAGGTTAATTAAATTTGAGTTTAGTTTAATTCTTGTTTGTGATTCTTTAAGTTTAAATATATTTATTAAATTATTGTTCTAATTTAAATTTTTAATATGATAATCAAATTTAAAAATTTCATTACGAGATTTTAATCTCCAGTATCTTCCAAGTTGCCGCAATCAAGTTCATACTCTCAAATTTCTCCTCTCATGGAAGAAATTTTGAACCAATTAAAATAACAACTCTATTCCTCTAAAAAAACAAAGGCAAAGAGTAGATCTGAATTCTTTAAAGACTGGTCCAAAAGAAAAAATATCCATTAGAGACTATCATCCAAGTGAGTTTGACGAGATTAGAAAAGCATACCTCTGAAAAAGTCCTTACCAATCCCGAAACGATAAATTTCCTCAAAGAAAATAGCTTTAACAATATTTTTTAATTTTTAATATTAATAACAATTTATTTTGTTGAGTTCTTAGTACATTTTTTCTTCACATGTTGAACCCTCTTGGGTCTGCCACTGTGTGAAACTAGTAATGATTTAGGTGATTTGGATGCATGTGTAGAGTCGTATTCAGAATTTAAAGTTCATGGGTTTTTACAATGATCTTAAGTTAATAACTGGATTCATAGTTCAATATTTATACATATTTAATAAAAAGTTTGATACATATATAAGGTGTGGGGCAAAAGCTATTAAATTCACGGGAACCGCATCTTAGCCTTTAGATCTACCAATGTGTATGTTATTGTCTTAAAGACCTTATCGAACATCAATTGGACAGAAAATATGATACGAAGATCATGTATATAATAAAATAGTCACTATGTTCTTACATCAACGATAACTTATGGCTCAGTTGCTAATGTTCGTCTTGTTCTTTAGCTTGGTAAGTCAAGATTGATAGTGCATAGGCTCATGCAGTTGGTATGATGATACGTCATGTTTGTTGACATGGTGACATCGTTATATCTGGCATGTCTGATTTTACCTTGTGTTAGGCAAATGATGATTTAATCTCAACTAGTTTATGAGTGTTTATTTTAAAATCAGATAACAATTGAATTTATAAGTAATTTTAAGGATACGTAGATTAAATTGACACAAGGCGATAAATTAAATTACAATTAGGATAAAGTATGATAAAATAAATTCAAACCATACGAATTAGACGATAACATCCTTGGAAGGAAGGCCCTCCTTGAACAGGATGCACTTCGATCACAGTTGAATAAGAACTTAAAGAGAAATAAGAGTATATTGCTTTTGAATGATTGTTACATGTCTTTTACAAATAATCAGACCCCTTTATATAGTAAGGGAGTCCTACTTTAGGTACAATTCTATAAAAGGTAAAAATCATATGATCTGCTAATTAGCCGATTTCCTATTGATACGTGCCGAGATTCTCGCCGTGATATCCGTTCGGTTAAGGATATTTCGGCCTTCTGTTATCCGATCTAACAATGTTTACTCGAGTTCATTCGGTGTCAGGGTCGGTTTCGGGGTCATGGACTCGATGTCCTTGAAGACGGGCATTCTGACCTCGTGTCCTAGTTCGATGGAACCCGAGGTCAATCTTCAACCGTTCTCGTTTCAATCCCGATATGTCATCCAATAGACGAGACCGATTTCGAATGTATACAGATAGTCCCCTCGTTTTTCAGAGAGTAAACGATGAGAAACGATATGAGTTCCCGATTCTTGTCTCGATACCTCGCGTTAGAAACGACAAAATGAGCGAAACGTCTCGTCAGTCACATCTTGATGGCAATGCTCGTCAGTTGCTGATCGGTCACTCTTGGTTTTGAACCGTCATTTGAAAATTATAAATACTCCCTCCTTCATTCATTCAAACTTTATATCCAATCTTTTCCAATTCTTGTTCTTAAAAAATCTTTGCATTTTCTAGTACTTGTACCCAGATTTCTTGAGAGCTTTGTAAGAATTCCCGCTCTGTATGAACCATTAAGTGTGCCCTTTTAACTCCCTCTTCTTCATCTTTATCCAAAAGAAAAAATGACGAAGACTTCTAAGACAGTCCCTCAAAAAGAAATCGATTCTTCTTCCCGGCTGGCGGGGAACCAGCGGCGGAACCTCCTATGGATGCTTTTATTCATGGCGGGTGCTCGGTGACTGCCAACTTCAAGGTTGACAAACCTTCACCGGTCCCGGGCCAGAGTGAAAAGGTATCGAGATATATCTGCTCGATCACCGAGGATATACTCCCTATGGTCATAAAGGACTACAACTGGGTCGGAAAAGACGTGGTGATTCCCGGGCTCGAAGAAGACATCACTACCCACGTTAAGGGATACTTAAGTATTTACACTTATCCCTTTACATTGGGCCTATTGGACCTGGTGATCATCTAGTTCTGCAAAAGGTACGAGGCGTGCCTTGGTTAGATCCACCCCTCATTCTAGAGGATAGTCATTCTCCTCCGATTCTTGGTGAGTAAGATTGATAGATGCCCATTCACCGTTGATCATTTGATGCACCTCTATAGTACCTGATTCTTCCGGGGGACTAATCAAACTTGCGCGTCGGGCCACCAAAGCCCTATTCTCAAGTATCGATGAAGATCGAGACCGAGGTTGGCTAGGCCGATTTGTCCGAGTGTGGACCTCAGACCTGATCCCGGCCGAGGACATACCGTTCCCCGAAGAGTGGAACACAAAACGTAAGTAAAGTTCTTCTTTTCCTAGAATTTAATATTTTTTCTCCCTTTTTCCCTTTTCTCACCGATGTTTGGTGGCGATGCAACTGTTGCTCGGGTTCCAGATGCAGTTCCTTGACTCAAGGAGTGGGTCGAGGACATCGAATCTAAGAAACCGTACTCCGAGTGCGCATGGTGCGAACTTTCGAAGGGCCGGTGGGAGGCCCGTTCTCACGGTGAGATTCCTTCTTAGAGTGGACAACAGTTGGGCTTCTTCTGTGCTGCCTTACTCATTTCTTTTTTCTTTGTAGGCCTTGGGAAGGATGTTGCAACGAGGCCTCCATCCGGCAACGAGGATAGCCCCACCGAGTCCCCTGCTCTGAGGCAGGGCGAGGAGAAGAAGAGGAGAAGGCCTCCGAGTTCTCCAAACTCGGAGAAGAAAAAACTGAAAAGGAGGCTGGTGCGCAAATCCAAGGAAAATACGAGCGCTCGAGAGCTCCCATCGGACTCAGTACACCGGCTGAGGGATGAGTCCGAAGAAGAAGAAACTTCCGAACCGGTGGCCCGCGTGTTATGCAACATCGTATTGCCTCAAACCGGGGGGGCTGTTGAGGAGGCAGTGGCCGAGGCCTCCGAACCAGAGAGGGGCGAGGCCGTTTTACCCCAAGTCAGGGAGGCCGACCAAGACATTGCAGTTGGTGCTTCTCAGGCAGAGGATAATGCCCCGAAGGATTCACTCGGGGTGATAGACCTTTCCGAGTCACCCTTATTTACCGACTCTATGATTCACGATGCCCAAACGTTAAAAGGACGCCCAACTGAGGGGCCCCAAGGGGTGGCATACCCCTTTAACCACTTCTTTGATGGTTTAGATTATTCCGCCTCGGAGGACGTCACCGGGCTGGGTGACTTACTGATACCAAAGAAGAGTATGTCTTTGAGAACCAGCGGGCCTTCCTCAAGTCCGAAGCTAGTGAACCGGTTCCCCAGCTCCGAGTGCAGATCCTAGTCGGAAAAGGTCAATCATTATGTCTATTCCGGAGGATGCCCGGGTCCTCTCCGCCCCCGTGGGGGTTATAAGTTATCTTCAGTGCCTGGTGACCGAAGAGGATCAAGCGAAGATGAATGAGGTAGAAGCGCCCTACCTGTTCAACGAAGCCCAACAGGCGTTAAACCGGGTAACTTCGAATGCCTCTTGACGCCTTTTTATTATGTACTTAGATTAAGCCGTAAATAATCGTAACCCTTTCCTTTTTTGTTTTTAGGCCTCGGTGCTCCATCACGAGACTTTTCTCTGATACCAAGAAGAATTAAACCACCACGAGGCCGAGACCCGAGATCTCATCGAGAAGAGAGATGCTTACAAGTTTCTTAGTGAGCAACGTGAGAGGGAGGTCAAGAAACTCCAAGCTGAGCTGGAGGCAGCCCAGAAGGAGCATGCTAACCTGGTCAAGCAGGTAAGAATAGTCTTTGAGGTTAGTGACGATGAGTCAGATACAATGGCTGATGGTCCGAACCCGCAGGTCCAACAGAAGCTTGACCAGATCAGACAGCTTCGGGAAGAGGTAGATGCGGTAAAGGCCGAGGCAGAATAATGGAAAAAGAACATGGACCGCCTGGCCTCAGAAAAAGGAGATCACCCGAGCACAACTAGCTTCGGCCGAGGTTCAGCTTCGGTCTTTAAAGGAGAAGTCCACGATGCAGGCCAAGAAGATCGAGGAGCTCCAGTCCCAGCTGAATTTGGCCGTCTCTGATCCGGAAAATCTAGCCAAGGATCTCGAAACGGTCAAGTCGGAGGCCAAAGTAATTAAAGTTGATGCCGAGGAAATGGTGGCCATTTATAACGATGGTGCAGAGGTGGATCAGGTTCGAGCAAAGGACATCATTGAGCATGCTAAGTGGCAATCTCGAAGGGAGGCCCTTGAGGAAATTCATGCTCGGGGCTTTGACTTATCAGCTGAGATCGAGAGTGCCAAAAAGCTCGAAGCCGAGGCCAAAAAACTGGCCTATCCCGAAGACGACAAGGAGTCTGAAGATTTGGGCGAGTCCGAGGGTGGCAGAGATCCCGAAGGTGATGATGTTGCCCCCGACGAAGACTAGGACACTTAGGCCTTTAGATGTTTTTGTTTTTTGTATTTTTATTGAGGTCGTTTGGCCTTTGTAAAAATTTTCATTAGGCTGTTTAGCCCTTGTAAAAAGAATTTTTGATTATGAATATAAGGCTTTTTCCCTTCAACAGCTTTCGATTTTCCTCTTTGCCTTATTTGCAAAGATCTAAATGCTTTTGCATGAAATAGTTGGGTTTTGTTGAGAGATTCGAAGAAACCTTGCCTTCAACTTTATTTTATTTGAGGGGTTCGGTGTGACCAAACGTTTTTTTCCACAAAGTACTTAGACTTTTTTAAGTCATAGTCTATCGCGGGTAGTCTTTAGAACCGGTTAAGAAATTTTAAGGCCTTGTTATTTTTGTTACGGGCCTCGGACGTCTCCGAGCCGTGTTTATATGGTCGTAACCTTTATAGTTTGGGTGTTGTCCTGTGTTAATGTTATTATCCCGAGTTATCCGGGCTTGCCTAAGATGACAGTCCCCGAGTGGGGGTGGCCTTAGCCTTTAAAATTCGGGCATAACCTAATAGGACTTATGCCCTCAAGCTCTGATAACGTGGACCATCCGAGTTTGGTTTTGGACAACAGTCCTCGGGTGGGAGTGATCGTTTGAACTCGGACTAGAGCGGCCCTTGGGCTCGATACCTTTAGGAGATCGGAAGTAAGGAATTTCTTTAAGAAATGCAAGAAAAACTTAAAAAGACAACGATACTTATCCGCAAGGAAGAAACTTCTTTTTATTCTTGTGCGCCATAATTACACATGTGTACAAGCTTTGTATCAGGGCTCGAGCAATCTATGCGGGCACGGTTCATTTGATATTTTTGCCCTTACAATAAATCCTATCGATCTAGACCCTTCGGTTACGAAGTTTCTTCCCTTGCTAAAGTCGATATCTAAGGTTAATGTCCCCCAGTTGTGATGACCCAAAAGGTCATCTTTAAATTTGATAATTAATTCTGTGTTCTAAGACCTCGAAAAATACTATTTATCACTCCTCAACTTGCGTGCGTAGTCTATATAACTTTTCGAAAAGTTTTTATATGAAAAATTGATTAAAATGTGAAATAAAGCCTTAAAACTTAACTGAGTTGACTTTGGTCAACATTTTGAACAAACAAACTCGGATCAGTATTTTGACAGTTCCTGTAGGTTTGTATCATGATTTGGGACTTGGGTGTATGCCTAGAATTTAATTTAGAGGTCCCTATCTCAAGTTAGGACCATTTAACGGAAACTAGAAATCTGGTTGCGAAGCGAGGTAAGTATCGTGGTTAACCTTGACTTGAGGGAATAGAACCCTTAAATTATTTATTATGTGAAATGCATATGAACGACGTATATGCGAGGTGACGAGTGTCTATACGTCGTCAAATTAATTATTTGCATAATTACTTGAAAAATCATAAATCGTTTTAAATCATGAATTAATTGTTATATTTATTGTTTCTCTCATGTTCTTTGCTCAATATCATGCCTTGAATCTATGCTATAATTGCTACATGCTTATTTAATTTATGTGACTTAATTGCCACTTGATATTTAGCATACTAATTATTAAAATGCCTATTACATCCTTAATTTCCATAATTAATTGTTACTTGTCATCACTTATTTCTAATAAATTATAATTATTGTATGCTTGTTGTCTTATAATTCCATATTAATTTTTTCATTTATTGGAGTAATTTCTTTTATAAGAATTGGTAAATCATATTATTGGAGGAGCGGGTTGCACGCTGCAACGGAAATGAAAGTAAAAATATATATTGGGGGATCAGATTGCACGATAACAGACTTATTTAAAAGTCTATATTGGGGGATCGGGTTGCACGCCGCAACAGAGTTAATTAAAATGAATATATTGGAGGAGCGGGTTGCACGCCGCACCAGAAGTGAATATGAATATATTGTGGGAGCGGGTTGCAGGCTGTAACGGAAATTGATTGAAATGATAATTAGTTATGACTGTTGAGTTGGCTTCAACTATTAAAATGAGTTACTTGATTTATTTATATTATTGTGGTTATTACTATTATTGCGTACAGGTTAATCTAAGTGACCTACCTTAGCCTCGTCACTACTTCGTCGAGGTTAGGCTCGGCACTTACTAGTACATGGGGTCGGTTGTACTGATACTACAATCTACACTTCTTGTGCAGATTTCGGAGTTGGCCTCAGCGGCGTACCATAGACTTACTCGGATTTCAGCTACTCAAAGGAGACTTGAAGTATAACTGTACAACGTCCGCAATTCTGAAGTCTCCGTCTACCTTATTTTAGCTGTGTGTTTGCTTTCAGACAACTTTATTTTATTCATACCTTTATTTGTATTATTCTAGAAACTCATACACTTGTGACTCTAGCTCTGGGATGGTATTTGGACATTGCTATTATTATGGATTATTCACTATATTTCAGACTTTACTTCCACATTTGTTTCTTTGTTATTAATTAATTTAAAATTGTTTTAAAATGGCTAATATTATTCTAACATTGGCTTGCGTAGAAAGTGAAATGTTAGGCGCCATCATGGTCCCGAAGGTAGGAATTTCAGGTGAGTTATATTCTAATTGCTCGGTAGTTGTTCGTCGTTCATCGTTCCGAGATTATAAGACCCCTTTCCGATGATTTTGATTATATGGTATGGCCCTTACCAGTTCGGCCCCAAGTTTCCCTCGTTCGGGTTTCGTGTGTTCAGCATGACCTTCCTTAATACTAAGTCCCCAATATTGAAGTATCGAAGGTTGGCCCTTCTGTTGTAATATCTCTCGATCCGTTGCTTTTGGACAACCAACCTAGTAGGCATGAATCTCTATTAGTACTATAGTACAAATTTAATTTTCACAAGGGAGAATTTAAACACAAGAATTTTTATCACAAGGATCTCGTCCTTATATAACTTCCACCGCAGCTTATAGCCCGGTTTAAACATATCAATTTATTTTAAAATACGAGGACCTCAGCCTTAGTTCTGAATCACAAGTAATATGCACATCTTGCCAATCGAAACTTTCCATTTTCTCCTTTTAAATAACTTTCGTTAAACAAAATCACAACACATAATGAACCCCACACCGGTAGGGCATATAATTCACAATTTGTAAATAAATTATCCGAAAATACATCAAAACATACTAAAATAAGTACCAGAAAGGCACCTTTAGCCTCACAGATCTTATTAGAGTCCATCATGGAATAATAGGTGTAGTTATCTCCATAAAACCTCCCAACAGAAGTAAACACATAAGTAGATTATAGAATTACGAAGCTCACTCATAAGTGGAGCACAATAGGAGGACTCGTCTTGATACTCAGAACCGAATCAAGTTAAGGAAATTATTCCTTTATTTTAAATCGAGGTCGTACCTATAACGACACCATCTGATGTAACGACCTCCACCATACCATAAAATAAATATAACAACGGCTGGGTCTCCACCTCTAGGACGCCTTCTACCCGCCTGTCCTCCACCCAACTGATCGTGTGGGTGGTGTAGTAACTGCAATGGGGCACGTAGCCTGAGTGCTTTGATGAAATATGCCTCTCCCAAGTTTGGGACAATTTTTTCATGATGTGCCTAGTATCGCCGTATTTATAACAACCCCTTTGCGGGTTTGGCTGCTCATATTGAGTCTGTGCCAGATAACTGGAATAACCATTGTAGGAAACTCATATCAGTGGTGCATTAAAAGAACTTACTGGAGTACCTCGATTAATCAGATGTCCGAACTGGGATGGCCGACTACCCGAGCCCCAGCCATAATGATTTATACTCGTAGAGTAGAATCCACTGAATGCCCCAGAACCTCGAGACGTCTTGGTCTCCTTAGTTTCTCTTTTTTTTCCTCACCCCGAACACGTTCTAGTATCTTGGCAATTTCTACCACTAGTGGAAATGAAGTATCAGTCTATAGCTCCCGAGTCATACAAAATTTACGATCATAATTAAGTCGTTTAATGAGTCTGTGGACTCGCTCTCTGGTTGTAGGAAGCAAAGTAGGAATATGACGGGCTAACTTATTGAACCTGATGGCATATTACGACACCATCATGATGACCTGACGCAATCGTTCAAACCCTATGTGCCATGCATTACGGAGAGTCCGGGAAACAAACTCTTTCAAAAGTATTTCTGAGAACCGAGCCAAGTGGGCGGTGTTGTATTGGCTGGTATGCCCTCTTCATAGGCTTGCCACAGACACCTTGGGAGAATTATCTCTCCCAAGGCCAATTTCTTCTTTTGTTATGCTGACTCAACACTGTTGAGCTGACCCATTTCTTAACATACTCTTCGATTCTTCTTTGGGGTAAACTTTACCCCTATTTATATACAATAATCACAAAAGTAGAGATCCATACAGAATATTCTTAGTCCAGAATCTCGTCAACCACTGTACTTCCTCCGAAGCACCCCAAAATCCGCAACCCTGATGTCCACGCTGAGTAGACCTTCTGTAAATTTAATGTTGTTTCTCTAACTCCTTTGGTACTGAAGTATAAGATTATTATGGAGGCGGAAATACCGCAAGTCCCAACCTTATCCTCTACAAAATCTCAGGCCTTAAACACATGTTAATTTGGGGAGAACCTTTCAGTATCACATATATACATTTCAGGCCAAAACTGATATAACACATGACTCGCAATCCATTCATTGATAGTGGACTCCCCCACTAGGCGCGAAGTCATAGTTCACCACGTTCGATGGTCCAAAATATTAACCTTCACAACTCGTATAAATCAACTAGATGCCAAGGTACGTTGCACCCCCCACATTATTCACTGGGTGATCTCTTTATACGTCCGCATCTTCAGTCGGAATCACACATTGAGGCAATGTTTGAGCATCTCTGGCTCCCTCGTAGTTCATCTGCGGCATCACGAACCATCGACGCACAACTGATACCGAGTGCGCAATGTCATACACGAGAAGATACAAAGGAATGTGAGATATAGGTTTCAAGCAAAATCAATACCGCACGATAAGGAATGAAAGAGGTGATATTGTTCCTAAACTTCATAGCCTCTGAGAGATAAGTACAGACGTCTCCGTACCGATCCTTCAGACTCTACTAAGCTTGCTCGTGACTTGTGAGACCTATGTAACCTAGTGCTCTGATACCAACTGTCACGACCTAAAATTTTCCACCGACGGGACCGTGATGGCGCCTAACATTTCACTTGCTAGGTAAGCCAACGTTAGAGAATCATTAAACCAATTCCTTATTTCTATTCAGTGATTAACAATAATTAACTAAGATAAGATATAATAAGTGCGGAATATCATAAAACTGTATTAATTACTACCACCCGGATCTGGAGTCACAATTCACGAGCATTCTAGAATTTACTACAAGTAATAATCTGAAAGAAATACAACTGTCTAAATGAAAAAAACAGTAGAACAGAAAAGATAGGCGGGGGATTTAAGGTCTGTGAATGCCGACAGATCTACCTTGAGTCTCCGGACAGCGGACCAATAGCAAAATCTCGATCAAACTGAACTGGTATCAAAGTCTACACAGAAAGTGCAAAGTGCAGCATCAGTACAACCGACTCCATGTACTGGTAAGTGTCGAGCCTAACCTCGGCGAAGTAGTGACGAGGCTAGGACAAGACACCCACATATAACTTGAACAGTATAATCATGCTAGTGGCAACAACAGTAAATAAAGAAATAATGCAGAAATAATGGGAAGGGAACATACAGTGGAGAAATACAACATAAAGAGTGAGAATAATGAAAAGATAGAATTAAACCGAAAATCTTTAAACGAATTGAGCAATTAAAACAGCAAGGAAAACTGCACGACATCACCCTTCGTGCCTTAACTCTCAACCTCACCAAATAAATAATTAGAACGGCACGGCATCACCCTTCGTGCATTAAACCTCTCATAATATACACGACATCACCCTTCGTGCTTTAAACCTCTCATAATATACACGACATCACCCTTCGTGCTTTACACTCTTCCTCACAATTCACAGAATCAATAACAACGGATAGAGAGAAGTTTCACAAAGAAATCAATATTTCATCAATGATTACTTTCACAATTTAACATCTCAACCTCGAATCAATATTCACAATTTTATAAACCTTGGTGGAACTGGATACAAGTCTATCAACATTTCAACAACAACAATAAGCATGGATAACAAGATTTAAGACTACAAATTTGCAAGAATGGAATTTCACTCGCATGCTATGACTCGACCACAACGCATAGATGCTCGTCATCTCAACTATACATCGTATTCAACAACAAAACACGTAGCAATTACTCACATAATACCTATTCCCTTAAGCCAAAGTTAGACACAACACTTACCTCAATTTCGCAAGCCACTCACTCAAGTACCGCTTTCCCTTTAGAATTCACCTCCAACTCACTCGTATCTAATCATAATTAGTTTAATATCATCAATTGTCGCTAAAGGAATCAACTTTAGTGCATAATTACAGTTTTCCCAACAAAAATAAAAAATTGACCCTGGGTCCGCTTGGTCAAAACCCGAGGTTCGGACCAAAATCCATTTACCCATTCACCCCCGAGCCCGAATATGTAATTAGTTTTGGAATCCGACCTTAAATTGGGGTCTAAATCCTCAAATTTCCGAAATTCCTAAGTTCTACCCAAAAATCCTAATTTCACCATAACAATTCTAGATTCTAGGTTGAAATCTTATTATAAGATGTAAAAGATTGAAAGAAAAGAGTTAGGAATCACTTACCTATGATTTGGGGAAGATTTGGTCTTTGGAAAATCGCCTCTTAAGGTTTAGGGTTTGAAAAATTGAAGAATGAAATGAAAAATCCCGTCTAAGTCCAAAGTTATCAGCTGCGAACGTCGCATTTGCGACATGAGCTTCGCAATTGCGAAGCTCGCAAATGCGAAGGGGTCATCGCAAATGCGAGATCCTTCACATTTCCTCTGCCTTCGCATTTGCGAAGAATATATCGCAATTGCGACAATTGGCCCATCGCATTTGCAGGAAGAAATTCGCATTTGTGAACATACCCTTCCCCAGACCCCCATCGCAATTGCAAAGAAAATCTCGCAATTGCGAGAACATGCTGGCCCGAGCCTTCTTCGCAATTGCGATAGATACCTCGCAATTGTTAGGCCTGCTTATTTCGCATTTGCGAAGCCTTATCTCGGAATTGCGAGATCAGAGGCCTGCAACAGGTTCAGTTATACCAGCAAAAGTTTCTAAGTTCAAAACATCCCGTAGCCTACCCGAAACTCACCCGAGCCCTCGGGGCTCCAAACCAAACATGCACACAAGTCTAAAAACATCATACAAACTTGCTCGCGTGGTCAAATCGCCAAAATAACACCTAGAACTACGAATTTAGCACCAAATCAAATGAGATTCTCAAGAACACTTTAAAATTCATATCTTCTCAACTGGACGTCCGAATCACGTCAAATCAACTCTGTTTCTCACCAAATTTCACAGACAAGTTTTAAATATCATAATGAACCTGTACCGGGCTCCGGAACCAAAATACAGACCCGATACTAACAATGCCAAATATCAATCAATTCTTAAAAACAAATAATTTCCACACTTTTATGTTTCATAAAAAATTCATAACTCAAGCTAGGGACCTCCGAATTCAATTCCGGACATACGCCCAGGTCCCATAATTCAATACGGACCTATCGGGATCGTCAAAGCATGGATACGGGTCCGTCTACCAAAAATGTTGACCGAAGTCAACAAAAATTAACTTTTAAAGAAAAGATTCTTATTTTTATTAGTTTCAACATAAAAGCTTTTCGAAAACCTGCTCGGACTGCACACGTAAATCGAGGAGGGTAAAAATGAGATTTGTAAGATTTAAGAGCTCAGATTCGAGTTCTAAAACATAAGATGACCTTTTGGGGTCATCACATTCTCCACCTCTAAAACAATCGTTCATCCTCGAACGGATATAGAAAAGTACCTAAGCTGGTGAAAAGGTGGGAATATCTACTCCGCATATCGGACTCGGACTCGGACTCCCAAGTAGCTGCCTCAATAGGCTGACCTCTCCACTACACTTGAACTGAAGGGTAACTCTTTGATCTCAACTGGCGAACTTACCGGGCTAGAATTGCCACCAGCTCCTCCTCGTAAGTCAAATCCTTGTCCAAGTGGACAAACCTGAAATCTAACACATGGGATGGATCACCATGATATTTCCAGAGCATAGACACATGCATCACCGCTGATAAACTAGGTGGTAATGCAAGCATGTAGGCTACTTCACATACCCTTTCAAGAATTTCAAAGGGTCCGATATACCTAGGGCTAAACTTGCCCTTCTTTCCGAACCTTATTACACCTTTCCTAGGTGAAATCCGGAGCAATATTCTTTCTCCAACCATGAATGCAATATCACGAGCTGTACGGTCGGCATAACTCTTTTGCCTAGACTGAGCTGTGCTAAGTCGATCCTAAATAATCTTGACCTTATCCAAGGCATCCTGTACTAAATCGGTACCCAACAATTGAGCCTCTCCCGGTTCAAACCAACCAACTGGCGATCGGCATCGGCTTTCGTATAATGCCTCATATGGAGCCATTTGAATGCTCGACTGGTAGCTATTATTATAAGCAAACTTTGCAAGTGGCAAGAAATGATCCCAAGAACCTCCAAAGTACATAACACAAGCGCGAAGCATATCTTCCAATATCTGAATAGTGCACTCTAACTGTCTGTCTGTTTGTGGATGAAATGTTGTACTCAACTCCACCCGCGTGCCTAACTCACGCTGCACAGCCCTCCAGAAGTGTGAGGTAAACTGCGTACCTCGATCTGAAATAATAGACACCGGCACACCGTGAAGGTGGACAATCTCACGAATGTCAATTTTAGCTGACCTTTCTGAAGAATAGGTAACTGCCACTGGAATGAAATGTGCTGATTTGGTTAACCTGTCCACAATGACCCAAACTGCATCAAATTTTCTCCGAGTCCGTAGGAGTCCAACAACAAAATCCATAGTGATACACTCCTATTTCCATTCAGGAATTTCTAACTTCTGAAGCAAACCACCAGGTCTCTCATGCTCGTCCTTAACTTGCTGACAATTCAGACACCGAGCTACATATGCAACTATATCCTTTTTCATTCTCCTCCACCAATAATGTTGCCTCAGATTTTGATACATTTTGGCGGTACCTGGATGAATAGAATACCTGAAACAGTGTGCCTCTTCAAGAATTAATTCAGAAGCCCATCCACATTAGGCACACAAAGACGACCCTACATTCGCAGAACTCCATCTTCCCCCATAGCAACCTGTTTGGCATCACCGCGCCGCACCGTATCCTTAAGGACAAGTAAATAAGGATCATCATACTGCCTCTCTCTGATGCGCTCATATAAAGAAGACCGAGCGACTGTGCAAGCTAGAACCCGACTGGGTTCTAAAACATCTAACCTCACGAACTGATTAGCCAAAGTCTGAACATCTGCAGCTAATGGCCTCTCACCAACCGGAATATATGCAAGACTGCCCATACTCACAGCCTTTCTACTCAAAGCATCGGTCACCACATTGGCCTTTCCGGGGTGATATAAAATGGTGATATCATAGTCTTTCAACAACTCCAACCATCTTCTCTTCCTCGAATTAAGATCCTTTTGTTTGAACAGATACTGAAGCCTATGATGATCAGTAAATACCTCACACGATACACCGTAGAGGTAATGCCTCCAAATCTTTAGCGCATGAACAATGGCTACCAATTCTAAGTCATGAACAGGATAATTCTTCTCGTGAACTTTCAATTGCCGCGACGCATATGCAATTACCTTGCCATCTTGCACTAATACTGCACCAAGCCCAATGTGAGAGGTGTCACAATATACCGTATACGATCCTGAACCTGTGGGTAATACCAACACTAGCGTTGTAGTCAAAGCGGTCTTGAGCTTCTGAAAGCTCAACTTACACTCGTCTGACCATCTAAATGGGGCACCCTTCTGGGTCAATCTAGTCTTAATAGTTGTTCATAATCAATTACAGAATCATCAATTAACTTCATGTTAACAAAAATCTCATTTCAAAACTTCACAATACTAATAACGAGATGCGAGGCATGAAGACCTCATAATTATTTACCTGAATTAATGAGTCACATTTAACGCCACCTGGGCGGGCACCTACCTCGTAGGTTACAACTCAATATTACAATATGAATTTGGCAAGTATGCACAAAGAATTTCATACAAAAACTTTTCAAATAAGCCTGGCAGTCATGACTCCCTATTAGTACTATAGTACAAATTTAATTTTCACAAGGGAGAATTTAAACACAAGAATTTTTATCACAAGGATCTCGTCCTTATATAACTTCCACCGCAGCTCATAGCCAGGTTTAAGCATATCAATTTATTTTAAAATACGAGGACCTCGGCCTTAGTTCTGAATCATAAGTAATATGCACATCTTGCCAATCGAAACTTTACATTTTCTCCTTTTAAATAACTTTCGTTAAATAAAATCACAACACATAATGAACCTCACACCGGTAGGGCATATAATTCTCAATTTGTAAATAAATTATCCGGAAATACATCAAAACATACTGAAATAAGTACCAGAAAGGCACCTTTAGCCTCACAGATCTTATTAGAGTCCATCATGGAATGATAGGTGTAGTTATCTCCATAAAACCTCCCAACAGAAGTAAACACATAAGTAGATTATAGAATTACGAAGCTCACTCATAAGTGGAGCATAAAAGGAGGACTCGTCTTGATACTCAAAACTGAATCAAGTTAAGGAAATTATTCCTTTATTTTAAATCGAGTCCGTACCTATAACGACACCATCTGATGTAACGACCTCCACCATACCATAAAACAAATATAACAACGGCTGGGTCTCCACCTCTAGGACGCATTCTACCCGCCTGTCGTCCACCCTTAACTGATCGTGTGGGTGGTGTAGTAACTGCAATGAGGCACGTAGCCTGAGTGCTTTGATGAAATATGCCTCTCCCAAGTTTGGGACAATTTTCTCATGATGTGCCCAGTATCGCCGTATTCATAACAACCCCTTTGCGGGTTTGGCTGCTCATATTGAGTCTGTGCCAGATAACTGGAATAAACATTGTAGGAAACTCATATCAGTGGTGTATTAAAAGAACTTACTGGAGCACCTCGATTAATCCGATGTGTGAACTGGGATGGCCGACTACCCGAGCCCCTGCCATAATGATTTATACTCGTAGAGTACAATCCACTGAATCCCCCAGAACCTCGAGACGTCTTGGTCTCCTTAGTTTCTTTTTTTTATTTCCTCACACCGAACACATTCTAATATCTTGGCAATTTCTACCACTAGTTGAAATGAAGTATCAGTCTGTATCTCCCGAGTTATACAAAATTTTACGATCATAATTAAGTCGTTTAATAAGTCTGTGGACTCGCTCTCTGGTTGTCAGAAGCAAAGTAGGAATATGACGGGCTAACTTATTGAACCTAATGGCATATTATGACACCGTCATGATGACCTGACGCAATCGTTCAAACCCTACGCACCATGCATTACGGAGAGTCCGGGAAACAAACTCTTTCAAAAGTATTTCTGAGAACCGAGCTAAGTGGGCGGTGTTGTATTGGCTGGTCTACCCTCTTCATAGGCTTGCCACATACACCTGTGGAGAATTATCTCTCCCAAAGCCAATTTCTTCTTTTGTTATGCTGACTCAACACTGTTGAGCTGACCCATTTCTTAACATACTCTTCGATTCTTCTTTGGGGTAAACTTTACCCCTATTTATATACAATGATCACAAAAGTAGAGCTCTATACAGACAATTCTTAGTCCAGAATCTCGTCAACCATTGTACTTCCTTCGAAGCACCCCAAAATCTGCAACCGTGACGTCCACGCTGAGTAGACCTTCTGTAAATTTAATGTTATTTCTCTAACTCCTTTGGTACTGAAGTATAAGATTATTACGGAGGCGGACATACCGCAAGTCCCAACCTTATCCTCTACAAAATCTCAGGCCTTAAACACATGTAAATTTTGGGCGAACCTTTCAGTACCACATATATAGATTTCAGGCCAAAACGGATATAACACATGACTCGCAATCCAATCATTGATAGTGGACTCCCCTACTCGGCGCGAAGTCATAGTTACCACGTCCGATGGTCCAAAATATTAACCTTTACAACTCGTATAAATCAACCAGATGCCAAGGTATGTTGCACCCCCCACATTATTCACTGGGTGATCTCTTTATACGTCCGCATCTTCAGTCGGAATCACACGTTGAGGTAATTTTTGAGCATCTCTGCTCCCTCGTAGTTCATCTGCGGTATCACGAACCGTCGACGCACAACTGATACCGAGTGCGCAATGTCATACACGAGTAGATACAAAAGAATGTGAGATATAGGTTTCAAGCAAAATCAATGCCGCATGATAAGGAATGAAAGAGGTGATATTGTTCCTAAACTTCATAGCCTCTGAGAGATAAGTACAGACGTCTCCTTACCGATCCTTCAGACTTTACTAAGCTTGTTCGTGACTCGTGAGACCTATGTAACCTAGTGCTCTGATAACAACTATCACGACCCGAAATTTTCCACCGACGGGACCGTGATGGCGCCTAACATTTCACTTTCTAGGCAAGCCAACGTTAGAGAATCATTAAACTAATTCCTTATTTCCATTCAGCAATTAACAATAATTAACTAAGATGAGATATAATAAGTGCGAAATATCATAAAACTGTATTAATTACTATCACATGTATCTGGAGTCACAATTCACGAGCGTTCTAGAATTTACTACAAGTAATAATTTGAAAGAAATACAACTGTCTGAATGAAAGAAACAGTAGAACAAAAGATAGGCGGGGACTTCAAGGTATTTGAACGCCGACAGATCTACCTTAAGTCTCCGGATAGCTGACCAATAGAAAAATCTTAATCAACCGAACCAGTATCAAAGTCTGCACAAAAAGTGCAGAGTGCAACATCAATACAACCGACCTCATGTACTGGTAAGTGTCGAGCCTAACCTCGGCAAAGTAGTGATGAGGCTAGGACAAGACACCCACATATAACCTGAACAGTATTAATCATGCTAGTGGCAACAACAGTAAATAAAGAAATAACGCAGAAATAATGGGAAGGGAACATACAGTGGAGGAATACAACATAAAGAGTGAGAATAATGAAAAGACAGAATTAAATCGAAAATCTTTAAACGAATTGAGCAATTAAAACAGCAAGGAAAACTGCACGACATCACCCTTCGTGCCTTAACTCTCAACCTCACCAAATAAATAAATAGAACAGCACGACATCACCCTTTGTGCATTAAACCTCTCATAATATACACGGCATCACCCTTCGTGCTTTAAACCTCTCATAATATATACGACATCACCCTTCGTGCGTTACACTCTTCCTTACAATATAAATAATGCATGCACGGCATCACCCTTCGTGCTTTACACTCCTCCTCGCCATATAAATAAATCACGTACAACATCACCCTTCATGCTTTACACTCTTCCTCACAATTCACAGAATCAATAACAACGGATAGAGAGAAGTTTCACAAAGAAATCAATATTTCATCAATGATTACTTTCACAATTTAACATCTCAACCTCAAATCAATATTCACAATTTTATCAACCTTGGCAGAACCGGATACAAGTCTCCCAACATTTCAACAATAACAATAAGCATGGATAACAAGATTTAAGACTACAAATTTGCAAGAATGGAATTTTACTCGCATGATATGACTCGACCACAACGCATAGATGCTCGTCACCTCAACTATACGTCGTATTCAACAACAAAACACGTAGCAATTACTCACACAATACCTATTCCCTCAAGCCAAAGTTAGACGCAACACTTACCTCAATTTCGCAAGCCACTCACTCCTCAAGTACCCCTTTCCCTTTAGAATTCACCTCCAAACCACTCGTATCTAATCATAATTAGTTTAATATCATCAATTGTCGCTAAAGGAATCAACTTTAATGCATAATTACAGTTTTTCTAAGTTTTTCGAACAAAAGTCAAAAATCGACCTTGGGCCCTCTTGGTCAAAACCCGAGGTTCGGACCAAAATCCATTTACCCGTTCACCCCCGAGCCCGAATATGTAATTAGTTTTGGAATCCGACCTCAAATTGTGGTCTAAATCCTCAAATTTCCGAAATTCCTAAGTTCTACCCAAAAATCCTAATTTCACCATAACAATTTTAGATTCTAGGTTGAAATCTTGTTATAAGATGTAAAAGATTGAAAGAAAAGAGTTAGGAATCACTTACCTATGATTTGGGGAAGATTTGGTCTTTGGAAAATCGCCTCTTAAGGTTTAGGGTTCGAAAAATTGAAGAATGAAATGAAAAATCCCGTCTAAGTCCAAAGTTATCAGTTGCGGACGTCGCATTTGCGACCTGAGCTTCGCAATTGCGAAGATTGCAAATGCGAAGGGGTCATCGCAAATGCGAGATCCTTCACATTTCCTCTGCCTTCGCATTTGCAAAGAATATATCACAATTGCGACAATTGGCCCATCGCATTTGCGGGCAGAAATTCGCATTTGCAAACATACCATTCGCTAGACCCCCATCGCAATTGCAAAGAAAATCTCGCAATTGCGAGAACATGCTGGTCCGGGCCTTCTTCGCAATTGCGATAGATACCTCGCAATTGCCAGGCCTGCTTATTTCGCATTTGCGAAGCCTGATCTCGGAATTGCGAGATCAGAGGCCTGCAACAGGTT
Source organism: Nicotiana tomentosiformis (assembly GCF_000390325.3). NCBI lineage: Eukaryota > Viridiplantae > Streptophyta > Magnoliopsida > Solanales > Solanaceae > Nicotiana > Nicotiana tomentosiformis. Next base: position 160,109,344 of record NC_090813.1, on the reverse strand, counting down.
CAGTTATACCAACAAAATTTTCTAAGTTCAAAACATCCCGTAGCCTACCCGAAACTCACTTGAGCCCTCGGGGCTCCAAACCAAACATGCACACAAGTCTAAAAATATCATACAAACTTGTTCGCGCGATCAAATTGCCAAAATAACACCTAGAACTACGAATTTAGCACCAAATCAAATGAAATTCTCACGAGCACTTTAAAATTCATATCTTCTCAACTGGACGTCCGAATCACGTCAAATCAACTCTGTTTCTCACCAAATTTCACAGACAAGTCTTAAATATCATAATGAACCTGTACCGGGCTCTGTAACCAAAATACAGACCCGATACTAATAATGCCAAATATCAATCAATTCTTAAAAATAAATTTTTTCCACACTTTTAAGTTTCATAAAAAATTCATAACTCAAGCTAGGGACCTCCGAATTCAATTTCGGGCATACGCCCAGGTCCCATAATTCAATACAGACCTACCTGGATCGTCAAAGCATGGATACGGGCCCGTCTACCAAAAACGTTGACCGAAGTCAACAAAAATTAACTTTTAAGGCAAAGATTCTTATTTTTATTAGTTTTCAACATAAAAGCTTTCCGGAAACCTGTCCGGACTGCGCATGCAAATCGAGGAGGGTAAAAATGAGATTTGTAAGGCTTAAAAGCTCAGATTCGAGTTCTAAAATATAAGATGACCTTTTGGGTCATCACAGATATGCCTACAGAACTTCTGGTAGGATCTCCTTCCATTTTCCTTTGGCATCGGTCAACCTCTTTTTAAGGTTCTGGAGTATGATTTTGTTGGTCGATTCGCCTTGTCCGTTCCCACTAGGGTCGTAGGGTGTTGATACTATCCTTTTGATCTTGTGGTCTTCAAGAAATTTGGTTACCTTGCTACCAATGAATTGCTTTCTGTTGTTGCACATGATCTCGGCCAGCATTGTGAACCGATATATGATGTGGTCCTAAATGAAATTGATGACATCCTTTTCCCTGACCTTCTCGTATGCCTGGGCTTCTACCCACTTAGAAAAATAGTCAGTCATAAATAAAATAAATTGGTCCTTACCGGGTGGCCATGGAAGGGGACCGACGATGTCCATTCCCCACTTCATGAACGACCATGGCGACAAAACCGAATGCAGCTGCTCCCCGGGTTGGTGAATCATCAGAGCATTACGTTGGCACCCATCACATTTTCGTACGAACTCTTTCGCGTCCTTGTCCATGTCGATCCAATAATAGCCTGCTATGATCACCTTTAGAACCAATGATTCGGCGCCCGAATGTTTTCCACAGGTGCCCTCGTGGATTTCCCTCAGAACGTACTCGGTATCTCCTGGTCCTAGACATATTGCCAGTGGGCCATCGAACATTCTTCTAAACAAGGTTCCGTCTTCGGAAAAGCTAAATCGGGTTGCCTTTGTACGCAGGGACCTCGATCCTTTTTGATTCGAGGGCAGTTTTCCAGTCTTCAGATACTCTACGTATCTGTTTCTCCAATCCCAAGTCAGGCTTGTAGAGTTTATCTTGGCATGACCTTCTTCTACCACCGATATCATGAGTGGCACGACTGCCCCCGAATTAAGATCATCATCTTCGACTGATGACCCTAAGTTAGCAAGGTCATCAGCCTTGCTGTTTTGATCCCGGGGTACGTGTTGTAAGGTCCACTCCTTGAACCGATGTTCTTCTCTGACCTCGAATGTTCCATTAACTTAGTTTACCACAAGGAGGGAATCGCACTTAGCTTCGATCACCTCCGCCACCAAGCTTTTGGCTAGTTTGAAACCTGTAATCATGGCCTCATATTCGGCCTCGTTGTTAGTCAATTTTACAGTCCTAATAGATTGTCTAACTACATTGCCTGTTGGCGGCTTCAACACGATGCCGAGTCCGGACCCTTTTGAGTTCGAGGCGCCGTTCGTAAAAAGGGTCCAAATTCCCGAGAACGTCCTCGAATTTACTAGTAACTCTCATTCGATCTCGGGTATTAGGGTCGGCGTAAGTCGGCCATAAAATTTGCCAAAATTTGAGATTTGATGGCTGTTCGGGGTCGATACTCAATATCATACCCACTGATTTCCATGGCCCATTTGGCCAATCATCCCGAGAATTCGGGTTTATGCATAATATTTTGCAATGGGTAAGTTTTCACAACACATATGGGGTGGCATTGAAAATACGGTTTCAGTTTTCTAGAGGCGCTTAGCAAAGCAAGCGCCAATTTTTCCAGGTGAGGGTACCTAGTTTCGGCCTCACCTAGAGTCTTGCTGACATAGTAATTTGAAAATTGCGTACCTTGTTCTTCTCGGATCAGGACTCCACTTACCGCTATTTTCAATACTGCCAAGTACAGGTATAGGTGTTTGCCTGACTTCGGTGTGTGAAGCAGCGGTGGGCTCGATAGATATCGCTTGAGTTCCTCCAGGGCCCGTTGACACTCCGGGGTCCACGAAAAGTTGTTCGCCTTCTTGATTAGCGAGAAGAATTGGTGACTCTTATCCGAGGACCTCGAGATGAATCGTCCCAGGGTGGCTATGCGTCCGGCTAATCTTTGTACGGCCTTCATGTTGTCCATGACTGTGATATCTTCGATGGCTTTATTTTGTCGGCGTTGATCTCGATTCCTCGGTTGGATACCATGAACCTGAGGAATTTACCGTATCTAACTCTGAACGCATATTTCTTCGGGTTTAGCTTCATATTGTACTTCTTCAATATGTTGAAGGTCTTTTGCAAATGTTTTAAATGGTCCTCTGCTTGCATGGATTTAACCAACATATAGTCAATGTAAACCTCCATCGATTTTCCTATTTGTTCCTCGAACATCCAGTTTACTAGGCATTGATAAGTGGCACCGATGTTGTACCCGATCATCCGGGTCCATCAGTATTTTGTTGTACCCGAAATAGGCAACGAGAAAACTGAGGATCTCGTGGCCGACCGTGGCATCGATCATGCGATCGATGTTGGGAAGAGGGAAGGAGTCCTTGGGACACGCTTTGTTCAAATCCTTATAATCTACATACATTCTTAATTTGTTCCCCTTTTAGGTACTACCACTACGTTTGCTAACCAATCCAGGTATTTAACCTCCCTAATGGACCATATTTTAAGGAGTTTAGATACCTCGTCCTTAATGAAAGCATGTTTGACCTTAGACTGGGGCCTCCTCTTCTGCTTGACCGGATGAAATTTTGGGTCCAGGCTTAGCTTGTGAGTGGTGATCTCCGGTGGGATCCCTGTCATATCAAGGCAGGACCAAGCGAAGTAGTCTATGTTAGCTATAAGAAATTGTATGAGTTTTTTCCTGAGCTCGGGGGTTAACCCCGTGCCCAGGTATACCTTCCGATCGGGTAGGTGCTCGATTAATATGACATGTTCCAGCTCTTCGACCGTTGATTTAGTAGTGTCGGAGTCATCCGGGACTATAAAAGATTGGGGAACCCCGTAATTATCGTTTTCGTCAGTCCCCTGCTTATCCGGTTGGGTCGTGGCCGGTATTGGTGATTTCTATTTGGCTTCTTGCTTTGCACTCGAGCTTGGTTCCTTTGTTGTTGCGATTGTCGATGTCAGAATCATTTCTTCGACTGTAAATATTTCTTTTGTGGCCGATTGTTCTCTGTAGATTGTCTTAATCCCTCATGGCATTGGGAAGTTTAACACTTGGTGAAGATTTGAAGGCACCACCCTCATGTTGTGGATCCATGGCCTCCTGAACAGGGCGTTGTATCTCATGTGTCCTTTGATCACATAAAACTTGGCCTCCTGGATGGTCCCGGTGGTGTTAACTAGTAATGTTATCTCCCCTTTAGTGGTTTCACATGCCATATTGAACCCGTTCAGAACTCGGACTGTAGGTACGATTTGATCTTGAAGACCGAGCTGTTCTACGACTCTCGGTCGGATGATATTGGCCGAGCTACCTGGATCAATTAAGAGATTTATTTATGAGTACAGATATTACTAGTGCATCGTTGTGAGGTTGCACGATCCCTTCCGCATCCTCGTCGTTGGAAGAAAAGGTTCCTTCTGGTATGTAATCTCGAGTCCGTTTTTCTGAAATGATTCTTGGCTCGGTCGCTCAGAAATTCTCGAAGGTGCCCGTTGTTGAATAACTGGGCTACTTCCTCTCTCAACTGTCGGCAATCCTCTATCCTGTGGCCATGAGTGCCATGATATTTGCACATCTGGTTGGGATCTATTTGGGCTGGATCAGATTGTAAAGGTCGAGGCCATTTGATATCTTTGATGCGTCCGATAGCTGATACGATGGTAGCCGCATCAACATTAAAGTTATATTCCGATAACCGTGGTGCTTCTTTAAGTCTGATAGGCCTGTCGAAGCCGTTCTTGCTCATGAGTCCTCGTGTGCTCTGACCTCGATGACTTCTCCTTTAATTTTGCGTAGAACTTCGCCCGGACCCACTGCGTCTTTAATCTCCATTATATGGCTGGTACCGATCTCTGTTTGACCTTGGTTCACGGTTGATATCTCTCTTGATTCTGTCGACGGGGTCTGACAGGATAAACAGATCCGGAAGGAGCCCCAAGTTGATCATCTTCGACTCTAATCTTTGATTAATACCAGTTATGTACATCGGCCCAAGTAATAGCTGGGTACTCTATGAGATTCTGCTTCAACTGCTGTGAAGCCACCGAGCTTCAAACATTGAGTCCTTTGGTGAAAGCTTGAACGGACCAATCGTCAGCGACCGACGGTAGGTCCATTCGTTCCATTTGGAATCGGGACACGAACTCTCTGAGCATTTCATTGTCCTTCTGCCTTACTTTTAAAAGGTCTGACTTCCTGGTCTTGACCTTGATAGCCCCGGCGTGTGCCTTCACAAAAGAGTCTGCAAGCATAGCAAATGAGTCAATAGAGTTAGGCGGTAAATTGTGATACCATATCATAGCTCCCTTCGACAGGGTCACTCCGAATTTCTTCAGCAAGACAGATTCGATCTCATCATCCTCCAAGTCATTCCCTTTGATGGCACACGTGTAGGAGGTAACATGCTCGTTCGGGTTAGTCGTTCCATTGTATTTATGAATTTCGAGCATTCGCAACTTCTTAGGGATCGGCTTGGGAGCCACGCTCGGAGGAAAGGGTTTCTACACGAACTTCTTAGAGTCCAGGCCTTTCATTATCGGCGGCGCTCCTGGGATTTGATCGACCCTGGAATTGTAGGTCTCCACCTTCTTGTTGTTTGCCTCGATCTTCTTCTCTCCCGACTCAATCCATTTTGTCAGTTCCTCGAGCATCTTCATGATTAGCGGATTGGTCCCCAATTCCTTCTCATTCGATCTCCTTGAGGCCGATTCAACTCTGTGAACGACTTCCTGGGATGGTTTGGGCTCAATACTACTTGGCGGGCGGCTCTGGTTCTGGAGCTGGGCTATCGCTGCTTGTTGAGCCTGTAAGATTTCAAAGATCACCTGCAGGTTGATTCCATCATCCTTGCCGTCGTGTGTGCTTTGTGCGACCTATTGAACATCCCTATGAATGCTACCCTCAGGATCGGTGGGCAGATTTGCGTTGATGGCCACATGCGAGCTCATATCGATGGGCTCTGCAGCCTGGACTCCGTCGAGATCGGCCGGGGGCACGTCGATCCCGGGCGCTATGTTGTCGTTTTCGCCATGGTGGCTGAACTCATTATCAACATGTAGGGGGGCTGATTGGGAGTTCGACATTTTCATCCTGAAATCAGAGACACTTCAAAGAACAAGTGTAAAATAGTGTGTGTTATGGAAATTTATATCAAATAACCACTATTATCCTTAGCCCCACGGTGGGCGCCAAATTATTTACCGTCAAAATCATATAACAATTGAATTTATAAGTCGTTTTAAGGATACATGGATTAAATTGACACAAGGTAATAAATTAAATTACAATTAGGATAAAGTATGATAAAATAAATTCAAACCACACGAATTAGACTATAACAGACTTGGGAGGAAGGTCCTCCTTGAACAGGATGCACTTCGATCACAGTTGAATAAGAACTTAAAGAGAAATAACAGTATATTGCTTCTGAATGATTGTTACGTGTCTTTTACAATTAATCAGACCCCCTTTATATAGTAGGGGAGTCCTACTTTAGGTACAATTCTATAAAAGTTAAAAATATCACATGATTTGCTAATTAGCCGATTTTTCATTGATACGTGCCGAGATTTTCGCCGTAATATCTGTCCGGTTATGGATATTTCGGCCTTCTGTTATCCGATCTAACAATGATTCCTCGAGCTCATTCGGTGTCAGGGTCTGTTCCGGGGTCATGGACTCGATGTCCTTAAAGACGGGCATTCTGACCTCGTGTACTAGTTCGATGGAACCCGAGGTCGATCTTCAACCGTTCACGTTTCAATCCCGATCTGTCATCCAATAGACGAGCCCGATTTCGACCGTATACAACGTGTATCCCATGTATATTTAAAAGTAATTAAAATATATCTCTAAAATATTTGATTGAACTATATATTAAAAATAAACAAAAGAGTAATCTTTTTTTTTTGTACAAGATTAATTATTTATCATGCCCTCAAGATCCCATAAAATATGTACAGACAAAGACAATAAAAAATAAAGAGAGAACACTTTTTTAGCAGCAAAACCATAGGATAGGATTTCTAAAGTTGAATGGCTCGTCTTCCTTGAAGAAGAATGAATAGTAAACAAAATAATATCTTAAATAGGGTCAGGGAATCTAAATTTTCTAAACATTCATTAGTAAGTATAACATTCAAGTAGTTCATTCTTGAAATACATGGATCAAAGCATGATTTTAATAGGTGCAACTCGGATCTCTTTGTGATATCTGAACTGCAAAATAATCATTATGAATAAAAAACTTTGAACTAAGTACTAATCAAGAAAAAGAGTGGAGACACTAAACACAATTACAGCCAATAAGAAAAAAGGTAAACACTTACCGGGTTGACTTGAGAAAACAAAAAATTGCTTGGGTAGAAACACAATGAGGGTAAAAAAAGGAATTTTTACCTTCCTATACACTATTTGAAACTTTATTACCCTCTCTACTCAAGTTTCAATTTAATTATATAGGCATATACAATTTACCAATTATATATATTTTAGAAATTAAATGAGTATCCCTTTATATTAGGAATTGAATAAGGAATCAATTATTTCTCATCCTCATTCTCTCTCCCTCCTGCTCTCTCTCTCTCTCTCTCTCTCTCTCTCTCTCTCTCTCTCTCTTTCTCCTGCCCTCTCTCTCTTCGTTTCTCTCTATCTCTCAATCTCTCAGCAAAACCAAATAAACTCTCAGCAAAAGCAATATCAAAATTCATGAAAAATAGCAGATGGCATGTAAGCCGTGAACACAAACTTAAGGCATCAATTATTCGTCTGATAGACTCATTTTCACTAGCCAAATTTAGCAAAGCATTCACCAAGCAATTAGACTAATTCCAAGAACGTTAAACAAATTGCACCACATAATTATCACATATTAAATCTAAAGTAAATAATTGAGAAAAGGTTAGAAACAAAACCTCAGTTGCTTGTATCTAAAAAGCTTGAACTCAAATAAAATTATTTGAATTCGAATTTGGGTTTTTAAAAATTATTATTTATTTGGATTGGGTGTTGTTGCAAATAATTAGAAATATTGTTTGGAGTTTATATCTCAATTTTGAGGGTGTTTGGTGAAGATTAGATTTGATTTTAGCTGAATTTCAGATTGAAACTCGAAGAAGAAGAAGAAGAAGAAGAAGAAGAAGAAGAACACATGACATACCATATACTTACGAAATTATAGTAAAGTTGTATTATAATTGTATGTAAATTGTATTCTGTTATAGTTATATATTTTTGTTTATTTGAATGTTCTATGAAAGTTAAAAATTAGTTGTATAATGTATGAATTGTTGTATAAAATTTATATGTAAGTTATCAATACTATCTTTTTACATAAAGTTGTTGATATGTATCAAAATTATATTAGGAGCATAAGTTTTGATTGAAATTTTAGAGAGGAAGAAGCACACACCACAGACAAAATATATACAAATCAGATACAAAATATATATAAAAGACATATTGTATAAAATTTATATGAAAATTGTATTTAAGTTGTATGATATTGTAGTTGTATAAAACTGGGTAAAAATAATGTATGAAAGTTGTAGATAAGTTGTAAATAAGTTGTATAATATATAATTAATTATATGAAATTTATTTTTACTATGTATAAATCAAATACAAAATATACAAAAGATATATTGTATAAATTTTGTATAAAAATTGTATTTAAGTTGTATGATATTGTAGTTGTATTTAACTGGATAGAAATAATGTATGAAAGTTGTAGATAAGTTGTAAATAGGTTGTATAATATATAATTAGTTGTATGAAATTTGTTATTACTATGTATGTTGTTGTAGATATTCAAATTTGCATTAAATTTGTAAGAAATTTGTTTTTAATTTGTATGTTGATGTACCATATATTGTTCTTAGAGATAGAGATTTTATGTGTTTAGTTTGAATATAAATATGCAATGAAGTTTAGATTCAGCAGAAGTTCTCTTTTAGATTGTGCTGATGAACTCGGTAGAAATAATGTATGACACATGACATCATCATCATCATCATCATCATAATAATAATAATAATAATAATAATAATAATAATAATAATAATAATAAGAAGAAGAAGAAGAAGAAGAAGAAGAAGAAGAAGAAGAAGAAGAAGAAGAAGAAGAAGAAGAAGAAGAACACATGACATACAATATACTTACGAAATTATAGTAAAGTTATATTATAATTGTATGTAAATTGTATTATGTTGTAGTTATATATTTATTTTTATTTGAATGTTCTATGAAAGTTGAAAAATAATTGTAGAATGTATGAATCATTGTATAAAATTTATATGTAAGTTATCAATACTATCTTTTTACATAAAGTTGTTGATATGTATCAAAATTGTATTAGGAGAGTAAGTTTTGATTGAAATTTTAGAGAGGAAGAAGGACACACCACAGACAAAATATATACAAATCAGATACAAAATATATATAAAAGACATATTGTATAAAATTTGTATGAAAATTATATTTAAGTTGTATGATATTGTAGTTGTATAAAACTGGGTAAAAATAATATATGAAAGTCGTAGATAAGTTGTAAATAAGTTGTATAATATATAATTAATTATATGAAATTTATTTTTACTATGTATAAATCAAATACAAAATATACAAAAGATATATTGTATATATTTTATATAAAAATTGTATTTAAGTTGTATGATATTGTAGTTGTATTTAACTGGGTAGAAATAATGTATGAAAGTTGTAAATAAGTTGTATAATATATAATTAGTTGTATAAAATTTGTTATTACTATGTATGTTGTTGTAGATATTCAAATTTGCATTAAATTTGTAAGAAATTTGTTTTTAATTTGTATGTTGATGTACCATATATTGTTCTTAGAGATAGAGATTTTATGTGTTTAGTTTGAATATAAATATGCAATGAAGTTTAGATTCAGTAGAAGTTCTCTTTTAGATTGTGCTGATGAACTCGGTAGAAATAATGTATGAAAGTTATAGATAAGTTGCAAATAGGTTGTATAACATATAATTAGTTGTATGAAATTTGTTATTACTATGTATATTGTTGTAGATATTCAAATTTGCATTAAATGTGTACGAAATTTATTTTTAATTTGTATGTTAATGTACCATATATTGTTCTTAGAGATAGAGATTTTATGTGTTTAGTTTGAATATAAATATGCAGTGAAGTTTAGATTCAGTAGAAGTTCTCTTTTAGATTGTTGTGATTTAGTAGTGTAAGTGTTCTGTAAAATGCCAAGCTTAAAGTAATCCAACATGTCACTCATACGATGCAAGTATCATTAACAGGAAGTCCTATAAACAAAACCATGAGTATTGGACTATCATCTATTTTAGTTGGTTGCATACCTTACTGTCGAGGTTTGGGATCCTCATGTGGTTGCCACTTCATCGACATTATCGAAGTCTATAAAAGGGAAAGAGAGCAGCAATTCCACGCTTATTGAAATTCCAAAAGAGGAAGCTACGAGGCGGCGACGGATGTCATGTCACGACCCAAAATCCTCGAAAGGTTGTGATGGAACCGGACACAACTGTCAGGCAAGCCAACACCAATAATTAGTAAATTCTCATTTTAATATTTTTAAAATCATAGTTATTTCCCTCAATTAAATAGCAGAAGATAGAGTTTACAAAATACGTAATAATATCTGTAAAAAATATTTCCAATACAGTGCAACCCATAATCATCCCAAAATTCGGTGTCACAAGTGCATGAGCATTTACTAAGAATATAAAATAAAATACAACTGCTGCCCAAAATACAATTGGACAGGAAAAATGTAAGTACTCTGAAAGAGACTCTGTTGACTGCGGAACATTGTATAGAATGCAGCTCACCTAAGTACCCGCCATAATCGCGCCTCTGCGCCCATAAGGCCGCTAAACATATGTGTTACTGCACACAAAAATAAATGCAGCAAGTATAGTATGAGTACGTAAATCAACGCGTACCCAGTAAGTATCCTGCGTAACCTCGAAGAAGCAGTGACGAGGGATCGACTCGGACACTTACTATGGGCTATAATCAATATACCAATGATATGATAAATTATGGATTTTTTATGAGGCAACGGTAAACACAATAACATGAGACAGGTAAATAATTCTCTTGTTAATAGGGGATTTCCAAATTTATCTTCATCTTTTAACAATTTATATCTCCGGCCAATGACGCCATATCAATTATCAATAATTCCAAACAATCAATTAAGTCATGCGCAAATTATACCGAGGTCGTACGGCCCGATCCAACAAATATTTAAACTGTGCACTGCCAGAGGGTCGAATGGTGCAAACCATAGATGTATCTATGTAATTTGCCAAGGCGTTCGGCCCGTTCCACAAAAGATAAACATATTCAAACCACCAAATTAAGGATTTATTTAGGTTTGATGTTCAAAGAAATATCAATTCTCATTAACGGTCAAGTGACCCGTCTGAAACCCAAGTAGGTGAAGTTTAACCTTTTGAAATTCCTTTATCAAGTTCCAATATGTTTTAAATGGTTAAATTAACAAGTAGGATACAAGCATCGCAAATATAACGCAATTTGGGTCCTAGACTACCCGGACATAAGCATAATAGTAGCTACACACGGACTCTCGTCACTTCGTACGTACGTAGCCCCCTACAAGTAGGAGCACATATTGAATTATTTTACCTATGGGGTAAATTCCCTCTTACAAGGTTAGAAAGGAGACTTACCTCGCTTCGAAGTTCCATAACCGACTCCCAAGCCTTCCGACGACTCAAACCAATGCCCAACGCTCCAAAACTTGTCAATAATTATGCAAACCCATTAATATATACTCAAATACTCATTATAATCCTATTTACAACAATTCCCAACTCCGCTTGAAAAGTCGATAAAATCGTCCTCGGGCCCACGTGCCCGGATTCCGAAAATTTTCGAAGATAAATTTTGCCCATGATATCACGGACTCAAATATATAATTTATACTCAATTCCATGTCCAAAATTCGTGGTCAAAATCCAAATATACAAGATTCTAGGTTTTTCCACCAAAGCCCCAATTTCTACTAATTCCCATGTTCAAATCCATATAAACTCATGTATTTAACTCAAAATTGTGAAGAAAGCACTTACTCTATTATGATTGATGAAGATGGCACTCCAATGTGTTCCAAAATCGGTTCCCATGGGCGAAATGAAATGAGATAGAGCCAAACCCTCGCTTTAAAGAAGACACTGCCCAGCCCCGACTTCCACACTTGCGGTGCCTTGGCCGCAACTGCTGTCCTGCACCTGCAGAAATCCCATTGTAGGTGTGACTCCAGCTCGGCTCAACATTTTTGCACCTGCGCTCCATGCGGTGCATCTGCGCGTCCGCTCCTGCGTTGCTATCTTTGCACCTGCGCCTTCGCAGGTGCGCAAATCTTTCTGCCCCTATAGTTCTCAGCAGCCTGTCCCCTTCCGCTTCTGCGAGCCATTTTCCCGCACCTGCAGGCTCGCACCTGCGGCCCTCTTCACGCAGGTGCGGTTACACCAGATGCTCAGCTGCTTCAGCCCTTCTTCAAATTCAAACTTCGATCCTTTAACCACCCGGAATCCACCCGGGGCCCTCGGGACATTAACCTATTATACCAAAACGTCCCAAAACAGATTACGAACTTAGTCGAGCCTTCAAATCATATCAAACAACGTCGAATTCATGAATCGCACCCCATTCCAAGCTTAATGAACTTTAGAATTTCAAACTTCTACATTCGATGCCGAAACCTATCAAATCACATCCGATTGGCCTCAAATTTTGCACACAAGTCATCTTTGATATTACGGACCTGCTCTAACTTCCGGAATCGAATTCCGACCCCGATATCAAAAAGTCCACTTCCGGTCAAACTTCTCAAAAACCTTCAAATTTCTAACTTTCGCGAAACGACTCCAAAATGACCTACGGACCTCCAAATCCACTTTCGGATGCGCTCCCAATACCGGAATCACCATACGGAGCTATTCTCAGACTCGGAATTCCAAACGGACATCGATAACATTGAAATGCACTTCAACCCAAATTTATAAAATTCTTCCAAAATGCTAACTTCAACAATAGGTGCCGAAACGCTCCCGGGGTATCCAAAACCCAATCCGAACATACGACCAAGTCTGAAATCATCATACAAACCTAGTGAAACTTTCAAATCTCTATTCCGAGGTCGTTTACTCTAAAATCAAATCTTAGTCAATTCTTCCAACTTAAAGCTTTCGAAATAAGAATTTTCTTTCAAATTCAACTTCGAACTTCCCGAAATTCAATCCCGACCACGCGTACAAGTCATAATACCTGAAGTGAAGCTACTCATGGACTCAAACCGCCGAACGACGCGCTAGAGCTCAAAACGACCGATCGGGTCATTACATTCTCTCCTACTTAAACATACGTTCGTCCTCGAACGTGCTAAGAACTGCTCTGGAGTTGTCTGAAATCACTGCTTAACACCTCGTGCACCTACCCGTGCTATCACAACTCAGTTGGGCACATTAGCTCGAGCTAATATGAAGAATTTCCCTTTTACTTAGCCAAATAGGCCTTAAAGCCCAATTCCAACTTTCGGATTTCTCTGCTAGGCCTACTTCCATCATATTGACGCCGTATCAATCTCTATACGATGCACCAACACATGATTGCATACCTTTGCTCGATCCACACTACGCACTGCATAACTTACATGACCAATAACATCCTCTGATAACAATAGCCTAAATCTCACGAATCCGATGCTCACAATACACCTCATGACATATATAAGTCTTGTTTCAACTCTGGCAATACCTCCACGATGGAAGAGACGTGTAGAAATTCATAACCAACAGCCAAGTCATCAAATCATTGAATCTCTCCTCTTGACTAGAATCATCATCCCATTATGAATCGAATAATGGTATTTGCTCTTTAATATGCTTCATATAATCCGATCGCACTGATCCCAGATCCAAAAATCTCGTCTCACCCAGTATAAGTTGCCTAGGCAATAAGCCACCTCATGCACTACCAAAAGTTTCATGTGATGCCACAATGTGCCAATAAGCTACAAACTTGAATGTGATACATAAGGAAAATGAAATCTGGAAAGAACTACTCAACCCACGTAACTAATTAAACAACCGAAAAGGCATTATGAACCTTCCTCAGAAAATAAGAAACAAAACACACAAGAATAGATATAGGGAACTGTACTCAACATCACACTGTTGCGGCATGCAACCCGATCCAAACAACATGTCCATGGCAGCATGCCACCTTATTCACACATAATAACCTGTAAGGAATTAGTTACCGAGCTAAAATGCTCATACCTGCGAAATACCCGAATATCAGCCACAAACATGCCAAATGCATAATACCATCCCTGGGGTGACAGATAGCGCCATACGCTACAAAACTCAAGCACAACTAAGGTGTGATATGTGATCTAACTCTCGAGAGCCATCCTGCTCACATAACCCCATCGCTACGTGGAACCTCAACACATATGAAATCATTAAGCCGTTTCACAACTCACACGGCACAATATAGTATTACATGAAATAGCCGGCGACAAATTAACATCCAACGTCCGAATACTCCTCCACAAGGAGCGCTATGCTGAAATGAACACCTCCGGCCTGACATAGAGCCCACATTCATATCTAGATCGACCCACGGACCTCAAGCCGATTCAGATCGCACCGTACTAGTCTAATAACCTTTCAAGGGTTCATAATAACCCTTTTTCCCATAACACACAAGAACAACCATCATATCCGGAACAAACCTCCACAGTCCACAACCAAATGAACCGAGTGCCCTCCAGGCATAAATTCTCACATGAACAATAGTACCACAATCTCTATACTTGGTTCCAATCTTCGATCAATCAAGTGGCTACATGTCACACTTATACAATCTTCCCGTGGGATGTGCTCCCACGACCTTCCGCACCAGATAACAAGTCTGCACATTGATACCACCGGCCACACAAATGCTGTAAAGCAAATCAAAAATCCAAAATCACTACTCAAAGCCTCTTGCACAGGACACCGATCTCAGGTAATGCTAAAGACAATCCCAACTTACTCTAACCATCTGAATCCTTTCCTGCTCATCCGAGCTCTTGACATTCTTGTCGACACCAAACCGCAACCTTGATCCTCAACTTCCGAATCCTATGCCGATCACTGTACTTAATCATGCCAATGCGCAAGAGTACAAGAATTTCGTCTTAACTTCCGAACTACTAATAAGGCAGACACTTCATCACTAAAACTTTTACTTAACTCATTCCAAGAGAACCATCGCGACATGCGACTGAATCCTCATATCCGCAGAAAATACCAACCTCAAGTAGTGGTCTAAACCACCATAACCCTTCCGGGATCCATCTGCACATAACATGCCATGATACTCGAAAGCCTCCAAATAGGATCAGTTACGGCTACCGTCAAACCTCGCACGTACCGTCACAAATCACATGAATAACCCAACACACTGAAGGAGCTGATCATTGCCATCATTATGCTGATTCAACCATTGCTAACCGACCCGACTCTTTCTAATTTACCCTGGACTTGCCTTAGGAATAATAATAGCTCCATTCAAAACATGGCGAACTCAATCCACACTCGTCGTGAGTGATCCTATTTCACAAGACCACAATGTCTCAAAACCTACGAACCATTTCATGCCCTCCTTGTGCGCATAATCGCGTCCTCAACTAATACACCCATTCTGATGATTCTTCTATAAATCCAAAGTTACATGCTCCCCTTCCTCTCATGATACCCCGTAGACCAAAGATAACACAGAACACTCCAAGCTCCTTTATCATAATCCACTGCAAAATATCGATATTCAACCATACTACTGACTGGAAATCCTTAGGCACCACACCTTAACTTTTGAATCCACTAGGACTGTTAGTGAGAGTCACCCACTCTGACTTGGTCCCGAATATAATTAACTCAAAGGCTCCGCTAGCACATGAGCAACCTCTCAAAGAAGCACCTGGCCGAATCATCTTCCTTATAACTCGCCTCTACACGAAGCATAAATCCTGAGTCTTCCCAAAGCCCGAGCATGAACCGATAAGGCCAACTATAACACACATTCCTCAAATCGCTTGCTCGAATTACCACTGATGTTCTCTTTCCTTAGTCGTAATAATCCATCAATATGCCAATAACCAGAAATCTTACAAATAGACGACCATGCAATCCAACTGTGGGCGGTGGGACTCTCCCACCTATCTTGAAGATACTATTACATAACTCTGGAACCCACCAAGATTTTTTCTTCATCGTTGACCTGATCTTGCACAATTAAACCGCCAATTTCCCCGAAACCTTTCTGTTAAACACTTCATGAATACTCTGAATCACTAGCCACATGCACATATTCGACCTCTTCCTGGATAGTCAGTAGAAATTCTCCGTAGGAGCTTCGTCAACACCACGCAACCGCTAACCTGCTCACATGAGATGACCCACCTGTGGAAACTTCATACCGACATCATCCAACGATGCTGCACTGGTTACAATTACTATGAAATCAGCAACCCATCCTGAGCCCTTGCTCATTCACCGGCTGTCAAATCCGTTCACTCCTCATGGACAAGGTGCGACAATATGTTCCAATCCAAGGTCATGTTGTATCCTTCTTCATATCAAGCAACTCCTTTCTATCACACCCAATCTTCCTCAATATAGCAGCCAATATTCCAAATTAAGCCTGTAGAACTAGTCACTGTCCACCATGAATCCTAAATCACTCTAAACTTTCCTCAAGGCGTGTAGCTATCCTATCACAGAACCCACATGCTACTCTGCCACTCTCCCACGTTGGTCGAACTTACTTCTTTAAGTAACTACCCGTCTCCTGTCTCTAACACTTGGCCTTCTATAAGTTTATGCATCGCAAGGCACCTCCCACATGTCCTTCCTCATCCTTTGTTGCCCAGTTGTTGCCTTAAATCAAAATCTACCTTTGTAGCACTTGAACCGATAGATCGCTACCAATTTAAAACCTTTCCGAAAATCATCTTTCTCGAGCCCTCAATACCAGGAATGTCGATTCGATCCTGAACCACTGCATACTGCGACCTCAGACAACCGCTTTCCTGACACCATTTATAATTCTCTGCCCCAAGGCGAATTGAAGGAAATCATAACACTGACGAACTTAACACATTATAACCAATCAAGGACGATGACGCCACATCACATGCGAAGATTCCACCATGCTCGAAAATATCAAGTCCCGCTACTCCATCAACCCAAATCTGAACATTCTTAGTTCGATTGCCTTTCCTTCGTCGGAAATAAAATACCGAATCTCTGAATCATGCACTGAATAAATCTTCTTTCAAATCATTCGTTGCCCCGAGACATAGGCAAGCATCCTACCATCACATCAATACTATGTGATAACAACTCATGAGCATCATAGCAACTTATGCATAGCCTCAAAGCTCTTAGAAGTACATCTACTGAGCTGAAATGACAGAATATCCTTCTACACGGTGACGACAATAACCCAATCAACTACGCAGGGAGAAATATCCCGCACCACATCTGTAGTACCATTACAATTCCTCAATTCTCGATCGATAGCAAGCGCTTCATGTCGCATAAGATTGAATATGAAGGAAATGAAGGCATAAGCCTCAAAGGAATCGAATCGCACAATGAGAATCAAGAAGGGAAGTGCTACTAACAACCTTGTATCCTCTCGAAGATAAGTACAGACGTCTCTGTACCAATCCGCGAATTCTACTAGACTCGCTCATGACTCGTGAGACCTAAGTGAACCTAGTGCTCTGATACCATGTTGTCACGACCCAAAATCCTCGAAAGGTCGTGATGGCGCCGGACACTACTGTCAGGCAAGCCAACACCAATAATTAGTAAAGTCTCATTTTAATAATTTGAAATCATAATTATTCCCCTCAATTAAATAGCAGAAGATGGAGTTTACAAAATACGTAATAATATCATTAAAAAACATTTCCAATACAGTGCAACCCATAATTATCCCAAAATCCGGTGTCACAAGTGCATGAGCATTTACTAAGAATATAAAATAAAATACAATAGCTGCCCGGAATACAATTTGACAGGAAAAATGTAAGTACTCTGAAGGAGACTCCGTTGGCTGCAGAGCGTCGTATAGAATGTAGCTCACCTAAATCCCCGCCATAATCACGCCTCTGCGCCCACAAGGCCACTAAACATATATGTACCTGCACAAAAACAAATGTACAGCAAGTGTAGCATGAGTACGTAAATCAACGCGTACCCAGTAAGTATCCCTCCTAACCTCGAAGAAGTAGTGACGAGGGGTCGACTTAGACACTTACTATGGGCTATAATCAATATACCAATGATATGATAAATTATGGATTTTTCTATGAGGCAACAGTAAACACAATAACATGAGACAGGTAAATAATTCTCTTGTTAATAGGGGATTTCCAAATTTATCTTCATCTTTTAACAATTTATATCTCCGGCCAATGAGGCCATATCAATTATCAATAATTCCAAACAATGAATTAAGTCATGAGCAAATCATGCCGAGGTCGTACGGCCCGATCCAATAAATATTTAAACTGTGCACTGCCAGAGGGTCGAATGGCGAGAACCATAGATGCATCTATAAATCTTCCGAGGCGTTCAGCCCGTTCCACAAAAAGATAAACACATTCAAACCACCAAATTAAGGATTTATTTAGGTTTGATGTTCAAAGAAATATCAATTCTCATTAACGGTCAAGTGACCCGTCCGAAACCCAAGTAGGTGAAGTTTAACCTTTTGAAATTCCTTTATCAAGTTCCAATATGTTTTAAACGGTTAAATTAATAAGTAGGATGCAAGCATCGCAAATATAACGCAATTTGGGTCCTAGACTACCCGAACATAAGCACAATAGTAGCTACGCACGGACTCTCGTCACTTCGTACGTACGTAGCCCCCCACAAGTAGGAGCACATATTAAATTATTTCACCTATGGGGTAAATTCCCTCTTACAAGGTTAGATAGGAGACTTACCTCGCTCCGAAGTTCCATAACCGGCTCCCAAGCCCTTCCGACGACTCAAACCGATGCCCAACGCTCCAAAACTGGTCAATAATTATGCAAACCCATTAATATATACTCAAATACTCATTATAATCCTATTTACAGCAATTCCCAACTCCGCTTGAAAAGTCGATAAAATCATTCTCGGGCCCACGTGCAAAAATCCCATCGCAGGTGCGACTCCAGCTCGGCCCAACATTTTCGCACCTATGCTCCACGCAGCGCATCTGCGCGTTCGCTCCTGCGTTGCTATCTTCGCACCTGCGCCTTCGCAGGTGCACAAACCTTTCCGCTCCTGCGGTTCTCAGCAACCTGTCCTCTTCCGCTTCTGTGAGCCAGTTTCCCGTACCTGCAGGCTCGAACCTGCGGCCCTCTTCACGCAGGTGCGTTTACACCAGATGCTCAGCTGCTTCAGCCCTTCTTCAAATTCTAAATTTGATCCGTTAACCACCCGGACTCCACCCGGGGCCCTCGGGACCTTAACTAATTATACCAACACGTCCCAAAATATTTTACGAACTTAGTCGAGCCTTCAAATTATATCAAACAATGTCGAATTTATGAATCGCACCCCATTCCAAGCTTAATGAACTTTAGAAATTCAAACTTCTACATTCGATGCCGAAACCTATCAAATCACGTCCGATTGGCCTCAAATTTTGCACACAAGTCTTCTTTGATATTACGGACCTACTCCAACTTCCAGAATCGAATTTCGACCCTGATATCAAAAAGTCCACTTCCGGTCAAACTTTTCAAAAACCTTTAAATTTCTAACTTTCGCCAAATAACTCCAAATGACCTACGGACCTCCAAATCCACTTCCGAATGCGCTCCCAATAGCGGAACCACCATACAGAGCTATTCTCAAACTTCCAAACGGATATTGATAACATTGAAATGCACTTCAATCTAAATTTATGGAATTCTTTTAAAATGCTAACTTCCACAATAGGTGCCGAAATACTCCCGGGACTTCCAAAACTCGATCCGAAAATACGACCAAGTCCGAAATCATCATACAAACCTGTTGGAACCTTCAAATCCCGATTTCGAGTTCGTTTACTCTAAAATCCAATCTTAGTCAATTCTTCCAACGTAAAGCTTTCGAAATGAGAATTTTCTTTCAAATTTAACTTCGAACTTCCCAAAATTCAATCCCGACCACGTGTACAAGTCATAATACCTGAAGTGAAGCTTCTCATGACCTCAAAATGTCGAACGCCGTGCTAGAGCTCAAAATAACCGGTTCGGTCGTTACATGTCACTTGTTCCAGCACCACCTGAAATAATATGTGATGATCCAAAAGGTCATCTTATATTTTAGACCTTGAATCTGTGCTCTTAAGCCTTAAAAATCTTATATTTATCCTCCTCGATTTGCATGCGCAGTCCGGGCATGTTTCCGGAAAGCTTTTTGTTGAAAATTAATGAAAACAAGAATTTATGCCTTAAAAAATTAATTTTATTTGACTTCGGTCAATATTTTTGGTAAACGGGCCCAGATCTATATTTTAACGGTCTCGGTGGGTCCGTATCGAATTATGGGACTTGGGTATATGCCCGGAATCAAATTCTGAGGTCCATAGCCCGAGAAATGAATTTTTGACTAAAATTGAATTTCAGAAAATTAATGGTTTTAAAGTATATGCTTAATGCTTGATTTTGATGGTATCGGGCCCGTATTTTGGTTCCGAAGCCCGGTACAGGTCCTTTATAATATCTGAACTATGTCTGTGAAATTTGGTGAGAAACGAAGTTTAAATGACGTGATTCGGACCTTCGGTTGAGAAAATAGTAACCTTAAGTGTCCTTGAGATTTTCATTGATTTTGATGCTAAATCCGTAGTTTTAGGTGTTATTTTGGCGATTTGATCGCACGAGCAAGTCCGTATGATGTTGTTAGATTTGTGCGCATGTTTGGTTTGGAGCCCCGAGGGCTCGGGTGAGTTTCGGATAGGCTACGAGGTGATTTGCACTTAGAAAATCTGAGATTTTTGCTATAACAACTGTTCTAGTGTGCCCTTCTTCGCGTTCGCGTAGGTAGTGTCGCGAACGTGAAAGGTAAAATAGGGGTAGGGGAATTTTTTTCTTCGTGAACGCGAAGGACTGGTCGCGAACGCGAAGCATTGGGGGTGGTACCCTTCGTGAACGTGATCAGTCTCCCACGAACGCGATGGTTTAAGAGACCTGGGGGAGGGGGGGTCTTATTCTTCTATGCGAACGCGTCCATTAGGTTACGAACACGAAGGCTTGGGGGGGATCTACCTTATGTGAACGCGTAGCAAGACTCGCGAACGTGAAGGCCTTAGGCCGCTATGCATCGCGATCGCGACAGGTCTCTCGCGAATGCGATGAAGGCCTGTCAAGTGTTTTAAAACAAACTTCAAAGACGGGATTTGTTCAAAATTTCACATTTTCTTCACTTGAACTCAACCTTGGGCGATTTTTGAAGTGGGAATTCAACACCAAATCATAAGTTCGTGTTCTTAAACTCATTGCTTTCAATTTCCATCGACACCCACTAGATTTCTAGGGCTAAATCTTGTTCTTTAAGGGTAGAAATTAGGGATTTTAGGAGAATTGGGGATTTTTTAAATTTGGGAATTTAGACCTCGATTTGGGGTCGGATTCCGAAACTAATGACATATTCGGGCTCGGGGGTGAATGGGTAAGCAGAGTTTGGTCCGAACCTCGAGTTTGGACCAAGCGGGTCCGGGATCGGTTTTTGACTTTTTTTTGAGAAAAATTGGGAAATCTATAATTATTTATTAAAGTTGATTCCTTTAGCGATAATTGATGGTATTAAGCTATTTGTGACTAGATACGAGTGAGTTGGAAGTGAATTCTAGGGAAAAGCGGTAATTGAGCAGTGAGTGGCCTGCGAATCGAGGTAAGTGTCATGTCTAACTTTGGCTTGAGGGAATAGGTATTATGTGTTTATTTGCTACGTGTTTGGTTATTAAATACGATGTATAGGTGAAGTGACGAGCATCTATGCGTCGTTGTCGAGTCATAGCATGTGAGTGAAATTCTATTCTTGTCTATTTTGTAGCCTTAAATTCTACTATCCATGCTTAGCGGGTTATTTGAAATGTTGGGTGACTTATATCTGGTTTCACTGAGATTTGGTAACTTTCGAATATTGATTCAAGGTTGAGGTTACATTGTGCTATTGATTATGGGTAAAATACTGGTTTCTTTGTGATACTCCTATCTATCCGTTGTTATTGATTCTGTGATTTGTGAGGAGGAGTGTAAAACACGAAGGGTGATGTCGTGCATGCATTATTTATATTGCGAGGAAGAGTGTAAAGCACGAAGGGTGATGCCATATGCCGTGATTTGTGAGTGATAAAGTACGAAGGGTGATTCCCTGTATATTATGAGAGGTTTAATGCACGAAGGGTGATGCCATGCCGTTCTATTTATTTATTTATTTGGTGAGGTTGAGAGTAAAAGCACGAAGGGTGATGCCGTGAAGTTTTCCTTTGCTATTTTATTTGCTCTATTCAGTTAAGGATTTTTGGTTTAATTCTGTCTTTTCATTATTCTCACTCTTTATATTGTATTCCCCCACTGTATGTCCCCTTCCCATTAGTTTTGCGTCATTTCTTTATTTACTGTTGTTGCCACTAGCATGATTATACTGTTCAGGTTATATGTGGGTGTCTTGTCCTAGCCTCGTCACTACTTCGCCGAGGTTAGGCTCGACACTTACCAGTACATGGGGTCAGTTGTACTGATGCTGCACTCTGCACTTTCTGTGCAGATTTTGGTACCGGCTCAGGTTGATCGAGATTTTGCTATTGGTCAGCTATTCGGAGACTCAAGGTAGATCTGTCGGCGTTCACAGACCTTGAAGTCCCTGTCTATCTTTTATGTCCTACTGTTTTCTTTCATTCAGACAGTTGTATTTCTTTCAGATTATTACTTTTAGTAAATTCTAGAATGCTAGTGAATTGTGACTCCAGATCTGGGTGATAGTAATTAATACAGTTTTATAATATTTCGCACTTATTATATTTTATCTTAGTTAATTATTGTTATTTACTGAATGGAAATAAGGAATTGGTTTAATGATTCTCTAACGTTGGCTTGCCTAGAAAGTGAAATGTTAGGCGCCATCACGGTCCCGTCGGTGGAAAATTTCGAGTCGTGACAGTTGGTATCAGAGCACTAGGTTGCCTAGGTCTCACGATTCACGAGCAAGCTTAATAGAGTCTGTAGGATCAGTACAGTGACGTCTGTGCTTATCTTCCAGAGGCTATGAAGTTTAGGAACAAGTTTCACTTCTATTCTTCTCTATCGTGCGATTTTGCTTTCTTAATAATGATTGAACTCTTCTACTCTTATTCTCTCGCAAATGGCGAGAACACGTACCGCTTCCTCAGCTGAGCAGCAGCCAGAGCCTCCAGTGGCAGCTCCTACGCGGGGCAGTGGTCGAGGCCGAGGATATGCCAAAGGTCGAGGTAGGGGCATGGCTCAGCCTAGAGCCCGAGCAGTAGCCCCAGCAGTGGAGCCTCAGATAGAGCTTGACGAGGAGGTTCCAGCCCAGACTGTTCCTACCGGACCAGCTCAAGTTCCGGAGGGGTTCATTGCCACCCCAGTACTTCAGGGCGCTTTGGTCCGTTTGGTGGGCTTTATGGAGAGTATGGCCCAGACTGGCGCATTTCCCATGGCACCAACAGTCTCTCAGGCTGGAGGAGGAGCTCAGACTCCCACCACTCCTGCTCCGGAGCAGATAGCTGCCCAGTATCAGGCTCTAGCAACTCAGCCAGTTGGATTAGTTTAGCCGGTTATTGCAGCACATGTCAGAGATGGGCCACCTATGTCTTCTGAGGCTTTATGGAGATTGGACAGGTTTATTAAGCTCTTTCCTATTCACTTCAATGGTGCTCCTTCAGAGGATCCCCAGGAGTATCTTGACAGCTGTCACGAGGTTCTACGGAACATGGGTATAGTGGAGACCAATGGGTCAATTTTGCTGCATTTTAGATGACTGGTTCCGCCAAGAAATGGTGGAGAGATTACTTGTTGACCAGACCAGCTGGGTCGCATGCTCCCAGTTCTCTCAGCTCTTCATAGAGAAGTTTCTGCCTATCACATTGAGAGAGGAGCGTCGCCGTCAGTTTGAGCGTCTCCAGCAGGGCAATATGACTATTACTCAGTATAAGACCTGTTTTGTGGATTTGGCCCATCATGCTATTCTTCTGCTTCCCACCGAGAGAGAGAGAGAGAGAGAGAGAGAGAGAGAGAGAGAGAGAGAGAGAGAGGGTGAGGATGTTTATTGATGGACTTGCTCAGCCTATCAGATTGAAGATAGCTAAGGAGACTGGGAGTGAGATTTCTTTTCAGGCGGCTGATGATGTCTCCAGACGAGTCGAAATGGTTCTTACTCAGGGAGGTCAGGGGTCTGACAAGAGACCTCGTCATTTCGGTGAGTTCAGGGGTGCCTCATCTAGAGGCAGGAGTACTTTTGGTAGAGGCCATCCTCCCAGGCCGTTTCATTCAGCTCTCCAAGCATCCCACGGTGCCTCAGGTGGTCGTGGCCCTCAGATGCATTATTCCGACCAGCTAGCCTACAGTGCACCACCAGCTCCTATTAGCGCACCTCCACTCCAGAGTTATCAGGGTGGTTATTCAGGTCGACGGGGTCAGTTTCAGGGTCAGCAGTCACAGCAACCGAGGTTATGTTATACTTGTGGTGATCCGAGGCACATTGCTAGATTTTGCCCTCGGGAAACGGGCAATTCACAACATCAGAGTTCTCGTGCCATGGTTCCGGCACCAGTTGCTGCACCACCTGCTCAGCCAGCTAGAGGCAGGGGTCAGGAAGCCAGAGGTAGAGGCCAGACTGTTAGAGGTGGAGGTCAGGCCATTAGAGGTGGAGACCAACCAGTTAGAGGCCATCCCAGGGATGTAGTTCAGGGTAGTAGGGCCCAGCCCCGGTGTTATGCTTTCCCAGCCAGGCCTGAGGATGAGTCATCTGACGCTGTTATCACAGGTACTGTTTCAGTTTACAGTAGAGATGCTTCAGTTCTATTTGACCCGGGATCTACTTACTCATATGTGTCATCCTATTTTGCTTCCTATTTGGTTGTGCACCGTGATTCTTTGAGTGCTCCTGTGTATGTGTCCACGCCAGTGGAGTATGCTATTATTGTAGATCATGTTTATCATTCGTGTGTGGTCACCATTGGGAGTCTTGAGACTCGTGTAGATCTTCTACTTCTCGACATGGTTGATTTTAATGTCATATTGGGTATGGATTGGCTGTCACCTTATCATGCTATATTATATTGTCACGCCAAGATGGTGACCTTAGAATTACAGGGGTTGCCTCGATTAGAGTGGAGAGGGAATCTTGGCCATTCTGCCAGTAGGGTTATCTCTTATGTTAAGGCCCGACATATGGTCGAGAAGGGGTGTCTAGCTTATTTGGCTTATGCCCGCGATTCTAGTGCGGAGGTTCCTTCCATGGATTCAGTGCCGGTTGTTCGTGAGTTTCCAGAGGTGTTTCCTGCAGACCTGCCGGGGATGCCACCCGACATGGATATTGATTTCTTCATTGATTTGGCTCCGGGCACTCAGCCCATTTCCATTCTATCATATCGCATGGCCCCACCAGAGTTGAAAGAATTAAAGGAGCAATTGCAAGATTTGCTTGATAAGGGCTTCATTTGACCTAGCGTCTCGCCCTGGGGTACACCTGTGTTGTTTGTGAAGAAGAAAGATGGATCGATGAGGATGTGTATAGATTATCGGCAGTTGAACAAAGTCACTATCAAAAACAAGTATCCATTACCGAGGATTGATGATTTATTTGATCAGCTTCAAGGTGCCCAGGTGTTTTCGAAGATTTATTTGAGATCTGGCTACCATCAGTTGAGGATTAGGACATCTGATGTCCCTAAGACAGCTTTTCGTACTCGGTACGGGCATTTCGAGTTTCTAGTGATGTCATTTGGGTTGACAAATGCTCCAGCAACATTCATGGATTTGATGAACCAGGTTTTCAAGCCCTACTTGGATTCCTTTGTGATTGTGTTTATTGATGATATCTTGATCTACTCTCACAGTCGAGAGGAGCATGAGCAGTACCTTCGGATCATTCTTCAGACTTTGAGAGATAACCGGTTATATGTTAAGTTCTCAAAATGCGAGTTTTGGTTGAGTTTAGTTGCTTTCTTAGGTCACGTTGTATCAGTAGAGGGTATTCAGGTGGATCTTAAGAAGATTGAGGCAGTTCAGAACTGGTCTAGACCCACATCAGCTACAAAGATCCGTAGTTTCCTGGGTTTGGCGGGCTATTACCGTCGATTTGTGGAGGGGTTTTCATCCATAGCAGCCCCGTTGACCAGATTGACCCAGAAGGGTGCCCCGTTCAGGTGGTCAGACGAGTGTGAAGCGAGCTTTCAGAAGCTCAAGATAGCTTTGACTACGGCATCGGTATTGGTGTTACCCACAGGTTCAGGATCTTATACAGTATATTGTGACGCATCTCGTATTAGCATGGGTGCGGTGTTGATACAGGGTGGCAAGGTTAATGAATATGCTTTGCGGTAGCTGAAGGTTCTTGAGAAGAATTACCTGTTCATGATCTAGAGCTGGCAACCATTATTCACGTGCTGAAGATTTGGAGGCACTATCTTTACGGCGTGCCATGTGAGGTATTCACTGATCATCGAAGCTTGCAGTATTTGTTCAAGCAGAAGGAACTCAATTTGAGGCAGAGGAGGTGGCTGGAGTTATTGAAAGACTATGATATCACTATATTATACCATCCGGGAAAGGCTAATATGGTGGCCGATGCATTGAGTAGAAAAGCAGTGAGTATGGGCAGCCTTGCTTATATTCCAGTAGGTGAGAGACCACTAGCATTGGATGTTCAGGCCTTGGCCAACTAGTTCGTGAGGTTTGATGTTTCTGAGCCCAGCCATGTCCTAGCTTGTACAGTTGCTCGATCTTCTTTGTTTGAGCTCATCAGAGATCGGCAGGATGATGATCCTCATTTACTTGTCCTTAGAGACACAGTGCGGCACGGTGGTGCCAAGCAGGTTACTGTTGAAGATGATGGAGTTTTGAGGATGCATGGTCCTATTTGTGTGCCTAATGTGGATGGGCTTCGTGAGTTGATCCTTCAGGAGGCTCACAGTTCTCGGTATTCTATTCACGCGGGCGCTGCCAAGATGTACCAGGACCTGCGGTAGCATTATTGGTGGAGGAGGATGAAGAAAGATATAGTTGCTTACGCGGCTCGGTGCTTGAATTGTCAGCAGGTGAAATATGAGCATCAGAGACCCGGTGGTTTGCTTCAGAAGATGGAGATTCCTGAGTGGAAGTGGGAGCGTATCACTATGGACTTTGTTGTTGGACTCCCACGGACTCAGAGGAAGTTCGACACCGTGTGGGTTATTGTGGATAGGCTGACTAAGTCAGCGCACTTCATTCCTTTGGCAGTTACCTATTCCTCGGAGCGGTTAGCAGAGATTTATATTCGGGAGATCGTCCGTCTTCACGGTGTGCCCGTGTCTATCATTTCTGATCAAGGTACGCAGTTTATCTCGCATGTTTGGAGGGCAGTACAACGTGAGTTGGGTACGCAGGTTGAGTTGAGCACGACATTCCATCCTCAGTCGGACGGGCAGTCCGAGCGTACTATGTGGGAAGATATGCTCCGAGCTTGTGTCATAGACTTTGGAGGTTCTTGGGATCAGTTCTTACCTCTTGCAGAGTTTGCATACAACAACAGTTATCAGTCGATCATTCAGATGGCTCCCTATGAGGCATTATATGGTAGGCGGTGTCGGTCGCCAGTTGGGTGGTTCGAGCCGGTAGAGGCTCGGTTGTTGGGCACAGACTTAGTACAGGATGCCTTGGATAAGGTCAAGATTATTCAGGATTGACTCCGCACAGCTCAGTCAAGGCAGAAGAGTTATGCCGACCCGTAGAGTTCATGATGTTGTATTCATGGTCGGAGAGAGAGTGTTACTTCGGGTATCACCCATGATGGGTGTAATAAGGTTCGGAAAGAAGGGCAAGTTGAGCCCTAGGTATATCGGACCTTTTGAGATTCTGGAGAGAGTGGGAGAGGTGGCTTACAGGCTTGCATTGCCACCTAGTTTAGCAGCTGTTCATCCGGTATTCCATGTGTCCATGCTTCGAAAGTATCACGGTGATCCGTCCCATGTGTTAGATTTCAGCTCTGTCTGGTTGGACAAGAATTTCACTTACGAGGAGGAGCCGGTGGCAATTCTAGCCCGGCAAGTTTGCTAGTTGAGATCAAAGAGTTACCCTTCAGTTCGATTGCAGTGGAGAGGTCAGCATATTGAGGCAGCTACTTGGGAGTCCGAGTCCGATATGCGGAGTAGATATCCCCACCTTTTCACCAGCCCAGGTACTTTTCTATGTCCGTTCGAGGGCGAACAGTTATTTTAGAGGTGAAGAATGTGATGACCCAAAAGGTCATCTTATGTTTTAGACCTCGAATCTGCTCTCTTAAGCCTTAAAAATCTTATATTTATCCTCCTCGATTTGCATGCGCAGTCCGGGCATGTTTCCCGAAAGCTTTTTGTTGAAAATTAATGAAAATAAGAATTTATGCCTTAAAAGATTAATTTTATTTGACTTCGGTTAATATTTTTGGTAAACGGGCTCGGATCCATATTTTGACGGTCTCGATGGGTCCATATCGAATTATGGGACTTGGGCATATGCCCGAAATTAAATTCTGAGGCTCATAGCCCGAGAAATAAATTTTTGACTAAAATTGAATTTCAGAAAATTAATGGTTTTAAAGTATATGCTTAATGCTTGGTTTTGATGGTATCGGCCCCGTATTTTGGTTCCGATGTCCGGTACAGGTCCGTTATAATATCTAAACTATGTCTGTGAAATTTGGCGAGAAACAAAGTTTAAATGACGTGATTCGGACCTTCGGTTGAGAAAATAGTAACCTTAAGTGTCCTTGAGATTTTTATTGATTTTGATGCTAAATCCGTAGTTTTAGGTGTTATTTTGGCGATTTGATCACACGAGAAAGTCCGTATGATGTTGTTATATTTGTGCGCATGTTTAGTTTGGAGTCCCGAGGGCTCGGGTGAGTTTCGGATAGTCTACGAGGTGATTTGCACTTAGAAAATCTGAGATATTTGTTGCAGCAGCTGTTCTGGTGTGCCCTTCTTCGCGTTCGCGTAGGTAGTGTCGCGAACGCGAAAGGTAAAATGGGGGCAGGGGAATTTTCTTCTTCACGAACGCAAAGGACTGGTCGCGAACGTGAAGTATATGGGGTGTACCCTTCACGAACACGATCAATCTCCCGCGAACGCGATAGTTTAAGGGACCTGGGGGAGGGGGGGGTCATGTTCTTCTACGCGAACGTGTCCATTGGGTCGCGAACGCGAAGGCTTGGGGGGAGCTGCCTTACACAAATGCGTAGAAAGACTCGCGAAAGCGAAGGCCTTAGGCCGCTGTGCATTGCGATCGCGACAGGCCTCCCGCGAACGCGATGAAGGCCTGTCTAGTGTTTTAAAACTGACTTCAAAGATGGGATTTGTTCAAAATTTCACATTTTCTTCACTTGAACTCAACCTTGGGCAATTTTTGAAGTGGTAATTCAACACCAAATCATAGGTTCGTGTTCTTAAACTCATTTCTTTCAATTTCCATCAACATCCACTAGATTTCTAGGCCTAAATCTTTTTCTTTAAGGATAGAAATTAGGGATTTTAGGAGAATTGAGGATTTTTTAAGTTTGGGAATTTAGACCTCGATTTGGGGTCGGATTCCGAAACTAATGATATATTCGGGCTCGGGGGGGGGGGGGAGGGGAGGGGGAGGTGAATGGGTAAACGGAGTTTGGTCCGAACCTCGAGTTTTGACCAAGCGGGCCCGGGATCGGTTTTTGACTATTTTTGAGAAAAATTGAGAAATCTGTAATTATTCATTAAAGTTGATTTCTTTAGCGATAATTGATGGTATTAAGCTATTTGTGACTAGATACGAGTGAGTTGGAGGTGAATTCTAGGGAAAAAGCGGTAATTGAGCAGTGAGTGGCCTGCGAATCGAGGTAAGTGTCGTGTCTAACTTTGGCTTGAGGGAATAGGTATTATGCATTTATTTGCTACGTGTTTGGTTGTTAAATACAATGTATAGGTGAGGTGACGAGTATCTATGCATCGTTGTCGAGTCATAGCATGTGAGTGAAATTCTATTCTTGTCTTTTTTGTAGCCTTAAATTCTACTATCCATGCTTAGCGGGTTATTTGAAATGTTGGATGACTTATATCTGGTTTCACTGAGATTTTGTAACTTTCGAATATTGATTCAAGGTTGAGGTTACATTGTGCTATTGATATGGGTAAAATACTGGTTTCTTTGTGATACTCCTATCTATCCGTTGTTATTGATTCTGTGATTTGTGAGGAGGAGTGTAAAACACGAAGGGTGATGCCGTGCATGCATTATTTATATTATGAGAAAAAGTGTAAAGCATGAAGGGTGATGCCGTATGCCGTGATTTGTGGGTGATAAAGCACGAAGGGTGATGCCGTGTATATTATGAGAGGTTTAATGCACAAAGGGTGATGCCGTACCGTTCTATTTATATATTTGGTGAGGTTGAGAGTAAAAGCACGAAGGGTGATGCCGTGCAGTTTTCCATTGCTGTTTTATTTGCTCAATTCGTTTAAGGATTTTCGGTTTAATTCTGTCTTTTCATTATTCTCACTCTTTATATTGTATTCCCCCACTGTATGTCCCCTTCCCATTATTTATGCGTCATTTTTTTATTTACTGTTGTCGCCACTAGCATGATTATACTATTCAGATTATATGTGGGTGTCTTGTCCTAGCCTCGTCACTACTTTGCCGAGGTTAGGCTCGACACTTACCAGTATATGGGGTCGGTTGTACTGATGCTGCACTCTGTACTTTCTGTGCAGATTTTGGTACCAGCTCAGGTTGATCGAGATTTTGCTATTGGTCCGCTGTCCAGAGACTCAAGGTAGATTTGTCGGCGTTCACAGACCTTGAAGTCCCCATCTATCTTTTATGTCCTACTGTTTTCTTTCATTCAGACAGTTGTATTTCTTTCAGGTTATTACTTGTAGTAAATTTTAGAATGCTCGTGAATTATGACTCCAGATCCGGGTGGTAGTAATTAATACAGTTTTATAATATTCCACACTTATTATATTTCATCTTAGTTAATTATTGTTATTTACTGAATGGAAATAAGGAATTGGTTTAATGATTCTCTAACGTTGTCTTGCCTAGCAAGTGAAATGTTAGGCACCATCACGGTCCCGTTGGTGGAAAATTTCAGGTCGTGACACAATTAAATTGCGAGTTTCATATTCTTGTGTACTAATCTGGTCATTACTCTTTTAGAGTTTTTCCCAACTGAAAATACTATTTGACCAAAATGGTAATCTAGCTAAGGTATTTCATTACGCTTGATTAATGTTGAAAATAATATATTACAACGAAAAGAGAAAAAAAGACTGACTGGTAATTGTGACACTAAGGCACCGAAACTAAAGATGATAACCATGGAGTATTTATATTGGTATTAGTAATGGTAGTTGAGGAGACAAAAAGACCAACATGCGTGAATATTATGGAGGGGAGAGGGGAGAGGGGAGAGAGGAGAGAAAAAAAGGAAAAAGGGTGTAACTAAATCCCTTGATTGAATGCACTACTAATGGATTGGGAACCTTTTAAGGTGGAATGTATATAATTTGTAAGTAATCCTTGTTTAGGGTGGGTAATATACAAAATTAGAACAATTTTGATAAATAAGTTTCAAATATTGTATAGGAACGAAAAAATTCCCTTGAAAAAACAAAAACTTATCTGGTTAGACAGTGACCGAAATGGGCTTTTTTACACGCTTGATCCTTTTTTAACTATTATTTAAAAAAAGTAGCATCATTTATTGTTTATTCCATAAAGAGCATTTTTTTTATTATTAGCATATTATAAAAATTAAGTTCAACATTTAATTAGTTAACTGACTCACTAATACTTTTTTGTCCATCTCCATTCTCCCTTTCCAATATTCATCTTCTTCACTCCATTTTTGAAAATCTGATGCATATGTGAATGCCACCTAAATTCAAGATGTATTGATTTATACGTCTTTTATACTTTGTATATCAAGTATCACTTTAATTCAAAATGTATTTATATGTATATAATTATTGTATATTTATTTTTGAAGTGCCATCTTATTTTAAGATATATTTTTAATATATATTTCAAATATATTTTATATGTCAAGTGCCATTTTAATTCAAGATGTATTTTTATGTATATATTTTTTGTATATTTATATGCTATCTTAATTAAATTTAAGATATTTTTTTTATGTATATTTCACATGTCTAAGTGTCATCTTAATTGAAGATGTATATTTTTTTGTATATTTTATATGTGTTAATTCAATGTATATTTTTTATATATACGTTTTGTATATATTAACACATATTATTATCGAAGTAAGATCTTTATGTTAAGAAAGGAAGAAAGAAGGAAGAGAAAAACTTAAGAAAGATAATTAAAAAGAAAATGAATGGAACAAATTTAGAAAATATATTGGCTTTGGCAGAAAACAAAATTAAGAAGATGAAGAAAAAGAAGGAAAGCTAATAAATAAAGAGAAAAAAAAGGCATGATTTTTGTACAAAGAATTATTGACTTTCCATTCAAATTGCTTATGTTTAAGGATTAATAATTAATATTCCTATTTTAATGGAACTGTGTGCTACAAATATAAATATTTTCCTGTCACAACTGTAATATTGAGTTTTATGCTAAGAATTTGTCATATTTTTTTTAAACTGTGAAAGTTATGTAAAGTTCCCGAAAAAATGAGAGAAATAAAACATGCATGTCAAAATAGTTTATCCAAATTGTAATGCCTAATTTTGTCAAAGAAAAGCATGAGTTTGTTCTTCAATATGTGATTATCTCCACCATTTGAAGAATTTGTGAAACTTCATCCTGACAAATCAATTATATTAATATACATTGAATTTGTACAACTTTTCTTGTACAGTTTAATTTATATATTCATGCAAGGAGCAGTGCAAGATACTCAATTTATACGGAACAGGAAAGACTCATGATATGAATGTTATTTCTTACATTACATTAGGTTGCGATGCATAAATATCATAATTGTTGAAGATGAAAAGAACAAATAATCAAGGCTACATAATTAAGACTTACAAAACTGCTAGCCTACAATAACTGCGGATCAAAAGGCTGAAGTGCAAAATTATTATAGCCGTGGAAAATCAAAGAGACAACAATTAAGGCAAACAATTAAGAATATTTTAACTTGGGAAACTCATGGCCTGCAACAATGATGGAATAATGCTCCACATTCGGTTGATTAAAAGTAATAAAAAGTAATCATTTAAGGGAAGGTCCTTTTTCTCTTGCTTAATGGGAGGATATTCTAGAGATTAAATTCAGAGGGTAATTTGATCATATAATTTCTAAAAAATATTTTAGTAAAATAACTTTAACTAAAAGTCTTTACACTTATAATAAATAATAAATATAAATATAAATATGAACATAAATATAAATATATGATATATGATTAACGTTGTGAATTTTTTAAAAGGGAATTAAATACAAAATATCATTTAATAGGAGGTAATTTTAATTTTAGGCAGAGGATAATTTGATCATTCAGTTTTTGAAGGTTATTATGGTAAATTAACTTTACCTAAAAGTTTTCATACTTATAATATAGTATGAATGAATAATGAAAATTATAATAAATAACGTTTGATTACTACAAACAAAATGACTTTCTTAATAAATTGATTATATTGTTAAATGAGAATACATATGGGTCTTGCTAACTTACTACTTGATTGTAGTAGGTTAGCATTGTATATATATTTTTTACTTAAATGCTCTCACCAGCAAACCAATCACACATTATTAGGAGGGACATTATTTTTATTTTTATCAAATTTTAAATCCAATTCTTCCTTCCCTCTTCTCTTCCTGGTCAATGTCTCTCATCGGTCTCTTCTATTTTTTTCTTTCTCATTGTAAGACTTACTAGTGGAAAAGATGAATTTTAAGATTAAGCTTTAAATTTGAGAACTATGTTGATTAGAATTGATGAACAATATGTATTTGGATAATATTATTTTTTGTTCCTGATTGAAAAGAGAGCAATTTAAATAGGATTAAGTTTAGGCGATGAAAATCTAAAACATATACATTTCCCCACTTGCAATTGAAATGCTGCGAAGTTCTCATTGAAAGTTATGCAATAACCATTCAAAGAGAAAAAGAGACGCTGGGAAATGAAAGAAAGAAAATTATTTCAAATGTATAAAATATTTTTAAGAAAAGTGTAATTACTCGACCAGTCATTTTGAGTTTCAGCATTGTGTTCGGTGGTTTGAGATCTTGAGTGGCTTCATATTGTGTATTATTGTAACGACCCGACCGGTCATTTTGAGCATTTGCACTTCGCTCGATAGTTTACGGGCGTGAGTAGCTCTGTATGATGTATTATGACTTATGTGAATCGTCAGTTTTGGTTTTCAGGTTATTCAGAATCGAATTGGAAGAATGGATTTCATTGTTGAAACTTTAAATTTGGAGAGTTGACCAAGTTTGACTTTTTATAAATTTGAACCCGGAACAGAGTTTTGATGATTCTCGTAGGTCCGTTGGGTGATTTTGGACTTAGATGCGCATCCAGATTGTGATTTGGAGGTCCGTAGTAGAATTTGGCTTGAAATGGCGAAAGTTGAAATTTTGAAAAGTTTGACCGGGAGTGGACTTTTTGATATCGGAGTCAGATTTCGATTCCGGAAGTGGGAGTAGGTCCGTAATATCAAATGTGAGTTGTGTGCAAAATTTGAGGTCAATCGGACGTGATTTGATGAGTTTCAGCATCAGTTGTGGAAGTTTGAAGTTTTAAAATTCATGAAATTCGAATTGAAGTGTGATTCATCGTTCCGATGTTGTTATGTGTATTTTGAGGCCTCGAGTAGGTCCGTGTTATGTTATGGGACTTGTTAGTATGTTTGGACGGGATCCCGAGGGGCTCGGGTGAGTTTCGGACGAGACTCGGATCATTTCATTGCATTTTTGGATTCTTGCTAGCTACTGGTTCTGGTGTGATCGCACCTGCGGTTGGTTTGCACAGGTGCGATGGTCACAGAAGCGACAGATGCATCGCAGAAGCGTGAAGGAGAGCTGGGCATGAGAATCGCAGGTGCAGGTGCTTGGATGTACCTACGCAACTGCAGATGCGGTTTAAGTGCGCAGAAGCGCGATCACAGAAGCGACTTCAAGACCGCAAGTGCGAGGGATTGCTGGATCAGTCGTTTTCGCAGAAGCGAAGTTTTTACCGCAAAAACGGTGGTCGCAGATGCGGGAATTGTCCGCAAATGCGGAATAGCTAGGCAGAAGCTATATTATCGAGGGTTTTGGTTCTTTCTTCATTTTGGGAGATATGGAGCTCGGATTGAGATGATTCTTGAAGCACTTTTCACCTTATGAATTGGGATAAGTATTCTCTACTCGGTTTAGGTTATATTTCATGAATCTACCTTCGTTTTGGTAATTGGATTGTGAATTTTAAAGAGGAAATTGGGGGTTTTGGCCTAAAGTTTCATAATATAAATTTTTTAGTTTTGAATATCGAATTGGAGTCGGATTTGAGTGAAACTAGTATGGTTGGACTCGTAATTGAATGGGTTGTTGAATTTTATATATTTTGTCGGATTCTAAGGTGCGGACCCAGGTTGGGATTTTGGCCGATTTTGGGCTTTTGATTCAAGATTTGATCTTTTTCGATTGGGATTGGTTCCTGTAGCATTGTTTGATGTATTTGAGTTATTTTTGGGTAGTTTCGAGCCCTTCGGATGTCGGAACGTGCGGGATGGTATCTTTGGAGCATCGTTTGGCTTGCTTGACATTGGTATTGGCTTGTTCGAGGTAAGTAATTCTTCTAATCTTGGAGCTAAGGGTATGAAACCCCGAAATACTTGTTATGTGATTAGTGTTGAGGTGACGCACATGCTAGGTGACGGGCGTGTGGGCGTGTACCATATGAATTGAGACTATGTTGTTCCCATGGCACTGTATAGTAGTCCTACTTTGTTGATATCCGTATTTTCACCATGTGATAAAGTAGTTAAGCTGTCAATAATGCTAGATATCATGTTTAGGCATTATGCCGATACTGTTTGGACCCATAGTGGTCGTTTCTTACTGTCATCTCACTAGGGCTGTGCATGGATCGGATCGGATCAGATCGGATTTAGCACATTTCAGATCGTATTTTCGGATTTCGGATTCTAGAAAATACAATCCGAATCTGATCTGAATTAATATCGAATTGGATCGAATTTTAAAGTTTGGATCGGATCGGATTTTCGGATCGGATTATTATGCCTCAAAGTTGCAAACTCATATGTATATTTTCTTTGTAAAAGAGGCAGTACAATAAGAAAAATTCATGTTTATACAATTATGAGAGTACTATGGTGCTAATAGAGCTAAATCCATCAATTGTAAAGGTAATAACTTGGAGGAAAATATAAAGGGAGTACCAATTATCCTAATTAAAGTTTAGAATTTATACATGCCCTAATAATTTAGGATTTCGGATAGTATTGGATCGTATTAAAATTATACTAATCCGAATCCGATTCGAAATTCGAAATTTTAATAAACACAATCCGTAATCCGATCCAATCCGAAATCCGAAATTGAACGGATCGGTTCGAATTTCGGATATCCGATCCAAATGAAATTGATATTTCATACTCAGTCATATCCATGCATTTATACCATATCTCAGTCTCAGATATTATTTATTGATACATCATATCATTGTTGTCGGGCTAGTTTCATGACATTGTGAGCCCGTGAGTGAGACTGGAGAGATTGATGACTGAGTGAGGCCGAGGGCCTGAGTGAGAGTGACATTTTGGGATCGGGCTGTACGCCACAACATATTATATTGATTATATTTTATATGGGTCGGGTTGCACGCCGCAACGAGCCTGAGGGTTGTATGTATATGGATTGGGTTGCACGCCGCAACGAGCCTTATGGCTATTTATATATTATGGGATTGGGCTGCACGCTGCATCGATATAACGCTTGGGCTGAAGGAGCCCCTCCAAAGTCTGCGCACCCCCAGTGAGCGCAGTCGACTATATATACGTGGATCGGGTTGCATATCGTAACGGGCCTTATGGTCATATATGGATCTGGCTGTACGCGCGCAACGGGTATTGTACAACACTGAGTGATTGAGTGTGCTAAGCATAGTGAGAGAGAATGTGAGATAGTAAGATTGAGTACTTTGAGAGTATGAGTACATGAGCTCATCATCAAGATGCATTGCATTTCACATGCGTACTTGAGATACATGCATAGAGGTGCATTTCCTTCTACTACCCGGTTTTGGGGACATTTATGATTTTACGTGTATCTTGACATGTAGGCATAGAGAAGTACTTTCCTCATGCTATCTGAAAATGAAACATCTTACTATTTATTGAAAGAAGTTTTGGGAAAAATCACAGTTTTCAAACTTACTCGTACGTTGGCTTTTTTGGTAAAACAATTGGGTTTTCACTGAGATACTTGAAAAGAAATGCCTATTTTTTTCTGGAACTATGAACGAACTGAGCCTTTTGTTTTTAATGTACTCCTTTGTTATTGTACTATGTTTTTATGAACCGTTGTGGAATATTGGTGTTGGACCCGACCTGTTTGCTAGCTCGTCACTGCTTTCAACCTAAGGTTAGGTTTATTACTTATTGAGTACATGGGATCGGTTGTACTCATACTATACTTCTGCACCTTGCGTGCAGATATTGGCTGCTGATGTTGCTGTGATCGATGTGAGCTGGATCGAAGATGTACATGCGTCCCGATTGTAGCTGCCTCTTGTTCGTGGTAGTTTTAGATTTGTAAAACTCTATTAATGTACTTTTCAAACAGACGATGTATTTATTTCATTTCAGCTTTGTAAATTCTATTCTTAGAAGCTCATTATTTGTACTACCAGTTCTTGGGGGAAATGTATTAGTTTCATATATTTTCTTTTAATTAATTGTCTTATTAAATTTTATTGGAATCAGATAGTTGATGATTGGCTTACTTAGCAGGTTGGGTTAGGTGCTATCACGACCAGGTGGATTTCGGGTCGTGACAAGGTGGTATCAGAGCTCTAGGTTCATAGGTTCTACAAGTCATGAGCAAGTGTCTAGTAGAGTCTTGCGGATGACATCCATACTTATCTTCGAGAGGCTACATGATATTTAGGATATACTTCTCATCTTTCGTTATTTATCATGCGACATTGATTCAGCTTGAAGCGTAACTCTTTGAATTCCTTCCACGCATTTGTATGCACATGTGAGAGCTCGGTATCAGCTGTGCGCCGACGGCTTGTGATTCTATGGTTGAGGTGCGAGAGTATTGGAAGGTTGCTTATTGGTGCATGGATTACACAGGTTATGGCGTCAGATTGTATTGATGTGATATGTCACTAGAGTGGTCGTGTTGGATGAGATGAGATCATTGGACCTAGGATGGATACTATCGGAATTGATTACAACATGTTTGGAAGGATAATATCGAAAGTCGGCTTAGAATTTGCTATAGTTCTTGTCGAATGAGAGGGAATTCCATGACTGGTTTATCTGATGAATGGTTATGAGTTCTGCATGTTTCTTTCATCATCGGTAGTGTACGAAGGTTTTAGAAGGAGATTTTATTTGATATGAGGTTTATTACCAGCATTGGGTTGATTTGAGCAGCTACTGTGATTAGAAATCATTGCTTCGAGTATTTGAGCTATGTGGTATTTGAGTTTGAGTATTTGAGTTATGGTTACGGCTTTTGGTACAGCTTGTTTAGACTTATACAGTATGTAGATGCGAAACTCTGATCTTATAAGAAATTTCGGATGTTGGAAATTAGATTCGAAGGCTGGTGGGCTAGGGTGAATTGAGAAATTTCAGTTATGTTGTGTTATCGGACCTGTATAGGATAGGGTGACGTGGGATCACCCCCGGGTATGCACATGGTAAGGTTATACGGCGGTTTGATGGCTTTGAGAATAATTCTAGACACGTTTGAGGACGAACATATGTTTAAGTGGGGGAGGATGTAACGACCCGACCGGTCATTTTGAGCATTTGCACTTCGCTCTGTAGTTTACGGGTGTGAGTAGCTCCGTATGATGTATTATGACTTGTGTGAATCGTCATTTTTTATTTTTAGGTTATTCGGAATCGAATTGGAAGAATGGATTTCATTGTTAAAGCTTTAAATTAGGAGAGTTGACCAAGTTTGACTTTTTATGAATTTGAACCCGGAACAAAGTTTTGATGGTTCCGGTAGGTCCATTGGGTGATTTTGGACTTAGGAGCGCATCCGGATTGTGATTTGGAGGTCCGTAGTAGAATTTGGCTTGAAATGGCGAAAGTTGGAATTTTGGAAAGTTTGACCGAGAGTGAATTTTTTGATATCGGGGTCAGATTTCGATTCCGAAAGTAGGAGTAGGTCCGTAATGTCAAATGTGACTTGTGTGCAAAATTTGAGGTCAATCGGACTTGATTTGATGGGTTTCGGCATCGGTTGTGGATTTTGAAGTTTCAAAGTTCATTGAATTTGAATTGAAGTGTGATTCATCGTTCCGATGTTTTTATGTGTGTTTTGAGGCCTCGAGTAAGTCCGTATTATATTATGGGACTTGTTGGTATGTTTGGATGGGGTCTTGAGGGGCTCGGGTGAGTTTCGGACGAGGCTCGGATCATTTCATTGAATTTTTGGATTCTTGCTAGCTGTTGGTTCTGGTGTGATCGCACATGCGGCTGGTTTGCACAGGTGCGATGCTCGTAGAAGCGACAGATACATCGCAGAAGTGTAAAGGAGAGCTGGGCATGAGAATCGCAGGTGCGGGTGCTTGGACGCACCTACGCAACCACAGATGCGGTTTAAGTGCGCAGAAGCGGCTTCAAGACCACATGAGCGAGGGATTACTGGGTAAGTCATTTTCGCAGAAGCGAAGTTTTTACCATAAAAGCGGTGGTCGCAGATGCGACGAATTGTCCGTAAATGCGGAATAGTTGGGCAGAAGCTATATTATCGAAGGTTTTGGTTCTTTATTCATTTTGGAAACTATGGAGCTCGGATTGAGGCGATTCTTGAAGCAATTTTCACCTTATGAATTGGGGTAAGTGTTCTCTACTCGGTTTTGGTTATATTTTATGAATCTACCTTCGTTTTGGTAATTGGATTGTGAATTTTAAAGAGGAAATTGGGGGTTTGGCCTAAAGTTTCATAATATAAATTTTGAGTTTTGAACATCGAATTGGAGTCAGATTTGAGTGAAACTTGTATGGTTGGACTCGTAATTGAATGGATTATTAAATTTTGAAAATTTTGTAGGGTTCCGAGGTGCGGGCTCGGGATGGGCGTTTGGCCGATTTTGGGCTTCTGATTCAAGATTTGATCTTTTTCGATCGAGATTGGTTCCTGTAGCATTGTTTGATGTATTTGAGTTGTTTTTGGTTAGTTTCATGCCGTTTGGAGGTCGGAACGCGCGGGGTGGCATCTTTGGAGCATCATTTGGCTTGCTCGGCATTGGTATTGTCTTGTTCGAGGTAAGTAATTGTTCTAATCTTGGAGCTGAGGGTATGAAATCCCAAAATACGTGCTATATGATTAGTGTTGAGGTGACGCACATGCTAGGTGACGGGCGTGTGGGCGTGCACCATGTGAATTGAGACTGTTGTTCCTATGACACTGTATAGTGGTCCTACTTTGTTGATATCCATGTTTTTACCATGTGATAAAGTAGTTAAGTAGTCAATAATGCTAGATATCATGTTTAGGCATTATGCCGATACTGTTCAGACCCATAATGGTCGTTTCTTATTGTCATCTCACTGATTTCATTGATATTTCATATTCAGTCATATCCATGCATTCATACCATATCTCAGTCTCAGATATTATTTATTGATACATCATATCATTGTTGTCGGGCTAGTTTCATGACATTGTGAGCCCGTGAGTGAGATTGGAGAGATTGATGTCTGAGTGAGGCCGAGGGCCTGAGTGAGAGTGACATTTTGGGATCGGGCTGCATGCCGCATCATGTTATGTTGATTATATTTTATATGGATCGGGTTGCACGCCGCAACGAGCCTTATGGCTATTTATATGTTATAGGATCGGGATGCACGCCGTAGCGATATAGCGCTTGGGCTGAAGGAGCCCCTCTGGAGTCTGCACACCCCCAGTGAGCGCAATCGACTATATATATGTGGATCGGGTTGCACGCTGCAACGGGTCTTATGGTCATATATGGATCGGGCTGCATGCCGCATCGGGTATTGTACAGCGCTGAGTGATTGAGTGTGCTAAGCATAGCGAGAGAGAATGCGAGACACTGATATTGAGTACTCTGAGAGTGTGAGTACATGAGGTCATCATCGAGATGCATTGCATTTGACATGCGTACTTGAGATACATGCATAGAGGTGCATTTCCTCCTGCTACCCGGTTTTGGGAACATTTATGATTTTACCTGTATCTTGACATGTAGGCATAGAGAAGTACTTTCCTTATGCTATCTGAAAATGAAACATCTTACTATTTGTTGAAAGGAGTTTTGGGAAAAACCACAGTTTTCAAACTTAGTCGTACGTTGGTTTTTTCGGTAAAAGATTTGGGTTTTCACTGAGATACTTGAAAAGAAATGCCTATTTGTTTCTGGAACTGTGAACGAACCGAGCCTTTTATTTCTGAGGTACTCCTTTGTTATTGTACTATACTGTTATGAACTGTTGTGGAATATTGGTATTGGACCCGACCTTTTTGCTAGCTCGTCACTTCTTTCAACCTAAGGTTAGGTTTGTTACTTATTGAGTACATAGGGTAGGTTGTACTCATACTACACTTCTGCACCTTGCGTGCAGATGTTGGCTACTGATGTTGCTGTGATCGATGGGAGCTGGATCGAAGATGTATCTGCGTCCCGGTTGTAGCTGCCTCTTGTTCGTGGTAGTTTTAGATCTGTAAAACTCTGTTAATGTACTTTTCAAACAAATGATGTATTTATTTCATTTCAACTTTGTAAATTCTATTCTTTGAAGCTCATGATTTGTACTACTAGTTCTTGGGGGAAATGTATTAGTTGCATATATTTTCTTTTAATTAATTGCCTTATTAAATTTCATTAGAATCGGATAGTTGATGATTGGCTTACCTAGCGAGTTGGGTTAGGTGCCATCACGACTAAGTGGATTTTGGGTCGTGACAATTATGACTTCTGTTCATGGTTGGTTTTGGTTTTTGAGTGGTTCAGGATTGATTTGGAAGAATGATTCTTATTTTAGAAGCTTTAAGTTTGAAGAGTTGATGAAGTTTGGCTTTTGCATATTTGATCTCGGATCGGACTTTTGATAGTTCTGTTAGGTCCGGATGATGATTTTAGATTTAGGCGTATACCCGGATTTGAATTCCGGTGTTCCTAGGTTGATTTGGTACCTTTTGGCAAAAGTTGGCAATTTGAAGGTTTAGAATTTTTATAAGTTTGACCATGGTTTGACTTTATGCCTATCAGGTTTCAGATTTTAGTTTCGGGACTTGGAATTGGTCTTTTTTATCAGTTGTGACTTGTCTGCAAAACTTGGTGTCATTCTGAGTTGGTTTGATAAGAATCTGACGCGTGGTTGTATTTTTAGAAGTTCATTGTGATTTTCATGTGTTTTGATATCCGATTCGTGATTCCGGATGTTATCTTGGTGTTTTGATTGAATGATCAAGTTCGTATGATATTTTTAGACTTGTCTGGATGCTTGATGTGGAGCCCCGGGGGCTCGGGTGAGTTTCAGATTATTTTTGTTAACATTTCATGTGCTGGTTTTGGTTCCATCGCATTTGGGATGAGAAGGTCTCAAATGCGATCAGTTCAATCGTAATTGCGACTAAGGGCTGCTGGGGAGGGATATTGCATTTGCGAGGAATGCATCACTTTTGCGAAGTTTGATTTTGCGGGCAAATTGTCGCTTTTGCGACGTGCAGTTGGAGGAAGGAGCTTCGCATTTGCGAAGTATTTTGCCGCAAATGTGACATTGATAGTGTCAGTCATGGGTTGCTTTTGTGAACCATTGTTCACTTTTGCGGTGGTCGCATTTGCGAACTTCTGCACCTGGTTATATTTTTTGTATTTCGGGACTTAGTCTCATTTTATCACTTTTGGAGCCCTAGACTCGGTAGGAGGCAATTTTAAGGAGAGATTTTCATACCTAATTATTAAGTAAGTAATTTTGATTCTATTTCAATTATATTATATGATTGTTTATGAGAATTAACATCTAAATCATGAGGTTTGAAGAGAAATTTTGGGAATTTTTTACTATGTTTGGAAAAAAATGAAAAATTTGAGATTTGAGCGTCGAATTGGACTCAGATTTGGAAACATAACACATATATGGACTCATAGGGTTATGGGTAGTCATAAACTACCCTTGGACTCGAGTTTTGACCGGGAGGGTCCGGGGTTGACTTTTGTTGACTTTTGGGGAATATGTAAAGAACTTAACTTTAATCATCAGAATTGATTTCTCTTGCATTGTTTGATGATATTAAGTTATTTTTATTAGATTTGAGTCGCGCGGAGGCGAATTTTAAGGGGAAAAGAGCTTTTAGAGTATTGATCGAGGGCGTTTAAGGTAAGTATCTTGCCTAACTTTGTGTGGGGGGGAACTACCCCGTAGGATTGGGCTTAATTGCACTATTTAAATTATGTGAAAGACGTGTACATGAGGCGACGAGTGTGTACACGGGCTTATATGTGAAAATTAACCCGTTTGGACTCTTAGGTTACTTATATGCATTTAATTGAGGTTGTTATTACATGTTATATATTTCATTGTCGAGTTTATTCTTATATGCATTTAATTGAAGTTATTATTACATGTTATATCTTCCATATTTGAGTTTATTCTTATATGCAGTCAATTGAAGTTATTATCATATGAAATATCTTTCATTGTTGAGTTTACTCTTATGCCTTTAATTATAGTTATTATTACATGTTATCTCTTTCATTGTTGAGTTATTCTTATGCATAAATTCGTAGTTGTTATTACATGCTATATCTTTTTATTATTGAGTTTATTTTATGCATTCATTTGAAGTTGTTATTATATGAAAATATCTTTTATTGTTGACTTATTTGCGTTTCATTGTATTGTTGTTGAGACTCTTGTATACATTGTTGTTAAGTCGTGGGCTATGCGTTGTTGTGATATTGGTATTTTTATTTTGGCAATTTTGTGGCATATGGGCACGTGTGATGCGAGTTGATATATTGTGTTGATTGTGACTTTGGCACATATGGAACTGTTGAGAGGATTTTTGGGGTGTTTGCACGAGGTTTGGCCATGCTATTGTTATTATTAATATTTGCACATGCGGCGAGACAAGGTGGGATATATATATATATATTTACGCATGTGGCGAGACAAGGTGTGATAATTATTGATGCGCGTGTGGCGAGACAAAGCGGGCATTTACTTTTGCACACGCGGCGAGGCAAGGAGGGCTATGTCAGGGATAATATGTGATGGACTTGGGAAAATGTTATTGATGATATTCATGTGATGGTGTGACTTCCTTATGTGTGTCATGCATATTACATGACTTGTTGTGTTGTTTCCAATGTGCTATTCAGTGTCTCTGATATT
Source organism: Nicotiana tomentosiformis (assembly GCF_000390325.3). NCBI lineage: Eukaryota > Viridiplantae > Streptophyta > Magnoliopsida > Solanales > Solanaceae > Nicotiana > Nicotiana tomentosiformis. The sequence continues at coordinate 160,064,870 of NC_090813.1, read as the reverse complement.
ACTTGTTGATTTGAGTTGTGATCGTATACTTGTACATGCATACATCGTAACATGTCACCTATACCAGTCTCTGAGTATGAATCTTGTGTTCATCGATCATGTGCATGTATTGTTACTTTTGGCATGTGAGTTGTCCATACGGATATGAGATATTGTTACTATTGACACGTGAGTTGTCCGTGTGGATCCGAGATATTGATGTTATTAGCACATGAGTTGTCCGTGCAACACGTGAATTGTCCGTGCGGTTGTGATCGATAATATAGGCACGAGATGCCATGTGTATATGATTCCTGATTTGGGACTCGTGATTTTTGATAGTTGAGGTATGGTACCTCGGGGTGATTGTTGTTGTAATTCCTGTGGCAGAACGATTTAATGGTTAGAACTGTCATTATTTTTCCTTAATTGCTTTCACTTGTATATTATCTCTATTTTGATTATTTTTTTGTTTATCACATGGTTACCATTTGTTGCCATTTATTTACTTTGCTTTTACGTTGTTAGCTTTATATTGATATTCTACATATGTTATTTGACTAGTAGGTGTCTTGACTTGAATCTCGTCACTATTCCACCGAGGTTAATCTTGATACTTACTAGGTACCATTGTAGTGTACTCATATTACGCTTTTGTATAATTTTGTATAGATCCAGGTACCTCAGAGCATGTCAAACGTTAGTTAGCTGCTTGTGATTTGCTGCAGAGACTTCAAAGTATACCTGCCACTGCGTTTGCAGGCCTCAGATTCACCTTCTGTTGTCTTTCATTATTACTATTTATTCTTATTCCAAAACAATATTGTATTTAGGGACTATAGTATACTCAGTAGAGTTTATGACTCCTTACTACCAGTTTTGGGGTTGTATGACTGATGTTCAGTTCAACTATATTATTTCAGTTATCAGTTAATGTTTTGCAGTTAAGTTGGTTAAATTCTGTTAATTCTCAGCATGTGTTAAGCTTACCTAGTTTTAAGGACTTAGGACTAGGTGCCATCACGATCCTTAAGGTGAAATTTTGGGTTGTGACAAAAAGAGATTATGGTTTGTCTTTAATGAGTTTATTTATTTTATGTAGGGGTGTACATGGACCGGGTTAGTTCAGTTTTTATCAAAACCAAGCCAAACCAACTATATCGGTTTTGATTGGTTCGGTTTTGTCAGGTTTTCGGGCTTTTTGTTACTTACATATTATTTCAATCTTACTTTGTTAAATATTTGATAAGTAAATATATATTTAGTAAAACTATATAAAAAATTGACAAACATATTATTGATTAAAATATTCTTATGGGAGAATTCTATTAGTAACACATAATAGTTATTTTTTTAGTCGTCTGACAATAATTTTTCGTTGATATACACTTTCAGGTTAACCGAATTTAGTAATTAAATATAAAAATCAATATGATACCTAAATATTTATAATCATTTCACATTCGAAAAAGATATAAGAATTTAATAGATCTTAACATATGATAATATATATGGAAGAACAAAGAGATAGGCGCATTTCGGTAACACTTGATAAGAAAGTAATCATACAACCCATTATTTAAGGTCAATAAATATGGAGCACTTCATATTCTATTAAAATTTATATCCCGCAAGAGAATCCCAAATATTTCTAGATATTTTTTAAAGAAAATTCTATATAAAATCTTAAAAGTATATATAAAAATTATATATTTATATGTCGGGCCGATTCAGTTTTTTTACTCAATACCAAACCAAATCAAATCAAACCAAATCAAGTCGAATTTTTTAATCAATTTGATTTAACTTTTTGATTTGATGCGATTTTTCGATTCAGTTTGTACACCTCTAATTTTATGTTCGTGAGCTGCAAGTGGTATTGACATTGATAGGCAGAGAAAAAAAGAAAGGGGAAAAAAGAGAATAAGATTAGATTTTGGGTAAAACTACAATAATGTCCCTCCTATTAATATGTGGTTGGTTTATTGGTGAAAGCATTTAAGTGAAGAAAATATGTATATAGTGCTAACTGACACAAGGGCAAACTTCGTTCATTTGAGATTTGCCTAATGCGAGAGTCTGCATACTTGACTCAGCATGTCCAACATTTAGATTATTTTTAAGGTCCTTTGGGACTTAGTGGAATTTTAGACAGTGTTGTAAGTAAAAAGCACACATAATATACACAAGATTTCTTTCCCAACTTGTATTAATAACTAGTTAATCAATCCACACTTTGCTCGGTAAAACTTCTCTTTTTATAAATTTAGGTATAAAAGAGTTTATAAAATGAAATAAATTACATAATATAAGTCATATAGCAATTATGTCAGTTTTAAGCAGGTCAAAAAAGATACAAACAAAAACTACAAATCAAATGCCAAAAAAAAAAATAACAGAAAGAATATAAACAAAAAAAAGCACTGTCTATGTTTTTTTGTAGTTTTAATTGATTATACTTTCTTCACCATACATTCCATCGTTCTTGGTTTTTCTTTGTACTTCATCTATAGACTAACAGGAAAAATAAAGAACCAAATATCCCTTTATTAATTCTTTAAAATAAAAGAGAATTATCGTCTAATTCACAACTACTTTTTGGCAAAGATAAAAAAGACATGTCGATGAAGATCAGCATCACGAAGCTTAGCCTCAATTTTCAGCCAGAAAGGTTCTTTGCTCTGAGTAATACATCCCTATCCTAATCACTTTTAGAATTTACTTGGCTTCCCCTCTTAATTTTTCACGAAAATATTATTAATTCTCGTACTTATTTGTTGTGGTTGATTGTCACTTCTTGCTATGATTAAACTGTTAGATGAATTGTAAACATTTAATTCAATTTATAAGAAAAAACCATGTGACCTATATCGAAAACTTTGCAAAAATGCATGGTTCTCAATGTAACAAATTTCTATACATGAACAATGAAGAATATATACAATACTTCTTTGGAGAAAAGGCATACTTATGAAAATACAATACTACTTCATATTTCAAAGAAACTCAACATCCAAAATCCAGAATATTTCCTCACTTTCCTAACACTTAATATGCCAAAGTTCAAATGAACTAATATATTAATACTATTATCACTTTGCATGCAAAATTCCAAGTTTGATGCTAGTACATCGAAGAGTACCGACATCAGAAGTTAAAGAAATCGTCGATAATTATTAAGCACAAAATGAGCAGTAAATGGAAAACGGGGCTACAACTCTCAAACGACCGGCCGGGTCGTTACATCCTCCCTCTCTTAAACAAACGTTCGTCTCGAACAGGTCTAGAAACGTACCTGGAGTCTCAAATAGGTGCGTATATCTTCTCTGCATCTCCCGCTCGGTCTCCCAAGTAGCCTCCTCCACTGGCTAGCCTCTCCACTGCACCTTCACTGAAGCTATGTCCTTTAACCTCAACTTTCGTACCTGCCGATCCAAAATAGCCACCGACTCCACATCATAAGTCAAGTCACCATCCAATTGAACAGTGCTGAAATCCAAAATATGAGACGGATCGCCGACATACTTCGGGAGCATAGAAACATGAAATACTGGATGTACACTCGACAAGCTAGGTGGCAAGGCTAGCTCGTAAGCCACCTCTCCAATCCTCTGAAGCACCTCAAACGGTCCAGTATACCGAGGGCTCAACTTGCCCTTCTTCCCGAATCTCATAAAATCCTTCATGGGAGAAACCTTGAGCAGTACCTTCTCCCCAACCATGTAAAAAACATCATGAATCTTCCAATCGGCGTAACTCTTCTGTCTAGACTGCGCTATGCGAAGCCGATCCTGAATCAATTTAACCTTGTCCAAAGCATCCTGAACCAAGTCAGTACCCAATAGACTAACCTCGCCTGGCTCAAACCAACCCACCAGAGATCGACACCATCTCCCATATAAAGCCTCATACGGAGCCATCTGAATGCTCGACTGGTAGCTGTTGTTGCAGGCAAACTCCGCGAGTGGCAGAAACTAATCCCATGAACCCCCGAAATCGATGACACAAGCACGTAGCATGTCCTCCAGTATCTGAATAGTGCGCTCGGACTGTCCATCCATCTGAGGGTGAAATCCTATACTCAACTCAACTTGGGTGCCCAACTCTCACTGTATTACTCTCCAAAACTTCGATGTAAACTGCGTGCCCCGATCTGAAATGATGGACACCGGCACACCGTGAAGGGGGATGATCTCGCGGATGTAAATCTCAGCCACCCGCTTTGAAGAATAAGTAGTCCCAATGGAATGAAGTGCGCGAACTTGGTCAGCCGATCCACAATCACCCAAATAGCATCGAACTTCCTCGAAGTTCGGGGGAGCCCAACTACAAAATCCATGGCGATCCTCTCCCATTTCCACTATGGAATCTCTAGCCTCTGAAGTAATCCACTCGGTCTCTGATGCTCATACTTTACATGCTGACAGTTAAGGCACCGAGCTACAAACCCCACTATATCTTTCTTCATTCTTCTCCACCAATAGTGCTGCCTTAAGTCCTAGTACATCTTCGCGGCACCTGAATGAATGGAATACCGCAAACTATGGGCCTCCTCAAGAATCAATTCACGTAACCCATCTACATTAGGCACACAAATCCGACCCTGCATCCTCAACACGCCATCATCCCCAATAGTAACATCTCTGGCATCACCATGCTGAACCGTGTCCTTAAGGACAAGCAAATGAGGATCATCATACTGGCGCTCTCTGATGCGATCATATAAGGAAGACCGAGAAACCACACAAGCTAGAACCCAACTGGGTTTCGAAACATCTAATCTCACAAACTGGTTGGCCAAGGCCTGAACATCAACTGCAAGAGGTCTCTCACTAATAGGAATGAATGCTAGGCTACCCATACTCACCGCTTTCCTAGTCAAGGCATCGGCCACCACATTAGCTTTCCCGGGATGATACAGAATAGTAATATCATAGTCCTTTAGCAGCTCCAACCATATCCGCTGCCTCAAATTTAGATCCTTTTGTTTGAACAAGTGCTGGAGACTCCGATGATCCGTAAATACCTCTCAAGACACACAATAGAGATAATTCCTCCAAATCTTCAATGCATGAACAATGGCAGCCAATTCCAAATCATGAACATGGTAGTTCTTCTCAAGAGGATTCAACTGGCGTGAAACATTAGCAATTAATCTACCCTCCTGCATCAAGACACACCCAATACCAATGCGGGAAGCATCACAATACACTGTATAAGAGCCTGAAGCTGAAGGCAAAACTAGAACTGGAGCTGTGGTCAAGGCAGTCTTAAGCTTTTGAAAGCTTTCCTCACACTCATTCGACCACCTGAAAGGAGCACCCTTCTGGGTCAATTTGGTCAAGGGTGATGCAATAGACGAGAAACCCTCCACGAAGCGACAATAATAACCGGCCAAACCGAGAAAGATCCAAATCTCCATAGCTGAGGATGGCCTAGGCCAACATATGATGAATCATGGTAACAATAATACGGCTTAGATAGCCATACACGGCAAACATATGTTATTAAGAACTTCCAATAAGATTATAAATTTCAAGTCGGGGATCCTCTACAATTATCTTTACACAGAGCGGCCTTGCCGCCTCACCCCAAGGTATGCGGGTGGAGGTACAATCACAATACTACACAAAGCAGCCCCGCCGCCTAACCCTAATGTATACAGGTAGAGGTGTACTCACAATACCACAACTCTACACAAAGCGGCCTCGCCGCCTCACCCCAATATGTGTGGGTGGTGGTGTAACAACAGTACCAAAATCCTACACAAAGCAGCCCTGCACCTCACCCCAATGTATATGCGGGTGGAGGTGTAATCCCAATCACAATCCTTACACAATTTGGCATAATACTTTCATTTGAAACACGACTTGCAGTTATAACATGAAGACACGCAATCCATACTTTGAACACATCCTCAATTAGTAGCACAAAATAATAAGAGCATTTGAAATACGTATTGAACATATATCTTTGCCACAAAGCTTATTCGGAATAATAGATTTATGATAATCAACTCAGAACTTACAAGGGTAATGTGGGATTCAATTCCAAGAAAGAGTTTAGCCAACATACCTTGCTTGAGCTTCCTTAAATTACTACAATGTTCCGAAAACTCTAGCAACCTCAATCTATTTAGAAATATAGCAAAATTAAACCATAATTAGGAAGATATTCGTGGGTTCACCTCATTTAAGAATTTTATCAAACACTAGGTGTGAAAATTTGATTACAAAGTTCTTCCACAAGGTTTCCTTCACTCCACAACTAATTCAACACCAAGAGTTTACTCATACTAGTTAACTTTCCTCCCCACCATCCTCGTTGCTACATGCATGCATAAATTACAACTCCCACACCCAGAAATCATACTCCCAAATTACACATCTTATACCCAAACTCGAAATTGAAGACTAGGGTTTGAACCTTACCTCTTGGGTGAAGATCTTGTGAGTTTTCCTTGTGAATTCTCCAAGTCTTGAGCAAGGATTGATGAACAATTAGAATAGGGTTTCCCCTCTCTCTAAAACACTCACTTCTCTCTAAAATATCAGATTTTTGCTTCAAAATAGTCCCTCTACCTCAATATATCGAAATAGGGTTGGGGTCAAAAATTAGAAAAAATGAAGCTCCGAAACACAATCTGCGGTTGCATAATGACCGCAAAATGGTTATGCGGTCCGCAAATCGGCCGCACAATTGGTGCTCCAGAACTAGAAAAATACGGGTTGGGTCTGCAGCATTTCTGCAGCCCACAGACCTGTTCTGTGGTCGCATAATGCGCCGCAGAACTTCCCTCCGAAAATTCTCCATGCTGGTTCTGCGATTGGTTTGCGGCCCGCAAAATTGTTTTGTGGTCGCATAGTAGACCGCAAAATATCATCCAAACTTGCCCAGTTTTCTGCTTCACTCTGCGGCCATTATGCAGTCCACAAAGTGATTCTGCGGTCGCATAGTGGGCCGCAGAAATATCTTCTTTTGCCAAATATTTTCCTTTACTTCCCAACGCATTGTTCAACCCAAAAGGTCCTAGTCATGGCGAGCAAGCTCGCCGCGAAGAATTTCTACAATCGTCAAAAACGTAAGCTTACTTCGGCACCATGAAACCTTAAATTCCTTTACAAACTTTTACGGGGCCTTACATGCACCTACGCTCTAGGTTCCGCACCTGTGGAAGCGCTTCTGCGGCCCATGATCCTCTTTTGTGAAAATAGCCTAACACCTCTTCTCCGCATCTTCTGAGCCTTACTCACACCTGCGGGCTCGCAGATGCGGCGTACCCCTCGCACTTGCGTCCTACCCCGGGCCATCCCAGCTCCATACCTGCACAACTTCAGCCGCACCTGCGGCCAATCCCTCGCAGGTGCGATCACACCAGAAGACTCCCACCTTTAGCAGTGCTCTAATTATCATTTTCGATCAGTTAACCATCCGAACTCCACCTAAGGTCCCCGGGATCTCAACCAAGAATACCAACAAGTATTAAAACATGATACGAACTTAGTCGAGCCCTCAAATCACCTCAAACAATATCAAAAACATGAATTGCACCCCAATTCAAGCCTATTGAAACTAAGGAATTCCAATTTCTCCAAATAACGCCGAAACCTATCAAATCACGTTCGATTGACCCACATTTTGCAAAACAAGTCACAAATGACACCACAAACCTACTTCAACTCCCAGAATTCTAATCCGAGCCCAGTAACCAAGAAGTCCACTCTCGGTCAAACTTATAAATTTACAACTTCCCCCATTTCAAGCTTATTCCACTACGAACCTCCAAATCACAATTCAGACATGCTCCTAAGTCCAAAATCACCCAACGGAGCTAATGAAACCATCAAAACTCCAATTCGGAGTTGTTTATACATTCAACATTCAGTCAACCTTTTTAACTTAAGCTTTCAACCTTGAGACTAAGTGTCTCAATTCATTCTGAAATCTCTCCGGACCCAAACCAACTACTCCGACAAGTCACATAACAGCTATAAAGTACAAAATGAGCAGTAAATGGGGGAAGAGGTTACAATTCTTAAAATGACCGGTCGAGACGTTACACCATTTTTAATTTTCTTGGTGGTGGATGCTTTGACGCGACACATATAAGGGGAGGTTCCATGGTATATGTTATTTGCGGATGATATAATTCTGATTGACGAGACGTGATATAATGTTAATGAGAGGCTGGAGGTTTGGAGACAGACTTTAGAGTTTAAAGGTTTTAAGTTGAGCAAGACCAAGATGGAGTACTTGGAGTGCAAGTTCAGTGATGCTACCCAGGAAGAGGACATGGATGTGAGGCTTGAGATACAAGTCATCCCTAGGAGAGGAATTTTTAAGTACCTTGGGTCAATAATATAAGGTGATCATGAGATTGATGAGGATGTCATGCACCACACTGGAGCAGGGTGGATGAAGTGGAGGCTCACTTCCGGTGTCTTGTGTGATAAGAATGTGCCACTAGAATATTAAAGTTAAGTTCTATAAAGCAGTAGTTAGGCCGACTATGCTGTATGGGGCAGAGTGTTGGCCGGTCAAAAACTCTCATATCCTTTAGATTAAAGTAGCTGAAATGAGGATGTTAATATAGATGTGCGGGCATACCAGGTTAGATAATACTAGGAATGAAGTTATTCGAGATAAGGTGGGAGTCGCCCCTGTGGGAGATACGATGTGAGAGGTGAAGTTGAGATGTTTTGGGCATGTTAAGAGGAGAAGCACAGAAGCCCCAATTTGGAGGTGTAAGAGGTTAGCTTTGGTGGGTATAAGGAGGGGTAGAGGTAGGCCTGAAAAGTCTTGGGGAGAGGTGATTAGGCAGGACATGACACAACTAGAGCTAACTAAGGAGATGACCTTTGATAAGAGAGTGTGTAGGTCGAGGATCTGGGTAGAAGGTTAGTAGGTAGGAGACCATTTCCCATTGTTTTCCTCTGTTTGGTAGCATTAGTACTAGTTTGATATTTTTATACTTTTAGATTGCTATTAATACCTACCATTTCATTGCTACCTTTACTTTGGTTTTCTTTTATCATGTTCTTGTTACTACTTGTTGCCATTACTTCTTTTCATCCTTTCTTCAGTCGAGGGTCTATCGGAAATAACCTCTCTTGCCTTCCATGGTAGGGGTAAGGCTGCATACATCTTACTCTCCCCAAACCTAACTTGTGAAAATCTATTGAGCATGTTGTTATTGTTGTTATTGATGTACTCTTATAAAGCAAAAAAGTGGAGCTCTGCAATATGATCGTTTATGCGGGTAAAGTTCTGATATTATCAAACAACTGACTATCCCAATGTATTCAAACTAAGATACTCAAGAAACTCTCTTCTTTTTCATGGTTTTCTGAACTTTAATTTTCAGCACTGCGAGTTAAAACTCCAGGAATCGTTCCTAGAATTTGAACTGGAAAAGGTTTAAAACTCAAGTAATTATTCCTGGAGTTCCAATTACACATTTCAAATTCCAAGAATTGTTTTAGAGTTTCAACTAAGACATGTTGAAATTCCAGTACTCGTTCCCAGAGTTCTTTCGTGTTTTATGTAGGTTTATTTATGTCCTATTTTTATTTTCACATTAAAGAATGAGTATCTCCTATTATATTTTAAATAATGGCTAAACTCTAATAGCTGATGAAAAGTGGCTATGCTCGCTAGCTTTTACTTGTTTTAAATAGTAGCCCTAAAAATGACGACTGATTTTCAACATGTTGGGATCAAAGTCAATAAAGTAGACTTGTTTTGTGCAGGGCTTTACAAGGCTTTTGGGACTTTCCCATGTGAGACACTATCCAAACGCCATAAGGCTCGCATGTGGGGCTTAGTTCTGTGAGGCGTATGCCCCAAGTGCTCGGTTGTGTGCCCTAAATACGTCTAACGCTCAACGCTCGAGACTTGCCCAACAGTTTCTTCATAAAAGCATGTGTCAGATCCCCTAATTAGTATTGTTGATCCTCAAAATTCTTTAGCAAAATGAAAGATTAAGTTCTATTCATTTATAAGAATATAAAGATTTTTTTAGCAAATATGTCACTAAGCATGTTGCCTAGTGGCTAAATTATATATATAAAAACAATCCCAAATAGGGTCCATGCCTTATAAATTGTTCAACTACTACTAATTGATCTAAACTCCTATAAGGCATAAATATGCAGACAACTAAACTAGCTATTATATAAGCATCAGATGAATACTTCAATAGGGATATGGTGTATGTAACTTCACAAGCCAAGCGCAAACACCCAACAGTAGCACCTATAAATCTCTCACCAGGCGCCAGGTTTTGCATTCTAAAGGACAGGGCAAATGTGAAATTCTAACAAATACACCACTCCTTAGAAGCCATCTAGTAGACTCTGACCATATATGTGCAACATAGCCTTTATTATTGAGATCGCGTGGTACAAAGCTCGAACTATCCTCACATCAATTTGGTAATGTGCCACAGTCTCGAACCATACCTCCAGCATGTTACAAATTGGCCAAAACTCTTACCAATACATAGTAATCTAGCTATCATGAATGCCTCTTGCATGACTCGAGATGTGAAGAAGTAGAAGTATCGGTATGTGACTTTGTATACTTATATATGTAATAAAAGGCCTCCTGCCTGCTATGATTGCTTTATGAATTATAGAGCCACCACCAGACTGAGCATGTAACCATGCTAATACCACTGGCAAGCAACTTAACAACATACAAAGACTAGTGAAGATAGCAAAGGCAGGCGGTGTTGTAGTAGCAGTTAACATCAGTTTGGTTCTATTCTTTTTGATAACCTAACAAAAAATACAAGATTAGTTAAAACATCTGCCACAATGTTGCCTTCCCTTAGAACATGCTGGAATAGCACATTGAAGTACTCATTCATCTCCTGTATCCTTCTAACCTCAACTATAATACATCATGGTGGATCCCGTTTCCCTTCAATAATCTTCTTCACCCCCAAAGAATTTGTTTCTAATATGAGAGGGTGTAGGCCGTGAGCCACACAATAAGATAAGCCTTCTTCAATAGCCTTAGCCTCAATAATAATATTTGTTGTGTCCTCCAGAAGTTTTGCTCGTGCATACACCAAGTCACCTTCACCATCCCTCACACAAAATCCTATAGACCTAGTTCTTGGATTACCCCTCGAAGCTCCATCAGTATTGTACTTATACCATCCACTATGAGGCAACTGCTAAGTTACCTTTCTAGTCACTATATCTTGCTTGTATCCCTCAAAGAATTTTATCATTTCTGGCTAGAGATAAGGAATACCAGAAAGCCGCTTGTATCTTGTTTTTGCTAAGAAATATAAGGTCTTGTTGATCTCATGAATGACTTTACTAACCGACACTGATCCACCATTTCTATTTGTGTTTCTCATCTTACACAACTCCCATGTTACAATAGCTGGCAAGGCTTGAAATAGTAGCTTGGGTTTTGGACATCATGTAGAATTCACCATGCCCTAATCACTTGGTGTACCTGTATTAGCTGGGAATTAAGGCCTGCACCATTCATGAATGTCCTCACCCTTTTTAGTAGCAGTATGTCCAGTTAAGAACAAATGATCAAATGACTCCTCTTATGGAGATTGACAACACCAACACCTATATATATATATATATATATCTATCTTCACCTTCTCCACATATCATCAGTAGCCAGTTTGAATCTCCATAACCTCCAAAGGAAGAAAGGAGTTTTGAAGGGCAGCCCTTTAATCCATATATGCTTGAATTCTTGATTAGGATTTGCCCTATGTCTTACTAGTTGCCATGCACTACTGACTGTGAACTTGCCTGAAGCTGTAGGTTTCTACCAAGGCTTATCCCAGTATCCTCCAGTGTCTTCAAATTGCACCTGCTGTATAATATGTTCTGCAATATCCTCAGGAAAAGATTGTTCAAGCAACTGCACATTCCAGTCATCTCTTTGCCTCAAGTATGCCACTTCTTGTAAGTCCTCATTGCTGTGAAAATTAGGTGGCACTACATGATATAAGGCTCCTAATCCAGTCCAGTTTTCATGCCAAATGTTTGTAGTACCACACTTCATCTCCCACCAAATCTCATGATCCATATCTTGCCTAACATTTAACATTTGCCTCCAAATATGAGAACCTTGCCTAAACTGTACCACTGTTGGTATCTCCTTCTTGCAATATTTGTTCCACGTAAAATTTGACCACAATGACTTTGTTTTCCTAAATATCCACCATAGCTTAGAAAACAGTGCAGATACATCAAATAAGGATCTGAAGCCTAATACTCCTTCCTCATTTGGGAGACAAAGTTTCTTCCATGAGGACCAATGTCTACTCCTCCCTTCTTCCTTATTGCTCCAGAAAAACCTTGCAAATAACTTATGCAAATGTTCCTTATTTCTTCCAATATGTTTTTGGAAGGATCCAACACTGAAAGTAGGTGCACTAACATGTTTTGAAGCAAACTGTTGATCAGTGTAGCCTTGCCTCCATAAGACAACAACTTTCCTTTCCATGTGTGCAGCTTGGACTTTATCTTCTTTATATGATCGTCATAGTAGTCTTTCCTTCTCTTAGTATAAAATATTGGACACCATAAGTAGATGAAAAGGAATACATCCTTAGCAAAGCCTGTGATATCGCCAACTATTTGAATCAAAGTAGATGCCACATTAGAGTACATGTAATAAGAGCTCTTAGCCTTATTAATGAGCTGGCCTGAAATCTTCTCATTATCACACAACGCTGCCATTATCTTCTTCAATGAATCTGGATAAGCTGAGGCAAAGATAATTGTATCATCAGCATACGCAAGATGATTCAAAGGATCAGTCCACTTTGGCATTCCAAACCCCCTAAGTCATCAAATAGTTTGTTCAATGATCTAGCCAATATTTCTCCTGACAGTATAAATAAAGCAAAAGATAATGGATCTCCTTGCTTCACCTCTCTTGTAGACTGAAAAAAGCATGAAGATTGGCCATTCACCAAGATTGAGTACCAATTATTTGACAATAAGTTCCATATCATGATATCAAAATGTTCAGCAAATCCCATCATTCTTAACACATGAAACAAGTACTTCCAAGACACACTATCATATGCTTTAGCCATGTCCAATTTAATCACTACATTGGCAGGCTTGCCCCATAACCTGATGTCAGTAACAATCTCCTGAGTGAGGAGTATGTTTTCAAAAATACTTCTTCCCTTCACAAAGCCAGACTGGTTGGAGGATATCAAAGAAGGCAAGAACTTCTCCAGTCTATCATGCATGACTCTAGACATCACCTTGTTTATGAAATTTCTCAAACTTATAGGCCTCAAATCAGAGTAAGTCTGAACCATTGGCTTTTCTGGAAGTAAAACAACGTTAGTATGTGTAATAGATATGGACAATGGAGCTCCCCCAAAGAAGTGCAGTGCCAGGTTATGAATATCCATACTAATGATGTCCCAACATGTTTGATAGAAATACTAGTAAATCCATCTGGACCACTAGCACTCTCCCCACAATGTTCAAACACAACAGACTTGACTTCTTCAAGATTGGGATTTCTACATCATTCCAGATTTTGCTCCATATTCACCATAGCAGACACATTGTCTAGTAGAGTAAAGTTAGTAGGATCAACTTCTTTAGTGAATTTCCTTTGGTAGAATTCCATAGCTGCAATAGCTATATCATCTTGACTTTCCACCCAATCTCCATTCCCTTTTTATATTCTTTTCAATTGCAGCTTCTGTCTCTTGCCATTAACATGATTGTGAAAGAGGCTTGTATTCCTATCTCCTTCAGTAAACTATGTCATCCCAGCCTTCTCCTTCTAGTATTGCTCCTCAATGCTTAGGTACCTCTCCAGTTTAGCTTGTGCGTTTTATGCACTATTCTATTCTCTACTGTAGGTTCTTTTTCAAAAAGTATCTCCGTCATCTTCATAATGTCTTCCCTAATAGCAAGTTGTTCGAATATGTCTCCATAAGCATTGGGGAGCAATACTAGAAGCAGAAGCTGGGATGACATAGTTTACTGAAGGAGATTGGAATACAAGCCTCTTTCACAATCATGTTAATGGAAAGAGACAGAAGTTGCAATTAATGGAGATTGGGTGGAAAGTCAAGATGATATAGCTACTGCAACTGTGAAAGTCTACCAAAGGCTATTCACTAAAGAAGTTGATCCTACTAACTTCACTCTACTAGACAATGTGTCTGCTATGGTGACTATGGAGCAGAATCTGGAATGATGTAGATATCCCACTCTTGAAGAAGTCAAGTATGTTCTGTTTGAACATAGTGGGGAGAGTGCTAGTGGTCCAGATAGATTTACTAATATTTCTATCAAACATGTTGGGACATCATTAGTATGGATATTCATAACCTGGTACTGCACTTCTTTGGGGGAGCTCCATTGCCTAAATCTATTACACATACTAAATTTGTTTTACTTCCAGAAAAGCCAATGGTTCAGACTTACTCTGATTTGAGGCCCATAAGTTTGAGAAATTTCATAAACAAGGTGATGTCTAGAGTCATGCATGATAGACTGGAGAAGTTTTTGCCTTCTTTTATATCCTCCAATCATTCTGGCTTTGTGAAAGGAAGAAGTATTTTTGAAAACATACTCCTCACTCAGGAGATTGTTACTGACATCAGGTTAAGGGGCAAGCCTGCCAATGTAGTGATTAAATTGGACATGGCTAAAGCATATGATAGGGTGTCTTGGAAGTACTTGCTTCATGTGTTAAGAATGATGGGATTTGCTGAACATTTTGACATCATGATATGGAACTTATTGTCAAATAATTGGTACTCAATCTTGGTGAATGGCCAATCTTCAGGCTTTTTTCAGTCTACAAGAGAGGTGAAGTAAGGAGATCCATTATCTCTTGCTTTATTTATACTGTCAGCAGAAATATTGGCTAGATCATTGAACAAACTGTAGGTTCTTCTTCAAAAAGTATCTTCGTCACCTTCACAGTGTCTTCCCTAATAGCAAGTTGTTCGAATATGCCTCCATATGTTTCCTTGCTCCATTTAGTTAGAGCAATCTTCACCCTCTTTAGTTTTTGCTTGAATATGAGATGTGGATCACCAATAAGATCAGCAATCCAGTTCTGCCTAACCACCTCCTTAAATATTTCACGATTAGTCCAAAAGTTTAGGAACCTAAAAGGCTTGATGAAGTTAGTATCTTGTTCACCACAACTCATGAATAGATGAGCATGGTCTGAGCTAGTCTTAATGAGATGTTCTACATCAATGGTAGGGAATACATCAATGGTAGGGAATACAGTCTGGAATGGTAAGTTCACTAAAACTTTATCCAGCCTCTTAAATGTACACTCTGCATTTGGTCTACCATTTCACCAGGTGAAAGGACTTCCTTTGTAGCCTAAATCAAACAACTCACAAGATTTCACACAAGATACAAAGTCTTCATATTAAGGAGGGTGAACTGTCATTCCTCCAATCTTCTCATCTTCATGTAGCACAACATTGAAATCACCACCAACAACCCAAGGTAAATCCATATCACTTGCAAGATAATACAAATTATCCCACAATTCCAGCCTCTCAATTGAAGAACATTTAGCATATACAAATGTACACATGATGTATTGGCCAATATCCTGATGATACAGTTTGATAATCACCTGTTGTTCAATTTTCATCACTAATTCCCACACTACAACAACATCAATGAAAAGACAGATCTTCCCATTACTATTAGACATAACAACAGCCATATTAAGTTTTCTTCTATAACTTTGAATATGTCTCGAATTCTGAAAAGGTTCCATAAAAGCAACCACAAAGAATCCATGTTTCTGTGCATATTGATCACTCTTTGAAAGGCCTGTTGAGATTTAACAGACCTTATGTTCTATATCAAGGCCTTGATCATCATTTAGTAACTGATACTGCCCTCTTGGGCATAATTCTGGTAGGTTGAGGTACTTCTTTTCCTTGACCCTGCTTCTTGCCCTTCTTACCACTTCAGCCAGCAACTCTTGGAGATAAGTCTACATCTCTTGCTACTGCCTTGAAATTTCCTGCATTAGATTCATCTTCCTCAATTTCACCTTGTTCTACCACTATGTTCTGAAGATCCACAGGTTCCACATTGTGAGTGATAATGTCATGTAGTATTTGGTTAGGTGACTTCAGTGGGACATTGGTTTGAAGCTGCATGGACTACCCAGTTCCTAATGCACATGCCAATGGCAATGCCGCAATTGCATATGAGGCCTTAGGAATAATGGTCTGCTCCTGTGACACCCTAGTCGTCTCTTTCAATCCCTGGTTATGATTCTCCATTACTCCCAAATCCTCCTGCATCATCTTGAATTGCAATTCGTAGATTGAGCCCCGATTAGGGTTTATTGTAGCAGTAGTCATTGGAATTACTGTTCCATTGGATTTCTTAGGGTTGCCATCAACTATTTTGGTGTTTGACCTCACTGTATCAGCCAAGACCACTATAGAAGCCTTGCTAACCAGTTCTACACCCTTACCATCCATTGCATGAGCTGCAGCCGAAGTGAAACCTGTGGCAATATTGCTAGGGTTTACTGTTCCATTGCCTTTCTTTTTCCCTGTAGCTTCGTCACCTGCACCCTCATTGATTGCATCTTCTACTAATGATCCTGCACCTGCTCCAGTTGATTATGATGTGTTCTGCATTATGGTTTGTTCAATAGCTTCAACCTTAGTTTCCTGCATCCTAGGGTTTACTGTTATTTGTGAATCTACTGTGCTAGACTGCTTTTCTTGATCATTGTTGTGAGCATTCTTACCTGCAACATTGTTTGACTCCATCTCTTCAACTTCCTCACCCCATGATGTGCCTCTATTGCTTGTTGCATCAGTTGTTCCAATTCATCTTGAGCTATCATCAATACCTTGTGGAGGTACCTCCTAAAAGGGTTTATTTGTAGTGACATTCAAAGATTCATTACTCGTTCCAAATCTTATAGCAACCCAGTCAACAATTCTCTCCTTATTATTATTCTCCCCAGTCCTAGTAACAGTAGGATTAGGTCTTGCATCCTTAGCTGCAATTTGAATCCCAGAACCACTAGGATTTGTAGACTTGGTAGCTTCTTTCCCAGTTGTTGTAGCCTCCTTTTGCCCTAGAGTTTGGTCCTGTGGCTCAAACACTACCATAACATTGTTATTTTCCTCCTCTCCAGCTAGCACATCAAATGAATTCTTTGTTGTAACCACTTGATCCTTGCCTTTGCCTTCGACATTAACCACCTGTTTCCCAGCTGCTTCTTCTATAATATGACCACTCTTGTCTCTTTGATATTTATTTTTCCTTCTTTGCATCCATTCTTATCTTGGAGTAGGATTTATAGGTTTCCCTACCACCTTCCCACTAGTTAATACTTTAGTACTAGTTGCAGCAATTTCAATAAGTTCCTTTCTATTGTTTTCATCCATCACTGCCTCTTCCACCCGCCTGAGCTCTAGATTAGCTAGCCAACACTCATTTTCCTTGTGACCTTGCTTCTTGCACTTCTTATAGTAATTATGTACATAATCATACCTAATTTTGACCACTTAAATTCTTCAGGCCCTTTTCATCCCCCTCCACAATCTTGATTCATTGAGGGAAGATTGATAACAAATTCACCTTCACCTTCACCTTGGCACAACTAGGTCACGTACTTTTTTGTGTGGCTAAGTCAACATGTAATGGCTTTCCTACAACACTTGAAAGTGAAAACACAAAATCTTTTCCAAAGAAATTAGGCGGTAAGTATTGAAAAGAGATCCAAGCAGTAGTAACTGGAGTTTCTTCCTCAGGTTTTCACCAAGGATTCTACTCTGTTCATCTCATCTGCCACATCTCCCCTTGTATTTTCAAATATTAAGCCAGATTTGATAATACATGGATATAATCCTCCATTAATGAGAGCTTAATAAGGACATGGATGTCTTCAATTAAACCAATTGAACAAGGACTCTTTAACTTACACTGTATAGGGATATTATTACGTAATTCATAAATAACATGCTTACCATATGAAAATTTACCCAATATTGCTAAGTGTAGTCCCTGTTGTGCAATGGATTGACACACCTCCTGCTTCTTCCAACGCACTATTGGTTAACCATGAAGATATTCGATAGGTTTTAGAGTTACGTGGGGAAGTGGATGCATGGGCGCATTTAATGCTATAGGTTGAAGAAGTTTTGCGTAATTCTGGGTAGGATTAGGGTTTTTATTAGCTATTATGGGTTGTGGGGTTGGTGTGGACGACTGACCAGCCCCAGTGGGTGGCTGGCCAGTGGCTAGAGAAGCCATCGAAGTCCTGCTCGAGCTTCATCTTTCTTCTCACGTCGCCTGTCGCTAGAGCTAACCCTAGGCCGCCTCTACTAAAAATAATCCTTTTTCATAGAGACAGAACCTAAGCTTTGAAACCTTAGTGATTTTTTAGAATATAAATATTGAGAAAGTAAGTCAAATAACAATTCATAATATTGTATATTTACTAATTGAGAATATCGTGGGATAAATATTATTTGAACATTTCTTATGAAAATAGATAGCCAAAATTTATAACTTATTTTCTATCGGTCTTCATATCTTAGTTCTATGTCTCTCAATATTATGAGACTTCTATTGTTTTACTATTTGAAAGCAAATTTATGTTTGTTCATAAAGGAATAATATTTTAAATTACAGTATGAATGAAGTTATTGATAATTTACTTTTAGTTAGGTAAAATGTGTAATTTGATAATATTTTTTAAGAAATTATAAATTTTTAATTGTTTAAAAGTTAAGATGTTGTAGTTGATTTGTATCTCATAGTAACTTTTACATTATTGTATTATTTATCTATATACTATATTAAAAACACGAAGCCCTTATTGAAATAAATTACCCTTTAAAAATAAATTTCACATTGAACAAAATAGTAATTAAATTATTTTTCTAATATTTTTGACTATGAGATCAACTAATTTTGATTTTAAAATCTTTCCTAATAATACGATTTTACATCCTTTACTAGAATTTAGGACTTTTGGAATTTAAGGTTGTTACGACCGAAAATCGCAACCACGGGGCCGTGAATGCGCCTAACATCTACTTGTTAGGAAAAGCCAACATTAGCTAAACAATTATCCAATTTAACTATTTTAAAAGCAGATTATTAAGAAATACGACCTAAATGCTTTGAAATATATAATAAGATACATACACGATGTCTAGTCTAACCCCAGAAACTGGTGTCACAAGTGTATGAGCTGCTAAAAATACTACAAACAAGCTCCAAAATAATTACAACTGCTTGAAACAAAATAAATAGTAAAGTAGATAGGAAGGGGGACTTCAGGGGTCTGTGAACGTTGTGCAACTCTACCTCAAGTCTCCTAATATCCGGGTTCGAGCTATATCCTCTATGTGCCACTGGGACTAACACCAAGATCTGCACAAGAAGTGCAGAAGTGTAATATGAGCACAACCGACCCCATGTACTCCGTGACTACCGAGCCTAACCTCGACGAAGTAGTGACGAGGCTATGGCAGGGCACTCATTATAAACCTGTACGAGTATAAATAGAAAACAATAATGGAATAGAGGCACAATAATTAACATGAAATTTGGAATAAGAAATACACAACAGAGGACCCCGGAATATCATCTATGCTCAATTTCATAACACAAAACTGAAACAGAACCAACAACCAAGAATAATCATAATTAACCTCTCCGTTACGGCGCGCAACCCGATCCACACATGTATATACTACTACCGTTGCAGTGTACAACCCGATCCCATATACAATATCAATACTTTCACGTCATTCAACCCGATCCCAAATATCATATCAATATCCGTTGCAGCATGCAACCTGATTCCAAATATCATATCTATAACGACCCGATCGGTCATTTTGATCATTTCATTCTTTTCAGCCATTTGAAGTCTTGAGTAGATCCATATGATGTATTATGACTTGTTTGAATCGTTGGTTTTGATTTTCAGGTTAACCGAAATTGATTTGGGAGAAAGATTCTCAACTAGGAAGCTTTAAGTTGGAAAAATTGACAAAGTTTGACTTTTGCGTATTTGATCTCAAATCAGAGTTTTTGATGGTTCCGTTAGGTCCAAATGGCGATTTTGCACTTGGGCATATGCCCGGATTTGCATTTGGATATTCCTAGAAGGTTTCACCACTATTTAGCGAAAGTTGACAATTTGAAGGTTTTTAATGTTCATAAGTTTGACTGTGAGTCGACTTTGATAATATTGGGCTCGGTTTGTGGTTTCGGAAATTGGAATTAATACTTTATGTCATTTGGGAGAGAATCCGTAGATGCGGACGTTTCATCGCAAAAGAGGAAGTGGCAGGCTGGGCATGAAGGTCGCAAGTGCGGGTGCATGGGCGCATCAGCGCGACCGCAAGTGCGGTTCTATATGCGTAGAAGTGCGACCGCAGAAGCTGAGAGATGATCGCAGAAGCCGTGGCTGCTAAGTTTGGGTGTGTTCACAGAAGCGAAGGCTAGGCCGCATGTGCGTGTTCGGAGAAGCGGAAATTTGTTCGGAAATGCAAAAATAGTTGGGCAGAAGTTATAAATCGAGGGTTTTGTTCATTTTATAATATTTGGAGCTATGGAGCTCGGATTGAGACGATTTTTAAGGAGATTTTCACCACATGGATTGGGTAAGTGGTCTCTACTCGATTTTGATTATATTTCATGAATCTATCTTTGTTCTTGGAATTTGGTTAATGATTTCAGAAGAGAAATTAGGAGTATTTGTCTAAAATTTCAAAAAGTGAATTTTCGAGTTCTGAGCATCGATTCTGAGTTGGATTTCACTGAAACTATTATGGTTGGACTTGTAATTGAATGGGTTGTCGGATTTTGTGAGTTTTTTCGGGTTCTGAGGTGCGAGCCCGGGTTTGACTTTTTGGTTGGCTTTGGAACTTTTGAATAAAGATTCAACCTTTATTGATTGGGTTTGTTTCCTTTTGCATTATTTCATGTTCTTGAGTTGATTTTGGCTAGTTTCTAGCCATTCAGACATTGGTACGCACGGGATGCCATTTCTAGAGTATTGTTTGGCTTGCTCGGTATTGAATTTTGCTTGTTCAAGGTAAGTAAAATATCTAAACTTGGTGCTGAGGGTATGAATCCCTGAATATACGTGTTATGTGTTGTTGTTTAGGTGACGCACACGCTAGGTGACAGGCGTATGGGCGTGCACCGTGTGAATTTTGACTCGGTTGATTCTCTTGTACTATGTAGTTATCTATATTATTTCTACCCATGAAATTCCTATGTGTTAGAGTAATTGAGCTGTGATCCATGTTAGAGATCATGTTTAGGCCATATATTATTCTGTTGGGACCCACTGAGTTCATTTCTGCTGTTGGTTATTTGCTTAAATTGCAATTACTTACTCAGTCATATTCATTCATTCGCATATCATATCTCAGTGTCTGTTATCATTTATTGTTACATCATGTATCATTGTTTGGGCTGATTAGCATGAGATTTGTGAGCTCAGAGATTGGGGAGATTGATGACTGCATTGGGGACTGAGGGCCAGATTCTGAGTGATATTGATGGGATTGGGCTGCACGCCGCAACAAGTTTTATTGATTCATAATGGGATCGGACTGCATGTCGCAGCATGCCATATTGGCTTTATATATATTATTATATGGTTCGGGCTGCACGCCGCAGTAGGCCTTATAGGTTTTATTATTATTTATGGGATCGGACTGCACGCCGCAACATGCCATGTTGTCTTATATTAGCGCTTGAGCAGGATCCGCCCCTCCAAAGTATGACATACCAACAATGAGCGTAGGTACAGTACAATGCTAAGTGACTGAGTGTGCTGAGTGATTGAGCGTTATGAGTGGGAGTGCGAGACAGTGAGGTTGAGTACTTTGAGAGTGTGAGTACATGTGTTCATCACTGTGATGCATTGCATTTAACATGCATACTTGTCATATAGGCATAGGGATATACTTTCCTCATACTATTTGAGAATGAAATATCTTATCTGTTGTTGAAAGTTTTTGGAAAAATCACAGTTTCTCTGATTTACTCATATTTTGGTGATTTCAGTGAAAGAATTAGGTTTTACTGTTATACCTGAAAAGCATGCCTATTTTCCGTAACTATGAACGAACTGAGCATCATATCTTTGAGTATTACATGTACTGTTTTCACTATATTGTTATGAATTATTCTTGGCTGTTGGTGTTGGACTCTGACCATTGTCCAAGCTCGTCACTGATTTCAACCTAAGGTTAGGTTTGTTAATTATTGAGTACATGGGGTCGGTTATACTCATACTACACTTCTGCACCTTACGTTCAGATTTTGGAGCTGATGTTGCCCTGTATGGCGGAAGTTGGCATTGAAGACGTACCTGCATTCCGGTTGTAGCTGCCTCTTGTTCATGGTAGCTTTAGATTTATAAAAATCTGTTTATGTATATTTCAAACAGATGATGTATTTATTTCATACTAGCTTTGTAAATTCTAAATCTTAGAAGCTCATGATTTGTATTACCAATCCTAGGGATTTTGTATAAAAGTTCAGTTATTTCATCATTTATTTTCTCAGTTAACTCTCATTTGAATTGGATTATTTCTATTTGGCTTACCTAGCGGGTCGGGTTAGGTGCCATCATGACTAGTTGGATTTTGGATCGTGACAAGATGGTATCAGAGCTCTAGGTTCATAGGTTCTACGAGTCATGAGCAAATGTCTAGTAGGACCTTGCGGATCGGTATGATGATGTCCATACCTATCGTCTAGAGGCTACATGGAATCTAGGATAAATTTCCCATCTTTCTTTCCTTATCATGCGACATTGATTCTGCTTGTAGCATAACTCTTAGAATTCCTTTCACTCACTCGTATGTATATGTGAGCGCTTGGTATCAGCTATGCATCAACGGGTTGTGACTCTATGGATTAGGTACGAGATTTGTTTTTTGTGTTTTGGGATAGGCCAGTTTGGAGGACTTGAGGCCCAGTTTGGACCGCAACTTAGGCTCGGTAGTTTCAGTTATGTGAGCATATGCTTTTGGACTTCTATGTCCGGTGGTGTCCCTATGAGTGGGACTGGTAGCTCGGTGAGTGGTTGGATGGCTATATGAGTAGGATGTGACTTCAGCATGTGTTCAGATGGTTTGAACATGACAGGAAGAATTTGCTTTAGATGTGAAAAGGACTATTGGATGCTCAATTTCTATGGATGTGTCATACAATCTTGAGTTATGAAGGTTTTTGAGAGATTCTTTCGTGTTATTTCATTTGTGGAACGAAGTAGATTTTCATGTCTTGTTGATGAGTTCAGACTCAGGAAGATTAAGTGATTGTGTAGTAGTTGTGACTGTGAAAGCATATAGAGAGATATTAGTTTGAGGCTAAGCAGGTGGGTTATCACCTGCGGGGTAATTTACAGATGTGTGATCCTTATGATGTTGTATGAAGGCTTTCTTTTCTAAAAGTGGGTATATGTGTTGCGATTTGAGTTTCGATTGGTTGACCTAACTGTCACGAGGATGAATGCGAGCTTAGCTGATTATTTGAGGTATTATATGGTTTGTGTTACATGAGCTTATGAAGGGTTTAGTTGAATCCTACTGCAGGATTATGGCAGTAATAGAGTATGGGTATTGTGAGTTATCAGATGTTTATTCTATGGCTTTGAGCCAAGTGGGGGAGTCTGCCTTTGGCGATTTGATTTCATGGTATGTGTTGTAATGGTTTCGGTTTGAGGCATACTTGGGAATCGGCTATGACTTGCAGAGGTAGGTTTTGAAGATGACTTAAGCAAGGATTTTCTGGATGCATGATGTACTATACCTTATGGATATATGTAAGTCTTGGAAATGGTCTAGGGTTGCTGTTCGTGATGGATGTAATGTACCAAGAAAAAGTATTCACTCAGTTGCTTAGAGATGTGGATTACTTCTTTGGGTGTTATTGTGCTAATGGGGGACATGTCGGTCGGCCCGTTTGGGGCGGTGCAATTGAGATTTAAGCAGAGTGAATGAATCTCAAGAAGTTTCTAATGGATTTAAGATATATGTGGCAATTGAGAATTTTTCGGATTTGTATATGGCTAAGATCTGAGATTTGCATTGGATGGTGCCGGGACTTCCGGTATTTTTGTATCACCATGGATTCTAAATTTCAATATCAGAGAGGTAAAAGGAACAATGTTTGATGCGCAGAAGGTCTCTTCAGAGTGGGTTGTGGTACTTTTAAGACACTTAAGAGAGAATACAACGGCTTATAGGCCTTAGGGTGGTGTGATTTTATGATAGGATCTCTTATGCCGAACTTTGGGTAAGGATCGTGGTGTTCTAGCAAGGATAGATGTCAAATTGAAGGTAATTCGGAAGGAACTCGGAGAAATAGGACAGCTTGGTAGTAGGTTGGATCAACACGGTAATGGATATGATCGGTTCTTTGTGTACTTATGATGTGGTGAGTCTCTACAGGTGTTTTGTGGTAATACTCTTGGGTTTGGCGACCTGCGTGGCTTGGTTGAGTTAGAGTGATTCAATGATGATGGCTTGGTTATATCCAAATTGGCTTCGTAGAGTTCTCAATGATTTCTACCACGACTTTGGATGGATATTTTCTACAAGCATGGGAGTTTGTGTTGCATTGTGATTTTCTCCTGAATAGGATCAGGTGGAGGGTTTCCAGCTAATTGAGTATGTAATCTACTTGTGACTCAGAGTTGATTATGAGATTCTCATGCTTTTCATATGATGGCATTATAGACACGGTGCGTTATGTGAGATTGAGATTTGCATGTGCAAGGTCACAGTTTAGTTTTGAAGGGAAGATCATGAATTCTTAGACAACATCGACGGTTTCAGATGACTAGATAAATGCTATTACTACTTGGTATTGCCGGATAAGGGTGCGCATTTCAGAAGGCGCACTGTGTTTTGACTTATGAATGCTTCATTGGTATTGCGGTACTCACCTGCTTGATCGACTGCTGATATTCAGATTTTGCTATGTGGCATGGAAGAATTATATAAGTATTCCTTGTGGGATGATTATGTATGAGAGAGGTGTTAGTCATTCGAGTGGTGGAGTTGGGATTGACTTTGGTGTTTCATGTGTTCTATGGATTTGGAGACTGGGACTTCTCAGAAGCAAATTGTTTCGGGGTTGTGGAATGTGAAGATGTGGCCAAATTTAGCTAGATGGTAATAAGTGCTATGGTTAGGTCATTGTGGAATTTTGGAGGGCCATTTATCCATTTAGGGATGACTGAAGTTTATTTGGGGGTCTATTGGTAGGTATAATGAGGATGTGTATTCTAAACCAGGTCGGATTTGTCGACTCAGCACCGTTATTGCCGAAAGGTGTGTCATTCGGTTAGAGTTGAACTTGATCGTGTTTGATATGTTCTATGTATTACTTTTCTATGCTACGAGGATTTGTGATTTGTTGGTTATATGCACACTCGATGCGGTTCTGTTTGGGACTTGTAGCGAAATTCGAGCAATATAGTTATTGGTGTGCTGAAAGGTTGATTGCACCTTGGCTATGATCTTTCCGGGCTGTGGTATATTGTGTTATTCGCTTCTCCGTGGTTATGGTCATGCACTTCATGTACTTGATATCTAATTGCACGTGGTTGTTGATTTTGAGAATTATGGCTTGAGGTATTTCATTTGAACCAGTGTTTGGAGGGGGTCACGCATTTCAACTGTGTTATGTTGGGATATGATCCTTTGTGTTAGCTTCATGTTTCTTGATTCTACTATGTGTGATGGGTTCATATCATTGCGGTTGTGGGGGTACTCATTGAGCTGGTGGGGTGGTTCTCTCATTTGAGTCATTTTCCATCTTTGGGTGCATTTGAATTGTTGCGTATTGGTGCACAGACTGCACGGTTTGTGGCTTAAGGTTGTATTGGTGTGGCATGTTAGTAGAGTGGCTGTATTGATTAGATGAGGTCATTGGACCTAGAATGGATGCTATCGAATTTGATTACGATATGTATGGAGGAATAATATCGGAAGTCGACTTAGGATTTGAATTTGGTTCTTGTCGGATGAGAGAGGGCTCCATGACTTGTTGATATGATAAGTGGTTATGAGTTTCTGCATGTTTCTTTCATCATCGGTAGTGTACGGAGGTTTTGAATGAGGTTTTACTTGATATGAGGTTTATTACCGGTATGAGATTTGTTTTGAGCAGCTACTGTGATTGAGAATTATTGCTAGGAGTATGCGAGTTGTATGGTATATCATGTGATTATATCTTGGGTTATGGATATGACTTGATATAGCTTGTTTAAACTTATACAATGTGTAGATGCTAGATTCGAGTCTTATAAGGAATTCCAAATGTTGGAAATTGGGTTCTAAGGCTTATGAGCTAAGGTTGAATTAATGATCTTCAGTTATGTTGTGTTGTCAAACTTATATGGGTTGGGGTGACATGGGATCACCCCCGGGTATGTGCATGGTAAGGTTACACGTCGATTTGATGGCTTTGGAATTACTCTGGGCATGTTTGAGGACGAACATATATTTAAGTGGGGCAGAATGTAATGACCCAACTGGTCGTTTTGAGCATTTGCATTGCTTTTGGCCATTTGAAATCTTGAGTAGCTCCATATGATGTATTATGATTTCTGTGAATCATTGTTTTTGGTTTTCAGGTTAATCGGAATTGATTTGGGAGAAAGATTCTCAACTAGGAAGCTTTAAGTTGTAAGTGTTGACCAAGTTTGACGTTCGGGTATTTGATCTTGGAATGGAGTTTTGATGGTTCCATTAGGTCCGGATGGTAATTTTGGATTTGGGCGTATGCCCGGATTTGCATTTGGATATTACTAGAAGATTTCGATACTATTTGGTGAAAGTTGACAATTTAAAGGTTTTTTATGTTCATAAGTTTGACCGGGAGATGATTCTGATGATATCGGGTTTGGATTGTGGTTCCGGGAATTGGAATTGCTTTGTTATTTCATTCGGGACTTGTGTGCAAAAATTGAGTTCATTCCGAGTTGATTTGATAAAGTTCGACATGAGTTTTGGAATTTGAAAGATTCAAAGTTCATTAGGTTCGATTTGAGGTGCGATTCGTGATTTTGATGTTGTTGTGTGTGATTTGAGGCCTTGAGTAGGTCTGTTTTATGCTATGGGACTTGCTGGTATGTTTGGACGGGGTCCTGAGGGGATCGGGTGAGTTTCAGACGTGCTTCGAATTATTTCGTCTCATGTTGCATTGCTGAAGAAGTGCTGGAATTGGTGTTTCCGCATCTGCGGAGGTTTGGACGCAGATGCGAGTCCGCAGATGCAGACGTTTCATCAAAAAAGAGTAAGTGGCAGGCTCGGCATGAAGGTCGTAGGTGCGGGTGTATGGGCACATCTGCGCGACCGCAAGTGCGATTCTATATGCGCAGAAGTGTGATCGCAGAAGCTGAGAATGATCGTAGAAGCAGTGGCTGCTGAGTTTGGGCATGTTCGCAAAAGCGAAGGCTGGGCTGCACGTGCGCGTTCGCAGAAGCGGGAATGTTTTCGCAAATGTGAAAATAGCTGTGCAGAAGTTATAAATCGAGGGTTTTGTTCATTTTATCATATTTGGAGCTATGGAGCTCAGATTAAGACGATATTTGAGGCGATTTTCACCACATGGATTGGGTAAGTGTTCTCTACTCGGTTTTGATTATATTTCATGAATCTATCTTCGTTCTTGGCATTTGGTTGATGATTATAAAAGAGAAATTGGGGGGGGGGGTTTTGTATAAAATTTCATAAAGTGATTTTTCATGTTTTGAGCATCGATTCAGAGTCGGATTTGAGTAAAACCAGTATGATTGGACTCGTAATTGAATGGGTTGTCAAATTTTGTGAGTTTTGTCGGGTTCCGAGGTGCAAGCCCAGGTTTGACTTTTTGGTTGACTTTGGGGCTTTTGAATAAAGATTCAACCTTTATTGATTGAGTTTGTTTCCTTTGGCATTATTTAATATTCTTGAGTTGCTTTTGGTTAGTTTCGAGCCATTCAGAGGTCGATACGAGCGGGATGGCATTTCTAGAGTATTGTTTGGCTTGCTCGGTATTGGATTTGGCGTATTCGAGGTAAGTAACACTTGTAAACTTGGTGTTGAGGGTATGAATCCCTGAATATATATGTTATGTGTTGGTGTTGAGGTGACGCACATGCTAGGTGACGGGCGTGTGGGCGTGCACCATGTGAATTATGACTCGGTTGATTTTGTGGTAATGTATAGTTATATATCTTGTTTCTACACATGAAATTTCTACGTGTTAGAGTAATTGAGCTGTGATTCATATTAGAGATCATGTTTAGGCCATATACTTATTCTGTTGGGACCCACTGAGGTCATTTCTATTGTTGAGTTATTTGCTTAAATTGCAATTACATACTCAGTCATATTCATTCATTTGCATATCATATCTCAGTCTCTGTTATCATTTATTGTTACATCATGTATCATTGTTTGGGCTGATTGGCATGATATTTGCAAGCCCAAGAGACTGAAGAGATTGATGACTGAGTTGGGGCCTAAGGGCCAGATTGTGAGTGATATTGATGGGGTCGGGCTGCACGCCGCAACAGGTTTTGTTTATTCACGATGGGATCGGGCTGCACACCGCAACATGCCATATTGGTTTTATATATATTATTATATGGATCGGTGCATGCCGTAGTAGGCCTTATAGGCTTTATTATTATTGATGGGATTGGGCTGCATGCCCAATATGCCATATTGGTTTATATTAGCACTTCAGCAGGATCCGCCCCTCTGGAGTCTGACATACCAATAGTGAGCGCATGTACCGTACAATGCTAAGTGACTGAGTGTGCTGAGTGATTGAGCGTGATGAGTGGGAGTGCGAGATAGTGAGGTTGAGTACTCTAAGAGTATTAGTACGTGACATCATCACTGTGATGCATTGCATTTGACATGCATTCTTGACATATATGCATAGAAATGTACTTTCCTCATACTATCTGAGAATGAAATATCTTATCTGTTGTTGAATGTTTTAGGGAAAAGTTACAGTTTTTCTAATTTTGGTGATTTCGATGAAAGAATTGGGTTTTATAGTTATACCTAAAAAGCATGCCTATTTTCCGTAACTATGAATGAGTTGAGTATCATATCTTTGAGTATTACTTGTACTGTTTTCATTATATTTTTACGAATTGTTCTTGGCTATTGGTGTTGGACTCTGACCATTGTCCAAGCTCGTCACCGCATTCAACCTAAGGTTAGGTTTGTTACTTATTGAGTACATGATGTTGGTTGTACTCATACTACACTTTTACACCTTGAGTGCAGATTTTGGAGCTAATGTTGCTGTGTATGGTGGAAGCTAGCATTGAGGACATACCTGCATTTCGGTAGTAGCTGCCTCTTGTTCATGGTAGCTTTACATTTATAAAAATCTGTTATGTACATTTGAAACAGATGATGTATTTATTTCATACAGCTTTGTAAATTCTAAATCTTAGAAGCTCATGATTTGTACTACCAATATATGGAATTTTGTATAAAAGTTCAGTTATTTCATCATTTAATTTCTCAGTTAAATCTCATTTGAATTGGATTGTTGATATTTGGCTTACCTAGCGAGTCGGGTTAGGTGCCATCATGACTGGTTAAATTTTGGGTCGTGACAATATCAATATCCATCGCGGCATGCAACCTGATCCTAAATATTATATCAATATCTGTTGCGGAGAGCAACCTGATCCCAAGTATAGTAATAATACTACAAACAACTACGACGTATCTCACAATGTACGTAAAAGGAACCAAAATATATAAATGCTCTAAGACAATCTAATACAACAATTCAAAGTGAAATAGAAACAAGTAAGGTGAATAAATAAGTAAAGATATAAGACAAGTAAAAGCAGCTAACTAATAACATATAAGAGCATATGGCAAGTAAAGACAGTTAATAAACGAAGGCATGAATACATGGAAACATGTAGCAAGTTGAGGCATGTAACGAATGAAAACATGTAATGAACAAGTAAGGACATGTAGCAATTAATGCATGAAATAAGTTGAAACATGGAATAAGTGAAGGCATGAAGTAATTGAAGACAAGCAATTAAATAGCCCACCCCGCATGTTTAAACCCACGACAACACATATACACTCGTTACCTTGCATATACGTCGTCCCCACACTTAAATCAAGTAGCAAATAGACCAATCAAGTCCTATTTTCCTCAAGTCAAGTTTAACCACGACACTTACCTCTTTCTGGAATAGAATCAGCAATCAACCATGGCTTTTGCTTTAGAACAAGCCTCCAAACCAATCGAATCTAGCCAATTATCATTCAAAAAATCCAAAACAAGCTTTAGAAATTACCCACAAATGAAAAAGGTTCATTCTTTAACTAAATTTAAAAAGTCAATAAAAGTCAAACCCGGGACCACCTGGTCGAAATCCGAGCTACGAAACAAATCCCGATTACCCATTCACCTCCAGGCCCGGTTATGTGATTTGTTTTGAAATTCGACCTCAATCCGACGTTTAAATCTCAATTTTACAAAATTCATAAATTCTACCCAAAACCCTTAATTTCTACCTTGAATTCATAGATTTAATGTTTAAATTCATGAAAAAGTAATTTGAATTTGATTGAAAACTAGTTAAAGTTGCTTACCAATGAATTTGGGAAGAACCTCTTCAAAAAATCGCCTCTAAGGAGTTTAGGGTTGAAAAATAGTGTAAAATGAGCTAAGTTTCGACTTTTCCATCTTTTATCCAGCTGCAGATATCGCAATTACGAACTCTTGTTCGCAATTGCGATGTTCGAAAAAGGGAACCACTGATTGCAATTATGATCAGTGTCCCATCCCAACTGTAGTCGCAAACGTGACATATACATCGCTGTCACGACCCAAAATCCCAACCCATTGTGATGGTGCTAACATACTTGTCAGGCAAGCCAGACATAATAATAAAGAATCAAAATAATGGAATTTATAGAAATAACATAAGTCTAAAACCTCAATTTAACAATATACCGCTAATATATGATAAATCCCCAAAATTGGAAAATACAGAGTCATGAGCTCTAATACTGAAATACAAGTCTGAAATGACCAAATATGATACTGTCTGAAGTAAAGACAATAGTACATATGAAAAGACAAGCCAAGACTGCGGGCGAGAGTGCAGCTCTACCTCGTCTCTCAATACTTAGCTCAACAAGAAACTCCACTACTGATAGCTGGTCCCAACACCTGAATCTGCACAATTAAGTACAGAGTGTAGCATGAGTACAATTGACCCAATCTACTCAGCAAGTATTATAACTAACCTCGGCAAGGTAAAATAAGCAAGAATTATAAAATGACACTTGCTATAACCTGTACAGTTTCATCAATTTAACAAGTACAGAATAATAATATGATCAAGTCATAAAGCACAGAAAGAATCCTCTGTGTGTGTGTGCGCGCTATTACTCATGTTCTCTGTTCTGTCAATGATACATCATATAAGGATGATATGCACATAAATCTGGTAATGAACCATGGAAAATGCAAGTAAAGATAAAATGCAAATCCAAAACAAATAGTGGCTAGACTTTCCTCTACCTTTCCATAACCGTACCAAACCACTGATTCATTTTTTTCAATATCTACGTGTACACCATCAAGAAAGAAACATGAGAGGGTGACCCTAGGGGGATTGATTCATATCCACACGCGTGCAAGACCAATTCAACGTGCTACTAGCCCGACAGGGGTCGTAGGCTCAATATTATTATCCGCCTGGTGTGGTCACATGCATAACAGTACAATCCACCAGGCGTGGTCACAAGCATAATAACATAATTCACCCGGCATGGTCACATGCATAACAACATAATCCGTCCGGCGTGGTCATAGGATCCAGTCCAAATCATATCAAATAGGAGCAAATATACAAAAAATACATGCATATGATGAATAAATAAAAATTCTCATGCTCCTGGATTGGTATAAATGACATGCTAAAGAGTAGGCATGTGCAAAGTGTGCTATCATAGTTCAAATCAACAATTTCATCGCAGAAATAATAGTTATCAAGTTCATTTAGGGAATTAGCCTCTATGTAATCTCAAACATGGCTCAAATAGTTCACAACAATGTTACAAACATGAGAAACTTCATAGCTTAAAGCTTAACAGTCAATTCTAGGCAATATCATAGCCTAAGCACTACCCCGAACATGGATAAATACTCCGATGCTCACACATGGGCTCAAACCCCACACATATACACACCCATAGCCTGTAGCTAACACAAATAATTCAGGCAACTAGTACTTCAATCAAGTTTATGTAAGATACTTACCTCAAGCAAGCCAAATCACACCTCTAACAAGCCCTTTCCCTCCGGACGACCCGAATCTAGCCAAATCAACTTAATATAATCAACCATAGCAATCAAATCCAAATGATAAAGATCAGATCTTTAACCAAAATACAAAAAGTCAACCCAAAAAGTCATCCCCATTCAATTACAAGTCTAACCATACTAATTTTATCCAATTCCATCCGCAAATTAACCCTCAAATCACCAAATCTTACTCTCCAATACCATGGTCTAAAAATTCCTAAATTTCACTTCAAATTCACATAAACTGGGTGTAATAATCAATGGGTAATCAACATTTATCTACAAAGGCGATTTAATTTCACTTACCTCTTCAATTATCGCAAAATCCCTCTCAAACATTGCCCTTAGCCGAGTTCTAAATCTCCCAAAATGAGAAAACAGTCAAACCAATCAATTTAATATACTGACCAGCGATCCCGTACCTGCACTCCTATTTTCCGCTTCTGCGGTCCAAATTGCGCAACTGAGCATTTCACTTAAATCCCATCCAACCGCTTCTGCAGTCCAACTCGCGCTTCTGCGCATCCGCACCTGCGGAACTCTTCCGCATCAGCGGTCTAAAGCCCATCCAGCTACACTCCGCTTCTGTGGAGTTTTCCTCGTAGAAGCGCATCCGCTTCTGAGGAATTCTACGTGCATTTGTGAAGATCCTTTGGCTAGGCAATCTTACGCTTCTGTGACCCTCAGCCGCATATATGGATTTGCATCTGCGGCCAAGCCCACCGCAGCCATAAACCTTCAACAATCAACACCAAGTTCAAAATGATCCGTTAACCATCCAAAACACCTACGAGACCATTAGGACCCCATCCAAACCTACCCAAAAGTCTTAAGACACAATATGAACTTACTCAAAGCCTCAAATCACATCAAACAACATCAAAAATCACGAATCACACCTCAATTCAAGCCTAATGAAACTAATGAACTTCCAACTTCTAAAACTAATGCAGAATCCTATCAAACCAACTCTGAATGACCCCAAATTTTGCACACTAGTTACAAGTGACATGATGGACCTATTCCTACTTATGGAACCAAAATCCAACTCGGATACCAACAAAGTCAGCTCTCAGTCAAACCTCTCAACCTTCCAAACATTTAACTTTCCAACTTTCACCAAAAATCCTCAAACCAACCTACAGACCTCCAAGTCAATATACGCTCATACTCCTAAGTCCAAAATCACCATAAAAAGCTATCGGAACCATGAAAACTATATTCTAGAGTCGTTTATACAAAAGTCAAATTTCGGTTAACTTGAGGTTAGGGTATCATCAATTGATGATTCGGGATCCGGATATCCCGAAGACTGCTTTTAGGATTTGGTATGGTCACTATGTGTTCCTTGTGATATCATTTGGGCTAACCAATGCCCCAACAACATTTATGCACCTAATGAATAGTGTATTCCAACCATATCTTGATTCATTCAGTATTGTGTTTATTGACGATATCTTGGTGTACTCCCACAGTCGGGAAGATCATGAGCAACATCTGAGGATCGTGCTCCATACCTTGAGGGAGAAGAAGTTGTATGCAAAATTCTCAAAGTGTGAATTCTGACTTGATTCGGTGGCATTTTTGGCTCATGTAGTGTCGAGTGAGGGGATCAAGGTAGATCCAAAGAAGATTGAAGTAGTTCAGAGTTGGCCCGAACGGTCTTCAGCTATTGAGATTTGGAGTTTTCCTGGCTTGGCCGGGTATTATCACCATTTTGTAGAGGGTTTGTCATCCATTGCTGCACCTATGACCAGATTGACCTAGAAGGGTGCTCCTTTCAGATGGTCTGAGGAGTGTGAGGCAAGCTTTCAAAAGCTCAAGACCTCTTTGACTACAGTCCTAGTATTGGTGTTGCCTACGGGTTTGGGGTCCTACACTATGTATTGTGGTGCATCACGTGTTAGCCTTGGCACGGTGTTGATACAAAATGGTAGGGTGATTACCTACACATCTCAGTAGTTGAAGGTTCATGAGAATAATTATCCGGTCCATGATTTGGAATTTGCAGCTATTGTTCATGCATTGAATATTTGAAGGCATTATCTGTACGGCATCTCATGTAAGGTGTATACCGACCATCAGAGTCTCCAGTATCTGTTCAAGCAGAAAGATCTTAACTTGCGGCA
This sequence comes from Nicotiana tomentosiformis, assembly GCF_000390325.3. Classification (NCBI taxonomy): domain Eukaryota; kingdom Viridiplantae; phylum Streptophyta; class Magnoliopsida; order Solanales; family Solanaceae; genus Nicotiana; species Nicotiana tomentosiformis. Next base: position 160,030,378 of record NC_090813.1, on the reverse strand, counting down.
GCGAAGATGGTTAGAGTTTCTTAAAGACAATGACATCAATATTCTATATTATCCCGGAAAGGCCAATGTGGTGGCCGATGCCTTAAGTCGAAAGGCAGAGAGTATGGTAGTTTGGCATATCTATCGGCAGCAGAGAGGCCACTAGACATAGATGTTCAGGCCTTGGCTAATCAGTTTGTTATATTGGATGTTTTGGAGCCCAGTCGGGTTCTTGCTTGCATGGTTTCTCGGTCTTCTTTATATGAGTGCATTAGAGAGCATCAGTTTGATGACCCCCATTTGCTTTTCCTTAAGGACATGATACAACACGATGATGCCAGGGAAGTTTCTATAGGAGATGACGGTGTTTTTCGGATGCAGGGCCGGTTATGTGTGCCCAATGTAGATGGGTTACATGAGTTGATCCTTGAGGAGGCCTACCATTCGCGGTACTCCATTCATCCGGGTGCCGCTAAGATGTTTCAGGATTTGAGGCAGTACTATTGGTGGAGGATAATGAAGAAAGATATAATGGAGTATGTGGCACAATGCCTAAACTGTGAGCAGGTGAAGTATGAGCATCAGAGGCTAGGCAGTTTGCTTCAGACACTTGAGATTTCCCAGTGGAAATGTGAGCGTGTTACCATGGATCATTGTCGGGCTCCCACGAACTTTGAAGAAATTTGACGTGGTATGGGTGATTGTGTACATGTTGACTAAGTTGGCTCATTTCATTACGGTGGTGACCACCTATTCTTCTGAGCAGTTGGCTCAGATCTATATCTGTGAGATTGTTCATCTGCACAGTGTGCCGATATCTATTATCTCCGATCAAGGTACGCAATTTACATCACATTTTTAGAGAACTATGTAGTGTGAGTTAGGCACACGGGTCGGGTTGAGTAAAACCTTTCACCCTTAGATGGATGGGCAGTCCCAGCGCACCATTCAAATATTGGAGGATATGATTTGAGCAAGTGTTATGGATTTCGGGGGTTCTCGGGATCAGTTTTTTCCACTTGTAGAGTTCACCTACAACACCAGCTACCAATCGAGTATTCAAATGGCTCCTTATGAGGACCTGTATGGGAGATAGTGCCGATCTCCAGTCGGTTGGTTTGAGCTGGGAGAGGCTAGGTTGTTGGGCACCTATTTGGTTCGAGATGCCTTGGAGAAAGTCAAGTTGATCCAGGATCGACTTTGTACAGCCCAGTCTAGAAAGAAGAGTTATGTTAATCGAAAGGTTTGTGATGTAACATTTATGGTTGGAGAGCGGGTTTTACTCCGGGTTTCACCCATGAAGGGTGTGATGAGGTTCGGGAAGAAGGGCAAGTTGAGCCCTAGGTATATCGGTCCTTTTGAGATCCTTGAGAGAGTGGAGAAGGTGGCCTACAAGCTTGCATTGCCACCCAGCCTATCAACGGTTCACCCGGTGTTCCATGATTCTATGCTTCGGAAGTATTATGGTGATCCGTTCCATGTATTAGACTTCAGCTCAGTCCAATTAGACAAGGATTTGACTTATATTGAGGAGTCAGTGACTATCTTGGACAGACAGGTCCGGAAGTTGAGATCAAAGAATATTGCTTTGGTGAAGGTTAAGTGGAGGGGTTATCTGGTCGAGGAGGTGACCTGGGAGACCAAGAAATACATGCATAGTCTTTATCCTCATATATTCATCACCTCAGGTATGCCTTTATGCACGTTCAAGGACGAACGTTTGTGTTAAGAGGGGGAGAATGTAACGACCCTACAAGTCATTTTATGTAATTGCGCCCCGTTTTCCCCTTTGATGCTTCACACATGTATAATTTAGGTTTCATGACTTGCGGGGTTGATTGGTTTTGTTTCGCGAAGATTTTAGGTTGATTAAGCCCTTTGGTTCTTGACTTAGAAGCTTAGTTAGAAATATTGACCAAACTTTGACTTTTGTGAAAATGGCCTTGGAACACTATTTTGATCTCTTCGATAGCTTCATATCGTGATTTTGGACTTGGGCGTATGCCCGGAATCGAATCGGAAGTCTGTAGGTTAATTTGTGTTTTTTGCCAAAAAAAATGGCAATTTGAGGTTTAGAAGTTTGACCGTAGGTTGACTTTTGGATATCGGGTTCGGAATTGGATTTTTAGGACTTGAAATAGGTCCATTATGCTATTTTTAACTTGTCTGCAAAATTTGGTATCGTGTGGAGTTGATTTGATAGGATTCAGACGCTTAGTTGCAATTCTAGAAGTTCTTGAACTTTACTTTGAAATTCATGCGTTTTGGTGTCCGATTTGTAATTCTTGATGTTATTTTTGTGTTTTGATCGTGTGAGCGAGTTTGTATGATGTTTTTAGACTTGTTTAAATTTTTGGTTTGGAGCCCCGAGGGCTCGGATGAGTTTCGGACGCGTCGAGGAATGATTTTGGACTTAATATGAGCTGATGGTGTGCTGATGCCTATAGTGTCGCATTTGCAAACGCCAGGGTCACAATTGCGACCTTAGAAGGGGGATCACAGGCATCGCAATTGCGATTCCTCGAAGGCTGTCAAGACCCAAAATCCCAACCTCGGGGTCGTGATGGCGCCTAACATCCACTTGCTAGGCAAGCCGATGTTAAATAATTAATTAACCAATTTTAACAATTAAAAATAAAATAATGATATTCACCTAGAAATAAAATCCAAGTCTATCATAGTAATAATATAAACCATATTATAATATTTACTCCCAGAAATCCGGTGTCATGGGTACACGAGCAACTAGAAGTCTACAAACAAGGTCTGAAATAAATACAACTGTTTCGAAAGAAATAAACAACAAAAGCGGGAAAGGGAAGAGGACTTCAAGGTCTGCGGACGCCAGCAGATCTACCTCGAGTCTCTATATGAAATGATCCCAGATGACGCACCTCACGCACCACTGGGACCAATACCAATATCTGCACAAGAAATACAGAAGTGTAGTATGAGTACAACCGACCCAATGTACTCCGTAAGTGTCGATCCTAACCTCGACGAGGTAGTAACGAGGCTATGAAAAGACCTCTACGTAAATAAACCTGCACAAGTGTATATAAAGATGCAATTATAACAAAGAATGATGAAGTACTAATTGGGAGGGGACATGCGAAAAAAGGGAAGATATAATAAATACGTCAAGTATGAAATCACAAAATGACCAAGTAATTCACCAAAAATGGAAATCACTCAAATCAATGATATGAAAATGGCACGGTATCACTCTTCGTGCTTTTAATCTCATCCTCACCATGAAATAATATGAATATAATGGCACGGCATCACCCTTCGTGCTTTTACTCTAGTCCTTACCATGTAATAATAATATGAATGAAATGGTACCGCATCACCGTTCGTGCTTTTACTCTCTTCCTCACCATGTAATAATGATAATATTAATGAAATGACATGGCATCACCCTTCGTGCTTTTACTCTCTTCCTCACCATGTAATAATGATAATATGAATTCAAATAATAAACAATATGGAGAATAATTTAACTTCAAATATGGTGCCATGATATCAAACATCAATTTCCAAAAATATTCAATGACTTCGTAGTAAGTAATAAATACGAAACGAATAATCAAAGAAGTAATAATCTAACCTAAGCATGGATATCATAATTAACGGAGAAATAAAATACAAAGAAACAATTTTCACCCGCCTGCTTTAACTTAATAACAACGCATAGGTACTTGTCACTTCACATATGTGTTGTCCCCACACATAAAACACATAGCAAATAGACCAACAAGTCCCAATCTCTCAAGTCAAAGTTAACCGCGACACTTACCTCACTCCGCAATCAAAGATATCAATCAACCATGGCTTTGCCTTTTGAACAAGCCTCCAAACCAACCAAATCCAGCAAATTATCGATCAAACCATTCAATATGAGCTTTAGAAACTACCCAGGAATGAAAAAGATACAATCTTTTAATGTTTTTGGAAAAAGTCAACAAAAGTCAACAAAAGTCAACCCTAGTCCGCTTGGTCAAAACCCGAGATTTGGACCGAAACCTGATTAACCATTCATCTCGAGCCCGATTTGGGATTTGTTTCGAAATCCGACCTCAATTTGAGGTCTAAATCTCAATTTTATAAAAAACTCTAATTCTACCCAAATCCCTAATTTCTGCCATGAAAATCCTAAATTTGATGTTAAAATCTTATGAAAAGCAATGCATAATTGAAAAGAAATGGATTAAAGTCACTTATCAATGAATTTGGGAAAAAAGGTCGCTTGAAAAATTGTCTCTAGAGGTTTAGGGTTGAGAAATGATGTAAAATGAGCTAAGTCCCGATTTTCCCCTCTTTTACCCCATTGGAGATGTCGCAAATGCGAACATCGCAAATGCGAGTCAAGCATTGCAAATGTGAACCCAGTACAGAGCCACAGAAGTAGCAAATGCGACAAAATGATCGCAAATGCAAAGATCCCACCTTCGCAAATACGACCAACGTCTTCGCAAATGCAAAAATACTCAAGAGCACACTAGTCGCACATGCGACTCTGAGATCGCAAATGCGACCTCTGATAGTTCCAAATGCGAACATGTTCCTCGCAAATGCGAGATTACCCAGCCCAGCCCATCCCATGCTCGCAAATGCAAACTCTTGTTCACAAAAGCGAGACCCGCAAATGCGAGACAGACCTTGCAAATGCGAGATCTGCAGACTTCACTAGCAACAGAAAAATCACCAGCTATATCTAAAGTCCAAAAATTGATCCGTAGCCAATCCGAAACTCACTCGAGCCCCTAGGGCTCCAATCCAAACATGCAACAAGTGTAGTAGTATCATGCGAACACGCCCGCATGATCTAAACACCAAAATAATACCTAGAAATAGGAATCAGACATTAAAATGCATGAAATTTTGAAAGAAACTCAATAACTTTCAAATTCACAACTGAGCGTCCGAATCCTATCAAATCAACTCTGTTTTGCACCAAATTTTGCAGACAATTCTTAAATAGTAAAATGAACCTAAATCAAGTTCCGTAACCTAAATTCAAACCCGGTAGCAATAAAGTCAACCTATGGTCAAACTTCAGAATTCTTTAAACTTTTAAATTACTAGTTTTAAACAAATCACATTAAATCAAGTTATGGACTTCCGAATTCAATTCCGGGCATACGCCTAAGTCCAATATCACAATACGGACCCACCAGGATCGTCAAAATATCGATCTGGTTCTGTTTATAAAAAATATTGACCGTAGTAAACTCAAATCATTTTTAAAGCTAAAATTCATGCTTTCTTCAATTCTCCACATACAAATTTTCCAGAGAAAGATACGGATTGCGCACGCAAATCAAGAATCACTAAAAAGAGCTAATTGAGGTCTCGAAACACTGAAATAAGTGCTAGAACTCAGAATGACCTATCGGGTCATCACATTCTCCACCTCTAAAATAAATATTCGTCCTAGAATGGTCATAGAAAGGTACCTGGACTGGTAAAAAGGTGTGGGTATCTACACCGCATATCGGACTCGGACTCCCATGTAGCTGCCTTGATCGGCTGACCTCTCCACTGCACTCTAATAGAAGGATAACTCTTAGACCTCAACTTCTGGAGCTGTCGTGCTAGAATGGGCACCGACTCCTCCTCGTAAGTCAAATCCTTATCCAATTGGACTGAGCTGAAATCCAATACATGGGACGGATCATCATGATACTTCTGGAGCATGGAGACATGGAATATTGGGTGAACTTCTGATAAGCTAGGGGGCAATGCAAACTTGTCGGCCACCTCACCAACTCTCTCAAGAATCTCAAAGGGTCTGATGTACCTAGGGCTCAACTGAAGGGTGAAAGCCAGAGCAAAACCCTCTCTCCAACCATGATTGAAATACCACCAGCTCTCTGATCGGCATAACTCTTCGACCTAGAATGAGCTGTACGAAGTCGACACTGAATCATCTTGACCTTTTCCAAGGCATCCTGAACCAAATCGGTACCCAACAATCGATCCTCTCCAGGCTCAAACCATCCAACTGGCAAACGAAACCGCCTCCTATATAAGGACTCATAAGGAGCCATCTAAATACTCGATTGGTAGCTTTTGTTGTAGGCAAACTCTGCAAGCGACAAGAACTGATCCCAAAAACCCCCGAAATCCATAACATAGGCATGGAGTGTATCCTCCAATATCTGAATGGTGCGCTCGGACTATTCGTCCGTCTAAGGGTGAAATGTTGTACTCAACTCAACCTTGTGCCTAACTCATGCTGTATGGCCCTCCAGAAGTGCGATGTGAACTGCGTACCCTGATAATACATAATGGACACCGGCACACAGTGAAAATGAACAATCTTGCGGATATAGGCTCCGAAACATCTAACCCCACGAACTGATTGGCCAAGGCCTAAATATCCGTAAATGCCCATACCGAGTCCGAATATATCCGTAAATGACCATAAATGTTATTTGGGTCTCTCACTAATTGGAATATATGCAAGGCTACCCATACTCACAGCCTTTCTACTCAAGGCATCGACCACCACATTGACCATCGACCATCAAATCCATAGATGTTGCAGGGGAATTTGTCAACCCAAATAACATCGCTAGGAACTCATAATGCCCATACCGAGTCTAAAAAGATGCCTTAGGGACATCCGATGCCCTAATCTTCAGTTGATGTTATCCAGATCTCAAATTAATCTTCGAAAACACTTTGGCACCCTGAAGCTGATCAAATAGGTCATCAATCCTCGGCAATGGATACTTGTTCTTAATAGTGACTTTGTTTATTTTCCGATAATCTATACACATCCTCATCGTACCATCCTTCTTCTTCACAAACAAAACTGGTGCACCCCAGGGCGAGACACTATATCTAATGAATCCTTTATCAAGCAAATCCTGCAACTGCTATTTCAATTCCTTCAACTCAGGCGGGGACATACGGTATATTGGAATAGAAATGGACTGAGTTCCCGGATCCAAGTCAATACAGAAGTCTATATCTCTGTCGGGTGGCATCCCCGACAGATCTGCAGGAAACACCTCTAGAAACTCATGCACAAGTAGTACTTAATCCATGAAAGGAACCTCTACACTAGAATAAGGGATATAGGCCAAATAAGCTAGACAATCCTTCTCGACCATACGCCAAGCCTTAGCATAAGAAATAACCCTGCTGGTAGAATGGCCAGGAGTCTCTCTCCACTCTAATCGAGGCAACCCCGTCATGGCTAAGGTCACCATCTTGGCGTGACAATCCAATATAAGGTGATAGACAATCCATGCCCAAATAGATAACTAGGCCTCAAGTCTAGCTAGGAATGCATAAAAATGAGGCTGGTCCCAGCCACTCTGACCTCGCCTCTCGGACGACCTCTAGCTGGCTGGCCTCTACCTCTAATGGCCCGACCTCCACTTCTAACGGTCTAACCTCCACCTCTGGCAGCCTGACCCCTGCCTCTAGCTGGCTGAGCGAGCGGTGAATAGTGCTGAAACCATGGAATGAGAACTATGCTGTGGCATGCCGCCATGTGACCTGGGGAAAAATCTAGAAAGGGATCTCCACAAGTATGACAAGCCCTCGGCTACTATGACTCCTGACCTTGGAACTGGACCTGTCGACTTAGATAAACACCCCTATAACTTTGGATCGGAGGTCGGAGGTTCACGAATAGGAGCTGATGGTGCACTGTAGGCTAGATGCTTAGGATGAGATACATAAATACCATGACTACCCAAAATAGCGTGGGATGCCTGAAGCGATGATTGAAACGGCCTGGGAGGATGTCCCCTACCAAACATACCCCTGCCTCTAGATGAGGCACCACTGAAACCTCCAAAATGATGAGGCCTCTTACCAGATACCGGCCCTCTCTCCTGACCACGAACTATCTCGATCCGTCTAGCAATCTCTACGGCCATCTGAAAAGAAATATCATCATCGATCTCCTTGGACATTTGTAGCCTAATACCGAAAGTAAGTCCATCAATGAATCTCCTCCCTCTATCCCTCTCAGTAGGGAGTAAAATAACTGCATGGTGAGCTAGGTCCACAAATCGGGGCTTATACTGGGTAACTTCATGCTACCATGCTGAAGGCGCTCGAACTGCCTGCGATACTCCTCTATCAAAGTGAAAGGAATACACTTGTCGATCCTAACCTCGACGAGGTAGTAACGAGGCTATTAAAATAAATAAACTTGTACAAGGGTATGTAAAGCAGCAACAATAACAAAAAATGATACAATACTAACTGGGAGGGGACATGCAAAAAGGGGAAGATATAATAAATACGACAAGTATGAAATCATGAAAAGACCAACTAAATCACCTAAACCGTAAATTAGTCAAATCAATGATATGAAAATGACACAACATCACCCTTTGTGTTTTTATTCTAGTCCTCACCATGCAATAATATGGATATAATGGCACGACATCACCCTTCGTGCTTTTACTCTCATCCTCATCATGTAATAATAATATGAATAAAATGGCACGACATTATCCTTCATTATTTTACTCTCTTCCTCACCATGTAATAATGATAATATGAATTAGAATAATAAACAACGCGGAGAATAATTTAATTTCAAATATGGTGTCATGATATCAAACTTCAACTTCCAAAAATATTCAACGACTTTGGAGTAAGCAATAAATATGAAATGAATAATCAAATAAGTAATAATCTAACCTAATCATGGATATCATAACTAACAGAACAATATAATACAAAGAAATAATTTCCACCTGCATGCTTTAACCCAATGACAACGCATAGGTATTTTTCACTTCGCATATACGTTGTCCCTACACAAAAAACACATAGCAAATAGACCAACAAGTCCTAATCCCTCAAATCAAGGTTAACCATGACATTTACCTCGCTCAGCAATCAAAGAAATCAATCAACCACGGCTTTGCCTTTTGAACAAGCCTCCAAACTGGAATCTAGCAAATTATCGATCAAACGGTTCAAAATGGGCTTTAGAAACTACCCACAAATGAAAAAATATTCAATCTTTAATGTTTTTGGAAAAGATCAACAAAAGTCAACCCCGACCTGCTTGGTCAAAACCTGAGATTCGGATAAAAATCTGTTTACCCATTCACCCCCGAGCCTGCTTATGTAATTTGTTTCGAAATCCGTCCTCAATATGAGGTCTAAATCTCAATTTTATAAAAGTCCCCAATTCTACCCAAATCCCTAATTTCTAGCATGAAAATCCTAAATTTGATGTTGAAATATTATGAAAAGTAATGCGTAATTGAAAGGAAATTGATTAAAGTCACTTACCAATGAATTTTAGAAGAAAAGTCTCTTTAACAATCGCCTATTGAGTGTTTAGGGTTGAGAAATGGTGTAAAATGAGCTAAGTCTCGATTCTTTCCTCTTTCATCTAGCTGCAAATGTCGCAATTGCGAAGTCTTATTTGCAATTGCAAACATCGCAAATGTGAGACAAAGGTCACAAATGCAAATATCCCACCTTCGCAAATGCGGCCAACATCTTCGCAAATGCGAAGATCACTCAAGAGCACACTGAGTCGCAAAAGCGACTCCGAGATCGCAAATGTGACCTCTGATAGTTCACAAATACTAACATGTTCCTCGCAAATGCTAGATTACCCAGCCTAGCCCATGCTTGAAAATGCGAACTCTTGTTCGCAAAAGCGAGGCTCGTAAATGCGAGCCAAGCCTCGCAAATGTGAGATCTGCAGACTACACCAGCAACAGAAAAATCAACCAGCTATCTCCAAAGTCCAAAAATTGATCGGTAGCAAATCCGAAACTCACCGGAGCCCGTAGGGCTCCAAACAAAACATGAACACAAGTGTAATAATATCATAAGAACTCGCTCGCATGATAAAACACCAAAATAATACCTAGAACTATGAATCAGACATCAAAATGCATGAAATTTTCAAAGAAACTCAAGAACTTTCAAATGAACAACCGAGAGTCCGAATCCTATCAAATCAACTCCGTTTTGCACCAAATTTTGCATACAACTCTTAAATAGTAAAATGAACTTATACCAAGTTCTGGAACCAAAATCCAAACCTGGTAAATATATAGTCAACCTACAGTCCAACTTCAGAATTCTTTAAACCTTCAAATTACTAGTTTTCAACAAATCACGTTTAATCAAGTTAGGGACTTTCGAATTCAATTCTGGTCATACACCCAAGTCCAAAATCACGATACGGACCCATCGAGATTGTCAACATATCAATCCGGGTCTGTTTACACAAAATGTTGACCGTTGTCAACTCAAATTATTTTTAAAGCTAAAATTCATGCTTTCTTTAATTTTTCACATAAACACTTTCCGAAAAAGACACAGGTTGCGCACGTAAATCAATAATAACTAAACGGAGCTAATCAAGGTCTTAGAACATTGAAATAAGTTCTAGAACTCAGAATGTCCTATCGGGTCATCATAGTCGCAATTGCAAAGTTGACCTGGCCTGCGCTTGGTTTGCATTTGTGATAACTGTGTCGCTTTGCGAAGGAAATATGGTTCTCATTTGCGAACCCAATTTTTGCATTTTCGAGGTTTCACTTAAGACTTTCAGTGCCGCAATTGCAAGCTTTTATTCGAAATTGTGAACTTAGTGTGGCAATTGTGACACCTGCAACTGAACAAAAGGTTAGAAAGTCTGGATTTAGGTCTCATTTCTCACATCTTAGAACCCTAGACTCGGTGGGAGGCGATTTGAAGAGGAAAGTTTCATCTACAAACTTAGGTAACTGATTATAATCAATTTCCAACTATATTTCATGAATATATCTTAGATTTAACATCAAATGTATGTGAATCAAAGTGACAATTTGAGAAATTTTGCCTAAGATTTGAAAACTGAGAATTTAAGTTTTGAGAGTTGATTTTGGACTCGGATTTTGAAACAAAACACATATATGGACTCGTGAGGTTATGGGTAGTCGAAATATACCCTTGAATATGGGTTTTGACTTGGCAGGACTGAGGTTAACTTTTGTTGACTTTTTGGGAAATGTGTAAAGATCATAGCTTTATCAATTGTAATTGATTTCTCTTGCATTGTTTGATGTTATTAAGTCAATTTTGATTAGATTTGATTGTGGAGGTGAATTTTAGATGAAAGGCTATTTTGAGGGTTGAGTTGGCCTAGTTGAGGTAAGCATGTTGCCTAACTTTGTGTGGGGGAAACTACCCCTTAGGATTTGGGATTGATTGTGCTATTTGTGTCATGTGAAAGCCGTGTACGCAAGGTGATGAGTGGTTACAAAGGTTATATGTGGTGTTTGACCATTTATGTTATGTAGACTCTTTCCATGCCTTTAATTGAATTGTCATAACATGTTATATCCCTCATTGTTAATCAACTCTTACATGTGTTAATCTACCCTTACATGCTTTATTTGACATTGTTAATATGTTTTCTACCTCTTACTTGTTATTTTTCTCTTATATGCTCAGTTGAAGTTATTGCCTTTCTTATTGCCTTGTTATATCCTTAATTGTTGAATTACTTTTATTTAAAATTGTTATTCCGTGAAATATCTTCTTGTCGAGTTATTGGTGTTGATGTTGTGAAAGCCGTTATCACATTGAGGTGAAGTTGTTAATTGTAGAGATGTCTTTCTTGTTGAGCAAATTCACATTCATTTTGTTATTATTGAGATTCTTGTGCACATTGTGATTGAGCCATGGGCTATTTGTGGTGGAAACGTTGATATTGTTGATTTTTGGCAAGTTGTGGCATATGGGCACTTGTGGTGTGATTTGTTATTGTGTTATGATATTAATGCGCATGCGGCGGTATAAGGATATGGGTTAATATTCATGCGGCGGCATAAGGTGGGATTTATGTGTGTGCGTTTCTAGTAAGGGAATTACTTGAAGTCACGCGGCGACATAAGGTGGGCTAAAGTGCGTGTAGCTATTTCGGGAAAAATATTTTCAAAACTATCTAAATGTAAGGAACACACGGCAATATAATGAAAGATTGTGATTGAAAGCGAAATGTCATGTAACGACCCAACTGATTATTTTGAGCTCTAGTGAATCATTTGGCGGTTTGAGGCCTTGAGTAGCTTCACTTCATGTTTTATGACTTGTACAAGTGGTCGGAATTAGATTTTCGGAAGGTCGGAGTTGATTCGGAAGGAAAATTCTCAATTCGAAAGCTTTAAGTTGGAAGAGTTGACCAAAGTTTGACTTTTGAGTAAACGACATCAAATTGGGATTTGTAGGTTCCAATATATTCGTACAATGATTTTGGAGTTGGGCGTATATTCAGGTTGTGTATCAGGTGGTCCTGGATGATTTCGACGCTTATTATGGAAAGTTGGCATTTTGAAAGTTTAAGAATTTCCTAAATTTGATATGAAGTGGACTTTGGTGTTATCAATGACCGTTTTGGGTTCCGAGCCTTGGAATAGGTTGACTTGTGCATAAATTTTGACATCATTCTAGAATGTTTAGATACGATTCGGACGCATTCATCAAAGTTTGAATGTATAAAAGTTAAAAGAAGGATTTGATCGTCGATTCATGGTTTTGTTGTTATTCTTGGCCTTTCGAGCCTTTGGATGCGTTTGGATAAGGTATTAGGACTTGTTGGTGCGATCGGACGGGGTCCAGGGGGCCTCAGGTGAGTTTCAAGGTTATCCATGCTTTGCTGGTGCTGGTGCTGGTGTCTGGTATTGTTCTTCGCGAACACGAAGGGATTCACGCATTCACAAAGAAGGAGTGTTGGCTACTGAGATTTTGTGATTCGCGTTCGCGACTGGTGCCTCACGTTTGCGAACGTTTGGACGGCAATGCTATGCATTCACGATGTCAGCTTTGCGTTCGTGATGAAGAAGCTAGCTTGGGGGAATAGGCCTTTGCGTCCACAATGGAGTGGACGCGTTTGCGACTGTGCATCCTGGTGACGTATTGCATTCGTGAGACGATTCTAGTGTTCGTGAAGAAGAGTTTTGGATCCAGAGTTTGTTGAGCTTCGCGAACGCGAGGGTAGTGCCGCATTCACGATGAAAGGTCTCTTGGGTTCTTTGTTATCCTATTTCCTCCATTGGAGCCGATTTTGGGGCGATCATGAAGCAGCTTTTTCATCATCCATCATAAGCTAAGTGGTTTCTACACATTGTGAGTTAAATACACGAATTATATATGGAGTTGAACATAAATATTGGTGAAAATTGTAAGATTTTGGAAAAAACTTGGAAACTGAATTTTTGGATTTTGACCATGAAATTAGACTTGGAATTTATCACGCCCCGACTTCGGCGAGCGCGACCAGCGCTCAACAGAGTTACCTCGATCGAGCTAGCCTACACAGTGTCGTCTACCCAACTCACCCACAAATAAAGAGAAGAATACAGTTCATTAATAAGTCAATAAGACTCATGTGAACAATACCGGTTCATTTCCATTAGTTACGTCATTAACAAGTCTTCAAAACAGTACGTTGTACAATCATAGTTAAAGTGGAACAAATGAAACCATTACAACATTTTTGTTTAACTTTCCCAAAAACAGATACAACCCACACTATGTCTACGGAGCCTCTAACAGGAACAGAAGAGTGTTATGACAGTGCCGGCAACAAGGCCCCGGCTATACCTCAAAATGCTATGTACAAAATATAGAAGATACAGGACCCCGAAATGAAGTGGGGATCACCAATTCAGTTGAGGAGAGGGTGTGCTTCTATCACTGATCAATACCGCATGCTATGGAACCACCTGCATCCATAAAAGATGCAGCGCCCCCGATAAAAAGGGACGTTAGAACATATAGAATAGTACTAGTATGTAAAATTAAACACCCTCTCAATAGAACGAGCAACAGTAAACGGAAAATAAACATGATATAAATAAGAGACCCAAATGGTATCAAAGTGCCACATTAGGTGAAGCGTAAAATTCATGAAGATTTCGGCAATTTAAGTTGGGAGATCTTTAGCACCGATATACTATCATGTTTTCGTCATGCCCCAAAATCGAGGAGTGCGACCGGCGCTCAACCGAGTGAACCCGACTGAGCAAGCCTGTTAGATTTCATTCTACCCAAACTCATCCATAAAAAGAGATAATACATATTACCGTTAATTAGACGAAAATGTGTTCATGTCTACAATACCAATTCATTTCCAATAGTTTCATCATTTTTAAAGTCTCAAATGGATAAGTAATACATCCACAACATCACATAGTTTGTCTTTCCTCGGCACCAATACACAACCCATACTATGTCTATGGAGCCTCTATAGATAAAGAAGAGTACAATGATAATGCCGACAACAAGGCCCCGGCTATACCTCAAACCGAATACACAAAGTACAAAAGATACATGACCCCGGGCTGAAGTAGGGCTCACCAAGTCAGCTGGGAAGAAAGTGCACTGCTATCACTGATCAATATCTAATGCTGTGGAACCACCTGCATCTATTGAAAAATGCAGCGCCCCCGTCAAAAGGGACGTTAGTACCGTTGAATAGCACTAGTATGTATAACTAAACATCCTCTTAATAGAATGACAAATAATACAAACAATATTATAAAAATATCAATGAAAGCCTTATTCAACATCAAACCTCAATTTAGGATCAAGACAGTGTTCAAATTAATTTTCATATCTCACATTGGGAGATTTTTAGTATCGATATACCATTGTCCACAATACCAGTACCATTATTCACCATACCAATACCACTATTCACAATACCATTATTCACAAAGCCAGTACCATCGTACTCTTAACACGAAGTCCGATCACGACCCGATCGGCTAGGCTATCTCAATGGAGACAATCAACCACAATTTATCTCAATATCAATACCACCGTCTTTAACACGGAGTCCGATCACGACCCGATCGACTAGGCTATCCATTAGGGACATCGACCAAAATCACAATTTCAATTACAATTTCCAGCACAATCACCACCATGTGTGCGGCATGGTGTCTGATCATGACCCGACCGGCTAGGCTGTCTTATTTGAGACATCAGCCTTTTTATATCAATCATCACATTTCATATTACTTTCACATCCTTTCATTTCATTGGCACTAATGGCCATAATTATAAGATCATTCTTGGCACGTTGGCCATATTCAGTATTTCATGCTCACATTATCAATTTCAAATATCATTATCATCATCAACAACAAATACAACTCAAATCAAGGTGTGTAGTACACATGTGAGAAATTTAGAGCCTAAGGCACATAGAGATATTTCACAAAATTTGGCATAATAGACTTCATTTGAACTTGACTTAAAGTTGAAACATTATTAATGCACAACCCATATTTTAACACATCCTCAATAGGTAACATAACATGAATAAAGCATTTAGGATGCTTGTTGAATATATATCTTTCAACCCAATCCTACTCGGAATGGCCAGTCTCATAATGAATCACTCAGGACTTACATAATTTACATGAATATCGTGGGTTTCAATTCTAAGAGAAGCGTTTAGCCAACATACCTCACTTGAGCTTCCTTACACTCTAAATATTCCAGAATTCTTAGCAACTTCAATATATTGTACAAATATAACAAATTGAATCAAAATTAGGAAGATGATCATGGTTCGAGCTCATTTGAGCATTTTATCAAACACTAAGTGTGCATTAAGGTTTTAAGGTCCTTTTATGGAGAATTCCATCATCCCACTACCCAATATTTACCATTTTTAGCTCAAAAATCTTCCTACACCCTTTGATAATACATGCATGTAAAATAAACAACTCTCATGCCCAACAATTATCTTGCTAGTTACCCATTTTCAGAAAATTTTAAAATTAGGGTTTAGGGTGTAGAATCTTACCTCTATGATGAAGACCTAGTGAGATTCCAGATTCCCTTCTTAATATTCCAAAACTTGAGCAAGAATTGAAGAAAAATTATTGAAGAACACCTTCTCACTCTAGGGCACTCTCTCTCACTCTAGAATATCAAATTATGTCTCAAAAAATGGCCCAAATAGGGTCGGGTTTTAAAAACTCAAAAATGGAGCTCTGGAACAAGGTATGCAATCGCATAACCGATATGCGATGGATCGCATATCGGTCGCATAATTGGTTACAATATAGCCAAAAGAACTGTCTGTGTATGCGGTCACTATGCGATCCGCATAACTGTTATGCGTTCGCATAATTCACCACATAATAGTTATGCGGTCGCATTGTCGACCGCATAGTTGCTTCCAACTGACCCAATTAACTGCCTCACTCTTTGGCCATTATGCGGTCCGCAGAGTGATTCTGCGGTCGCATAATGGACCGCAGAAATGCACTTTTCCGGCAAAAATTTTCCTTTACTTTTCGGTGCATTGTTCAACCCAAAAAGTCTGAGCCACGGCGAGCTTGCTCGCCGTGAAGAATTTGTATAATACTCTACGCGTAGAACCAATTAGGCACCACGAAACATTACTTTCTTTTGCAAAATTCTACGGGGCTTTATACTTAAGTACTTCGAAATATTTCGGGGTGTTACATTCCTTTGTGACTAGAGTATTCACTTGTCACGCCCCAAAACCGAGGAGCACGACCGACGCTCAACCGAGTGAACCCGACTGAGCAAGCCTGTTAGATTTCATTCTACCCAAATTCACTCGTGAATAAAGAGGAGATGTACTACGTTAATCAAATACTGAAGAGATTTCATTAACCGCTTCCATTTCATTCCCATTAACAACATCATTCAATATTTCCAAAATTGTACGAGTTTATAGATTTAATGAAAAATATGTTGCCAAATACCAACAGTTCTAATCCAATTTCCCACATCAAATACTACCCACAACCTGTCTACGGAACCTCTAAGTACAACTGAAGAGTAATATGGAAATGCCGACAACAAGGCCCTGGCTATACCTTAACCACTAAGTACATGAGAAACAAAAGATACATGACCCCGAAATGAAGTGGGGCTCACCAAATCGGCTGAAAGGAGTGTACTGCTATCACTGATCAATGCCACCTGCTGTAGAACCACTTGCATCCATTAAAGATGCAGCGCCCCCCGACAAATGGGACATTAGTACTGTCAAATAACACTAGTATGTATAGCTAGAAATCCTCTTTCAAAATAGAATGCCATATGATCTATACTTGGAACATATAATATAATGTAATTGAAACAACCTGTACAAACAAGGACAACAAAAGGGGCACCTATTGTCGGCATTAATAATGTGTCTCATTAGACCGTCCTTAGTGTTCACATATCATATTATACACTTATGCGTTTCATAGACCGTCCTCAGGATTTCATATCACAATAGATTTCATAACATAATGTACCTATGCGTTCATAGACCGTCCATAGGATTTCATATCACAATGTACCTATGCGTTCATAGACCGTCCACAGGATTTCATAACACAATGTACCTATACGTTTCATAGACCGTCCACAGGATTTCATAACACAATATACCTATACGTTTCATAGACCGTCCATAGGGTTTCATATCACAATGTACCTATGCATTCATAGACCGTCCACAGGATTTCATAACACAATGTACCTATGCGTTTCATAGACCGTCCACAGGATTTCATAACACAATATACCTATGCGTTTCATAGACCGTCCATAGGGTTTCATATCACAATGTACCTATGCGTTCATAGACCGTCCACAGGGTTTCATAACACAATGTACCTATGCGTTTCATAGACCGTCCGCAGGATTTCATAACACAATGTACTTCATAACACAATGTACCTATGCGTTTCATAGACCGCCCATAAGGTTTCATAACACAATATACCTATGTGTTTCATAGACCGTCCATAGAGTTTCATAACACATTGGAAACAAAAGTACAAATACGCACATCTCATAACCTTTCACACCACATATCACCTAATCCGTACTTTCAACCACTTACAACATTATTATTTCATTGGCTCTCTTGGCCATACATATGATTCTTTATTCATGACGCAATGGCCGTATTTCATATTCCACACTTTCATTTCTTCCCTTTCATAGATCATCATCATAATTATCAACAAGTAGAATATTCCGGAAATCACAATTTTAAATTCATTAGTAATGAAGGCTTTTAAACACAATCTATTTCTTTCCAATAAATGAAGTAAAATGATTGGCAATCGAAGTACAAGTTAAAGTCATACACAATTTCCACTCACGAATATGTAAGAACGCAAAACACATTAAAAATTACTTACAAAGCATAACATTAGCTAAAACAGCCACATATGGGCATCACTTGAGTTCATAAACTTTTAGCCGATTATATTGTCGTAGTCAATTTTGGAATAGTTGAGTCAAAGCTCATTTCATAATCTTTCTCACATTATTTCATTTCATTGGCACTATTGGTCACAAGTATAACTTTCACTATTGGCACGTTGGCCACACTTTATATTCCCAATTTACTGATTTCACTTCCAACCATCTTTATAGGTTATCAACAATAAGACATTCCCAATCAAGACTTTAGGTACACATATGAGCAATTAAGAGTCTTAAGAATATTGAGATTTTCTTATATAATTTGACATACTAGCTTTCATTTGAAATACGATTCAAGCCACCACATTTTAATACACAACTCATACTTTGAAACTCACGAAAACATTATGGAATTCAATTCCAAGAGAGAAAGTTTAGCCAACATACCTCAATTGAGATTTCCTTAAATTACTACAACGTTTCGAAAATTCTAGCAATCCCAATCTATTTGAGACATAACAAAATTGAACCATAATTAGGAAGATATTCATGGTCTCAGCTCATTTGAGCATTTTATCAAACACTAAGTGTGGATTAAGGTTCAAGGTCCTTTTATGGAGGATTCCATCATCTCACAACCCAATCTTTACCATTTTTAGCTCAAAAATCTTTCTACACCCTTTGAAAACATATGCATGTAAAATAAACAACCCTCCTGCCCAGAAATTATCTTGTTTATTATCCATTTCTAGACAAAATTCGAAATTGAGGGTTAGGGTGTAGAATCTTACCTCTAGGATGAAGACCTAGTGAGTTTCCCTCCTTAATCTTCCAAAACTTGAGCAAGAATTGAAGAATCAATTATTGAGGAACACCTTCTCACTCTAGGGCACTCTCTCTCACTCTAAAATATCAGATTATACCTCAAAAATGACCTAAAGAGTGTATTTAACGAAATAGGGTCAGGTTTTAAAAACCCAAAAATGAAGCTCCGGAATAGGTTCTGCGGTCGCAAGTGCGATCGCATAATGGTTATGCGGACCGCATATCGGTCGCATAATTGGTGTCCAAAATGACCAAAAATGTGCCTGAGTCTACGGTCACTATGCGGTCCGCATAACTGTTCTGCGGTCGCATAGTACACCGCATAACAGTTATGCGGTCGCATAGTCAACCGCATAATTGCTTCCAACTGACCCAATTAACTTCCTCACTCTGCGGCCATTATGCAGTCTGCAGAGTGATTCTGCGGTCGCATAATGGACCGCAGAAATACACTTTTCACCAAATATTTTCCTTTACTTTCCCGTGCATTGTTCAACCCAAAAGGTCCGAGACACGTAATCCTAGTCCGGCACCATGAAACATTATTTTCTTTGCAAATTTTACCGGGCCTTACACTTAAGTTCTTCAAAATTTTTCGGGGATGTTACATCACTCCCATCCCATTTTGCCCTTAATTCATAGTTGACAACCTTATTGTGCCACACACTTGTTTGCCTCCCATGAACTCGTAGTATCATTGTGTCTGGTTTGTTGAGTTTATCACACCACCACTTCATCACCAGTAGTCTCACTTTCCAATGTAATATGTAGACATGAACTCCCTTTATATCTTTTAGTTGATATTCGGCGTCACTCAAGTCGGCTGCATTACAGTTGATTCTTTATATCTTCTATTAACACTTGTGCTCTAGGCGAGTCCACCATTCTGATACTAACTATTTTGCGATAACCATGACCATCTCAATTTATAGATTTTCTTCCAATTTTGCTCGCTTCATTCTCCCTAGTTATTGAATAGCTATGCGCCCTTCCATACGTTATGTGGTCTTTTCCCTTAGTAGGGAATTCATCCTGCTCGCCTCTCGACACTTGTTGGGATATCCGTGGGAAAGTGTGTTCATCCGTGTATCACTTAACACTTCCTTGCTTGTAAGATTCTTAAGAGACTCTCCATCAAGTACCGATGCATTCTTGGGTTATTATAACATCACATTTATCTTTCCCACTCGTTCTGTCTTTCTTAAAGCCTTAAAGGTTTAGCTAAATCGCAAATCCGTGATTAACTCATTCTGAAAACTCGCAACCTTTCACATTTGACCTATATTACTTCCTTGGGTTCCATTGTTCCTGACCCCCTAACAAGTATAAAATCCCTTTGTAAACATACTCTCAGTTTCTAGGATTGTTGACCCTGTCATTCACATTGTCATATATGAAGAATTTACCTTTCTTAACCTTCCACCTTTTTGGGGGTATTAGTGGTCTATCATTAGCATATGCTTTCAGAGAGTCATGCTACCCATTATCTCTTTTCTTGACTACACCTGTCTGCAACAAAATATTCAAACATCATAGCTAAATGGTATTACTCTTGTTTCATTGTATTTAAGTGGCATCTCTATGGACCTTCCTCCCCCACTTGGGGTGAATGATTTACATTTTGACACAAGTCTTGAATTTAGAAACTTCAGGGACATATGTCTCATGTCTCTATCCCTCATATATATGTTCGACTATTAGGGAGATTTAAGTCACCATGGTATTAACCTCAAACGTTCTCTACTCTTATTCAGCCACATAGGCTTGGGATCCAACTCCCTCATGTCAATATCCTTTTTGGAGTGTAACACCACTTCGCACATTCCTAGGATTCTTATAACGTTCATAGTGCTAGGGTCTTCTCATTGTGGGTTCAACCAACTCTCCTTTTATAACTTCTTGTCTCCCGTGAGAGACCTACACATTTATCATTACTCTCCAGGCCATGCCTTTCATATATCACGTGCCTATGTAACATGTTTATATCTTAGAATCATATACATGGTTCCCACACTATCCACATGTACTAGTTAAGCTTATGTCTCATTTATCACGTCACTGCCTCTTTCAAGGTAGGTAATCACTTCTAGCACTCTTCTCATATAAAGTATGCTCATGGTACGATATACTTGTCTCATATGTCATACTATTCCTTTAACATGATACATGTGCCATCTGTTTAATATTCAAGCCTTTACCCTTTCGTCATGTCACATGACGGCATTGCTTGGAATAAACCAAAAGAGCATTTGAACTTACCTTGAACCTCAACGCACGAGTTGGAGGAAGAACAGTTTCACAACTAGTTTCATCGCACGATTCAGAATATCAAAGAAGGATAATATTCCTAAATGCTCATGTAGCATCCTAATTATAGATGTGGTCGACAACACACCGATAATAAGGACTCTACTAGACATGGCTCCAAGACATCCTAGGACAGTTTAAAACCTTAGGCTCTGATACCAAGTTTGTCACGCCCCAAAACCGAGGAGTGCGATCGGCGCTCAATTGAGTGAACCTGACCAAGCAAGCCTATTAGATTTCATTCTACCCAAACTCATCCATGAATAGAGATAATACATATTATCATTAATTAGACGAACATGTGTTCATTTCTACAATACTAATTCATTTCCAATAGTTTCATCATTTTTAATGTCTCAGATGGACAAGTAATACATCCACAACATAACATAGTTTGTCTTTCCCCAACACCAATACACAACCCACACTATGTCTACAGAGCCTCTATAGATAAAGAAGAGTACAATGATAATGCCGGCAACAAGGCCTCGGCTATAACTGAAACCGAATACACAAAGTACAAAAGATACATGAACCCGGGATAAAGTGGGGCTCACCAAGTCGGCTAGGAAGAAAGTGCACTTCTATCACTGATCAATATCTCCTGCTGTGGAACCACCTGCATCCATTGAAAGATGCAGCGCCCCTGGCAAAAGCGACGTTAGTACCGTTGAATAGCACTAGTATGTATAACTAAACATCCTCTTAATAGAATGACAAATAATAGAAATAAGATTATCATAATATCAATGAAAGCCTTATTCACCATCAAACCTCAATTTAGGATCAAGACAGTGTTCAAATTAATTTTCATATCTCACATTGGGAAATTTTTAGTATCGATATTCCATTGTCCACAATACCAGTACAATTATTCACCATACCAATACCACTATTCACAATACCATTATTCACAAAACCAGTACCACCGTACTCTTAGCACGAAGTGCGATCATGACCCAATCGGCTAGGCTATCTCAGTAGAGACATCAACCACAATTTCTCTCAATATCAATACCACCGTGTTTAACACGGAGTCCGATCACGACCTGATTGGCTAGGCTATCCATTAGGGACATCGACCACAATCACAATTTCAATTACAATTTCCAGCACAATCACCACTATGTGTGTGGCATGGTGTCCGATCATGACCCGACCGGCTAGGATGTCTTATTTGAGACTTCAACCTTTTTATATCAATCATCGCATTTCATATTACTTTCACATCCTTTCATTTCATTGGCACTAATGGACATAATTATAAGATCATTCTTGGCACGTTGGCCATATTCAGTATTTCATGCTCACCTTATCAATTTCAAATATCATTATCATCATCAACAACAAATACAACTCAAATCAAGGTGTGTAGTACACATGTGAGTAATTTAGAGTCTAAGGCACATAGAGATATTTCACAAAATTTGGCATAATAGCCTTCATTTGAGACTTAAAGTCGAAACATTATTAATGCACGACCCATATTTTAATACATCCTCAATTGGTAACATAACATGAATAAAGCATTTAGGATTCTTGTTGAATATATATCTATTCAATCCAATCTTACTCGGAATGGCCAGTTTCATAATGAATCACTCAGGACTTACATAATTTACATTAATATCGTGGGA
This sequence comes from Nicotiana tomentosiformis, assembly GCF_000390325.3. Classification (NCBI taxonomy): domain Eukaryota; kingdom Viridiplantae; phylum Streptophyta; class Magnoliopsida; order Solanales; family Solanaceae; genus Nicotiana; species Nicotiana tomentosiformis. The sequence goes on along the minus strand of NC_090813.1, from coordinate 160,007,438 downwards.
TCCAATTCTAAGAGAAGAGTTCAGCCAACATACCTCACTTGAGCTTCCTTACACTCTAAATGTTTTGGAATTCTTAGAACCTTCAATCTATTGTAGAAATATAACAAATTGAATCAAAATTAGGAAGATCATGGTTCGAACTCATTTGAGCGTTTTATCAAACACTAAGTGTGCATTAAGGTTTCAAGGTCCTTTTATGGAGAATTCCATCATCCCACTACCCAATATTTACCATTTTTAGCTCAAAAATCTTCCTACACCCTTTGATAACACATGCATGTAAAATAAACAACTCTCATGCCCAAAAATTATCTTGCTAGTTATCCATTTTCAGAAAAATTCGAAATTAGGGTTTAGGGTGTAGAATCTTACCTCTAGGATGAAGACTTGAAGAACACCTTCTCACTCTAGGGCACTCTCTCTCACCCTAGAATATCAAGTTATGTCTCACAAATGGCCCAAAGAGTGTATTTAATGAAATAGAGTTGGGTTTTAAAAATTCAAAAATGGAGCTCCGGAACAAGGTATGCGATCGCATAACCAATATGCAGACCGCATATTGGTCGCATAATTGGTTACAATACAGGCAAAGGAACTGTCTGTGTATGCTGTCACTATGCGGTCCGCATAACTGTTATGCATTCGCATAATGCACTGCATAACAGTTATGCGGTCGCATAGTTTCTTCCAACTGATCCAATTAACTGCCTCACTCTGCGGCCATTAAGCGGTCCGCAGAGTGATTCTGCGATCGCATAATGGACCGCATAAATGCACTTTTCCGCCAAACATTTTCCTTTACTTTTCAGTGCATTGTTCAACTCAAAAAGTCCGAGCCACGTCTTGCAAGCTCACCGCGAAGAATTTCTATAATACTCAACATGTAAAACCAATTTCGCACTACGAAACATTACTTTCTTTGCAAAGTTTTACGGGGATTTACACTTAAGTACTTCGAAGTTTTCTGGGGTGTTACAGTTTTAGCACGGAGTCCGATCTTGTCACGACCCCAAATTCCCTCCGTAGGAGGTCGTGATGGCACCTAGTCTCTAAGACTAGGTAAGCCTATCAATGCGGAATAATCATAAATATCTGAAAATAAATAAACTACAATTCAAATGATTACAACTCCCAAAACCCGATATAAATAAGTCACAAGCTTCTAAACATTTAGTCTTAATGTCTCTATATGTCTCTATGACAGACCGGAATAATACCTGTGATAACAGAATCGGATGCAACGGCATCTGTCCTAGCAGGAAGGGCATAATATCTGGCCTGGCCTCCCCCTCTAGGGCGACCTCTACCTGCCCGACGTCCACCTCTAGCTGGTTGTGCAGGTGGAGTGGCAACTGGTGCAGTAATCATGGCCTGAGAAGCCTGAGGACCTTGTGGAATAGGTGGGGCCTGAGAAATCCGTGGAGGTGTATCCCTCCTAATTATGGGGCAATCCCTCATGATATGACGAGTGTCACCACACTCAAAACAAGCCCTCGGAGGACGTGGCTGTTGAGACTGGCTCGGGCCTGATCGACTAGACTGTCCGCTGAAAGCACCCCGTACAGGAGGTACAGAAGACACTGGTGGTGCATAATATGGAACCTGTGGTCTGGGAGTAGTCGGAATACCACTGGAAGCTGGAAGTGCTGAATTAATAGGATGGCTCACATAACCTTTACCATGACGAGCTGCAACTAGGGCACGAGAATTATTATATGTTCCAGAACCTCGGGGTCTCTTAGCTTCCCTCTCTTCCCTCTCCCGAGTCAGCATACCTTCCAATCTTCTAGCAATTGACACCACCTGTTGGTATGTGATTTCTATCTCTAGCTCTCAGGCCATACTGTATCTGATACTAGGGTGAATACCCTCAATAAATCTGCGAACCCGCTCTCGAACAGTAGCAACTAAGGCTGGTGCATGCCTAGCCAAATCACTGAATCAGACCGCATACTCTAACACAGTCATAGAACCCTGGTGCAACTGCTCAAACTCTGCGCGCCATGCATCCCTAAGACTCTGAGGAACATACTCCCTTAAGAATATATCCGAAAATTAAGTCCAAGTGAGTGAAGATGCCTCAGCGGGACTATCCAACTCATATGCCCGCCACCACTGGTAGGCTGCTCCTCTAAACTAGAATGCAGTGAAAGAAACCCCATTGGAATCCACAATACCCATAGTACGAAGGATACGGTGACATTCCTCCAGAAAATCCTGAGCATCCTCTGAAGCTAAACAGCTGAAAGTGGGAGGGTGGTACTTCTTATACCTCTCGAGCCTGTGCTGCTCCCCCTCTGAAACTGCTGTCCTAATAGCAGGCCGAACTGGGATAACTGGTTTCACTGGTATAATCTCTGGGGCATGGTCAACTTGGGTACGTGGCTCTGGAGTACGGGCGGCGGGAGTCTGCGCTCCTCCCCCAGCCTGAGATGTGGCAGGAGCAAGTGGAATTAATCCTGCCTGAGCTAAAGTGCCAAACATGCTCAAAAACTGGGCAAGAGTCTCCTGAAGTGCAGGAGTAGTAACAGGCGTCTCAGGCGTCTGCTCTCCAACTGGAGTTACTGGTGGCTCTGGTGCAGCAGTTTGTGCAGGTGCTCTGGCTGCACCACATGGTCTTTCTCGACCTCTGGCTCGACCTCTGCCCCGACCCCGGCCTCTTGCGGCTCCAACAGGGGGCGCGTGTGTTTGATCATCAGATCCAGTCATGCGTGTCCTCACCATCTGTGAGAGAATAGAAAGAAAATTGTTTAAAATTTTGAAGTCAACAAATACGCACGATAAAGAAACAAAGAAGTGAATATTTCCTAACAGTTCCATAGCCTCTCAAAGATAAGTACAGACGTCTCCGTACTGATCCGCAAGACTCTAATAAACCTGCTTGTGACTCATAACACCTATGAACCTAGTGCTCTGATACCAACTTGTCACGACCCCAAATTCCCTCTGTAGGAGGTCGTGATGGCACCTAGTCTCTAAGACTAGGTAAGCCTATCAATGCGGAATAATCATAAATATCTGAAAATAAATAAACTACAACTCAAATGATTACAACTCCCAAAACCCGGTAGAAATAAGTCACAAGCTTCTAAGAATTTATTCTTAATGTCTCTATATGTCAAGGTCTAAATAAAATATAAGGAAGCAACATAAAATGATAGAAGGGGACTCCGGAGTCTGCGGACACTGGCAGATATACCTCGAAGTCTCCATGCGCAGGTAACTTACTGATGTCTAGGCTGGTAAAAATGTACCTGGATCTGTACAAAAAGATGTGCAGAAGCGTAGTATGAGTACACCACAATGGTACCCAGTAAGTGCCAAGCCTAACCTCGGTAGAGTAGTGACGAGGTCAAGTGAGGCCCTACTAGAATATAATAATGGCATGGTAAAATATTTATCAATATAGTAAAATAAAATGATATTGGAAATGAATCAAATAGTATGTCACATTTAATGACAACAAATAATTGCAAATAATATCTCGTGGAATCAAAACAAAATTTCCTTCAACTTTATGAAAATCACAACAATTAATCGAAGGCAACTATGGCCATAAATCAATATCAACAAGGGCACTACCGAGGTACCGCCTCGTAGTCCCAAATTATAAATTATTTCACAATATCTCATTTTCTTATACCACCGCGGGAGCCTTCTCAATTTATTTAAAGAAAGCATTTTTATCCCGAAATAGCATCCCGCGTTTTAGCCACCCTTATCACACCGCATGACTTCTAGTAGTCACCCCTACTAGCCACGCATATCAAGCCACCCTTATCTCATCGCATGCATTTCAACACCCAGACCTTATACCACCGCATGCGTATCAATATCACAATATATCATAATTTGCACTTCAAGTACCCAATATTTCAATTTTCCACAAAAAAATCAACAACAATATTTTTCAATAATAAAGAGCTAACGGCTCATGCCAGAATAATCCAAAAAAAACAATCTTACAAAAATATTCAAGAATAAATAATTCAAGAAAATAATATTTCAAAATTTTAATACGTTGCTTCAATATCAAATTTAAAAATGTCAAATACTTCATATTAATAATATTTAATTTAAAGAAAATCAACCTTCAAATAATGCACAATATAAAAGACACCAAGTTTCAATTAAACAGGTAAAATAATTAGCAGGAAAAAGGTAAACAAATCTAAAATATATATCACAGATCAATGATGAAGAATATAACAAGATAAAATAATTTAATAACTGCGCAATAATGATCTACACAATTTAAAAATATAATCTTTCACATTTATCCCATGTACACACTCGTCACCTCGTGTACACGACTTTCAACATATTTCAATAATCATATTAATATTAATTCTAGGGAAAATTTCTCCCACACAAGGTTAGACAAGTCACTTACCTCGACTTGCTCCAATTTAACCAAGTATTATGCTTTTTCCTCAATTTTCTGACTCCGATCGACTCGTATCTAGTCATAATCAATTCGATACAGTCAACAAAAATTATAGTAATCAAATTCATAAGAAAATATTACATTTTTCAATAAAATCCGAAATTAGCTCAAAATTTGCCCGTGGGGCCCACATCACGGAATCCGGCAAAAGTTACGAAATATAATCGCCCATTCAACCACGATTCTAACCATACCAAAATGACTAAATTCCAATAACGATTCGACCCTCAAATCCACAAATCTATCCAAGAGGGTTTTCAAATTTTTCCAACTTAAATCACCAATTAAATGTTAAAAACAGTGATGGATTCGGGTAATCTAACCAAGATTGAGTTAAGAACACTTACCCCAATTCTTTTCCTTGAAGATATATAAAAAATCGCCTCTGCTCAAGCTCCAAGTTGTTAAAAACAGTGAATGGGACGAAACCCCCATGTTTTTATAACTTACCGATCTGTCCAGGCTGACCTCGATCGTGGAGTCCGATCCATGACCTTGATCATGAGAGTCCGATCCTGGACCTCGATCATGGGAGTCCGATCATGGGGAGTCCGATCATGGCCCTCGGCCCTGGGGCTCGATCACAGCCGTCGATCCTGGCTATCGATCATGGCTTCGATCTTTATGGCCTTCGATCACTGGCCTTGGTCATAACCCTCGATCCTGGGCCTTCGATCAGTGGCCTTCAATCATGGATCTCGATCCTGCCTTCGATCCTCGGCTCGATTTCTGGGGGATCGATTGCACAGCAGAAGAGAATTTGTAGCAACTTTTGCAGCAGCTGTCTAAGTCCCATTTTTGATCCGTTAACCATCCGAAACTCACCCGAGGCCCTCGGGACCTCAACCCAATACACCAACAAGTCCTAAAATATCATACAAACTTATTTGAAACCTCAAATCACATCAAACAACGCTAAAATCACAAATCACACATAGATTCAAGCTTGATGAACACTGAAACTTTCAATTTCTACAAACAATACCAGAACCTATCAAATCAAGTCTGATTAACCTCAAATTTTGCACGCAAGTCATAAATGACATAACGGAGCTGTGAAAATTTTCAGAATTGGATTTTGACCCCGATATTAAAAAGTCAACCCCTCGGTCAAACTTCCCAAAAATTCAACTTTCGGCATTTCAAGCCTAATTCCACTACGGACTTCCAAATAAAATTCTGATCATGCTCCTAAGTCCCAAATCACCATACGGAGCTGTTGGAATCATCAAAATTCTATTCCGGGGTCATTTGCACATAATTCGACATCCGGTCACTATTTGAACTTAAACTTTAAATTTTCGTCAAAATTCCATATCTCGGGCTAGGGACCTCGGAATTTGATTTCGGGCATACGCCCAAGTTCCAAATCACGATACGGACCTACCGAAACTGTCAAAACACTGATTTGAGTCTGTTTGCTCAAAATATTAACCAAAGTCAACTCAATTGAGTTTTAAAGCTCTAATTCACATTTTAATCCATTTTTCACATAAAGACTTTCCGAAAAATTATACGGACTATGCACGCAAGTCGAGGAATGATAAAAAGTGCTTTTCAAGGTCTTAGAATACATAATTAATTATTAAATTTAAAGGGGTCTTGGGTCGTGACAGTCTGACTTCGAAGTGATCAAGAAAATCCAAGTATATCTAGTATAGTCATCTATAAGTGTAACACAAAAAACTTTTACCATCATAGATTGGTACACTATAGGGTCCATCACAATGTACCAACTCAAGGGCAAACTGTGAAATACTGGTGCTCAATTGAAATGGTTACTTTGTTTGCTTAGCCAAAGGGCAAACTGTACAATGAGAGTGATCACTAACTTTCAACTTACTAAGTGATTCATGTTTCCTAGTTACATGAATAAGAGCATGACCTAACTTCATATGCCAGAGTTAACTGGAATCAGAACAACTACTAGTTATATAACAATACTTATTTACTAGTTGAACTACATTATCATTGAGTGAGCTTAATTATGTAGTAATGAACCCTTATGTACTGAGCTTCCTTGCAGTATATAGAGTCCCAGCTCCTCCTTAACAACCCCCTTTACATGACTGTCACGACCCCAAATTCCCATCTTAGGATGTCGTGATGGCACCTAGTCTCTAATACTAGGTAAGCCTAACAACAAGATAATAAAGAAGAAATGTAACAACTAAACAACAAGATATAAACTGATAAGTCTCATAAGGATCTCAATATTGAATCACAATATAATATTTTCCAAAACCCGATGAGACTGAGTCATAAGCTCGACAGAAAATTACTAAAATCTCAATATACATCACTATCTAAGTAAAGGATAAATAGTAATAGGAGATAGCAGAAGGTAACTCTGAGGCCTGTGGACGTCGAGCATGTATACCTTCAAGTCTCCAAAAATAGTTGAATGATCACTAGCTTCCGGCACGGGCGGATGTACCTGGATCTGCACAAAAATATGCAGAAGCATAGTATGAGTACATCACAACGATACCCAGTAAGTATCAAGTCTAACCTCGGTAGAGTAGTGACGAGACCAGGTCAAGACACCTACTAGGATAAGATAAATGGAACAAGATATAATAAAGACTAAGTAACTGAAAGCAAAGAAATGAATAATAACAAAGCAGTTTAATAATGTGAGTTAATGACAGAATATAAGGCAAAAAGGCAACAAGAAGGGAACACATAATGAGAACCACAAGTAATCAAATACGGATAAGGACAGGTAAGACAAGAAAGAAAACAACAAGAATTGTTCAACCAATAAATATTTTCCACATGGAATGTACAATAAGAATCACAACTGAGGTACCGCTCCGTATTCACATTTCACAATTTTAATCATAATCATTCCTTATATTACCGCGTGAGGCTTACATTTAGTTTTGAAAATTATTTTTTCCGAAATAGCTACACGTGTTTTAGCCCACTTTATCTTACCACGTGGCTTCAAGTAATTCCCTTACTAGCAACATGCGTATCAAGCCCACCTTATCTCATCGCATGTGTATCAACCCCATCCGTATACTACCGCATGCGTATCAATATCACAACACAATAACAACTCGCACCACAAGTGCCCACATGCAGCAACTTGCCAAAATCAACAATACTAATGTTTCCACAATAATTAGCCCACGGCTCAATTACTATGTGTACAAGAATCTCAATAATGACAAAATTCATGAGAAATGCTCAACAAGAAAAGATATCTCAAAAATCAATAACTTCAACCTCAATGTGATAATAGCTTTCACAACTTCAACGTCAATAATCCAACAAGAAGATAATTCCCACGAAATAACAACTTTAAGTAAGAGTAGTGCAACAATAAAGAGGTAACAAGACAATAAGGGAGGTACCAACTTCAACTAAAGCATATGAGAGCAAATATAACAAGTAAGAGATGGAACAAGTGCTAACAACGTCAAAGAAAACATGTAAAAGTAGGTTAACACTTGTAAGAGTAGATTAACAATGAAGAATATAACATGTTATGACAATTCAATTAGAGTCATGGGAAGATTCTAAATAACCTAAATCGGTCTAATACCACATATAGTCCGTGTACACACTCGTCACCTCACGTACACATCTTTCACATAGTACAAATAGCACAATTAAATCAAATCCTAAGGGGTAGTTTTCCCACACAAAGTTAAGCAAGATACTTATCTCAACTAGGCCAAATCAACCATCGAAAATAGCTTTTCCCCTAAAGTTCGCCTCCATACGAGTCAAATCTAACCAAATATGACTTAATATTATCAAATAATGCAAGAAAAATAATTACAATAGATAAAGCTATGATCTTTACACTTTTTCCAAAAAGTCAACAAAAGTCAACCCCGAGCTCGTCCGGTCAAAACTCGGGTCCAAGGGTAGATTCTGACTATCCATAACCCCACGAGTCTATATATATAATTAGTTTTCAAATTCGAGTCCATATCGATTCTCAAAATTCAGATCTTCACCTCTTTGATTCTCATATATTTGATGTTAAATCTAAGATATAGTCATAAAATATGGTTGGAAATTGATTGGAATCACTTACCCAAAGTTTGTAGATGAAATCCCCTCTCCAAATTGCCTCCTACCGAGTCAAGGGTTCTAAAATATGAGAAATAAGACTAAGTCCCGAATTTTCAGCCTTTATGTTCAGTTGCAGGTGTCGCAATTGAGACATTGGGTTCATAATTGCGAAGAATGCCTCGCAAATGGGGCACTGCCAGTCTACGTGGGAAGTCGCAAATGTAACATGGGCTTCGCAATTGCGAAGCCTGCTTCCCTCGCAAAAACGACAAAAATGTCACAAATGTGAAACTACCCCAACCCAGGTCAACTTCGCAATTGCGACCCAGGCATCGCAATTGCGATACCTGAGACCCCCCTGCTAAGGTCGCAATTGCGATGCTGGTGTTTTCAAATGGGACACCAGAGGCATCAATATACCAGCAGTTTAGATTCAGTTCAAAACCATTCTGCGACACGTCTGATACTCATCCGAGCCCTCGGGGCACCAAACCAAACATCCACACACATCTAAAAATATCATACAAACTCGCTCGCGTGATCAAAACACAAAAATAATACCTAGAACTACGAATCAGACATCGAAACACAATAATGTCAAAGAAAAATTCAAGAACTCCTAGAATTGCAACCATGCATCTGAATCCTATCAAATCAACTCCAAATGACACCAAATTTTGCAGACAAGTTCTAGATAGCATAACGGACCTATTCCAAGTCCCAAAATCAAATTACGAACCCAACAAACAAAAGTCAACATGCAGTCAAACTTCTAAACCTTAAATTGCTAGTTTTTGGCAAAATAACACAAATTAACCTACGAACCTCCGAATTAGATTTCGGGCATACGCCCAAGTCCAAAATCACGATACGAACCTATCAAAGTCATCAAAACACCATTATGGGATTGTTTTTACAAAAGTCAAATATTAGTCAACATTTCTAACTTAGGCTTCTAAGTCAAGAACCTAAGGGTCCAAATCAACCCAAAATCTTTCCACAATGAAACTAACCAACCCTGCAAGTCATAAAACCACAAATGCATATGCGTGAAGTATAGAAAGGTAAAATGGTATGCAAATACATAAAACAACAGATCAGGTCGTTACAATGACCATTATAGAGATCCTGAAAGATACAAAAATCAGGGAAAATGCCACTAAGCAGTGCAACTCCTTAGTAAGTTTAGATACTGACAATAAATTGTGTTTAAAAATCAGGTATGTATAGTACATCTTTGATACACTGATTATTACGTTCAGATAATTTTGTGTGATTAATACTACATTCCCTGTAGGTAAGTAAACCTTGCTTCTTTCTTAATCTGGATATAACTGACAAATATTTAACAATTGTAGGGTACATGTCATGTGATTAAAAGCTCCAGTGTCTATTATCTAATTATAATTAAAATATTTGGATAACAACGCTATCAAAGTACTTGCCATTACAGCTCTGCTAGATGATCCTTCATCATTGCCTTTGTTGAGCAGTTGAATAATATACTGGTATTGTACTTGAGTAAAGAAAGGAGCATGTTGCTGAGCAGATTGCTACGGCATATGTTGAGGCACAACTGGTAGCATCTACTGAGGTCCCACTGGTGGTCCTCCTCTTTTATGCTATTGAAATCCATAGTACGTCTCATGGCCATTACCAGTGAATTTGCAACCATCAACTAAAGTAGAGCCTAATGTTGTACTGGCATAGTTTGTATACAAGCCAAGATTGCCTCCCTTTTTCTTTGACTTAAAGTCTAGGGGATATCCAATTAACCTGCAACGGTTCTCCTTTGTATGTTCTTTGTAGTAACAATACTCATACTGAATTAATTTCTTCTAAGACCTTAAATTTCCCCTGGATATACTAAACCTCTATTACTATACAACGGAATTCATTCAACAACTTCTATAACTTGAACTACCTGTGTAAGGTTTGAAAGGCTCCTTTGACTCTCAAGGTCTATGAGCAGAGAGTAAGCATTATTAATATTAGGAACTCGAGACATCATTATGATCTAACTTCTTGCTTGAGAATAAAAGTCATTTAGGCCCATATAAAACTGCAGAAGTCTGTGATATTCAAAGTGAGATGCATACTTCTTAGATTCTAGGCAAGGACACCCAGGGTAGGGCATGAGTACATTAAACTCATCCGAGAGATGTTTAAGTTTGGAAAAATAATCAGCCACAATTATAGTACCCTGAGTCACAGTATGAATCTCTTTATGAAGATGAAGTAACCTAGATCCATTCACCATGTCGAACCTTTTCTTCAAATCCTCTCAGACTTTGTGAGCATTAGATGCATACACAACACTACTCAATATGTGTGGTCACACAATATTCTGATCCAAGACATAACCACAACATTCATCTTCTCCCATTGATCATGCAGTTCAAGCTCAAACTTAAATTTAGGATATCGATCATCAACAAATCTAAACTTACTCTTACCTAGTAGATTAATTCTCATAGAACGAGTCTATGCATTTGAATTGCTGCATATTGGTGCACGGATTACATGGTTTGTGGCTCTGGGTTGAATTGGTGTGGATGTCTATAGGGCGACTGTATTTGATAAGAAGAGGATGTCGGACCTAGAATGGGTGCTACGGATTTGATTGTGGTATATTTGGAAAGATAATGTCACTGATCGACTTAGAAATTGACTATAGTTCTTGTCGAAGGAGGGGGAGCTCCATGACTTGTTGATCTGATAAGTGGTTACGGGTTTTTGTGTGTTTCTTTCATCATCGGCAGTGTACGAAGGTTTTAGAACAAGATGTTGTTCGATATGACGTTTATTACCGGTATTGGGTTATTTTGAGCAGCTACTGTGATCGAAAGTTATTGCTATGAGTATTGGAGTTATGTGGTATATCATTTGATTGTGTCTTGGGTTATGGTTATGGCTTGATGCAGCTTATTCAGGCTTATACAGTGTGTAGATGCAAGATTCAGGTCTTATAGGAAATTCTGGGTGTTGGAAATTAGATTCTAAGATTTATGGGCTAAGGTTGAATTAAGGATCTTCAGCTAGGTTATGTCATCAGGCTTATATGGATTAGGGTAACGTGGGATCACCCCCGGGTATGTGTGTGGTAAGGTTACACAGTGATTTGACGGCTTAGGAACAACTCTTGGCACGTTCGAGGACGAACGTATGTTTAAGTGAGGGAGAATGTAACGACCCGACCGGTCATTTTGCGCATTTGCATTATGTTCAGCTATTTGAAGTCTTGATCAGTATCGTATGATGTATTATAACTTGTGTGAATCGTCGGTTTTTTAGTTTTCAGGTGATTCGAAAGTGATTTGGAAGAATGGATTTCATGATTGAAGATTTAAGTTGGAAGAGTTGACCAAGTTTGACTTTTTAGTATTTGACCTCAGTTTGGAGTTTTGATGGTTTCGTTAAGTCCGGATGGTGATTTTGAACTCAGGCATATTCCCGGATTTGCATTTGGATATTTCTAGAAAGTTTGGGCGCGACTTGGCGAACGTTGGAAACTTGAAGGTTTGGAAAGTTCATAAATTTGACCGGGAGTTGACTTTGAGAATATCGGATTTGGATTGTGGTTTCGAGAATTGAAATATCTTCGTTATGTTATTTGGGACTAGTGTGCAAAATTTGAGTTCATTTCGAGTTGATTTGATATGTTTCGGCACGCGTTTTGGAAGTTGAAAGTTCAAAAGTTCATGAAGTTTGATTTGAGGTGCGATTCATCGTTTCGATGTTGTTATGCGTGATTTGAGGCCTAAAGTAGGTTTGTGTTATGATATGGGACTTCTTGGTATATTCGGAAGGAGTCCCGAGAGGCTCGAGAGAGTTTCGGTCATGGTCCAGATCATTTTGGAAATTTTGGTAAAGGCTAGTTTGCGCTGGTTCTGGTGTTTCCGCATCTGCGGAAGGATGGACGCAGATGCGGACAATTGGTTGCAGAAGCGGGAGAAGACTGGGCTTGGAGTCTCCGTAGATGCAGAATTTAAGTCGCATCTGCGACTTCGCAGAAGCGAGGGTCATGGTTTCAGAAACGAGGTATTGCGTAGGAGCGAAAAGGAGCTCGCACATGCGATGGCACAGAAGCGGAAATTGTTCCGTAGGTGTGAGGGGTCGCTGTTTAGTCATGATCGCAGAAGCGGGGTTCTGGTCGCAAAAGCGACGCCACAAAAGCGGCTCATTTGTTCGCAAATGCGAAAATGGCTAGGCAGAAGCTTTAAATCGAGGGTTTGGTCATTTTATTCATATTTAGAGCTATAGACCTCGGATTGAGACGATATTTGGAGCAATATTCACCATATAGATTGGAGTAAGTGTTCTCTACTCATTTTTAATTATATTTCATGAATATATATTCGTTTTTGGCATTTGATTGAGGATTTCAAGAGAGAAAATTGGGGGTTATTGTCTAAAGTTTCATAGAGTGAATTTTCGAGTTTTGAACATCTATTTGGAGTCGGATTTGAGTGAAACTAGTATGGTTGGACTCGTAATTGAATAGGTTATCATATTTGTAAGTTTCATCGGGTTCCGAGGTATGGTCCCGGGTTTGACGTTTTGGTTGACTTTGAGCTTTTGATTAAAGATTCGACCTTTATCATTTGGAATTGTTTCCTTAGGATTTATTTGGTGTATTTGTGTTTCTTTTGGCTATTTTTGAGCCGTTCGAAGGTTGGTATGCACGGGATGGCATTTTTGGAGTATCGTTTGGCTCGCTCGGTATTGGATTTAGCTTGTTCGAGGTAAGTAACACTTATAAACTTGGTGTTGAGGGTATGAACCCCTGAATATATGTGATATGTGTTTGGTGTTGAGGTGACGCACATGCTAGGTGACGGGCGTGTGGGCGTGTACCGTGTGAGTTGTGACTTGGTTATTTCTATGGTACTCTATAGTTACCTAATCTTATTTGTATCTATGAAATCTCTACGTGCTAGAGTAATTGAGCGGTGATCCATGTTAGAAATCATGTCTAGGCTATATGCTTATCATGTTGGGACCCACTGAGATCATATCTGCTGTTGAGTTATTTGCTTACATTGCAATTACATGCTCAGTCTTACGCATTCATTTGCATATCATATCTCAGTCTCTGTTACCATTTATTGATACATCACATAATCATATTGGGGTTGATTTTCATGACATTGTGAGTCCGAGAGACTGAAAAAATTGATGACTGAGTGAGGCCGAGGGCCTGTTTGTGAGGATATTTATGGGATCGGGCTACACGTCGCAATAGGTATTATTGATATATGTGGATCGGGTTGCACGCCGCAATAAGCCTTATGGATTTGTGTGTGATCGGGTTGCACGCTGCAACAAGCCTTATGGTTATATATATGTTGATTGGGTTGCACGCCAAAGCAGGTTATATTAGCGCTTGGGCTGGATCTTCCCCTCCGGAGTCTGCACACCCACAGTGAGCGCAGTTGCTATTGATTTTTGGGCTGAATGTGCCCTGGACTGGATCTGTCCTATACAGTACTGAGTGAATGAGTATGAGGATTTATTTATGTTTGGCCTGGATCTGCCATGTACCGTACTGAGTGATTGAGTGTGCTGAGTATTGAGCATGATGAGTGAGAATGCGAGACAGTGAGATTGAGTACTTTGAGAGTGTGAGTACAAGAGTTCACCACTAAAATGCATTGCATTTGACATGCATACTTGAGATATAGGCATAGAGATGCATTTCCTCATGCTACCTGGTTTTGGTGACATTCATGATTTCACTTGCATATTGACATGTAGGCATAGAGATGTACTTTCCTCATGCTATCTAAAAATGAAACATCTTATTTATTGTTAAAAGGTTTTTGGGAAAAATCACAGTTTGAGACTTACTCATATTTTTGGTGATTTGGTGAAAAGAATTGAGTTTTACTAACATCTTTGAAAAACATGCCTATTTTTCTGTAAATATGAACGAGTTGAGCATCATACCTTTGAGTTATTTCGTGTACATTTTTATTATGTTGCTATGAACTTTTGATGGTTATTGGAGTTGGACACTGACCCTTGTCCCAGTTCGTCACTACTTTCAACCTAAGATTATGTTTGTTACTTATTGAGTACATGGGGTCGGTTGTACTCATATTACACTTCTGCACCTTGCGTGCATATGTTGAATGCCGAGGTTGTTGTGTATGGCGGGAGCTGAATTTGAAGATGTACCTGCCTTCCGTTTATAGCTGCCTCTTGATCTTGGTAGCTTTAGAATTTTAAATCTATTTATGTATATTTCAAACAGATGATGTATTTATTTCATACTAGCTTTGTAAACTCTAAATCTTAGAAGCTCATGATTTGTACTACCAGTCCTTGAGAATTCTTTGTATAATAGTTCAGTTGTATTATCATTTCTTCCCTTAATGAAACTCATTCGAATTGGTTTGTTGTTAACTGGCTTACCTAGCGGGTTGGGTTATGTGCCATCTGTAAGGCCCCGTAAAATTTTGCCAAGCGATTCAAGTTTTGTGGTGTCGAGTGGTACTGACTTTTTGGGTTGTAGATTGCACTAAAGACGTTGGTGGAATTTTTGGCAGAAAAAGGCAGTTCTGCAGTCAAGATCGCGATCGCAGAACCACTCTGCGGGCCGTATATCCATCGTGGAGTTGGGCATAAAGTTTGTTGAAATTTGAAGGACGCTTTGCGATCATTTATGCGATCGCACATCCATTTCACGGTCCGCATTTTCTGTCGCAAATTTGACATGAAGAATTTTGTTGGGCGATTCTGCGATACATTCTATGGACGCATAAGTGGTCCGCAGATCGCAGACCAGTCCAGACCAGCCCAGTTTTTGGCATCGTTTTCGCGGCCCATTTTGCGGGCCGCATATTTGTTATGCGGTCCATTATGCGACCGCTGACTTGAGTTCGGAGGGTTCATTTTCCTATTTTTATAACCTGAGCCTATTTTGATAAATAACCTTAGGGGCTCATTTCCAAGCGGATGTCTGATGATTTTAGAGAGAGAAGGAGGAGACCTAGCATTCTAATCATCTATTATTGCGCAAATCTTCAAGAATCATTGAAGCCACTCACTAAACCATCATCTATCCGGGTAAGTCCTACTCCTAGGCTTTCATGCAAGAGGTTATGAGTTAAATTATATTGTGGGTTTGGAAATATGCCATGCATATGACAATAGGTTGTAGTATGTGGGGTTAATGAACTATTTTGGTTAGTTTCTTGTTGAAATTAGTTGAGGGAGGAAGGGATTACCATTGCAGAGCTTTGTATTCTATTTTGCATACTAGGTGTTTGACAAAATTCCTAAGAGAGTTACACTATGGGTATCCTTCTAATTATTAACTAATTATGGCTATCTTCTTATAGATTATTATTGCTAGAAGTGTTGGGGCGTATTAGTAACCTAAGGAAAGCTCAGACAAGGTATGTTGGCTAAACTTCTCTCTTGGAATCGAATTCCATGATGTTCCCGTAAGTTTCAAGTATGGTTGGCCCAAGTTCCTAATCCCATGTTCCGAGTTATCCAGTACAAATGTTACTATTCCAAATAAACTTATGTTGAAAGATATGTACTAGAAATGTGTACCAAATGCTCCTATCGTATTGTGCTCTCCTTCGGGAATGTATTCAAATGTGACCAATGTGTCAGAATATTATGATTTCAATCATGTTTTTAATTGCAAGTTGTTATGCCCAGTTGTGAAAGAAAACCCAATGCGCCTAAGACCCCTATTGTTCATACTCATGGTTAAGGTCTTGATCCTAAATGCTCTTACTGTTGATGATCTATAAATATGCTTGAAAGTGAAAGAACTAAAGTGAGATATAAAACGTGGCCATGGTTGTTATACCATTTGATTTGAAGTCGTATTTAAATCGTAAATCATCATGCCCTCCTTTATAAATATTTCCAATGTGATTTGAGTTCTTACGTACTCAAGAGTTGAAATTGTGTATGACCTTTGGGAAGAAGTATTTTAAAAAGATACAGTGTGTTACTCACTTATGATTTTTAACTTGTATTGTGATTACAAGTCATTGTGCTCCATACTTTGAAAAGGAATCCAATGTTTTTAAAGCCTTCATTACTAATGAACTTGAAGTTGTGATTTCCGGGATATTCTATATATTGATGTTTATGTTGATGATCCTTGAAAGTAAAGAAATGGAAGTGGGAAATGTGAAATACGGCCACCGTGCCATGAGAGAAGAATCATGCGTATGGCCAATAGAGCCAAGGAAATAATGATGTTGTAAATGTGGTTGAAAGTATTAATAAAACTATATATGGTGTGAAAGGTGAGGAGATGAATGTATTTGTATTTCTGTTTCCTTTGTGTGCATAACAAAACATTTTTGGGAGTATCATTAGCAAACCGAAGAAGGGTGGGTCGTAAGGCCCACACCCGAAACTACACGTGCCACTGTAGGAGTGGATTGTGACTATTCCCCTTATTTGGGATGAGATTGAAATATTGATATGATTGTGATTATTCCCCTTAATTAGGATGAGATTGTTGATAGCCTTGGATTTAACGTCGACTCATACGACATATGTAGGGAGACGACCTAGCCGATCGGGTGGTGATCAGACGCCATGTTGCGCACATGGTGGTTCCTACTCTTGGTAACACCTTTTTTCGCATCACATGTCAAACCACATTGTTTATGGGGAGATGGCCTAGCCGATCGGGCGTGATCGGACTTCGTGCTAAAAACACGATGGTATATCGGTGCTAATGATCTCCCAACCAAAAATAATATTATTTTCATAATTTAAAAAATAAATTGTTATGTTTTAACTCGGCATTTGGATATCATTGATCATTACTTGTTGCTTCCATGGTTTTTCCCTTTGTTAAATTGGCATTCTATTTCAAAAGAGGACATTTAGCTTTACATACTAGTACTATTCTATATGTACTAATGTCCCTTTTGTCGGGGGCGTTGCATCTTCAATGGATGCAGGTGGTTCGTCAGCGGGCAGTTTTGATCCTTGTTAGCAGTTACTCTCTACTCACCTGGTTTTGGTGAACCTTACTCTGTTTCGGGCCTTATGTCACTTGACATTATTTATTGTGTTTTGAGGTATAGTCGGGGCCTTGTCGCCGACACTTTCATTCTACTCTTCTGTTGTACTTAGAGGCTCCGTAGACAGGTTGTGTGTGGTGTTTGATGTTGAAAATTAAGCTAGAAGTGTTGGTATTTGGCAAACATATTTTTCATCATATCTATAAACTTGTAATATTTTGGAAAATCATAAATGAATATCCTTTGAGTAATGAAAAAAGAATGTGGAATGCTTGACTCTTCTCACATATATCTCTTATTATTGATTTTATATTATTCATGGCTAAGGTTGGATAGAAGGCATCAAGTAGGCTTGCTTGACCGGGGTATCTCGATTGAGCGTCGGTAGCGCTGCCCGAGGTCGGGGCGTGACACCATCACGGCTAGTTAGATTTTTGGGTCGTGATAATAGTTTTGTTGTTGAATCTATGCTAGATAAATTTAAGAAATATTTCTATCCAATTCCCCCTATTTACCTAATTGGTGTTATTTTAAACCCTTCTATCAAAATGGCCACTTGTCGCCAATTAATCATTGTTTTATATGTTTATATGGATATTGGACCAACTGAAATCCCTGATGTTGAAACTTGTATTTTTGATCTACACAAACATTTACAAACTTTATATAATTATTAGGCAACCATTGTTGATGCTTCTGTTGTTATAGATGCAAATATTCCTTCAAGTTCAGTTTCAACATCTGCATCTGGTACTTTGGAGGATAATGATGGTGTTGAAGATTATTTGATTTAGTCTACACTAGGAGAGCATCAACAAATCAATAGCAGGAATATTGATGAACTCCAATTCTACTTGCAAAAGTCACCAGAGACCCGCACAAAGAAATTTCTACTGCTGGGTTGGTGGAGGAGCAACTCAAATCAATTTCTTGTTCTTTCGGCCATGGCTCGAGACGTGCTAAATGTGCCGATTTGGACAGTCGCATCAGAGAGCGCATTTAGCCAAGCAAGGCAGCAACTAGGAGATACACGTCATTCATTGGGTAGCAACGCTTTGGAAGTTCTAGTATGCTTCAGAGATTGGATAAGATCATAACGACGAAATTAAGGACGTGAAGAAGTAGATGAAATGGAGGACCAAAAAATTGGAGATATAATCATTTATAGTTCTGATTCAAGCAATGCCGGAAACCAAGAACCTCATGTTGACATGGATGAACTTACAAAAATGATGCAAAGCATGTGATGTACTCTTTCTTATTTTTTATAATTGTTGTAAAATTTTAATTTGCAAGTTCAAAAATTAAAAAAAAAAATCAAAATAGAACTTGCAAATTAATTTGAAGTATTATTTATTATTCAATGAAAATATAAAATGAAAACCTTCGGAGTTTGATCCTTATATATTGGTCTTATTAAATAATATTTTGTAGCCACTTACTTTCAATTTTAAAATTCAAATTTCAAATTTAAAACTTTCAACTTTAAAGTTTTAAAGTTTAATTTTAAGCCTTAAAATACTTATTTCCTTAATTAAAAGTTTGCAAACACTTAAGTATTAATAACATTGAATAAGAAAAAGATAATATACTAAAAAAAAAGTAACGCGGCCCGGTCCGGACCCGCTAAGCCCGAACCCGGACGAGCCCTAATTAAGCCGAAATTTCTCAACCTGTTACCAGCCCGGTTAGTCAGGCCACTATCTAGCTCGGACCACTAATCGGACGAGCTATTTTTTCGTGTCCAGTCCGGACCAGCCCGTCCGGTTAACACCTTTTATTTAACTTCATAATTTCCTACTTCAACTTTTAATTTAATACTCTCTCCGTTCACTTTTACTTATCATGTTTCGCTTTTCGAGAGTCAAACTACATAAATTTTGACCAACGTTCTAACATGTATATTTTTACCATATTCATATGAGACGAGTTACAAATTATAGTACTTTTCGTATAGTTTTCGAATATCTAAGTTTTAATTTTAAAATATTAAAAAAATCTAATCCAATTTAACTTCAAAGATTGATCAAATTGACTCTCGAAAAGTGAAACGTGATAAGTAAAAACGAACACGGAGTACTAGACTGAAAGTTTAACTAGGACAAAATTGCTCAATTTTGAGTAATGCAAAAGTAGTTTTGAAATTTCCCAACTAGAGTAGGAGAAGTTCTTTTCAATCAATTGAATCCCAAAAAATTGTATTAGGCTCTCCACACTTATCTATATTATATTAAAAGCACGATAGCCCTTAGCGAAATGTCGTTCGTTTTTTTTATTCTTTATTTTAAATTAGAGTTTATATTGTACAAAATAGTCATTTGATTATTTCTTTAAATATTTAAGAGTAGTCATTTAATTAACTCCCTACTATTTAGGAATAGTCATTAATTATTTTTCTAAAATTTAAAAATTTGATTTTACTTTTTCCCTTTAGTTCTAGAATTTCAAACTAGGAAAGTCTCGTAGGAGTTTTTTTGGGTCATATGGTAGGACTACTAATCTGTCACCTTCTACTCCAATATAGTTAGGAGTATTAAATTTATCCTTTTATATTTACGAAGAGTATTAAATTTTATACCATGAACAATTTACAGTAGGAAAGTTTCTATTTAAACTTTCCTTCTTTGACATATATATTAATTACTAATATATTGGATTTTAGAATTAATATATTGGACTTTTTGTTATTTGAACTATGTAACATGATTATTATTCTTTTTATGTTACTAAACTTCCTAAATCTTTTAAGTCTTATTAGGTAAAAAAACAAAAGGGCATCTTTGAAAAACTCATGAGGCATCATGCTACAATAATGTGAATTTACGTGGATTTCATATTTAAAAACTCTTTAGTAAAAATGTCGTTCGTTCTATCCTTTAAAAATAGATTTCATATTAGACAAAATTATTATTTGATTTACTTTTCTAATATTTAGAACATGAAATAAATTAGAATTTTTACTCATTAAATCTTTTTCTTGTTTGAACTAAGTAGAAATCCTTATATTTAGAACTTTAAACAAAACAATTATACCTTCTATAAATAGTAAACTTAAAATTATGACTAAATATACAAAAATTTTATGCCGTGAGTTGTCTCTAATTGCACAATTTTTAATCTCAAAATAGATCGTTTCATTGTGCTAAATTTTAGGTAAACAATAATATTAAATTAAAAAGGCATTAAATATATTAGAGAAAGAGGGAAAATTTTACTTTGTTCTTTATCCCGATTCAACAATTCCCCTTTTAAATTCTATGAGTAGTCATGTGAGATTGCACTGGCTATTCGTTTTATTCTTTGATCATTATTTTGCTTAAATATAAATATTAATATAGATTTAAAAATATAATTAAAAAAATAGTTACAAAGTTATTTAATAATAGAGAGAGAGAGAGAGAGAGAGAGAGAGAGAGAGAGAGAGAGAGAGAATAATTGGAATAATTTAATAACACAAACGCTTCGGCAAACATAAAGTGTAAAATTTTAATATTTTACCGCTTGAAAACAAAATTTATTGTGGATAAAAGTATAATTAATATTAAATATCTAAATTTTGATTGAGCTAATATTAAGAATTTGCATCCTCAAAAAATAAGTATTTTTTAATGCTGAGAATAAATGATTAAGTGTTTGGATTAACTAATTAAAAAAAATATTTGAATGAATTAATTAGCAAAATAATCCAATTTCATTTTTTTTTCCAAATTCGTCTTTTAAGTAAAATAATTTTTCAAGTTGACACAAATATTAAAATACATAAATATGTTTTCATAAAATACTATCAGCGATGAAAGAAACCAAAAGATAGAGCAAAATCTGCTATAATATAATACTAAAAACTAAATTAGCTAAAATGCAAACTTAAATAAATAAGAATGAAATAATAGAAAATAAAATGTATCATAAAGAGATGTCAGGTGAGATACAACTTAACATGCTTATATTTAATATTATAAATATATGTATAATTAAATAATAGAAAATAAAATATATCATAAAGAGATGTCAGGTGAGATACAACTTAACATACTTATATTTAATATTATAAATATATGTATAATTACAAATATTGTACATATAATTTAACTAATTCATTATCTTGCATATTCAGAAGATATTGAATTCAGTTATTGCAAAAATGTAACAATATTATTTTCATCATTTAAACAAACGTTACATTTATTTTAATGTCAATATATATATATATAATTGACACAATACACCCGTGTGCAATGCATGTAAACTTAAAGCTATTTAGTAAAAGAGGGAAAGCTATATATTTTCTCTCTTTTTCTTTCCTCATTTTCCTTCCCCGGCCAGAAAAACGGAGAGGACGAAAACCCCCTTATACATAGATCTTTGTTTTCTCCTAACCCCGCAACCAGACTGCAGAAAACTGGTAAAATTTGAAAAACCCCGGAGGATCATAAACCCCGAATTCCAATCAAAATCAGTAATCTAGTTATCTCTCTCTCTCTCATATACAAAAGTATCCATTTGAATATACAATTTCAGAGTAACTAATGGACGAAGGAGAAGGGGGTTTAAGCTTTGATTTCGAGGGCGGCTTAGACACTGGGCCGACACACCCAACTGCTTCCGTACCAGTAATGACACAATCTTCCGATCACAACATTGCCGCGGCCGCCGCCCCAAATGCTAACATTAACCAGCCGCCTACTGTCTCGGCCCATGTAGGCGGGGATGTAGGGTTTGTTGGCAATCGTCGGAGTTTCAGGCAGACTGTTTGCCGCCACTGGCTGCGGTCACTGTGTATGAAGGGTGAAGCCTGCGGCTTCCTTCATCAGTATGATAAATCTCGAATGCCAATCTGTCGGTTTTTTAGACTGTATGGGGAGTGCCGTGAACAGGACTGTGTTTATAAGCACACAATTGAGGATATCAAGGAATGCAACATGTATGACCTTTTTTCTTTAACTGATATTTTAACTTTCGGGTTATGCTCATCTATCTTTAATAACGCAACCAACCAAAACTATCTATATTTAGTGTAAACTGGTAATTGAAGAAAACAAATACTCCTATATGTTGCAATTGGCTATGAGGTTTCCTACTAGAATAATGCTATAATCTCCGTCCAAACTTTAGCCTCTATGAGGCCCCAGGGCTTTAGTCTCAGCCTTGCATGTCGTAGAGGTTAAAGTTTTTTTTATCTTAATAACTGAGAAATCCCCGAGGGCCAATGACACACGGTTCGAAACTCCGTGGATAATGGACTTTCCCCTCTATCCTTCTCCGCTTAAATACCAGATTTTGTCTGCAGCAGGGTTTGAACTCGTGACATAGGTGCTTTAGATGTTTATGATAATGACTAATGTTAATTTGCTTGCTTTTAATATATATATATATATATATATATATACGGTCGAAATCGGGCTCGACTATTACACAACAGATCGGGCTCATAACGCGAAGGGTTGAAGATCGACCCGAATCTCATCGAACCAGAACACGAGGTCAGAATGTCCATCCTCAGGAACATTGAGCCCGTGATCCCGGAATTAACCCTGACCCCGAATAAGCTCGAGGAAATATTGCCGGTATAAAACAACATAAGACCGGAATAACGGAAGGCCAAAATATCCGTAGCCGATCGGATATTTCGACGGGAATCTCAGGACGTATCAGTAAAGAACTGGTATATAAGCAAACCAGGAGATTTTTACCTTTTATAGAATTGTATCTAAGGTAGGACTCCCCTACTATATAAAGGGGAGTCTGATTACTTATAAAACACATTGTAACACGCATCCCAAAGCAGTATATTACTATTGTCTTCAAGTTCTTATTATTCTCTTGTTGTTCTGTTATCAATAAAAGCATTTTTGGGCTCGAGGGTGGCTAACCTTCAAAGGCTAAGACTGTTCAACTTAAGCGGTTTGCATTCACTTTTCCATTACTTATTTCAATTGCAATCTGATTTGTCGTTTAGTATCAAATTAAATCACGTATCCTTAAAATCACTTATAAATTCAATTGTTGTCCGATTTTGAGGGTAAACAGTTTGGCGCCCACTGTAGGGCTAAGGATAATAGTGGTTGTTTGGTACAAATCTCCATAACACACACTACTTTACACTTGCTCTTTGAAGTGTCTTTGATTCCAGGCTAAAACACAAAATGTCAAACTCTCAATCAGCACCCCTACATGTTGACAACGAGTCCGGTCATCAAGGTGAAAATAACAATATAGCAACCGGTAACGAGGTACCGCCTGCTGATCCCGTTGGAATTCCGATCGTAGATCCAATTGATGCTAATTCACATGTGGCTATCGACACGAACTTGCCTACCGACCCCGAAAATAACGTCCTTGGTGGAACCCGATCGGCAACTCAAAACACACAAAACATTGAAGGGGACGGGATCAGTCTACGGGTGATCTTCGAAATGTTGCAGGCTCAACAGGCGGCGATAGCCCAGTTGCAGAACCAAAGCCGTGCACTGAGCAAGGTTGAGCCCGATCCTCCCCGTGAAGTCACCCGCAGGGATGAACCGGTCATAGAAAGGTCAAATGAACATGAATCGGGGCTAACCTCGAGATCATAAAGATGCTCGAGGAGCTGACAAAACGGATAGAATCAGGGGAGAAGAAAATCGAAGCTAACGACAAAAAGGTGGAAACCTACAATTCCAGGGTAGACCAAATCCCAGGAGCGCCTCCGATATTGAAAGGCCTGGATTCTAGGAAGTTCGTGCAAAAACCTTTTCCCCCGAGCGCGGCTCCGAAACCGATCCCCAAGAAATTCCGTATGCCCGAAATACCTAAGTATAACGGAACGACCGACCCAAACGAGCATGTAACCTCTTATACATGTGCCATCAAAGGGAACGACTTGGAGGACGATGAGATCGAGTCTGTTCTGCTGAAAAAATTTGGGGAGACCCTGCCTGTCAAAGGGAGCTATGATATGGTATCACAACTTACCTCCTAATTCTATTGACTCATTTGTCATGCTTGCAGATTCTTTCGTGAAAGCACATGCTGGTGCCATCAAGGTCGAGACTAGGAAATCAGACCTTTTCAAAGTAAAACTGAAGGATAACGAGATGCTCAGAGAGCTCGTGTCCCGTTTTCAAATGGAACGAATGGATCTGCCACCGGTCGCGCTGATGATTGGGTTGTTCAAGCTTTCACTCAGGGACTCAATGTTCGAAGCTCGGTGGCTTCACAACAACTGAAGCAGAACCTGATAGAATACCCGGTCGTTACCTGGGCTGACGTGCATAACATGTATCAATCGAAAATTAGAGTCGAAGATGATCAACTCGAGGCCCCTTCGGGGTCTGTTTATCCTGTCAGAACCCTTGACAGAATCAAGAGAGATATCGATCGTGAACCGAGATTAAACAGGGATCGATATTAGCCATATAATGGAAATCGGAGAAGCAGTGGGTCCGGGCGGAACCCCATGAGAAACGAAAGGAGAAATGATCGAGGTCAGAACAACCGGGGACTCATGACCAAAAACAATTTCGACAGGTCCATCGGGCCTAAAGAAGCGCCGAGGCCATCGGAATACAACTTTAATGTATGCTGCCGCCATTGTATAAGCTATCGGGCGCATCAAAGATACCAAATGGCATCGACCTCTACAATCCGATCCAACCCAAAGGGATCCTAACCAGATGTGCAAATATCATGGCACTCACGATCACAGAACGGAAGATTGTCGACAACAGAGAGAAGAAGTAGCCCGACTATTCAACAATGGGGACCTTCGAGAATTCTTGAGCGACCGAGCCAAGAATCATTTCAGGAACAGGGATTCTAACAAACAGACAGAATAACAAGAACCTCAACACGTCATTAACATGATCATCAGTGGGGTTGATATCCCACAGGGGCCGATGTTGAAATGCACCAAAGTATCCATCACTAGGGAGAAACGGACTCGAGATTACATACCGGAAGGAACTTTATCTTTCAACGACGAGGACGCGGAAAGGATTGTACAGCCGCAAAATGATGCTGGTAATATCTGTACTCGTAAATAAAATTCGAGTTAAACGTGTGTTAATCGATCCAGGTAGCTCGGCCAACATCATTCGATCGAAAGTCGTGGAGCAGCTCGGTCTACAAGACCAAATCGTGCATGCGGTC
Source organism: Nicotiana tomentosiformis (assembly GCF_000390325.3). NCBI lineage: Eukaryota > Viridiplantae > Streptophyta > Magnoliopsida > Solanales > Solanaceae > Nicotiana > Nicotiana tomentosiformis. The sequence goes on along the minus strand of NC_090813.1, from coordinate 159,981,821 downwards.
CGAGTTCTAAACGGATTCAACATGGCATGTGAAACCACCAAGGGTGAGATAATGTTACCGGTAAACACCACTGGGACCATACAGGAAGCTAAGTTTTATGTAATCGAAGGAGACATAAGGTACAATGCTTTGTTCGCAAGGCCATGGATCCACAACATGAGGGCAGTACCCTCAACCCTGCACCAAGTGTTAAAATTCCCACCACCAGATGGAATTAAAACGATATACGGAGAACAGCCAGCCGCGAAGGAGATGTTTGCGGTTGAAGAGGCGATTCTGATATCCGCACTCACAACGCCAAAGGGGTCGAGTTCGATCACAAAGCCAGAAACCAAATAGCAATTACCAACACTGGCTCCGATCCAACCGGGAGAATAGGGGATTGATAAAGACGATGATTACGGAGTACCCAGGTCTTTTATAGCCCCCGATGATTCCGACGCCACCAATCGACGGTCGAGGAGCTGGAACGGGTCACATTGGTCGAGCATCTACCCGATCGACAGGTACACCTGGGCACGGGGCTAAACCCCAAGCTCAGGAAAAAACTCATTCAGTTTCTTATGGCTAACGTAGATTGTTTCGCTTGATCCTACCTTGATATGACAGGGATCCCACCGGAGATAACCACTCACAAGCTGAGCCTGGACCCGAAGTTCCATCCGGTCAAGCAAAGAGGAGACCCCAGTCCGAGGTCAAACATGCTTTCATCAAGGACGAGGTATCTAAACTCCTTATAATAGGGTCCATTCGGGAGGTTAAATACCCGGATTGGTTAGCAAATGTGATAGTAGTCCCTAAGAAAGGGAACAAATTAAGAATGTGTGTAGACTATAAGGATTTAATTAAAGCATGCCCCAAGGATTCTTTTCCTTTGCCCAACATCGATCGAATGATCGATGCCACGACCGGCCACGAGATCCTCGGTTTTCTCGATGCCTACTCCGGGTACAACCAAATACGGATGGACCCGGGTGATCAGGCGAAAACCTCCTTCATCACAAAATACGGCACATACTGCTACAACGTGATGCCATTCGGTTTAAAGAATGTCGGTGCCACTTACCAACGCCTAGTAAATAGGATGTTCGAGGAATAAATAGGAAAATCAATGGAGGTTTATATTGACGACATGTTGGTTAAGTCCTTGCGAGCAGAGGACCATTTAAAACATTTGCAGGAAACCTTCAGCATATTGAAGAAATACAATATGAAGCTGAACCCGGAGAAATGCGCGTTTGGAGTTGGATCAGGTAAATTCCTCGGGTTCGTGGTATCCAACCGAGGAATCGAGATCAACCCAGACAAAATCAAAGCCATTGATGACATCACGGTTGTAGACAACGTGAAGGCCGTTCAAAGGCTAACTAGGCGCATAACTGCCCTGGGGCGATTCATTTCAAGGTCGTCCGACAAGAGCCACCGATTCTTCGCACTATTGAAGAAGAAGAATAACTTCTCATGGACTCCGGAATGCCAACGAGCTTTGGAGGAACTCAAACGGTACTTATCGAGTTCGCCGCTACTTCACACGCCGAAGGCAGACGAACCACTGTACTTGTACTTGGCGGTTTCGGAGATAGCGGTAAGTGGAGTCCTAGTCCGAGGAGATCAAGGTACGCAATTTCCAATTTACTATGTTAGCAGGACCTTAGGTGAGGCCGAAACTAGGTACCTTCACCTAGAAAAACTGGCGCTCGCTTTGCTAAGCGCCTCTAGGAAGCTAAAACCATACTTCCAGTGTCACCCCATATGTGTCGTAACTACTTACCCGTTGAGGAGCGTTATGCATAAGTCCGAGCTCTCGGGCCGGTTGGCCAAATGGGCCGTGGAAATAAGCGGGTACGATATTGAATATCGACCTCGAACCGCCATTCAGTCTCAAATCTTGGCAGACTGTGGCTGACTTTATGCCGGCCTTAATATCCGAGGTCGAAAGAGAGTTATTCATTAACTCAGGGACTTCCTCGGGAATCTGGACCCTCTTTACGGATGGCACCTGAAACGCGAAAGGGTCCGGACTTGACATCGTATTGAAGCCACCAACATGCAATATAATTAGACAATCTATTAAGACTGTGAAATTGACTAACAACGAGGCCGAATTAGACAATCATGGCCTTGAACTAGCCAAAAGCTTGGGGGCAGAAGTGATCGAAGCTAAGTGCGATTCCCTTCTTGTTGTAAACCAAGTTAATGGAGCATTCGAGGTCAGAGAAGAACGAATGCAAAGATACTTAGACAAGTTGCAGGTAACATTACATCGGTTCAAAGAATGGACTTTGCAACATGTACCTCAGGATCAAAACAGTGAGGCCGATGCCCTCGCTAACTTAGGGTCATCGGTCGAAGATAACGAATTCAATTCAGGGGCAGTCGTACAACTTATGAGATCGGTGGTGGAAGAAGGCCATGCCGAGATCAACTCGACGAGCCTAACTTGCGACTGGAGGAATAAATATGTAGAATATTTTAGGACCGGAAAACTGCCCTCGGATCCAAAAGAATCGAGGGCCCTGCATACAAAGGCAACCCGGTTTAGCCTGTCAGAAGATGAAATCCTGTTCAGAATAACATTTGATGGCCCACTTGCAATATGTCTAGGGCCAAGGGATACCAAGTACGTTTTGAAGGAAATCCACGAAGGTACTTGTGGAAATCATTCGGGCGTCGAATCGTTGGTTCGAAAAATAATCATAGCCGATTATTACTGGATCGACATGGAAAAAATCGCAAAGGAGTTCGTTCGAAAATGTGATGGATGCCAAAGACACGCCCCGACGATTCATCAACCCGGGGAGCTGCTGTATTCGGTTTTGTCGCCATGGCCGTTCATGAAGTGGGGAATGGACATCGTCGGCCCCCTTCCATGGGCACCCGGTAAGGCTCAATTTATATTGTTTATGACTGACTATTTTTCTAAATGGGTGGAAGCCCAGGCGTACGAGAAGGTCAGGGAGAATGAAGTCATCGATTTCATTTGGGATCACATCATATGCCGATTCGGAATGCCGGCCGAGATTGTATGCGACAATGGAAAATAATTCATCGGCAGCAAAGTAACCAAATTCCTTGAAGACCCCAAGATCAAAAGGATCCTATCAACACCCTATTACCCTAGTGTGAGTGGACAAGCTGAATCTACCAACAAAACCATACTCCAAAACCTTAAAAAGAGGTTAACCGACGCCAAAGGAAAATGGAAAGAAATACTACCCGAAGTCTTATGGGCATACTGTACGACCTCGAAGTCCGGTACCGGGGCAACCCCGTTTTCTTTGGTTTATGGCGCCGAAGCTCTGATACCGGTCGAAGTCGGAGAACCAATATGTGACAAAGGAATCAAACGACGAGGCCATGAGTACGAGCCTGGAGCTATTAGATGAAAGGCGCGAAGCCACCCTTGTCCGTTTGGCCGCCCAAAAACAGCGGATCGAAAGGTATTACAATCGAAGGGCCAACCTTCGACACTTCAATACCGGGGACTTGGTACTAAGGAAGGTCACACTGAGCACCCGAAACCCGAACGAAGGGAAATTGGGGCCGAACTGGGTAGGACCGTACCAAATTATCGAGATCACCGAAAAGGGATCCTACAAACTCGAAACAATGAACGGCGAGCAACTGCCGAACAACTGGAATATAACTCACTTGAAGCGATATTACTGCTAAGGTATGGCCCCTTTCTTTCTTTTATTTACATTTTAAGCTAACGCTTGCAGGTAACCAACAAGGGACAATACGAGATTTTAGGTCTGAAAGCACGCGTTGCACTCTTTTTCCCTTGAACCGGTTTTGTCCCAAATGGATTTTTCGGCAAGGTGTTTAACGAGGCAACAAGTAAATCGTGCTAACTTAGAATTGAAGGCCGGCTACGAACCGGTGACAACAACATTCGAGGCCTCTCTTCGATCAGCCCCGAACACTGAGGGGCATTACCCTCGAATATCGACTTTAGCAAGGAAAGAGACTTCGTGATAAAAGGTCTCAATCGATAGGATTTATTGTAAAGGCCAAAAGGTCAAATGAACCGTGCCCACATAGACTGCTCAAACCCTGGCACAAAGCATGTATACATGTATAACTATTATGCACAAGAATGAAAAGAGGTCTCTTCCTTGCGCACAAACATCTTGTCCTTTAAAATTTTTCTTGCATTTTTCAAAGAATTTCCTACATACGATCCCCTAAGGGTATCGAGCCCAAGGGCCACCTTAATCCGAGTTCGAACAATCACTCTCACTCGGGGATTGCCGTCCGAAAACAAACTCGGACGGCTCGAGCTATCAGACCTGGGGGGGCATAAGACCTATTAGGCAACGCCCGAATTTCAAAGGCCACGGCCACCCCCAATCGGAGACTGTTATCTTAGGTAAGCCCGGATAACTCGAGACAGCTAGCCCACTGGACGACACCCGAACTAAAAAGTCTATGGCCATATTAACACGGCTCGGAGACGTCCGAGACTCGCAACAAAAACGAGGCCTTCAAAAAATTCCATAACCGGTTCTAAAGGCTACCCTCGGCAAACTAAACTACTTTGGGAAAAAGTTTCCGGTAATACCGAATCCCCATGATGCCTTAAAACTAAATAATGTTAAAGGCAAGGTTTGTTCGAACCTTCGAACATAACCTAACTATTTCATGCTAAGGCATTTCGATCTTTGCGAACACACACAATAAAGCAAAGGGAAAATTCAAAAGCTGTGAAAGGGAAAAAGCCTTATATATACATATCAATAGCCCTGACACAAATTTTACAAAGGCCGAACGGCCTCAACCAAAAGCAGAAGACAAAAACATCTAAAAAGATTCTAAGTGGCCTAGTCTTCGTCGGGGGCCGCGTCATCACCTTTGGGGTCTCCGCCGCCCTCGGACTCACCTGAATCTTCAGACTCCTCGGAATCTTCCTCCTCGGGATAGGCCAGCTTCCTAGCCGCGACTTCGAGCACCTTGGCATCATTGATCTAAGCCGATAAATCAAAACCCCGCCTCGGCATCGGCCTTATGCTGGGCCACCCTTTCATCAGCTTCGGCTTTGACCACGACAACCTCTGATTGGCCGCCTCAAGCTCCTTGGCCAGATTTTCTTGATCAGAGACAGCCGAACTCAGCTGAGACTAGAGCCCCTCGACCTTTTTGGCCTGCACCAAGGCCTTTTCCTTTGCAGTCCGAAGTTGAACCTCAGCCGAAGTAAATTGTGCCCGGGCAGCCTCCTTTTCCGAGGTCAAGCGATCGATGTTTCTTTTTCATTCTTCGGCCTCGGCCTTTACTGCATCCACGTCTGCCTGGAGCTGCTCGATCTGATCAAGTTTCTTTTGAACCTGCGGGTTCGGACCGTTAGCCACCGTGTCTGACTCATCGTCACTAATTTCAAATACTCTTCTTACCTACTCGACCAGGTCGGCATGTTCCTTCCAGACCGCCTCTAGCCCAGCCTGGAGTTTCTTACTGAGAAGTTTGTAAGCATCCCTCTTCTCAGTGAGCCCTCGAGTCTCGGCCTCGTGTTGGTTTAACTCTTCCCAATGTCGGAGAAAAGTCTCGTCATGAAGCACCGAGGCCTGCAAGCACAAAGAAAAGGGTTACGATTGTTTGCGACTTGATTTAAAGTACATAATAAAGGTCGACAAAAGGCATTCAAAGTTACCCAATTTAACGCCTGTTGTGCTTTGTTGAACAGGCAGGGCGCTTCCACCTCGTCCATTTTGGCTTGATCCTCTTCGGTCACCAAGCACCGAAAATAACTGGCAACCCCCACGGGGGCAAAGAGAACCCGAGCATCCTCCGGAATAGACATAATAATTGACCACTTTCGATCAGGATCTGCGCTCGGAGCTGGGAACCGGTTTTTCTAATTTCGGACTTGAAGAAGGCCCGGTGGCTCCCGAAGACGGTCTCTTCTTTGGTACCGGTAAGTCACCCAACCCGGTGACGTCCTCCGAGGCGGTAGAATCTAAGCCATCAAAGAAGTTGTTAAAAGAGTCTGCCACCCCTTGGGGCCCCTCATTTGAGCGTCCTTTCAGCATCTGGGCCTCGTTGATCATGGAATCGGTAAATGAGGGCGACTCGGAGAGATCTATCACCCCAAGTGCATCCTTCGGGACGTTATCCTCTGCCCGAGAAGCACCGGTCGTGGTCTCTTTGTCGACCTCCCCAGCTCGGGGCGAAACGGCCTCGCCCCTCTCTGGTTCAGAGGCCTTGGTCACTGCCTCTTTATCAGCCACTCTGGTTTGAGGCAGTTTGGTATCGCTTCGCACGCGGGCCACCAGTACGGAAGCTTCTTCTTCTTTTTCGGACTCGTTCCTCAGCCGATTGAGTGAGTCCGATGGGATCACCCGGCCGCTGGTGCTTTCCTTGGATTTGCGCACCAGCCTCCTTTTCGTTTTTTTCTTCTCTGAGTTCGGAGAACTCGGAGCCCTTTTTCTCTTCTTTTCCTCACCCTGTCTCGAAGAAGGGGACTCAGAGGGGCAATCCTCGCCACCAGATGAGGCCTCATTGCAACATCCTTGGGAAGACCTGCAAGGAAAAGGAAAATGAGTAAGGGCTCAGCAACACGGAGGAAACCTAAGTGTTGTTCACACGAGAACAGAATCTCACCGTGAGAACGGGCCTCCCACTGGCCCTTCGAAAGTTCGCGCCATGCGCGCTCGGAATATGGTTTCTTGGAACATGATGCCCTCGACCCACTACTTGAGTTGAGGAACTACATCCGGCATACGAGCAACAGCTGCACCACCACAAAACATCGATGAGAAGGGAAGAAAAAGAAAAGCGATAAACGAAATCTTGAGAGCAAGGTTATACTTACGTGTCATGTTCCATTTCTCAAGAAATGGCATATACTCGGCCGGGATTAAATTCGAGGTCTTCACTCGGACGAATCGGCCTAACCAGCCTCAGTCCCGATCCTCGTCGATGCTCGAGAATGGGGCCTTACTAGCCCGACGGACAAGTTTGATTAATCCCCCTCGATAGAGTCGGGGACTATACAAACGCATGAAATGGTCGATGGTGAAGGGGCACCCCTCGATTTTGCTTACGAAGATTTGGAGGAGAATTATTATCCTCCAGAAAGAAGGATGAATTTGACCGAGGGTCACCTCGTACCTCTTACAAAAGGCAATGATGACCGGATCCAAGGGGCCCAGCGTGAAGGGATAAGTGTAAACACTTAAAAAAAACCTCCACGTGGGTAGCAATCACTTCCTCGGGCGTGGTGACCACCACGTGCTTATTAACCCAGTTGCAATCCTCCTTGACCTTGGAAAGGAAACTATCGGTGACCGAACATATATATCTCGAGACCGGTTCACACCGACCCGGTACCGAGGAGGTTTTCTCGACCTTGAAATCAGCACCAGTTGGGCACCCCGTAGGAACAAACATCTTCGGGGGAGGTTCCGATGTCGGTTCCTCAGTAGCAGCAGACGAAACGTTTTCCTCTACAGCCGGTCGCGAGGCAGAGGGAGTTTCTTTTTGGGGAAAGGACTTTGAAGTCTTCGCCATTTCCTTGATAGATGAAGGAAAGAGGGGAAGTTTAAAGATTAAGTTTGATGGTTGGGGAACAAAGCTGAAGTTCTTGTGAAAGGATTTCAGAATAGCCAGAAATTTAATACTGGGAAGTGTTGAAATTTCTAAAAAACAAGAGTACAGAAGATTTGGATGTAAAAGTTTGAATGAATGAAGAAGGGGGTATTTATAGTTTCCAAACGACGGTTCAAAGCCACAAGTGGCCGACCAGCAACTGACGAACATTTAATGCCATGAAGACGTGACTAACGAGACGTTTCGTTCATTTTGTCGTTTCTGACGCGGAGTACCGAGGAGAGATATCGGAAGCTCATATCGTTTCTCGTCGTTTATTCTCCGAAAAACGAGGGGACTATCTGTATACGGTCGAAATCGGGCTGGACTATTGCATAACAGATCGGGCTCAGAACGCGAAGGGTTGAAGATCGACCCTGAATCTCATCGAACCAGAACACGAGGTCAGAATGTCCGTCCTCAGGAACATTGAGCCCGTGATCCCGGAATCAACCCTGACCCCGAATAAGCTCGAGGAAACATTGCCGGTTTAAAACACGAGGGTCCAAATCAGGGTCTCCATCTCGCCTTATTTATTAACTAAGTTCGGAAAATCAAAATTTGCATAAGTTATAGGTACATCACACTAGATAGATATCATATTCATGGAATACGATTCACTTTCAAGATGCCTTGGTGGTGAAATGGTAGACACGCGAGACTATTTAAGTTCTTTTCTTTCTAAGAGGTGGAATAGAATAACCCGGTTGACCGGAATAACGGAAGGCCGAAATATCCGTAGCCGATCGGATATTTCGGCGGGAATCTCGGCAGGTGTCAGTAAAGACCCGGCAAATCAACAAGCCAGGATATTTTTACCTTTTATAGAATTGTATCTAAGGTAAGACTCCCCTACTATATAAAGGGGAGTCTGATTACTTATAAAACACTTTGTAACACGTATCCCAAAGCAGTATATTACTATTCTCTTCAAGTTCTTATTATTCTCTTGTTGTTCTGTTATCAATAAAAGCATTTTTGGGCTCGAGGGTGGCTAACCTTCAAAGGCTAAGACTGTTCAACTTAAGCGGTTTGCATTCACTTTTCCATTACTTATTTCAATTGCAATCTTATTTGTCGTTTAGTATCAAATTAAATCACGTATCCTTAAAACCACTTATAAATTCAATTGTTATCCGATTTTGAGGGTAAACATATATTAATAAGCAAAAAATGACAGTAGCGAGAACCTCAGAGAAATGCCATATGGTTAGGTAATGACATCTATTGCTGGTTATGATGGTTTTTATAATACAGGTACAAATTGGGGTTTTGTCCAAATGGTCCTGATTGTCGATATAGACATGCAAAGTTGCCTGGACCTCCACCACCAGTGGAAGAAGTTCTTCAGAAAATTCAGCATCTGGCGTCCAACAACTATGGTTACTCAAACAGGTTTTACCAAAACCGGAATGCTAATTATTCAACACAGGCTGAGAAATCTCAAGCTTCACAAGGACAGAATGGAATGGGTCTTGCTGTGAAATCTACAGCAGCTGAGACACCCATTATACAACAGATCCAGCCTCATCAACAACAAGTTTTACAGACTCAACAACAGGGTGGCCCAACTCAAACACAAATTCATCCCAATGGCCAGCAAAATCAAACAGATAGAACTGCAGTAGTCCTGCCTCAAGGAACCTCTAGGTGTGTAGAGTTTCAAGGTCTTTAATTAGGTTATGTAATCAGTTCATGTACGTATATTATTTACAATAATTTAACAGTCCCCTATGTCAGCTGTAATGAGTTCGTCCAGAGCCTTGGGGTCGTAACTAGTTCAACTAGTTTCGTGATTGTTGTTTTCTATATCCACTTGTATACTGGTTTTCCCTTTGTTTTATTTTCTGTTCTACTTAGGCATAGTTTGCATGTCTGAGGAATTGATATTGACTATTGTGATCTTAGTTCATCAGAGTTCTGCAATAAAAGATACATACTTTTACGGATAATTTGAGTGCCCTGATGCATACGTAAATTTAGAGATCACTCTCCTCCAAAAGAGGACAGGGGAATCGGATTAGAAGATATGTAGCTACTTTGCTTTCTTCATTCCGTTTTTCTTAGTTTTCCCAATGGTTTGTGTATCTATAGCTGCTAGAAGTTTAGGCCTAATGATTGCTTACAACTAATGAAGCTAAAACAACTCTCTTTGAAAGAAAAGAGCTCATTTTTTTCTCACTAGCATTTCATTAGCTGTTGTGGTCGCTGCGTTTTGCTCTTCTAGCTAGTCTAACTTTGTCAGAGTGATCTAAATATCAAATACTAGGTTAAGACTAAAGGCATTGGATAATTTTTCGTCAAGGGAGGGGTGGGTGAGGTGATGCACCCATTGTAACTTCCTCCCTGCTTGTGAAAGTGAAGCGGTACTATATCTTGATTCTGAGATGTCCTTTGAATTGTTTTCTCATTTTTTGGCGTTCCTTTTGAAAAGTAAGATTTTGCTGTGGCGCCTGTCAGACAACAATTAGACCATCTTAGACCTAGGGAGCTCTAAGTGTGGTCCTCTTCCTCTCCATAACTCTAGGGCAAAGGAGCCTATGGCTCCATGTTGCAGACAAGCATGCTCTATGTACTAATCATGGTTCAGCGACCCGAGGTGGTTACTTTTCTCCTTAGACTTTAAGGAAATGGTGTCTCAGGCTTACTAAATAGATCCTATCATATTGAGTTATTCCTGTTGAGATAAGCGCCTTCTTTTCATCAACATGCAAACTAGAATCTGTTTCTAGTCTCAAGTATTGCAGCTATGTTTCTGGTGCAACTTGGGAAATGTATAGCTTTTGTCGAATTGTTTTTTGTGTCTTTGAGGTATACAATCTTATAAAAATTTCTTTGCTTGATGGATTAGCAGTCAGCACTTTCCTGGTGTTGTTTCTTGCAATAGAATGTTATTTACTTGTCAGAAAATGTGATGATTAACCTGTATAGTCTAGAAATGCATAATATGCATCTCCAACTGCTTTCCATGATCAAGGTCTTGACAATGCTAAATATTGCCTTAAACCTGGTTTGCAAATTTTGAAGTATGTACTATGGTTAAGCTTTTGAGAGATTATCTGTGTTTGCCTTCATGATTCCATTCCCCTTCTTCCTCTCTAAAGCAGATTCATGTACCAGTGTGGCTTATTGAGATCTTTGAAATTTATGTAATGTCTTTGGATGAGTGTTAGTAGCTTGGTGAGCCACTTTAATACCTATTTTTCTCTATTTTGGATTTTGATTTCTGGTATTTTAGTGTGACTGCAGGACTATGCCTGGGCAGTCTCTTGCAAAAGTTAGGGTGTTTTTTGATATTTAGACTGGCCAGGTGGCTAGGGTTTTTAAGAAGCTACTGATGTTTCGATTTCAGAGTCTTGGCCTGCCTATATTCTTATTTTATTTATCTTACCTCCTTTGATAATTGTCTACATGCCATACAATTATGGAATTGTGCTTTTGGTCGATTTTCTTTTTGGAAGAACAAGGGGATATTAACTTTCAACTTGTTGTCCTGCTCCATCCCCAATTGCATACTAGTCATTTGGTAAAGATTGGGTCATAGATGGGACAAAAACATTAACTTTTTGAGGATAAAATTCTGGATAGAAATGAAATCTGACAAGTCCTGCATTCAGGGTGCTTATATGCTCACTTGATTTGTCTTTTCTTATTCGAGAATATTGCGGGCATCATCTCGTGTATTGGTTTCAAGATATTGTACTCCCTTTTGTATTTACATGGGAGTCTTAGACTATAGATTTAGTGAGGCATTTTGGTTATTGTTGAGAGGACAAGCTATATGTGAACCAAAAGCTTAGCTCTCTAGTGCCTCCATGAATGAAATAACAATAAACCAATTTAAACCAAAAGGAAAGTAATAAAATTCACGTGGCTTCGCCATCGTGGACAGGTGAGATCTTAAAAGATAGCAGTTATATATAATGACCAATGCACCAAAAGGAACTAAAAATTCTCCAAATAGCTTTACCCTCTTTAGTACCTCTAAAGACCCATGCAACAAACTATATCATACAAAGTTAATGGAAGAACTCAGTGGTCTAATATATAGTCAGAGTTAATACATACCCCTAAATAATAAGCTGATATGTGTTTGGTATGATGAAATTCATTTTTCAAGATAATGTTCTGCGCGAGGAAGTTATTTTTTGGTGTTTAGTTACTAGAAAAATGTTTTTAATGAAAAACATTTCAATCAAAGAGGGAAAATGATTCTCACACTTATGAGGGAAGTTATTTCCCTGCAATTATTTTAAATTATTATTACTTGTCATAACACCTAGAAATTATTATTATTCTTTAATACTAAAAAATTTCATCAAATACTCTCTGATTTGGCTATAATTATTTTTAATCTTTTGATATATGTTTTTTCTGTAATATATTTTCCTTACCAACCAAACACAGGAAACATTTTCTATAAAAATATTTTCCATGAAATATAACTTCGTACCAATCTTACAGAAACATGATTTATTATTTTCAGTCTAAGTTGTGGATGACCTCTCAGGTTAGGCAATAAGGTAATTTGTTTTTTGGAAGTTATACTCTTGTGGCGGAATCATCTTCATTTGGTGAAAGTATAGTGAGATATCTTTTGTTGATGTTGTGAACCTCTTGTTAAAGACCATTTTGTGAATTTGGATATGCTATAGCTTGAAGATAGACTTTACTGCGTTGACTGCAGAACTGCATGTTGGAACTTTGTCTTTCTTTTTTTTCTTTTTTGATTGTTGCATATTGACTTTCAAGTGATCCTTTCACTGGCTTTCCAGTTCGATGTTGAGTTTTAGCTTGTATTATTTGGTTATTGTAACTTGGATTGTGACCCTTTGGACGATGAAGTGCACATATGTTGCTAGGTTTTCATAGCTACTGATATTAGTTAAGCAGTTTTACATTACTTGGACATAGGTGCTTGTTGGGTTTGTCAAGATGTTTACTTTTATGATATGGGGTGTCAATACAATTTTGGATACAGGTGTGAGAATACATCTAATTAGGTTGATGTATCGGGATACTTGATTATCTAACACCGTCTTGATGTAATGAATGAATTTTCTCTAGACCAGTGTTGTGAAGAGCGTGAAGCGAGGAAAAGCGACAAGCCCCTTTTCGCTTAAAGCGAGAAGCGAAGCGCTCGCATTTTTTATGTGAAGCGGAATTTTAAAAAAGAATATTGAAATAAATACTGCATAGACAAAGGAGAAGAAAAGGAGAATGAGAATAAAATAAATACTGCATAGACAACTAAGACGGTCGCTTTTAACAGGAGAATGAGAATAAATACTGCATAGACAATGGAGAAGAAAAGGAGAATGAGAATAAAATAACTACTGCATACCCTCAGAGAAGCGCCAGAGGGCTTCGCATCGCTTCTCGCTTTAAGCGAGGACGGTCACTTTTAACAACACTGCTCTAGACTTACCGAAAAAGAAAGATTTTAATATTTTAGATTTGAGGATAGAATGTAACATATCCGGGGGGGGGGGTGGGGGGTTGGTCTCGGGATGAAAGATGCCAGGGTATCAAAACCCTATTAAGGAAATGGTTCTAGAGATTTTGGATTGAGGAGCACGAGCTAAAGAGGGAAGTAATAGAGGATAAGTATGGAATTGTGAAGCGGAGTAGAGGACTAATAATATCACACTTCTATTCGGATGCAGACTTTGGAGGGATATTATGAAAGGATGGAAAGATTTCATTGGTAACAAAACCTTCAAGTTTTGGATGAAGTAGAATTAGCTTTTGGAGTCACAAGTTCATGGAAGAGACGTTGAGAAGGACATTCTTGAACATCTATAATATCTCGAGAGTCGAGTCAGAGAGAGATGGCAGTATGATGGTTTTGGAGGTTACAATAGGGGGGAGTTCCTTGGGGCATAATGGTTAGAAGGAATCTTCTGGATTGGGAAGTAGTTAAATTCCAAGGTCTGGTTGAAAGGCTTTACAAGCAAAATAAATCACGCACTAGTCAGGACTCATGGAGGTGGATGTTGGGAAGAGATGAATTGTTGTCAGTACAATCATATTATCATAACTCTTGGTGAGGTTGGAATCAGATCTTTCACACTTACCGGCTTGGATTCATATGGCACCAAAAGTGTGTGCTTTTTTACTTGGCTAGCAATGAAGGAAGTAATCCTGAAAACTGAAATTTGAGAAAAAGGCGGATTACAAATGTCAGCTGGTCATATATGTGCAAATGGTCTGGTGAAGATGCGGACTATTTCCTCTGTTATTGTCAAGTGGCTACTTGCTCGTGTTGTGAGATTTTGAGATGGGACGGACTGCAATGGCGATGCCGGGCAAAACAAAGGAGGCTTTCTCCAGTTTGACATGTTGAAGAAAGAAGAGAAGTGAAAAGCATGGAATATTGAGCATTACACTCACGTAGGCCCTCTTGAACATGAGAGCTTTTGAAGGGAGAGAGAATCATATGATGTTGTAGCTTCTCTTTTTGCTACTGAATGGGAGATTTTACCATTGTAACTTAAAGATTTTTCTTGTGATTGTTTTATCGGTTCATATCGAGCAGTCCAAAAACTTTTTCTTCATGGAAGTACAACTTCTTTGCTACTACGAGTATAGCAAAAAGCAAATACCAGAAGTATCTAAATCAATTTGACTAGATATGATAGTACGATACATATTTGCTACCAGCACCCCTGTTTTGTTGTAATGAAACAGCTATAGCAAGAAAAAGGAAGAGCCCTGTTGATAGTTTAATTGACTAGTTTCACAAGTATGAGTTAGCAGTGGGATGCAACTTCATTATTCTTTTATTTTTTTTATTTTTTTTGGTTAAGCAACTTCATTATTCTCTCATAGTGGTCTGTCACATATTTCCCGCAATGTCCTATAAAGTATGAGTAAGCTATATGGATGAAAAACTGTCTAGGACTAAACACTACAGGTTTGCTGGTCAGAACTGGTATTCTGTCTTGTTTAGTGACACAAGGTCGTGATTCATTTTGTGATGCTGTTTTACTTGCAATATCTTCATTTGTTACTGGTGATGAATTTCCTTTAATTTTTGAACTTCTGATTTTGATCCTGGCATAGCAGTGACTTCCATTTTTTAATTCATTGATCTTTGTTCGTATAGTACTACTGTCCCTCTTCTCTATCCATTCTTCTCCTTGTTGGGCTAATGAAAAAAGAAGGGACAGCTGCATTCCATATCTCTGTTTTTGCTAGCATACTTATCCAGTGTCATTGCATGGAATTAGGTACTTTATAGTTAAAAGCTGCAACCGTGAGAATCTTGAATTGTCAGTACAACAAGGAGTTTGGGCAACTCAAAGAAGCAATGAGGCTAAACTAAATGAAGCTTTTGACTCTGTGGAAAATGTCATTCTGATATTTTCCGTTAATCGGACTAGACATTTTCAGGTAAGCTATTCTCTAATCTTTATGTGCTACAGATATAAAGTTTGTCCATTACCAAATAGCGGAGGAATTTGTTAAGTATTACTAGTATACAATTATTGTAAGAGTGTATAATTTGATTTTGACTTGTCATGAAAGGAATGTGCGAGTGTAAGGCTAGTTGATGGTTGTAAACAAAGCTTCCTTTGGCGCATGAGTTTTCACAGTGTGAAATTTGTTTGCTATTTCTTAGGGTTGTGCAAAGATGACATCTAGAATTGGTGGCGCTGCTAAAGGAGGAAATTGGAAGCATGAACATGGAACTGCCCATTATGGACGTAATTTTTCAGTAAAATGGTTAAAGGTCATTCAGATTTCCTTTCTGCCCCCCCCCCCCTCCCTCCCACCTCTAATCTTGATTTCTCTGTTGTTTGCTTATGAACCTTTTTCATTTGGTTGATCTTAAATGTGTATCTGCTTATATAATACCTTACTAACTTCTATTTAGGGGATGGGAGCAAACGCATCGTGGCATGAAATCAACTTGCCTTTTCTTTTTGGGATATTAATATTGCTTTTCTTGTCTCTTGGAAGTGGGAGAAACACAACAGTGATAAAAATTATCAGCCAGTCTAAAAAGGATATCATGTGCGGGCATGTGTCTAGAAGATATGGAGCATTATTTTTGTGTTTTTAATTTTTTTATATTTATCTGGGAACTTAAATTGGTAATACTAGTAAGGGTATATTTGAATTTACGCTCAGTTATGATGGCAGGTGAGCATTCTATAGTTTTGGGTTCCAATATGGAGGTTAGTGCGAGTATTAAAACCTAAACAGGTGAAAGTACAATTCTCTCTTCACCAAAAGTGTCACACTAGAGAAATCCTATTGCTTTTAGCGCCCTTTCTATTTAGCTTTAGGACTATGATAATTTTTCTAACATGTACTTGATATAACTGACTGGCTGGGGTTTTGTTTTCTTTTTGTTGTATATTTCTTCTTTTTACCTTAACGATAAAAAATGAAAATCTCTTCTTTTAACCTCTCTTTTTGCATAATTGCTTGCACATCTGGACTAACTGTAAGGTTTAAAATGCAGCTGTGTGAATTGTCCTTCCAGAAAACTCACCACTTGAGGAATCCATACAATGAGAACTTACCAGTGAAGGTATAAGCCTAAGCCTTTAGCTGTTGATTCTTTGACCAATTTCAACTAGTTTAATTTCCAGTGTAACTGCTCTAAGAATGTTGATGTCCAATGATTGATTTAGACTGGGATTGACATATCTAATAGGCAAGAAATTGTGTTTGTATTGAAGATTGCTGTAATTTTCCAAAAGTCTTTCCTCATGGATGTGTAATACACATCCCCAACGGGCCTGGCCAACCATTGACTAGTTGAATTTCCCACCCCTCTATGGCTCTATCCCCATAAGTCTTTCGTTTTAACAAAAAACAACCTTGGTTTTTGCATTTTATGATCTTCCTTGTACTAAGATTTTAATTGGTGATTGATGCTTACGATATCCGAAATAGAAGCTCTTTAGTTGGTCTGTTTTGTTTTATTTGGATGCTAGAATTGGTCTGCATGCTGTTGTTCCTTTCAGTCACCTTTTTAATGTTGTATTTTGCTCCTGTTGTTGCAGATAAGCAGAGATTGTCAAGAATTAGAACCCTCTGTTGGTGAGCAGTTGGCTTCTTTACTTTATCTTGAACCAGATAGCGAACTTATGGTACTACTTTTACTTCTTTTGAATGTTGTCTTCAATAGAGTTTTCTTTTTCTAGATGGTAATGCTTCCGTTCCTGGAGCTTTCGGGGCACTTCAGCATGTCACTTGTCTCGGTATAATATGTATAAGACCAAATTGATAATATGTTCTTGGAAAGACTACATTAGCTATGAATATTGACAATATGCATAAAACCACTGCTGATATATACAATGAAACACTTTGTTACTGCTTTCATGGCTATCTCCGTGAAGCACTGTTTCTGCAGGTGCATGGTATAGTTTCTGCTTTTGGTATCAAAAAGAATTTCTGGTTTTGGTTGCAAGAGTTTCTGATTCCATAGTTTGTGCAAGTTATTTGCTTGTGCATTGAATTAGTCAATGCTGATTGACAATATTGAACCTTGATACTATATACAAATATTTTTAATTTCCCTGTGATAGTTATTATGCAAGTGACTTTAATGGGTGTTTAAATTATTTCTCTGGTGGGTTGTCAGTCCTGTTTGGCTATCTGCTTATTTTAGTTAAAATTCTTAAATTGTCCCATGTAGGAGTTCAGTAGTGTCATGAGTGGCTTTGATTGGACAGTCGCTAGCTTTAACGTCTTGAAGTTTTTAGCATTATTAATTTGGATGACAAGCGAGAATATTTTGTGCCGTTTGTGAATATGGTTTGCTGCCTGATCTTAGTCAGATGTTCCTGACATTATAATGCTATTTATTGTAGCAAGTCTGATTTACTTTTTTGTTTGGTTGCAAAAATGACAGAATGTCTGAGGTTGGCTTCAATTGAACTAATTATTCCTGAAACTCAGTCAATTCCTTTTGTAAGACAATTAAAGAATCTATGCCATTTTCCAAAGATGATTGTATCAACTAGTGGTTTGACCTATAATATCATATTTTAGGAAAAGTTGTTGAAGTATGAATGCCCAAGTACCAAAAAGAATTTCCACACACTTGGGCCAAGAAAAAAGGGCCAGTCTCACGCGTGTTGCAGACCTAATATGAATAAATAACGTGCTCCCTCTCTAATAGCTTAAACTCTCAATGTGGTTGTCACACAATTCAAAACTTACCTATTTTCTGCAAGTCATCCTTGGTAAGTGCTCTTCCCATGTTGCTCTCTGAACAAACTTTGCTATCTTTGGTGGAGTTTTTATTTTCACATTGCTTTTAGTGGAAAAGGTTCTGCTTTGGCCCGTTAATAATCAAAATGTCACATCAAGAGCACAACACGTGATGTGTGGATTAGGTGCACGACAAGTATTTAAGTGGAAAAGGTTAGGACCGTACTAGTACTGGAAATCTCTTTGTTCTATTGTCTCCCTACCAAGAC
This sequence comes from Nicotiana tomentosiformis, assembly GCF_000390325.3. NCBI lineage: Eukaryota > Viridiplantae > Streptophyta > Magnoliopsida > Solanales > Solanaceae > Nicotiana > Nicotiana tomentosiformis. The sequence continues at coordinate 159,963,792 of NC_090813.1, read as the reverse complement.
TCTCCACTGTCCTCACATGGCTGTCCAAGATTTTGTTGGTGATTTGATTCTCTAGTTTCTTCAGTTCTCCCCTAATTTTCCACAAAGCGCCAATCTCTATTGGGACTGGGTTAATTTCATTTAAATCATGACATAGCTTGGTTTGGACATGTTACACACGGTTGTCTATTTTTATTTTGCTTGATTTGATAATGACTCGATTTTATCCAATCATGCTTCAAGTTCAACCCAGTGTTTCTGAGTCCTCAAACTCAAATTTGGCTTCAATCATTCCCTTTGGTTGTAATGTGCTGATTGTCATTAAGCATCTAATTCTTGAAGTATCCATGATGAAAAAGCACATGGTGGCTATAGGAACATTAGAAACTATGTCCTGTTGCAGTTGGAATTCGGGTAGACTGTATTTTAATGGGATAATAACTGTATTTCAGGCAATCTCACTTGCAGCAGAATCCAAGCGACAGGAAGAAAAGGCGAAGGGAGTGAACCCTGACAATGGGAATGATAATCCAGATATTGTACCATTTGAAGACAATGAAGAAGAGGAAGATGAAGAAAGTGAGGACGAGGATGAAAGCTTTGATCAAGGTTTCGGACCAGCTGCTCTTGGCAGAGGAAGGGGGAGGGGAATTGTGTGGCCTCCAATAATGCCTTTAGGACATGGGCCCAGACCTCTTCCTGGGATGCGGGGCTTCCCTCCGGGCATGATGGGTGATGGATTTTCTTATGGAGCTATGACACCTGATGGTTTCCCAATGCCTGATCATTTTGGAATGGGTCCCAGACCTTTCGGTCCATACGGCCCGCGATTTTCAAATGATATGATGTTTCATGGCCGCCCTCCAGCTGGTGGATTTGGGATGATGATGGGTCCCGGAAGGCCCCCTTTCATGGGCGGGATGGGTCCCGGAGCGACAGGCCCACCCAGAGCTGGTCGAGCAGTTGGTATGCATCCATCATTTGTTCCACCCTCATCTCAGCCTTCTCAAAATCCTTATAGGCCTAAAAGAGAACAGAGAGCTCCAGTTCATGACAGGAATGATAGATTCAGCTCCGGTTCAGATCAAGGTAAGGGTCAGGAGATGGCGGGCTCAGTTGGCGGACCAGATGGAGTAAATTATCCCCAAAGAGGGAAACCCGAACAAGATGCCCAGTTTGGTGCTGGAAACAGCTTCAAAAATGATGAAAGTGAAAGTGAGGATGAAGCACCAAGAAGATCAAGACATGGGGATGGAAAGAAGAAAAGGCGGGATACTGATGATGATGCTGCAACTGCTTCAGAAAAATAGGTGTCATCCTAAACTAAATATAGAAGTCATCTTGTCTTTGCAGCTGTTTGTAACACATGCTTCCACAGGGGCAAATGTGACTAGTTTTAAATTAAAAACCCATCTGCCAACTGTTTTTGCAGATTAAGAAAGAGAAGTCATCTTACATTCCGGCTGGGAGACATACTAAATGTCGCCCTCCTGCCAGAATATTCGGCCTGACTGAGAAATTAACAGAACTTTTAGTTAGCCCAGAACTGTTGAAGTCATTTGGTCGAGATTTTTTGAGTTATATTATATGTCCTTTGGTGGGTAAAACAATTACATATACAAGCTTAGATTAGATACAATTTGAGGAACATTCCTGTTGGCATAGTCCTGACATACTGAAGCATGAAAGTTGGTTGAAGGTCGTGTCATGAAACATTAGAAGTTGATGGACTTGATTTGTGTCTATAAATTAGTTTTGTTGCTGATCTTTGGAAAATAAGTTTAGCAGGTTTGTACTCAGCCCCCTTCCTTTTAGATTACAATCTATTTTGAAGGTGAAAATGGTTGCTCAGGTTTGCCATTTGACTATATTGCAGTGCATAACCTTCATGTAGTTGACAAATCTAAAACAATCTTTGCCGTATTTCCCTTATTTGATGGCTTAAAAGTTATGTTAAGTAATTAGACATGTAATGTGCTTGATAAGAAAATAAAAGGCCAATTAATCCAGTAAACACTTTATAAAATCTAAGTAAAAAAGACTTGCATTAGAAAAGTAAGAAGCTCAAAATACGATGGAGTTTAAGCTCTTAACTAATAACATGACTTTGTTTTATGCTGTGAATATACATATTCTTTGTTTTGTGCTGTGAATAAACAATACTAGTAGGGTGTCAATGGATATTTAAAAACCGACCAAACCGTAACATATCGAGCCGATTTTTAGGTTTCTTTTAATAAAACAGTAGGTTTTTTATAAATCTATAACCGTACCGATAATTAGGGTAGGTTTTTAAATTTATGAAAATAAACCGAACCATACCGAATAAATTTATATTGAAAAATATATTTGTATATTTAGTTTAAAAATAATAAAGTATTACATTGTTCTTTGGGTCTTGGAATAATGAAAATGTTTACAAGCCAACAAGTATTTAAAACTCAGAATCCTCCAAACCTATTATGCTACTCAATTGAAACTAAATTACTTCCAGCATATTCACCAGCAAGACACAATGTATTCTAAAGATTATGAGTAGCAAACTACAATGTGTCGTTTCCTTTCATATGATTTAGATTTATCCTTTTGAATATTTAATCTTCTATAGACTTCATTCTTAAGTCCCAGCTTGGTTAATATCTTTACACTCGTGTGATTTATATTTTTTTTTGTCTTTGCTTGATTTCTTTTACACTGTTGTAGAATAGTTGATGGATATACTCTGGTCATATTTCATATTTTCTTAATTCATCACTCTTTAAACAATAAAATTTTCTAGAGAGTTTTGCTAAGTCCTATAAAAGTACGTATATTATTGCATTCTACTTCTACTAGTGACTTTTACTTGACATTTAAAAATAATACCGAAAATTAACTGAACCGTATCGATACCGAAGAGAAATCGACATGATTGGACGGTTTTGAAAAGTCTAATTTTAGTTATACATAATAGAATAATTAAAAAATTGGTATGGTATAAATTTTATAAAATAACCGGCTGAACCAAACCATTCACGCCACTAAATACTAGGATTATGTATATTCGTTTGAGACAAAAGTGCTTTGAAGGACCGGATCTATTGTCATTACTAGTATTGCACGAATTTGGGTTTCATTTTCTTATTTTGTAGTAGCTTTACAAATTGTAGAAAGTCTTCGAAATATAGTTCAACATAAACTTGGGATACTTATATTTTACATGTAGGAGATTAAGGTTGAACAATAGAATGTCTTCCAGCATATTTGAATTCCCTGTACACGTGAAGAGGTTTGAATTTGGGGAGGAAGAAGAGGGAGAGAATGGAAAAGATTGGAATCTAATACATTACTTTTTTATATGAATGGTTAATATGTATATGAAATTTAATTAAGTGATAACCTCTCTAAGAGAGGTAAATAAGTTTATAATATAGTATTGATAGCTAAAAGTTTTCTCAATTAAATTATTATATATAAAATATGTTTGATATTTAATTAGTCGTCATTTGGTATATAGAAGTATTTATAATATGTAGTTAAGCAGAAATTTTCTAAGCATTATATATATATATATATATATATATATATATATATATATATATATATATATATAACATTCAGAGAAGAAGCTTGATATTCGTAAAAATTGCACGGGGCGCCCTATTTGGTCTCTCCCATTTAACCTATACCCATATTTTTAAAATTATTTAACCTATACACTAATTTTAATAACTTCAGACGCCTCCTCTTCTTTCTTCTGACTTATGCGCTTTTCTTCCTCCTCTTCTTGTCTATCAAATTAATTTTTCAACCACTACTTTAATATATTCACTAATAAAATGTGAAGTCAAATTAACAACTTAACCTACATTTGATCAAATACTGTCATAAAATAATAAAACAGAGTATTGTTATTGTTCTCTATTTGAATTCAGAAACCCTGTCAACAAAAGGTAAAACGTAGGCTTCTGCAAATTTTACAATCCTTTATTTTGCAAGCTCGAGATGCAAATCCAAATGCATCGAGAGCGCAACAGATACTCTCTAGTTCATCTTGTTATGTGTTTATCTCATACTGAATATACAGAAGTTCCAAATCCAGTATGAAGAATATGAAGAATTTCCCATGAGGTAAAGCCCGATGTAATGCCAAACCAGTTCTTAGTTACACTAAAGAGTTAATTTGTCCTGAAGTTTGTACTACAAATTGAAGAACTTGAGACTAATTTGTCTGAAGTTTGCACTATGAAGTGAGGGGAAACTGAAGTTTGCCCTTTGCACTATGAACTGAAGTTCCTGAAGTTTGCACTACAAATTGAAGAACTTCAGACTAATTTGTCTGAAATTTGCACTATGAAGTGAGGGAAAACTGAAGTTTGCCCTTGCACTATGAACTGAAGTTCCTGAAGTTTGCATTATGAAGTAAGGAGAAAATGAAGTTTTCCCTTTGCACTATGAACTGAAGTTCCTGAAGTTTGCACTACAAATTGAAGAACTTCATACTAATTTGTGTGAAGTTTGCACTATGAAGTGAAGGGAAACTGAAGTTTGCCCTTGCACTATGAACTGAAGTTCCTAAAGTTTGCACTATAAATTGAAGAACTTCAGACTAATTTGTCTGAAGTTTGCACTATGAAGTGAGGGGAAACTGAAGTTTTTCCTTGCACTATGAACTGAAGTTTGCGTGATTGCTTTTGCAAGTCAGGCCAAACTTCAGGCAAAAATATCTGAAGTTTTGCTTTGATAAGGCTACACTTCAGGCAAAAAATTCTGAAGTTCAAACTTCAGACATAAATTTTTGCTACTTCAGGCCCGTATGCCTGAAGTTACCCGAAAAGTGGGTACGCTTGCAATTCTTTTTACAAAGCGGGGTATAGGTTAAAATGTGACCCAAAAACTGGGTATAGATGCAAATCCCCCTTATATTCTCATTACTCAACTTTCGGTGAGTTGAACGAATTTCAGTAATATAAGTATTAAATTTCAGATATAGAGCTAAATTAAAGAACCATAATGGGATTCGTTAATATGGATGAGAAAAGGTTGCAAGTAAAGTTACCAATTTTTTGTCCTTCCATTAACAAAAATCATTTCAACTCTCTTAAATTAATTGACGATTACTAATCTTTTTTTTAACAGGTAACTAAAATCAACAAAGGTGGACGATTCAAATTTAAAAAGAAACCGTTCGATTTAGTAAAACTTGTCGCATTCTTAAAATTCATTTCTTTTTTCCTTTATTTCAAAACCACTTGCTTACTTTTCCAGAAAATGGGTACGATAGAAAAAATGTAATTTCAAAGAAAACTTCGAATTAGAACTTATAACTCTAACTTCAGATAATAAAATAAGCCGACCACTTGACGAGATTAGATCTTGTTCCCAAAAAAATTGAACATTATTTCAAAAAATCATTTGCACTAATAATAAGTAAATCCTTCTCTGCGATTAGTTGTATTAATAAACTAGTTTATGGGCACGCGCGTTGCGCGTGTGTCATATATTAATTAGTATAATATTTTTTTTTAAAACCACATTAATATTATTTAAAAATATATTTGAGTTATAAAATAAAATTAAAGGAAAAAAACTCAGGTTCATGAAAATAATAAAATTTTATATAGTTAACTTGGTGAAGAAGACATCATAATACTCCACAGAAAGATGCCAGATTGAATTACTTCAAATATTATTGAAGTTCACTAAATAACTTTGTACTATATCCTACCCGTTTGTTAGGCGACATAGATGCATGAGTTTAACCGCGCGAAAAACATATTTAATTCAAAAACAATCTTTTTATAAATTTAATCAACATAAAAGAGAGAAAATTTTAATGTACATACATAAAAAAAACTAAATTGTATATATATATATATATATATATATATATATATATATATATATATATATATATATATATATATATATATATATATATATATATATATATATTGATTAATCACAAATTTAATATTTTTATTAGAGTTAGACGTTAGATGGACATCATTTTTCATAATATGATTTCTTTATGAAATGTTGGGGAAAAAAAGGAATTCATAAGAAAAAAAATTCACTTTCATAAATATGTGTGTTTGTGTATGCGCACCTTATTTCCTTTCACTTCTTTATTTGATTCTTTCATGAAATAGTTAAAAAAAATCTTCTATTCAAATAAGAACTTGAAATGAAATGCAAGGCAACTAAAAACATAAAGAAAGAAGAGAATAAATAACATCTAAAAAAGTTGTGGTGTCTGTCCATTGAACTGTATTTCCAATATCTGAATTTTTCCTATTCTTTTTCCTTTTCCAATATTTTTCTTTCATTGTTCTTCTTTTCTTTTCCTACTATTTTTAAAACTCCCTCTCAATGAAAGTCCATCTAAAATCTGTTACAAAATCCATTTAAAGGAATAGTAATTTCTTTGGGAACTAAAGAGACAACTTGTGGATCTTCTAGCATATATCACATCAATGAAAAGAATAGGGAAAAAGTAAAAAGGGAAAGAATGGCCAAAAAATGAGAGAAAGAATAATTGTCGGTTTAATCGTTGTTTACAAATTTACCCTTATGCTTCAATAGTTTTTCTAAAATAAAAGTTGTTGTGCAACAATCACCTGAATACATTTACATATGCACCAGCGGTAAAGCCCGTGAATGAAACTGTACCTGTCTTGTTTCTTACCAAACGCCTTTTAGTGGCCATTGATTCTAAGATAAGCAATAACATGTTGAGAAGCCGGCCACTTCCCTTCTGTAACGACCCGACCGGTCGTTTTGAACCCTAGCACATCACTCAGCAGTTTGGGGCCATGAATAGCTTCACTTCAGGTATTAGGACTTGTACGCGTGGTCGGAATTTAATTTCAGGAAGTTCGGAGTTAATTTGGAAAGAAAATTCTAATTTCGGAAGCTTTGAGTTGGAGAAATTGACTAAAATGTGATTTTTGAGTAGACGACCTCGAAATCGGGATTTGAAGGTTCTAACAAGTTCGTATGATGATTTTGGACTTAGGCGTATGTCCGGATCGGGTTTTGGATGACCCATGAGCATTTTGGCGCTTATTGTGGAAGGTTGGCATTTTGGAAGAATTTCATAAATTTAAGTTGAAGTGCATTTCAATGCTATAGATGTCTGTTTGGGATTCCGAGTCTAAGAATATCTCCGTATAGTGATTCTGATATTGGGAGCGCGTCCAGATGTGGATTTGGAGGTCCGTAGGTCATTTTGGGCTCATTTGGCGAAAGTTAGAAAATTTGAAGGCTTTTGAGAAGTTTGACCAGGAGTGGACTTTTTGATATCGGGGTCGGATTCCAATTCCGGAAGTTGGAGTAGGTCCGTAATGTTGAATGTGACTTGTGTGCAAAATTTAAGGTCAATCGGACTTGATTTGATGAGTTTCGGCATCGAATGTATAAGTTTGAAGTTCTAAGGTTCATTAAGCTTGGATTGGGGTGCGATTCATGATTTCGATATTGTTTGATATGATTTGAGGCCTCGAGCAGGTCCGTGCTATGTTGTGGGACTGGTTTGTGTGATTGGACGGGGTCCCGGAGGCCTCGAGTGTGTTTCGGGATGATTTAGGATCATTTCGGATTGTTTCGGATTGTTGTTGCTTGTATCTGGTTTCCTTCATCGCGAACGCGAAGAAGAAAAGCGGAGTGGGGGCCTTGAGTAGTTTGGCCTTCGCGTACGCGGAGCTCCAACGGCGAACGCGAAGCAGTGGTGTCTGCAGCCTTCGTGAACGCGAAGCTTCGATCGCGAACGCGAAGAAGGGCCTGGCCTGGGCAGATTGTTTTAAAGACGGGATTTGGCCATTTTTCCTTCATTTTTCATGCTACACTTGCTGCACGTTTTTGTGTAGGTGCATATATGTCTAGTGGCCTTGTGGGCGCAGAGGCGCGGTTATGACGGAAACTTAAGTGAGTTGCATTCTATACTACGATCCGCAGTCGGGAGAGTCTCCTTCAGAGTACTTATATTTTTCCTGTCCAATTTGTATTCCGGACAACTGTTGTATTTTATTTTATATTTTTAGTAAATGCTCATGCATTTGTGACACCGGGTTTTGGGATGATTATGGATTGTTATGTGTTGGAATTATTAAAAATATTATTATTTATTTTGTAAATTTTATCTTTCACCATTTAATTGAAGGGGATATGATTTCAAAAAATATTAAAATGAGAACCAAGTTAGTATTTATTTTTGACTTGTCTGACAGCGGTGTACGGCGTCATCACGACCTTTAATGAATTTTGGATCGTGACACCTTCTCTCAAAATTTCACTGTAGCTCTTATATTTGCCAGCTCAAGAGTCGAGAGTACTTCAACGAGCCTAGCTCCTTTGTATGTAAAGACATGCCAGTTCCATATGGTATATTTCCACCTACATATGTCACGCACAAAAATAAATTCAAATCAAAGCACAAACTCTATTAATTTTTGAATAATCTGTACAATTATACAATTATCCATCCAGAAAAGTACCAAAACTCTGTTCTATTAATGTTACAACTACAAAAGTCATGTCCCTTCGAGGACATCCAAACATAAAAAAGAATTTAAAAATTCATTAACAATCGTTTCTTGCCTGAGATAATCCAGTAGCGACATTTTAATGTATGCGAACACTCAATTAATCATTAGCTATTGTTGAAGGAAGTGGGTAAACTCTGAGAAAATTATTTTTATTTCCATCTCTTCTTGCAATTTAGTGATCCCACTTCAACCTTACTCCTTCGGGTATTGATATTGATATTGTAAGCATATCAATACCCTGCAACATATTTTGTTTATTGTTATGATATTGATATTGTACGGTGGGATCGGGTTGCACGCCGCAACAGGTAATATAAGGATGAATTATTATGGTGAAATAAGGATGAATTATGAAGTTGATCTTATATGGTGGGATCGGGTTGCGCGCAGCAACATATTTTGTATTTTGTATTCCCTGTTTTATCGTATTGGCTTCAGTTCCTTCGTACGAGACTCTGAGAATTCGTAATTCCGGTTGTCACTGTTTTTCTGAGGGTTGAATTATTGTCATTGACTTATTGCCTTGCCGTCATTTCCTGAGCTCTTTTCCTAATACTATCATTCTGGTGAATTGATTTTCAAGGTGAATTTACTACGTTGAGTCAGTAGTTCCCGCTCTGCTGAGTTGTTAGTAATATAGTGATTTAAAATAAAAGAATTAATATCATGCTACCTTGTGTGACTTTTGAGTTAGAACTCGCCGTATATTTCAGTATTTACTATTTCTAATAATTGTTATATTTTATTTCAATTAATTTCTCAACTTAATCTCCTTAATCTGTCTGAGGTTTTTATTTTACTTAAAAAGGAATTGTTATTATGTTTTAATTTAATAAATTTATATTAAATGCAATAGCTTATTCAATGTTGTATTTTATTTGAAAATGTTATTTTTTTCACTCAAATGATTTATAAAATAAACTCATCTTTCTCGTTGATTTTCTACTTGGTCTAGAAACTGTAAATTTATTTTATGATATATAGATGGAATCTCGTGAACATCTTAATTAGCATTTGACACGGATATTATGTACCGAGTAGCACGTGAATTTTGCCATGCAAAGTGAGATAGAAAGATGTGGGCATAAGGTGTCGTGTGTGTTAAAGATTTGGAAGATGTGATTTATGGTATGAGATTACGAGAATTGGGATTATTGGAATCGTGTATTAGAAACGATTTGATTGGTTGAGTTGACATCGTTTTCCCTACTTGAGCACATTTATACTTATATGTATCCCAACTATATTGTTGTTTAATTACTTGACTATTTCTTGTTGCCAGTCGTGTTTTTCTTGTCGCTACTACTGTTTGTAATCTTATTTCTTTTTGCTATTGGTATTGCTTGATATTCCTTCCTTGTTAGCTTTATGTTATATCCTGCACAGGTTTATATGTTTGGTAGGTGTCTTGACCTAGCCTCGTCACTACTTTACCGAGGTTAGGCTTGACACTTACTGGGTACCACCATGTTGTACTCATGCTACGCTTCTGCACATTTTTTTTGTGCAGAACTAGGTACCTCGGATGAGTTGGTTTTGAAACTTACGCTTGGTGAGGCTGGAGACTTCAAGGTACACCTGCTGGGCGTTCGCAGGCTCCGAAGTCACCTTCTATTGTATTTATTTCCATTGTTTCCTTTTGTTCCGGAACAGTGATGTATTCATTATGTAAAATTTCTCCTAGAAAGGCTTATGACTTGTACTACCGGTTTTGGGATTGTAAATTGTATAGAGATTTTTATTTCGAAATTGTTCGATGTTAGTAAACATTGTCGTTATTTCAGTTAATGTTAGGCTTACCTAGTTTTAGAGACTAGGTGCCATCACGACTCCTTCAGAGGGATTTTGAGTCGTGACATATTTTGTTTTAAGGAGTAAGGTTATAAATAAATTTTCTAAGCATAATATATATATAACATTCAGAGAAGAAGCTTGATATTCTCATTACTCAACTTTCGGTGAGTTGAACGAATTTCAGTAATATAAATATTAAATTTCAGATATAGAGCTAAATTAAAGAACCATAATGGGATTCGTTAATATGGATGGGAAAAGGTTGCAAGTAAAGTTACCAATTTTTTGTCCTTCCATTAACAAAAATCATTTCAACTCTCTTAAATTAATTGACGATTACTATTTTTTTTTTTTTAACAGGTAACTAAAATCAACAAAGGTGGACGATTCAAATTTAAAAAGAAACCGTTCGATTTAGTAAACTTGTCGCATTCTTAAAATTCATTTCTTTTTTCCTTTATTTCAAAACCACTTGCTTACTTTTCCAGAAAATGGGTACGATAAAAAAAATGTAATTTCAAAGAAAACTTCGAATTAGAACTTATAACTCTAACTTCAGATAATAAAATAAGCCCACTTGACGAGATTAGATCTTGTTCCCTAAAAATTTGAACATTATTTCAAAAAATCATTTGCACTAATAATAAGTGAATCCTTCTCTGCGATTAGTTGTATTAATAAATATTCGAAGTATTTTATAATCTAATTGTACAAGACGCTTCAGCCAGTTATCACATCATAAATTGGGAAACAAGGTCTTCAAGATGTTTAAGGCAAAATGGTAATAAACACTTTCTTTTGTATACACACATTATTAGCTGTTGGATTTTAAGTGCCTGTACCTTGGTCAAATTTCAGGTTAATTATTTTTTCATCCTTCAACTTGAATTGCATAAAAGAAAAGCAAACCCGTTTCTTTTTTCTTTGGGTCTTTTAACCATACAAGAACAGAAGAATACATTGATACAAAAGTGGTTGCATAAATAATTCAACATAAGAAGTAACCTATAATAAGCTAAAGTGCACAACAAATCTCTTCACTATCAATGTATATAACTTATATCCAAAAGCAATAACCTAACATTGACAGAACTCGCATACATGCGACCTAAAAACAAATAACCTATGAATTACTTCATCCAAAGTTAGTAAAACCAAACAATGATTTACACACCAATGTGATATTCATCATCTGATGATAGCAGGTCTATTAGTTGTCCGTTTAGGTCTAGGTTTATTACCTTGCCTTGGCATCTCAGTAGTCAATGCATACATCTTCACAGCAAATAATTCATCTGGAAATCCTTTTTGATCCTGACAAAGTAAAGTCTATCGTTAGAGCAAAAATGAATTGTACCTTTCAGGGAGACGAGACATATTAGAAGTAGCGTTACACACTTCCAACTACAATTTAGCTAATATTATTATTGTATCTAGATGAGGATACTCGAGAGAAAAGATTTAGGAATCACGTTCATATTTCATTCTCCAAAGCTGATGCGGGGTAAGAAAAATTATAAGCAAATTCAGAACCACAAGGTACTACCACAAAGATTACAACAGGGGGGAAATAAGCACCCATCAATTTTATTATGGAAAAAAACACCAACTAAAGCAGAAGCTTGATTATCAAGCTTGAAGAGAAAGGCCATGTAGGAGTTCCAAATGATAATACCAGTTAGAATTTTAGACCCAAAAAGATAGGCACACAAATTCTGAATATCATTCTTTCACATTTCCCGACTCCATAAGGTCATTTACGATTTCCAAATAATAATTAACAGTAGTTCAGCATGTTCTGACCAAGTCAAGCACATCGAGGACGAGGATGGCAAAGTATTGATGGACGAGGCACTTATTAGAAGAAGATGGCAGACATACTTACGTTGAACGAGGAGAGGGATAGAAGCATTGTGCTGGGTGAGTTAGAGCACTCCGAGAGTCGGCGAGATTTTGGAAACTGTAGGCGGATTAAAGTAGAGGAGGTGGAAGGGGCGATGCGTAAGATGTGCAGGGGCAGAGCGACGGGCCAGACGAAATCCCGGTGGAATTCTGGAAGAGCGCGGGGCGAGCAGGCTTGGAGTGGCTCACTGGGTTGTTTAATGTTATTTAAGAACGAAGAAGACGTCCGATGAATGGAGGTGGAGTACGATGGTTCTGTTGTACAAGAACAAGGGTGATATCCAAAATTGCAACAATTACAGGGGTATCAAGCTGTTGAGTCACACACTATGAAGGTTTGGGAGAGAATGGTGGAGGCCAGGGTGAGGAGGTGCGTGTCTATTTCCGAGAATCAATTTGGATTCATGCCAGGGCGTTCGACTACGGAAGCGATTCATCTGGTAAGGAGATTAGTGGAGCGGTATAGGGAGAGGAAGAAGGACTTGCATATGGTGTTCATTGACCTTAAGTAAGCGTACGATAAAGTTCCGAGTGAGGTTATGTGGAGGTTGTTTGGAGGCTAGCGGTGTTCCGGTAGCGTACATTAGGGTGATTAAGGATATGTATGATGGTGCTAAGACTCGGGTGAGAATTGTGGGAGCCCTGCTGTGATGGGGCGGTACTAGGGATCGGCTCTTAGCCCGTTTTTATTTGCCTTGGCGATGGATGTACTGTCATGACACATCCAAGGGGAGGTGTCTTGGTGCATGCTATTTGCCGATGATATAGTGTTGATTGACGAGACGTGAAACGGAGTTAACGCGAGGTTGGAGGTTTGGAGATAGACCTTGGAGTCTAAAGGTTTCAAGTTGAGCAGAACCAAAATAGAATACTTGGAGTGCAAATTCAGTGACGGGACCCATGAAACAGATGTAGAGGTAAAGCTTGATGCTCAAGTTATCCCTAAGAGAGCTAGTTTTAAGTATCTTGGGTCTATTATCCAAGGTAACGGGGAGATTGACGAAGATGTCGCACATCGCATCGGAGCGGGATGGATGAAATGGAGGCTCGCTTCCGGTGTTTTATGTGATAAGAATGTGTCGCCAAGACTTAAGGGTAAGTTTTATAGAGTGGTGGTTCGACCGATTATGCTGTATGGGGCTGAGTGTTGGCCAATCAAGAATTTCCACGTGCAGAAGATGAAAGTAGCAGAGATGAGTATGTTGAGATAGATGTGTGGGCGTACCATGAGAGATAAGATTAAGAATGAAGCTATCCGGGACAGAGTGGGAGTAGCGTCCGTGGAGGACAAGACGCGGGAGTCGAGGCTGAGATGGTTCGGACATGTTAAGAGGAGAAGCATTGATGCACCTGTTAGGAGGTGTGAGAGGTTGGCCATGGCGAGATTGAGGTAGGCCTAAGAAGTACTTGGGAGAGGTGATTAGGCAGGACATGGCGCTGCTTCAGCTCACTGAGGACATGACCTTTGATAGGAGGGGGTGGAGGTCGAAGATCAGGGTAGAAGGTTAGTAGGGAGTTTCTTAGTTATGGTTTTTTTCGCCTCAGGTATTGTATTCCTTATTGCTATTATTTGGTACTACTTATCCTTTATCTCCCTCTCTCCTCCTCTCCTCCTCCTCTCCTCCTCCTCATCCTCCTGTTGGGAGCATACTGGGTTTGTTGTTGTTGTTTGTAGTTCAGCATGTTAGTTACTAAAAGTAGTGTCACTAAAATCTTTGATAACATTCTTTTAAGCTTCTGAACTCCACTAATTGTTATTAGTAGGATGTTCTTTTAGTATTTATCGTTTCATAGCCTTCTTTGGATGGAGGGGAGCCTCGGCGTAACTGGTAAAGTTGTTGCCATGTGACCAGGACATCACGGGTTCGAGTCGTGGAAACAGCCTCTTGCATAAATGCAGGATAAGGCTGCATACAATATACCCTTGTGGCTTGGCCCTTCCCTGGACCCCGCACATAGCGGGAGCTTAGTGCACCGGGCTGCCCTTTTGTTTAGTCTTCTTTGGATCATAGTCTAATGCAATGGTGATATCAGAGAGGGCCTGCCCTCTTCTTTATCGAAGACATCAAGTTGGTCATAAATAAGAAATAAATCTAAAATATCGCCATGCTTCTATCATGGAAACAGATCAGCTTCACAAGATAAAGGGTTAAAGGGGAATGCAATACTTGCTAAAAGCGCAGAGAAAATGAAAATGTTTGCTGCTAATGGGAATCAGCAGAGACGAAACAAAATTATGCTCCCATCTGAAGAAATTTATCATCTTGTGACAGTTAAAATGTTATGCACTACTAAAACCAAGTAACAAAGTTAGTGACCATGGAAGAAAATCATGATTTTCATATGGCACATGAGATGGAAGTAATGCTGTGTTTGTCACCTCCGTCTTATAGAAAGAGGGACAAAATGATGCACCGAAACCATTAGAAGAAAACATTCTTTTCCTAAAAGTTACAACCTAAGCACTGTACAAGCTAAGTAATAAAAAATTCCAATGACATGGAAAATAGGACACATAAACTTTCCCTTTTTTCTCAAGACTTCCCTTATGGCACATGAACTAGAAGTAAAGGCTTCATCTTTACCTTCATCTTGTAGATGTATAGTCCACATTGATTGAACAGCTCCTTAAAGTATGAATCTGATCTTGTGATGCTCTTATCTTCTTTGTCCAAGACAAATCCTTAAAATAGGTTACATACTTCAGTTAATTTGCATATCATTACAACTCAATCATTATATATACGTCCCATAACATCAGAAAACTGGAGTCAAGAACTTACTCAGCTCTAACTAGAAATTCATCAAATCAAGAAACAAAAACTAAAGCTCAGCACAGTAAACAAATGGAAACTGTATGATGCCCAACCAAACAATAATATGGACCAGACATTACGGAAAGCAGGGATATTCTGAACAATCACCTTACGTCCTTTCACTGTAGGATCAATTTCCCTGCAATTGCTGTTTTAAACTATAATACATTTACGACCAATTCTCTATTTTTGTAAAGGAACTGATATACCTGCAGACAAGATGTATTTTAAAACATGGAATCTTAAACAATATGCTTCTTTTCTTAAATTGCTAAAGGACATGGGTTTCGGCAATAAATGTATCAAATGGATTTGTTGGTGCATTTCCATAGTCAGATTATCTGTGATTATCAATAATTTTCCTCATGGTCCTCACAGATTATTTCCCACAAAAATGGCCCTGAGACAAGGTGATTCTCTATCACCCTTTCTGGGTTTCTCTTTATACTTGTGATGGAAGGTTTCAATACTCAGCAGTGCAAAATAGTTGGATTACGGGATTTTCAGTAGGGTATAGAGGGCTACACGAACCCTGCACCTCCCATATTCTCTAAGTAGACGACACTTTAATCTCATGTGACACAGAGGTAGATCAAGTCCTTTATCTGAGACTGAGTCTTGTGAATTTTGAGGTTGTTTCAGGGTTTCACATTAACTTATTAAAGAGTCATAAGCATGCTGTCACCAATATGCATTTGCTGGCAGATATTATGGGCTGCAACATTGGTTCACTCCCTACGAACTATTTGGGGCTTCACTAGGTGGGAAATCAAATCTGGGATGATATTTTGGAGAAATGCAAAAAGTTGTCAAATTGGACAAGACCGTATATTTCATTGGGAGGTAGATTGGTTCTCATCAACAGTATGTTGGATTCGACCATATCTTTCATTGGGAGATAGATTGGTTCTCATCAACAGTATGTTGGATTCTTTACCCACATACATCATAGCTCTTTTCCCCATGCTCGTACAGGCGTCTAAGCCCCCGTTTGGCCATAGATTTTGCCAAGTTTTTGTCAAAATATTTTTGGCAAAACCTGTTTGTTTATAGATTTTATCCATATTTTGGCAGATTTTGAAAACAAATTTTCCAAATCCCAAATCTAGCTCTACACCTGTTTTTGGCCAAAAATATTACCTTTGAATTTTTTAACAATTTTAAAAATTACCCCAAACTTTTGTATTTTATAAAAAAACGCTCCATCTATTATGACCCAACTAATCAACTAGATAGTTACTATCATTTTTTTTGGACTGGTAAATCTTGTAATATTATTACAATTTAACGAATTGTTGTAGCTAGTGATTGTGTTATTAGCACTTGATATTAAAATATCAGGTTATGGTTTTAGGATAGTGTATTATGTAGTTCATTATAAAAATAATGATTTTGTGCCAAACTTATCTATGTTCAAGACTATGGTTTGTGATAATGATAATGAATGGCATTGATGAAGGTTCTGCATATACATGATTAGCAAGTTTGTTTGTTTGGTATTGTTGGGTATTTTTGATAGTTTTTAGAACTTATGGGTACAAGTCACGTTTCATGTTTTTTCAGAAAAAAAAGTGAAATATGTTTGGGAAAATGATATCCAAACAGATTTTCATCTTCAAACCAAACTTCACCCAAATCATATTTTTTAAAACAAATTTGGGAATCTATGGCCAAACGCTAGCTAAGAGTTCGGAGAAAATCCGTGCAGACTTCCATGGCAAGGGAATAAGGAGAAGTCTTAAAATTTGGGCAATTGGAAGACTGACACGAAAATCAAGAAACTAGAAGGTTTGGGACTCGGAGATTTGAAGACTCATAACACCATCTTGTTGAGCAAATGGATCCGGAGGTTCAATCAAGAAGTAAAAACCGCAGTAAGGAGAGGTGTAATCAGCACCAAGTACGGGCTTCTCAATCCTTGGATGACCAAACCAACTCCTTCCTTCTCGGTCTCTGTTTATGGAAACACATTAGGGCTCACTGGGATTTCCTCAATATGAGTTCTGCTATCAAGGTGGGTGAAGATTTTGGCACATGATATTTAGTATTGTTACTATAGCAGTTAAATATGATCTCAAAAGATTGATCTTTTATAGCCAATTAATTAAAATTGGGGTTAAAGTGGTCTTTTGTTTTTTTGAAAGGGTAAGTATTGGGATTGAAGTTAATCTTCATGGAATTTTTTAAATCAAATTGCTAATTGTAGTTGTCAGGATAGATATTATCACTATTTTGGATTTTTTGATTAGTAATGCTAATAGCAAATGTTATGATATAATTACTCTATTTCTATATGTTAAGAGAGTTTTTCTACTTGTGTGCTTTACTTTTAACGAGTGTCTCTTTCACTTGTTGGTTAAAACACCAAGAGTCTTATCGTTGTTTTACACTTATCATTTTAAAAACATAAGAGTTCCCTTTCAAGTTTTATACTTTTATAAAAAGTGCAACAGAACCGAAAATCGTGCCCAACTTGATGAAATAACATAACACGAGAAGGAAGTAGGTGATACTAATTTCCACATAACAGAGAAGTCAAAGAGATGATACCTGTTTTTGCAATGTTCTCTTTTAGAACAAAAAGTCCACCAGGTTTCAAGCCGACCTAGATGAAAAATAGAATAAAAACAAACTGTTTAACTGCTTTATCGGAGAAAAGAAAAAATCAGATGTGGTTTAATTGAGAACAAGTAAACATGTCAGGTATTCTATTACAAAACTAAAGTTCAGAAAATCCATGTCCCTCACACAGCTGTCAATCCTTGATAAAAGCAACCAAAACAGAAAACAGATAAAGATAAAAAAATATAACAAGTATAACTCTTTAGCATTACACTTTTTTTGATAAGGTAACTCTTTCGGATTACACATTTTGGGCGTTATAAAGGAATAAGTACTAGTACCTGAGATAAGCATCTTTAAGATGATGTTCGCCGAGACCATTATAGTGGACAAACTTATGGGCAATGAGTTATCAGGTATCCGATATGATCAAGCAGCTCTTTCATATTAGATAACAAATAGATTTTACTTAAAAAAGAGGTAGAGGGAGGAGCACGAGCTTTCCTTAATCAAAAGTGTAAGTTATATCAAAAGAATCGTGTTTTTTTTTCATCTCGATCTTGATGCAGGTCAATTATGCCAGTCATAAGAGAGATCTATGGCCTTTGCAACACAGAGAGCAGAAGTACTTTGTTCTCTATCCCCGTGCATAACTTAAAGAGATCTTATAACAGAATGATTCAGGTCTCATATTCCAACTACATACCCCAGTCAGCTAAACAACTAAATCTCATTAGAATTTACCTATTTTTCTAAACAAGTAAAACAACAAAAGCTTATAAAATGCACAAGAATATGTTTCATGACCCGGCTATGGGTATACATCCCAGGCGTAAGGAAAACAAAGAAGAAGATGCAAAATCTCTAACTATAAGGCTGAAAAACATGCACAATGGCAGCACAAGTTTGGCAGATGTTTTGAAACATATCAGGGCTGCAATGGGCTATGCCATGTCTGCCTCAGTTTGGCTAAAATATCGGAGCAGGAAGGGCATGTCTAAAACAGCAAAGATAGAATGGTGGAGCCAATGGAAAGAAAGAAACAGAACATGCTTTGAAGGTTAGCTCTACTCTGAAAATTAAATCAGAATATATTTTTTGTGATTTACTTTGTTATACATTGGAAATTATAAATGAATTTGAAACCCTGTTAGACTTTCTACATTCACTACATAGCCAGAAATGGTTTTACTTTCTTTCTTGTCTTTTTTGCTGGGATGTAACCACAGCACAATAGTTCTGCTGCTTTACCTTTTCAAAAAAAAAAAAAAAGGTCATGCCACGGAAGTAAGTATAGATTGTTCACAAGCTGGCATTCTACTGATAGCGATAGGGACTGCAATCAAGTAGGATATATTGTTGAGAAGGTTGTTGACAAATTGTTGAATGAAGAGGATATCGAGATTGTGGTGGATGTGAAAATCCTAGCAGCTAAAAAAGCCCAGTCGCATTCTCTCAATCGCACTGGATATAAGGATGGAGAGCTAAGTAATCCAAAAGTTCATATTGTTGAGAATAGCAGCAAAGAAAGTACTAAGGTCCTGTCTGACCACGGATCACTTGCTATGCTACGGGGTGGAAAAACAAGTACTTGGAAGCATTCTCCCTGACACTCTAGCATAAAATGAATCCTAGCTTTTAGTTTCAGAAATGGTAGAATACATGGTTATCGGTTGCCTACAGTGGAAGTTGCAGTAACCTGCAGAAACAAAGCTATAGCAGAAACTAAATCTACTACATGGCATAGCCTGTTGGCTCGGGATAAAAAGTTGTTGCAAGCTCAATCAATCACAGTTTTAAAAAGATTTTCTTGATCAGGAAAATAGATTTTTATAAAGAATAAAACTATGATGTTTTAGTGTTATTAAAAGCAATTGCTTTGTCAGTTAAAGCAATGTGCGAATCACTTCATGGGTGAAGCCATGCGCTTCATAGAAGTGCATGCTTCAAAAATACGCGCAAAATGATCCAAACAAGAAGAGCTATGTTCTTTCAATCTCAACTTTAAAGAGTTGGATTTATTTATATTGGATGCTGAGATTAGTTATTTTAATTGTAATATGATTATTTTATAGTAATAGATTTAAATATGTTCTGTATTTTTTAAATTTTCTCTAAATTGTTATTTTCAATTCAAAAGGAGCTTGTGTTTCGCTTCAGGTTTTTGCTTCGCCGTGTAGACCTTGTTGCTTTTTGGCACTACTGCCCATGTTTCATAAGCTAATGTAGCTTGCAAAATATTCACATTGTACTGGATCATGAACATAATGAATAGTGCAATAGCTACTTATTACAATCGAGCCCTAATAGAACTTCATTTTAGAAGATCACTTCACCTTTGCTCTCTTGAAGAATGAAATGAAGTCATCATCTGCAAGATGCCCAATACACCACTGAACCCAAATAACATCATATCTTTCAGCATCAGGGGTAAATTCCTTGAAGAAAAAAGAAAAGGGAAAACAATGAGTAAGCAACAGCCTAAAAGTGAAGTAAGACACTAACCAAAACCACGGTAATCTTTCTAATTCAAATATGTGGAAACAAAGTGCAAGCACGAGTCAGATAAACACACTAGACTTACCTTTAAAACACCCAAACCATAAGCATGTGACAGATACTATGAATTGCAATAAGCTAATGTTTCAGTTTAAGTTTCAAATTTATATGCATATACATTTGTGTGTGTGTGTGCGCACGCGCTGCATATTTATTTACCGTGAAAAATGTTTCACTCAATATACATACTGTTTCGAATGAAATCATTCGAAGATAAGAGAAAGTGATATGACCAGAGGTTGATATGGTGTGCTAGTGAGATTCGTTCTTAAGCTCAATGGATCAGCAATAAGTTTTGAATGCATCATGATGACACGCTATGACTAGAAATAACTGAATTTTGAGATATGTATGGAAAAAGCCTAAAGGAATCTCTTTAAAAACGTAATTCCCTGAAATCTCTGTCTAGCAGCAAATGGTTCTTTGGAGAACAAAACAGAAGAAACAGTTTAAAAAGGAAAATATCTATTTTCTTTCTTCACACCGCAAAATGGGGAATCAATTTTGTTCTCAGCAGAAGTTACAACACAGCATACTATTGTCTTCTTTTTTTTAAAATTTTTTAATCTGAATAGCATACTATTGTCTCTGTTCTCTGTTCTCTGCTTCCAGAAATCATAGTATCAAATGCTAAGGGATAGCTACCGCAATAAGGACTTCATTACTTGAAATGACCATGTCTCAAGAGATACTGATTGATCATAGGACCTCCTACCACTAATTCTTCCTTCTTTTCACCTGATTTTGAGACTGATTACATGGAGAAACAAACAGCTGCATTGTTAAAGTAAATCACCTGCTGCCTATGCATCACCTAGGGAAAAGAAAAGATAAATGTAGAAAGCAACATGTTTCCAATTTGATGACTGAAGAGGTGAGTGAAAAAAAAAACTTAAATTAGATATATGTCCTACTTCCCACAAACGCGGAGGTTAGACGGGTCAGTGATTGCATGATCCATAAGGGCTGTGTTTTGCTTAAACTTTTAAGCAAGATAATGCTCTATGATGTGGATATTGGTCCTAATGGTTTCACTTTGTCAAAGCTCGGTCAAACGAAATGCTATGGAGACCGTCCGTTCTTTTCAAGCCACTGGAAAAGTTTAAAAGAGGGCCAATGCTTCCTTCAAACAATCATATCAAGGAAGGATGAGTTACAAGCATTAAGAATTTTGAACCTATGACGGTAGCAAGAAGCATCTATATGAGTTTGCACTGTTGCTAAGGTGTTCTTTATCAGATTTACCAAATTATGGGATGTGATGGTCTTAACCTCCCCAATTGCATTCGCTGAAGAAAGGCAAATTCTGAATGTCGAAATAGTTATTAACGCACTAGTACACTCTTGGATTAAGATGAGTGTAAAGGCTCAAGCCCAACTGCCAAGGTACTGTCCCTTAAGGCCCAACTTTGAGGCCTCACTATTTTGTCCCTCTGGCTAAATGCGGCTCAACAGTTGAATCATGAACTCACCCTCATATGGCCCCTAGCTTTCACTTCCCATCCTGATATGAGATTTGTCAAGCTTCACCATGAACCTTCTTTCAATTTCAACCGCCAATGGCTCATGGGCTGTTACACCGACTCCCCCTCCCTTAGAGACTCGGCTCCTCGCTGAGGTTTTTCCGACCATCATACTAAGGGGGTTACTAGCTCTAACACCACTTGTAACGACCTCAGTCCAACTGCCAAGGTATTGTTAACTCTTGCAAGTCTTTGGAACGACACGGTTTTGTCCCCATAGACTTTAACCGAAAAGGTGCCCTCTACAATTGAATCCTAACTTGCCTTTATATGGCCCCTAACTTTCCTGTCCAGATGAGGCCACCAAGACATTATTGATAATGTTATCTGATGAAAGCTGGAAATCCTAAAAGCAATGTACTAAATCTTGTACTACCATATTTATTTTGTTGTTTGGACCATGATAATGTTGATGATACTTCAATGTTTGAAACGTACTCATATAAGTGAAAACAACACCAGCCATGCCATTACTGAAATCTCAAATTCAACAATCCAGCAGAAACGTCAAAATATCGTTCTCTCCACAAGCACTAGTTGTACCTAGGAGGCTCGGATAAAGAAATAATTACGGGATAAAATTTCTTTTATCACCTGATTCTGATGAGGTTGCAGCTTGGTGATATCTTTGCAGACTAAAATCGTAGGAGAATAGTAGGATTGTTGCTATTCGGAGATCATGATATAAAATTCAGCAGGCAGATCCACGAGAATCTACCGAATGAATTAGGAACCGAGCAAACAGTAAATGGTTCTTTTACATTCCAACTTTTTTTGTATAAATCCAAACTGTTAAATTGTGTGACCACTTCTTTAAAAATTTAATTGTTAAAGAGGAGAAATTCGTTGTATATGCCTACAACATTCCGCATCATGTGGAGGTCTGATTATTCTTAATGAGATATGCACGTGGAAATATTTTTGTCGACAGGTAGCTGTAAGTTCGAACCTAGGACCTTTACTGACTCTAGCACCATGTTTAATTGTGTAACCACCACATCTAAAATCTTAATATGTTAGAGGGGACACTTTTATTTATGTATTATATGCCTACAACGGATACTTGTTTTATTCATCTCTTGTTTTTAGAAATTCCTTATTTTTTAGTGGAACCGGTATTATTTTAATAATATTTTGGTTTATTTATACTCCTATGTTTTGCACTTTTATCATCACCAAGTTATTGACTTGACAATATAAATCTACCTAACTTTAATGCAATAATTAATGTTAGTCAAATATCAAATATCAATTATTATGCTTTCATAAATGAGTTCTATAAGCAGATAATAGCAAAAAGGGAATAACTTTTTTAGTGAAAAGGCAGCAACTTGTACCTGGAGTGGAACACAATAAAAATTGGCAGCTTTGTGCAACTCTGACACCATTAAATTTTCAGGAGCCAAATTTACCCGGGCTGATTCCAAAAAATGTGATACAGGCTCTAGAAGGTCGACCTGATGAAAAAACGAACATGTCAAATTTTTGTCAAAGGAATATTAACTGCAGGTAAATCTGAGGAATAAAAGTTTCTTAAGTAGGTGAAGCCATTTACCATGTTTGTGAAGAAACCACAGCCATTTAGACGAGATGGCAGCAGTAAATTATGGTGTAAAATGGTGGGCAGAATATATGTTGCATATATATGCCATGTGACTATAGGGTGGGTGTGGAAAAGTGCCCCTGTATTCAAGAAAAGACTACATGCTAGGAAACTAAATATTACAGAATCATCCTTGGGACCAGGACAAAGCAATCAAGTGTGAAGAGCTTAAACTAAAAACATCAATCAAGACTTATTGCAAATGTACACTGCATCCCACAGTAATTATAGCATTTACCAAACTTCTTCTCCAAAAGAAGTCCAATAAAACAAAAAGAGGAGAAGGATGCCCACCTTGAGCAACCCAGTGTCTGATAAGTCCCCCAATTTGAAATGCGATGTGCAAATCCATTATAAGTTTACACACAATTCGCAGCCTAGTTTCATAATGTATTATTTCGCAAGAAACAAAAATAACAAAAAGGAATTAGGTAACTTCGTAACAATCACAAGCATCCAAGGATGATGGTTACTTTTTGGTCCTTCATTTCTTTTTTCCGTGTAGCATGAATAATGAAACCGGAATATTGTCAACAGTTAATAGAAAGCAATAATAAAACAGGGTATGATCATTTGTCCATCTACAACTACAAGCAAAACCTTTCCTCTCTGCTAATTGTTAAGCTTTCCTGTAACCTAACTTCAGAACAGTCCTAGATTATGCATCATCAACTGACTCTTCAGCCATCAAGGTTTCAAGTATGTTTTTAACAGTTAGCACCAATAAAACTACTCACGGAACAAGAATACAGTGGCATCTTGCTCTGACGGTCTGCCTACCGTTTCGACTCAAACTTGCTGAGTTGTTCATGCTCTTTGTTGGCCTTATAGGCTTATAGTTAAAAGGCTATCACTGAGAATATCAGAAGCTATACTCTATATGACCATTTCAATTGTAAATGCAGTGTGGAAGATGCAAGATGTAATCCTGATTAAAACAGACTTCATAGCGTCCACAGCACTTTGTTCATGGAATAGGGCCATGCATATACCAGTTCACTAACTCAAGCAGATAGAGAAGGAACAGTTTTATTAACAGTGAAAAGCGCAAGAAAGCGACAAGATCCATGGGGCTTGAAGCGAAAAGCGAGATGTGCAGCGCATGCTTCTTTGAAGTGAAATGCACAATTCACGATGTTACACATATGAATTAAGTACTATAATGATCAAATTGCAGTTTAAATAAATAATCTCAGTACCCAAATATACAAAAATGTCAATATTAATCCAACTCTTCAAAGTTGAGATTCGAAGAGCTGACTGTTTCTTGTTGGGATCACTTTGTGCGTCATTGTTTGAAGTGCTCTCTTCAATAAAGTTCGCCCATGAAACGATAACCCCTCACTTTGCACTTCAAACGATGAAGAGATGACTTTTAATAACACTAGAAGGAGAGCTACCAGGGACAAGAGGACCAGTAGAAGGGGATAATTTTCCATCAACTCATTGGACGGTAGTGGGAAATTGGGCCTTAAGAGCAGGAGAGAAGAAACTTGCGCCTGAAATTAGAACTCCCGATTTCTTTGACAGAGAGGAAGATCTTTTAGCAGGGAGCAAGCCTCAAGAACAGGGTGTAACAAATGAGTGACATGGCAATGATTCTGTTTAACAACAAATAGTCGGATGGTCCAATCACCTAGCTGTTGCAGCCAAATCAACTTCGGGTAGAGGTCGTTTTAAATTCCCCAATGCAGGAGGGGCAAAAGTAATAATTCAAGCAGCAGCAGTGTGACTGTCTAGTATGCCTACATAATGATCCTGCCAAAACTCCACCAAAGAGATGCTTAAAATTGTCAACATCAATAACAAATGATGGAGAGGATGTTCTTGCTGCGAGACGCTAAATATATGGGGTCAACAAGATGGGTAAGTACCGGAATGCATGAGAAAGACAAAGAATCTTATTTTGGCAGAAGAAAAGAAGCCTTGGGTCTAAAAGGGGTGGCAACCAATGCATTTGCTTCCAGTGTTGTTAAAGGCTCGCTTAAGCCCTAAAAACATGTTGAGCGATTCGCCTCGCCTTGTGGGCGCTTTAGTATCGCATCAAGGCTCTAAGGCATACTATTCCTTGCCAATGAGTGCAATCATGAAAAGACGACATTAAACAATTAATATTTCACTTTATCATAATTTTTTCCCAATTTCTTTGTCCATATATTTGTTTTTCATGCTTATAATTATTAGTCTTGGACTACATATACATATTTTTACTTTTTCTCCAGTTGCGCCTTTTTTCATTAAAGCCCACGCTTTATTTGCGCTTTGCGCTTAAAGTCCCAACGGACCTTAGAGCTTTTTTGCGCTTTTCGCCTTTGATAACACTGTTTGCTTCTTTAAAACCCATGGTTCTTCAATTTGATATGTCCATATATGAGTTGAGCCAGTGCAGACAGGGAATATGGCTTTGACTAGCAAAGCTTATACTTACTGCCTCACCAACATGGTAGGAAATGCCAGATCTTGAAAGGAACTCACTCTCTTAAAGCTGAACATTGCCACTATGTCTACATCAGCCATAGTATTTAGCCTATTAAGCCACTCTGCAAAGAATAGCTTCTCAACACACTTTGAATCGGGCCAAATTGGTATTAACATTGACGAATACATGTTCGATGAAAATTATATTTCGTCGAGACGTCAATTTCACACCCCAAAAGGGGATCCCTAACCATCAACGTGCTCGTATACTGATAACAATTTTTGCGAGCCTTTCTCTTGGGAAGCAATTGCGCCTGTCCTCTACTAAACATGATCGTATTTCCTTTCCGGAAAAAGAAATCACCTAGACTCTTTTTTCTCCCATCAAGAAGCAAGGAGGCAGCTTACTGAGCCAATGATTCGCAATTAGGTACCTCGACGCATCCTATAAGTGGGTAGCTTTCATCTCGCTCCTCATGCAAGGTTAAAGAATCGAACTTGAGAAAAATACATGTGTAATCCAGAGCTAGAGCCATCAAAGAGTCTACTAATTGTTTTAGAACAATGCAAGGAAAGAAGCAAAAGGGCAAGGGTAAAAGAGTCTTGTAGTCAAGTATGACAGCCACGGAATTCATACAAACATAGTACTTCAGAGCCTGTGGAAGAGGAAGGTCTAATGCTCACCGCCACTGAGCATGTCCAAAATGTCTTGCTTGTTATTCGAGAACAAGTAATGAGAGGAGGCCGATTTAGAAATTTGGCAACTAATATCCTTAGAATGCAATGATAGATGAAGATGTTACACATAATCAAAATCGAATTGCTAAAATGGAGAAGTGTTACTGGGATATTATGTAATAAAAGGATGCCTGTGAAAGTCAGAGGTAAGTTTTATAGAGTAATTATAAGATCAGCAATGTTATATGTGAGTGAATGTTGGGCCACTAAGGTGTTGCATATCCACAAGATGAGTGTCGAAGAGATGCGTATGTCAAGATGATGTGCAGTCATACAAGATTTGACAAGATTAGAAATGATCGAAATGAGACAATGTCACTTGAGATGGTTTGGTCATGTCTTGCGTTGACCGCCAGATGCACCAGTGCATAGATGTGACACCATGGTGGGTAAAGGTGTTAAAAAGGACAAGGTTAACCTAAAATCACTTAGAAGGAAGTTATCTCGAAAGACTTACAATCTTTTGAGATCCATGCAAAAATAGCGAAAGATACAGCAAAGTGGAAGAAAAAGATCTATATAAGAGAGACCTACTAATTGAGAATATGTTTTAGTCATGTTAGCACTTTTACTTTACGTCTTATGCTTTTATAGGAGGTGTAGTCTTTCAGAGATTTATACATCAGTAGAAAATATAAAGAACTTCTTGTACTTTTTACTATTTCTTATATCAAGGTTCTAGTACTTTTTAGTTTTATTCTAATTATTATTTTATATTGTATATTATTGGCCTGAGATAATTTATATGCAATAATATAACCAGTGAGGATTCATATAGGCGAACCCAACTTGTCTGGGACTAAGGCTTAGTTGTTGATGTTGTTGGAAACTAATATCCTCAGACTTAATCGCATAAAGCTAGAGCCTCATCTCCATCTGCTGAGAGCCAAATAATGGCTATCACATTCTCTATAGTAGGTCCCATCACTCCAAAACAAGCAGTAAGTTGCTGATTGAAATAAAGACAAAAATCCAAAAAAAACACAAGATTGGTTTCATATCCATAAGGATGTCATAACGGGAGAATTGTACCATGTCGTAAATTTCTTGTTTCTTTCAATCATTGCCTTGGCCTTCTCACCATGAATAAGCCAATCCCCACGGTCACTAGAATTCTTACGGAAGTACAGAATCATTGAGATGTATAGGGAAGTTATTTATGGTGAACCATTGAGATCGTGAGATGTTATAGGGCAAACAGGACATAGAGATGGTCTGTCTGAAGATCCCTTCTCAAAATCATCTACTATGAGGGGACCCAACATATAAGCTTTTCTGTTTGCGGAAAAGGAACTAAAGCGTTGGAGGCTACAGGTTCTTGAAAGGTTTAGAAAGGAGATTATCTGGTAGCCATTGAAGTGGATGATTTGAAAGTTAGATAGAAAGGGAAGATAATTAAAGGCATTGATGAGGGTGATCGAAGGTTAGTTAGAAGGGGAAAACAATGAAGCAAAGAGTACATAAAGGGGTGAGAATATGTCATAACAATTGCAAAAGTTTATAGAGAGTTTCAAAAGGTAATCACTGGAGCAAATATTCCTAGGAAGAGCAGACTCCGAAAAGACCAGTCATAACCTTTGGTAATTGCCAATGATATCCAAATTTAGGTGTTAAACACGGCAGAACTCTTCAACTTTTTAAATTCTCAAGCGGTTACGGGGACAAAGTGTTAATGCCAAAATTCCAAAAAATCAAAATGTGCACCCAGCCTTGCCATCGCAAAGTTGGATGATCAAGAGGTTGACCTTAGCTGCCTAGCCGAATGGTTGACAAATGAGCTTTCATGGAGTACAGGTTAGGCGAAGACTCAACAACTTGGATTGTACGTGGTTGTACAATTATGGATCAAAATAGAACAACCACCTCCGGGCACGGGAAGAATTGAAATTACTAATAAAACTACTTTTAATCAATGATCGATTCTACAATCAATAACTGCTCTCCACAAAAATGGGATAGATTATTGCTGACTGAACATATGACACAGACAATTAGGCAGCATCGCTCATAGACATAGAATGAACAGTTGATCAAGCCAATAGCCACTTGCACATTATTCATGATGCGCTAAAATTTCACAAGAATCCGGAGTACAACAAAGAAAGAGGCTGAGACCCAAAACATAGTAGCTACAAATAGACATACATTTGTGCATATACACATCATCTCAACCTATCAACACAACATCAAATCTATCTTTACTTCTTGTACATAGATACATCATCTCAACCTAACAACCAACATCAAATCTATCCTTACCTCTTGTCACTTCCTTTCCTTTACAACAACAACAACTACGCCTCAGTTCCAAACAAATTAGTATTTCCTTTCCTTTATCGAATATATTTAGCTTATTCACAAGTTTCCTCCAGCTCCCAGTACATTGCTTTCTTTACATACAGGCCTATTCTAGCTAGATTATTTAATCAAAACTCTATATTTATTTCTATGCCAATAATCATAACATGTTCTTCTTCTTTGTTTGAGAAAGGTAACAATAGTTGTAACACTCTCAAAACTAGGACAGCCCGTGAAGAACTCCAATGAATCTATAGTTGAGGAATCACGCCCTCAGAATCATAGTGGTGAATTCGACTCCATAGCTACCCAGCTTAGATGACTCAAAATTATTTGCCAACATATAACACTTAACAAAGTCACTAACATGTTTTCTCTTATCTTTACAATGGCAAATGTAGATATTAGGTAATGGGACAATGCCTATATAATATGCACAACTGAATTCTAAGTCCAAACAATTGCATTCACAAAAAGTTAGATACAATAGACATATACCGAAAAAGGAAAAAAGATTATTTGAAATATAATTTGTCTTGGTTCATGTTTTACAACTTTAAGCTGAACGAAAGGCAATTTTCTCATATCAACCAACTGATTCAATCCATTTACTCATTTAGTAGTGACTGACGAGTGAAACATGGATCCCCCCCCCCCCCAATTTCCATAGATATCAAATGCAGTAATCATTATAGAAACTTGCTTCAAGGATAATCATTAGGACCTCTTGAGGTGAATCATGGAGTCCTCCTCCCCCACTTCTAGTTTTCTGCTTAATCAAGGATTCTTTACTATCTTCTTAGGAATATAAGTACCCTGAAATCTATCATTCAAGCCAAAGTCCAATCTGGTTGTCTGCTGTTTTTAGCCTAGATAGCCATTTTAGAGGGATTAAACAGAATGTCTTGTCAAAAAGATCAAATTGTTTGAATATCTTATTTGATGATAAATCAGATATACTTTATTCAAATTGAAAGTATATACCTCATTGAAATATCGTATAAGAAGATTCTTGGTAACCCTTCCAATGCCAGATCCACAATCTGCACCAATTGGAGCAAACTGTCCACGCGTTATAAACCAAGAAACTAGACAATATGGTACACAATTGCTGTCAATTCTGCAACTTGAAGCAAACAAAGAGTTCCAATAGGTATTAAAGTTCAATCACAAGTCAAAAATGATACACTGCACTTAAAATCAGCATTTGGGAGGTCATTGCTTTTTGGTAAGTCATTCAGGAAAAATAGTAATGCTCAAGTTCTTCGGAAACTGTGTATTAAGGTGTAGACAGGCTGCACAAGTTAGAGAAGATTTGGTGTATGCGCCCTCTGTAAGTCTTGAATTAATTAAAAGACATTCATTTTCTTTTTTCTTTCTCTTCGCGGAAGTTTAAAATTAAGGGAATGCCCTTAATCAACCAAGAAGGAGGTCAATTATCGACCCTAGGTTGATGTCCCTGCTACTTAGCCATTCAGACAGATGATGTTTTACACCAAGAAGGAGGTGGCAACCGACCAAGAAGGAGGTTGAGTAGCGACAACAAGTTGATAGACGACCAAGAAGGTTGATGATCGACCACTAAGGAGGTCATTTTATTGACTATAGGTTAATGATTAACCACGGAGGTGATACCAAAAGGAGGGTCGATTATCGACAATAGGTTGATAATCAACCAAGAAGGAGGTTGATAAACTAAATGACCAATAAAGAGGGTTGAATATAGACAATAGGGGATAATCGACTAAAGAAGGAGGTTGATTAACCATGACAGATCAATTTAAATGAAACAGCAACAGAAGAAAAATTGATATCCTCTTAATTCTTTAATGTAATAAAAGGGTCATCTGTTAGCAGCTGCTACTAGCTCATAATCCAATCACCCTCGAAAAAGTGATCATCTCGCCTCTTGCAATCCACTACCTCTTTCATCCTCGTTTGTGCCTTCTATAAGTTAAGTTTCAAAATGCCCAAGACCTCATCTCTGCGGGTCATATATTTCTCCACCAAATCATCTGAGCTGCCACCCAAGACATATCGAACCATAGCAGGAGGTTATCTACCATATAGAGCTTGGAAAGGAGTCATACCAGCTGATTGATAGGAGGTGTTGTACCAAAATTCTGCCCATGGTAACATGGAAACCCAATCATGGGGTGTATCCGCAACAAAGCAACGAAGGTACATTTTGACGCATTTATTCAAAGCTTCTGACTGGCCGTCGGTTTGAGGGTGATAAGCGTACTGGTAGCAAGAGTGGTACCCTGAAGTCTGTGAATCTCTTTCCAAAAGGAATGTTGGAACCTTGGATCAAGATAGAGATAATCACTCTAGAAGTACCATGTAGCTTCAAGACGCGGCTGACAAAAGCAGTAGCCACTGGTTGTGTTGAAAAACTAGAGGGTAAGGCCACAAAGTGTCCATATTTGGTCAAGCGGCCAATTACCGTCATGATGGTCGCCTTGCCTTCCGAAGAAGGCAAGCAAGTAATGAAGTTCATGGCTACTTCTTCGAATAACATATCCGGGATTGGAAGGGGCTGCAACAAGCCCCCAGGTAATTGAGACGAGTCCTTCATCTGTTGACAAATTTGGCAAGAGGCAACGTAAGTCTTGACATCTTTTTTCATTCCTTTCCAAAAGAAATTAGAAGACAACCTATGAAATGTTCTTGCCTCCCCAGCATGACCACCCAATAATGATGAATGGAACTCTTGGACCAAGTGCAGACGAAGTGGAGAATCATATGGTATCACCAGTCTATTCTTGTGGAAAATTAAACCGTCACGAAAGGAAAACTCTGCAACAGTAGCTAAATCTTGCTGCAGTGCTGCTTGCCAATCTAATAATACCGCATGGGACAGATTAGCCTCTTGTAGTGTAGTGATGAAATCAAACGTCCTAGTGGATAAAGCTAAAAAGGAAGCCATAGGGGTGCGAGACAGAACATCTGCTGCTAAATTTTGACGGCCTGGACGGTAGAGAATAGTGAAATCATACCCCACAGGTTTACACAGACAGTGTTGTTGCTCCGGAGTTTGAATGACCTGCTCAGTTAAGTTCTCGAGAGACTGCTGATCCGTCAAAATGGTAAAACTATGTCCTAACAAATCCTGGCGCAATTTGCTGACTGCTTGAGTGATAGCATACATCTCACGGTGGTAAGCTGAGGCCTTTTGCATACGAGGACATAGTTTTTGGCTATAGAAAGTAATGGGGTGGCCGGCCTATGTTAAAACAGCCCCAATACCAGTACCCGAAGCGTCTGTTTCAACCTGGAATGGTAGGGAAAAATCACGTAACACAAGAACAGGTGTGGAACTCAATAGTTCCTTCAATTTATCAAAAGCAGCTTGGACATCAGAGGTCCAAGCAAAGAAGTCCTTTCACAACAAATATGTCAGGGGGCTAGACACTTGAGCATAGTGGCGAATAAAACACCTATAGTAGCCAGCTAATCCAAGGAAGTTACGGAGTTCCTTCACATTCCGAGGCGGCAGCCATCGCTGAATTGCAAGTACCTTGTCTGGATCCACAGAGTCCTTGTGGAGATAAAACATGCCCCAAGTTAGTCGACATGAGACTGGCCAAAGATACACTTAATTAGCTTAGCCACCAACTGGTGGTGAGGAAGCAGCTGCATCACCAGAGAAAGATGCTCCAAATGACGCTCCCATGACGGACTATATACCAGGATATCATCAAAAACACCAAAACGAACTTGCGAAGATAAGGCCAGAATACTTTATTCATTAAGGCCTGTAAGGTTGAAAGGGCATTCGACAGACCAAAGGGCATTACCAAAAATTCATAGTGACCATCATGTGTGCGGAAGGCTATCTTTTCTGCATCGGTAGCCTTCATACGGATTTGGTGGTAACCTGCCAAATAGTCCAACTTAGAGAATAACTGCGAGCCATGAAGTTCATCAAATAATTCATCGATAGTAGGAATGGGAAAACGATCTCGGACTGTAATGGCATTGAGAGCCCGATAATCCACACAAAAATGCCCAAGTGCCATCCTTTTTGCGAAACAACAAGACAGGTGAAGAATATGGACTGGTACTAGGATGAATTATACCATCCTTCAACATCGCATCCACTAAGCGCTCTATTTCACGCTTCTGAAAATACGGGTACGTGTAAGGTTTGACAGTAATAGGCCCGGAGTTTGGTAACAAATGGATAGAGTGATCCTGTGGGAGTGAACATAGATTTTGAAAGATGTCAGAAAATCCATCGAGAAGCTCCTTAAGATCTAATGGATAAGCAAGCGGACTATCTGGGTCATGAGACACCAAAGCAAGGTGATAATCTATGTTGCGCGGACTCTCCAAAATGATGCCGCACCCGTGTCGGATCCTCCAAAAATACACTATTTTTGGAGGATCCGACACGCACCCGGTAACATTTTCGGAGAGTCCGAGCAACATAGGTGATAATAAGATGCCACAGAATCAGAGTTATACAAACGGCAGAGACTTTGAAGCTGTATTGGTTGAAGGACAGGGAAGGCTTCGTCCCAGTGGATGCGTGGACCATCATGGTGAAATTTGAATATGTGTTGCGCATAATCGGTCAGAATGGGGCCTAGAGTAGCCAATGATGATATACCCAAGACCAAATCAGCTCTGTGCATAGGCAAAACATAGAAATCGAGGAGGAGCTCAAGGCCTTGAATGGTCAGAGGAACAGATCGAACAATACCCACAGCGAAGGCGTTGTCCGCTGCCGACTACAACTGAAAAACTATATGTTGATTCCACTGGTAATTGAAGAAATTTAGCAACTCGAGTCTGCACAAAGTTATGGGTACTAGCCCCATCCAAGAGAACCTGGACAGGAGATCCTTGAATATGGCCCCAGAAGCATAAGGTGGCCACGGAATAAGCACCAGTAAGGGCGTGAAAGGAAATGGTGGAGCGAGCTTCCATTTCTAAGGCTTGAAGATGCTCGGCCAGAGCCTTATCAGAAATAGTTGGGTCGAAAACGCCTGATGTCTCCAAATGCTCATTGGATATCAATAAAAAAATGAGAGAAAGGTTTGCATTTGTGGCCGGGGGTAATTGGTAAACTTTTTGTCACGGGAAAAACACAAGCCCTTCTCGCGGCGTTCACGAAGCTCTAATGTAGAGAGTCGGTTGATAAGCAATTTAGGCATGGCTAAAGCAGGACTAGAGACAGGTGAAAAGGGGGAAGACGAAGTGGGTAATGCGGATGTGGGAGTAGGCAAAAGGGGTTGTGATCTGGGCCAACTGGATCGAGAAGGCCCATGGTCACGCTGCAGCATATGTTCATACAATTGGGCAAAGTGGACTGCCTCATCTAATATTTTGGGCTTTGCAATTAGCACATCATCCTTTATCTCAGGTTTAAGGCCCGAAGTGAACCCATTTAAAATCATAGCATCTGGAAGGGCTACAGTTTCAGTAACTATTGCCTCAAACTCGCCCGATAAGCGGCCACCGTCATCACTTGTTGGAGTTTGGCCAAATGTCCTTCCGGCTCCTATAGGTACCTCTTTTTGCAGTGGGACATTAATTTCTCAGAGAAAGCCGACCAGTCACTTAACTACTTATTACGAAAAAGGCAGCAATACCACGCAATAGCTTCACCGTCCAGATAAAATGAAGCAATGGTGAGTCGATGGTCAGCTTCAATACCGTAGAAATCAAAATAGCGATTAGCTTGAAAGACCCAAGCCTCTGGAT
Organism: Nicotiana tomentosiformis; assembly: GCF_000390325.3. NCBI lineage: Eukaryota > Viridiplantae > Streptophyta > Magnoliopsida > Solanales > Solanaceae > Nicotiana > Nicotiana tomentosiformis. The sequence continues at coordinate 159,929,363 of NC_090813.1, read as the reverse complement.
TGTCCCCCGAAAAACGACCAAATTTCACCTGTGCCGGTTTATGGCGCAGAGTTGGGTGGTCGACCGCCGCCACAGTGGGGTCACATCAACCTGAATAGGACAAGAACGACTAGATTCAGCAAAGAAAGAAGTGATCTGATTACCCAAGGCAGTGATATGAGAATGATCTCCTGAATTTTCCATTGATGGCAATCGACCTTAGCATCAAGATTGGCCATCGAAGCAGTAACTTCACGAATCTCGTGCTTGAATTCGAGCTGAGTTTCCCTAACCTACTTCATGGAGTCATCTAACTTCTGTAAACGAGTGTCAACCATTGTGAGGCTAAATCAATGAAAGTACCAATGTTAGCAGTTGCTACTAATTCACAATCAACCCAACAACAATACAGACTTTTATTGATCAAATTTACGGAACAATTACAGTAATCTTAGGGAATGAAAATACAATAAACGAAGTTAAACTTAGAAATAGAACCAGAAGAACAGTCAGAGTAGAGAGGAAGAAGAAGAAGAAGAGGAGGAGAATAGGCAGAGAAGAAGAAAGATAGAGAAGAGGCAGATAAGGGAGGAAGGAGGTTCACAATTAGCATAATCCATAATGGTCCCATATCACAAACTTTAAAACTCTCACACACACTCTGACGTCTAACAGAATTCTCAGGGAAGGTCCCACGAATAATCCCTTAACATTCTATTAGTTGTACGCAGCTTCGAGCTTTTCCTTGTGCCACCTGGAGTATCCAACTCATCAACCACCATGGCAATTTCAATAGAGTGGGCTGCCCTATCCTTCATAACACCGTCACCTATTTGAAAAGTATTTACTCAATTGAAGACTTAAAAGGGGTCATCCACCCAAGTAACCCGTTAGTTTAAGAGTTTCCTTTAGTAAATAAATTTGTCTAATACTCCCCCATTTCATTATTATATTCCAATGTTTACTTGGGCTCGGAGTTTAACAAAAATATATATATATATTTGGGACATATCAAAAGTACCCTTAGAACCAGTAGTCATAAACATACCATGGCATTTTACTATAAGAACATGGAGTTTTCAAATAAAGAAAGGTGTTATTATTTTTTAAACGGTCTAAAAAGTAAAGAGCTTCATATAAAATGAAACAAAGGGAGTAAGAAATTTGTCAAAACATTTTAACTCAAAGAGGCAGCTTCACCTTAACCCTGTAGCAAATAGTGTAAAGATAGCAATGGTATAAAGTTCTAGTCTTGGGTGGCATTTAGGGTGGAGGAAAATGTCTTCCATGAAAAACAATCTATGATTTATCCCTTACGAAATAATTTTTTGAATCATTTTTAAATGTTATATTGGATACAAAAGTACCTCATGTGTGGTCATTGTAGAAGGTGTATAAAGAGTATGAGAGCAATATTTGATGATATTTCTAGATATTAAATGTTGACGACAACATCCAAATGTTGATTAAAACGAGTAAGATTGAATAGGACAATAGCGCACGGGTGGAACTCGGCGGATAATAGGGTCGGCCTTCTACCCTTCTCCACTTAAATACCAGACTTCTATCTGCATCAAAGTTCGAACCCATGACTTGCGCTAAACCCACATATCATGTGTTGCATAAACACTAAAAACCATATTCCTAGAAAATATTTTACTAAAAATCCAAATAATTTGGGGAGCTTTTTTTAAGAAATACATTTAATCTTGTATGCTAACATGTCATACTGAGTTACCAATATGTTCCATTGTTTCAGAAAAAGATCCAAGAATAAAAGAGAATGGATGGACTACCCAGAGCTACAATATGGCGGCCTCTTCCAGCATCAAGGAACCTTTCTGCCAAAATGGTGTTGAGAAATTCCTCACTTGCCTTTATATCAGCCTCATTCACATGCCCATATCCGCCTAGCACACCATCCACTGTGGCTTCCACACCCTTCACATACCAACAGAGATAAATCAAGTAAACACATAGAAATTACAAGCTAGTCAGGTTTAGCTGTATTAATCCTCAATATCCATTTAGTTCCAGTTGGCTAGTGTCGGTGCGTAACTCAACTATTCCATCAGGTACCTGCTACTCCCACCAGGCAAGCCGGGTAACTCACAAACACTTAGACAGACAGGGAGAAATCACCTAGCGTGTTTTATCTCGCTTGGATGAACCTCACACCTCATGGTTCTCATCTCATTTCATTGAACAAATCTCTATACAGACAAAAACCAACAACCGAACGCGTATAAATAACATAAAGCAAAAAAAGGGAACTTACTTCCCAGTAATTGATGCCTTTGTTATACCATTGAGACTTCTTTTGGTGGTCACCATCTCCTACTTCTTCTCTCCACATCTCGTCCGCGTTTCTAAATTCACGGCCATCTGAGTCTAATCCGCCGATTTCCATTTGGGTCAGTGGCCGAGCGGCCAATGCTGTCCTTGCTCTGCGTGCTGGTAATTTCGGCGCTAGAAAGAGGTCGGGAATTTGAAAGTGAGAGCCAAGGCTAGGAAGGGAAGGGGCTTTTCCCGTGTCCATATGAAAGTATCATAAGAGAAATTAACTTACGTTTTGTTTTTAGTTTTCATTTCTTTTTCCTTCGGAAAAGCGCCGAATATACCCCTTTTAGTATAGGAAATTATTTAAACCTACCCTTTATATCAAAAATCTGTGTACTTGAAATTCTACAATTACACTTTAATCCAAAATTGCTCTTAATTTAGATTAAATAGACTCACCCCAATTTAAACTACATAAATCCATTAAAACCCACCCATAACCTGACCTAGCTCCCCTCCCCCAACTTAAAATCATTTGAATTACTAAACTATCCCTCAAAGTTAGTTGACTTTTTTGTCCTTGAAGAAAAAAAAAACCTTTCATTAAATGATTACTTTTAGATCAGGTTAATGTAAACTGAGAATTGTTTCATCTACCTGTAGTTATTGTAGGTGTAAATTTGCTTAGTTATTACTCATAGTCATTTCAATCTTTATTGTTTGATTCTTTCTTCTTCCAAGATAGGTTTGAAGGAAGACTTTAAAAGTTGGGGGTGAAAGTCTTGTGAGTGATGAATGTTTATGACGTTATTCCAAAGTCCAAAAAAAAGGTATTGAATGAGCACCAGCCGTCTATGATAATGAAGATTCGTAAGAGTAGAGTTGGCATTATATCACTAGAATTCACATTTCTTGAAATCAACTAATGATCTTGTTTGTGCTCATAATTTGGAAGCATTTACACTTGCTTGAAGGGTTTGTCTACTTCTTTATTTTGTGTTTTTTATTTTAACCATAGTGCATGTTCTTTTTTTGTTCTTCTTTAGGAAAATGCATAAGTACCCCCTATGACCGAAGTTCCAACTACACAATTTCTCCTTAAAAGATCAAAATCAGGTTCGTATCAAAGTAGTGAAAAACACGCGCCTATCAAGTGTAAATTTTAATTTTTAAATTTTCTTATTCTTTTTTTTTATTCTTTTTCATTTTCTTTCTTTTCCACCTTCCTTTCTTCTTCATTTCGTTCTTGGAGTCGTTTGTCCGACGAAATCAAATACAAGTTCCTCACCTTTTGTATTTTTAGTTTTCCATATTCTCTTCTTCTTTGTTCTTTTCTTGTTTTATTTTATTTTATCTTTTTTTTTTACGGGTGATTTTGCATTGTCCTGGCGCACTAACGGAGCGACAAATTCAACGATGGAGAAAGAGGGAAGGCCAGCCGCCGCGTGAATCGACTAATGGAGATCTGATTGGGGTGGACAATGAAAACTCTTTTCTTCAAAATCAACCAAATATGTTTTGCATCTGATCAAAATCAGTAAAAACTAAAGTCAAGTGTTAAGATGTTTCAGTGGATTTTTGTGATAAATTGGCCATAGTGGATTGTAAATGAGGTGTTGGAAGCATGGAGAGGAGAGGGGTTTTATGGAGGTTCAGGATGATGTTTGTGTTAATGGTATTTCCGGTGGATGTCGGTAAGCTTTCGCCGGAGGATTTGTTTGTATTCCAATGAAAGAAAGGAAAAATAAATAAATATTGATTCTATTAAAAAAGAAAAAAAATACTAAAAAGATATATCATTTTAAGTTATAATGTTAATTAATTATAAATGCTTGTCCAACTAAAATATAACATGTGATAATATTAATCAGACTTTACTCATGCTTTGCTTTTCACATGCCTCCAAGAGAGTGAGCACACTCTCTATGCCAGCTCAGCACCTAATGGTGTACTTATTCCATTTTAAAATAGTTCAGGGATAATAGGACCGCCGAAAAGTAAAAATGTGTAGTTGAAACTTCGGTCATAGGTTAGGGGTACTTATGTATTTTTCCTTCTTCTTTTACAAACTTTACCCCTTTTTCACATAGTTAACAATTCAAGAATTTAAATAAAAAGCCTCTCCAACAATCCTGTTAGATGGAGAAAATAAATTGCGTTGACAATTACAAAGAGTTTAAATCTATTAAAGGTAAAAAATATGTACTTATTTTAAAATACTTGAAATAATCTGTCAGTATATTATATACGTAATTTCTATAAATTTTATTTAATATAATTAATTTAGATATTAGTGAGAGTAATTTTAGATACTGCAATACCTATTGAGTAACAGCTAATTTTAGGTATTGCAATACCTATTGAGTAACAGCTTGTTTGGACGGTTGTTACATATCGTTTTATAATGTATCGTATTGTATTGTATTGTATTGTATTGTATTGTATTGTATTGTATTACATATATTGTATTGTATCGTTTGATGAATATAATATTTGGATAGATTATATCGTTTGTTGTCGTTTCATGATATCACGCACCAGCAATATGAAGAATAAACTTGCAATATTATAAAGAAAAAATATGATACGGGATAGAATTATTATATAAAAAGGTAGGGTAAACGATAAAATAAAACTATTTAATAATAATGAAGAGAGAGATGAGAGAAAAAGATAAGGTAACGACACGACCACACTGAATCGGTCATTACATAAAGTGGCACATTTCATCGTTACGTAACGATGGATTTAACGATACGATATAATAAAATTTAAGTAACAATAAAAATAAATATCATATTTAAAGTAATAATACGATACAATATAATAGATAACAAGGTAGGGTAAACGATAAAATAAAACTATTTAATAATAACGAAGGGAGAGATGAAAGAAAAAGATAAGGTAACGATACAACCACACTGAATCGGTTGTTACATAAAGTGACACATTTCATCGTTACGTAACGATGGATTTAACGATACGATATAATAAAATTTAAGTAACAATCAAAACAAACATCGTATTTAAAGTAATAATACGATACAATACAATAGATAACAACCATCCAAACAAGCGTAAGATCTCTAATGAATAATTGTAAGTCATCGTTAGGTGAAGAACATTAGTTATTGTCACAAAATTTGAGCTCGTCTATTATCCGGTCTAAATTAAATGTGTGCCACAATTAGGGATGTCCATGGACCTGGTTGGTTCGGTTTTTATCAAAACCAAACCAAACCAATTATATCGGTTTGGATTGGTTCGATTTTATCGGGGTTTTCGGATTTTTGTTACTTAAATATTATTTCAATCTTACTTTGTTAAATTTTTGATAAGTAAATATATGTTTAGTAAAAATTTAAAAAATTGACAAACATATTATCTATTAAAATATTCTTTTGGGAGAATTTACTTAATAACACATGATAGTTATCTTTTTAGTCGTCTGACAATAATTTTTTTGTTGATGTACACTTTCAAGGTTAATCAAATTTAGTAATTAAACATAAAAATCAATATGATACCTAAATAATAATGATCACTTCAAATTTGAAAAAGATATAAAAAGTTAATAGATCTTGACATATGAATATGGAAGAATAAAAAAAATTGACGCATTTCAGTAACACTTGATAAAAAAGTGATCATACAGCCCATTATATATTTAAAGCTAATAAATATGGAGCACTTCATATTCAATTAAATATTATATCACGTAAAAGAATCCCAAATATTTCTAGACATTTTTAAAGAAAATTCTGTATAAAATCTTAAAAATAGATATAGAAATTATATATTTATATGTCGGTTTGGTTCGGTTTTTTTTACTAAATACCAAACCAAATCAAACCAAATCTAGTCGGGTTTTTTAATCGGTTTGGTTTGACTTTTCGGTTTGATACGGTTTTCCGGTTCGATTTGTACACCCCTAGCCACAATTATTACATCATAATTCGTTCAATAATTTTGTGATATTACATTATTCTATAGATTTTTCTTTTATATTAGATTCAAACCACGAAATATTAATCTTTTCACGAGTAACAACGAACAATGTTTTTAATAAGTATTAGATTGATCATTTGCTATTTAGACATAATTTGGTGTTTTCGTCAAAATAGACTAATTGTTCATCAATTTGAGCTTGTATTTTCTTAATTTTATATTACTCATTAGGCACATATTTTAATATTACCAATATCATTTTAAAAAGTCTTTACTGATAAACCCTAAACAAATGAAACTCTCATTTCACCCTCACGACCTAAAATTCAGAGTAATTGTAAGCACACCCAGCAAACAAAACTGAACTTAGGGTGTGTTTGGTATGAAGGAAAGTGTTTTCCATGGAAAACATTTTCCTAACAAAACTGAACTTAGGGTGTGTTTGATAGGAAGGAAAATGTTTTTCGTGGAAAATATTTTTCTGGAAAATGAGTGATTTTATAACTTATTTTCCTTTGTTTGGTTGGTGAGTGAAAAGCTTTTTCCGAAAAATATTTTCTAGTGTTTGGTTAGAGAGTAAAAAATATTTTTTAGAAAAATAATTTTTTATACTACTCTCCTTGCCCCTTTCCCCCAAGTCCCCGTGTTTCCCGTGCTCTCCTCTCCCCCTCCCCTCCAAATACCCAACAGTTTCAGGACTCTATTTTCTTCAATAATTTAATTATTCTTCTAAAAATTCACACAAACCCAAAATAACTAATGTGTTACATTAATTTTTTACGCAAAAATAACATTGAAATTTGTGTTCCATAACTAAAAAGAAAATATTTTTTTTAATAAAAAGAAAAGTACTCTTTCTACAATATGAAAATAAAGTACTTATTTTGTTGAAATGAAAGAAAATACTTTTTCTACATCATAAAAAGAAAATGCTCATTTTGTTAAAATGAAAGAAAATACTCATTTGTTGAAATAATAAAAAAAGTACTCTATCTATAACATGAAAAGAAAGTACTATTAATAATATTTATATTTAGGGTGGGGGTTGGGGGCGGGGGTAAGGGTTGGGGCAAGGATGTGGTGGGGGTGGGGTGGGTTGGTGGGGATGAGAAATCGGATGGGGAAGGTTAAAAAAGAGTTTTGAAAAATATTTTCCCTTCTCTTGATAGGGAAAATATTTTTCTCCAATTGGAGGAAAATGAGTTCATGAGAAAAATGTTTTCCAAAATATTAAAGCCAACCAAACATGAGAAAATTGAAAAATATTTTTCGAAAAATATTTTTTTCATACCAAACACGCCCTTATTTTAAAACATAATTAAATGCATTCATGTAGATGTTCACAGTGGATTTATTGCAGGTGCGTAACTGCAAATGAAAGAAGAAAACTTCTTATTCTTGTCATCGAAGAATTAAATGATCATACAATTGCGTAGTATTCCAATTATTCTGAATTTCACTTTATTCCCATTACCCACTTCTACCTAAATAAAATAAAATTACGACTCTGATTTTTATGACTATGTATGTTACAATGTCCCATTGGAATGGAAGGAATATTGTATATGATGAATATCATAAGTTGCACAAATTTTCTATTGCTCATTTTGTGCTGGATTGAAGCCTTTGGAGTGAACGTTTGACGGGAGGAAGAAGTTGAAAAGGGTGAGGGTGAAATGAGGGTTTCATTCGTTTAGGGCTTATTTGAGAAACTACCGATTATGTGCCCATAAGCAAATTAGTATAAAAATTAGTTTCATAAAATATTACCAATATTAGTTAATTGCTAACAATATTAGCCAAATAGCTACTTATAGCAAAAAAAAAAAAAAGGTCAAATTTTTACTTTCCCTTGAGTGGGTATTGTCGGAATAGATTGGGTACATCTTGAGGAGTTTGTGTATGTTTGGGATGATTTGATAGAGTTTTGAGGTAGTTTGAATTGAAAATTCGAAGTAGAAGATGAACATGGAAAAAGATGATATGTATATCACTACTAGAAATTCGCTAAAAATCGACCAAAAAACTGACCAAAGTTGGTCGGTTATGGCCAATTACCGACCAAAAACGCGATCATTAGGGTGTGGACGGTGTTTTGATAGTCGGAATGGCTTACCGACCAAAATTGGTCGGTAGCTTAAAACGACCATCTGACAAGTTTAAGTACTTACCGACCAACTTTGGTCGGAAACATATTTTATTAATTTAATTTTACCGACCAAAGTTAGTCGGTTTAACTAAATTATATTTTTTTATTAATTATTAAAATTTAAAAAAACCGACCAACTTTGGTCGGTAATTGAATATATATATATTTTAAAATAATTAAAATTAAACATTACCGACAAACTATGGTCGGTAACCTCAATAGTGCAGGCAAAATACCGACCAAAGTTGGTCGGTAATGTTGAATTCTGGGAATTCAATGTTCATTAACCGACCAGCTTTGGTCGGTATTTTGGAATAATTTTTTTTTATTATTATTAAAAACTGACCAACTTTGGTCGGTTTTTCTGGGTTTAATTTTGGCATAAAATGCATGTTTTGGCAGCTACACCACCTGCCAGCATACCAATACACCTAATAACAACAACAACAACAACAACAACAACACAACAACAATAATAACAATACAACAACAACCAAAACATTCAATAAATACTTTAAAACTAACAAATTAAAATTCAATTGAACATAAAAATCCAAAACCAAGTTAATACTAATTACAACTAGTTCAAAACTGGTTCTACTTGTCTAGTTCAAAGTATATAAAAGTCAAGGGATGTTTTCTATAACATCATCATCACCATCTGATGAACTTTCATTTACAAGACGGATTAGAGAACGGTCTTGTGGAGGACGGGAAGAACGATCACGGGGAGGACGGGAGGAACGATCACGAGCAGGACGGGAGGAACGATCACGTGGAGGTCGACCCTCTGGAGATGACTCATGAGATCGGGGCAACGGAAAAGCTCCACTAGATAGGAGAGTTCTGATCTGAGCTTGGATGCCAAGGAATTGAGCATCTCTAAGCCCTTCTCTTTCCTTGGCCGCTTCTAGCTCGGATGTGAGCTTTGTCACTGTCTCCTTCATAGCAGAGAGGCTCTCCCTATTAAGTTGCTCGCCTTGCGAGGAAGTCCCTATTCCTCGCATTCCACACTTATAGCGATGGAAGTTTTTAGTAGGAAGCCCGTATACATTCCCCCATTTGGACCGCCAACAAACTCCAACCATATTCTTTTAGCATCCTCGTCCGAAGGTTGGGTTGGCTCACCCGATTCACCAACTGGATGACTACGGATGAATTCCTCCACATTACTTTGGTAGCGACCCTATATTATTTTAAATTAAATCAGTATTTCAAAAAATTTATAAAAGTAAATTATAATACTTAAAGAAAATTGAAAGCTTACATATGCAGTCAAGGCCCGGTCCTCAACCCACCTATCTTGATCCCCCTCTTTCTTCTTCTTCACAATATGCGTCTCCTTGAATAGCTCATCATGACTCATTGGACGCCCATACTTCTTTTCCTGAAAAAAAAATTAATTTAGTTAATAAACAGAATAGATATACTTAGAAAAGTAAAATAATTTAAGGAATTACATACCAATCTTCTTTTTATTGTCCGTAGGCTGATCGCACCTCCAGTGTGCAAGGAGCCTCCCTTCCACAAAATCCTCAAGTAACTAGACAAGCCTCTTTTTCTTCTTTCTAGCATCCGAGAAAGCATCCGTCAATCTCTTGCGAGCTTTATGATGAAAATTTGCAGCCACTTTCGCGCTATAGCGGTCTTCCCATACACACTTGCTTTGTATTTTAAAAGTTAAATATTAGATGGAAACATCATAAATATAAATTATTAAACTGTTTAAAAGAACATTTATACCTTAAATTGATTGAAAATTTGCTCATTCAGCGAAAATGGGCAATCAGTCCAAGTCGCATAAGGGCCATCATAAAGCTTTCTGATGGCATTGGTGATTATCTTCGTAGTCTTATTACCCGGCCTGAACCTGCAATTTAACAATAAAAACACACTAATATCTTAGTAAAAATGTTACAAATCAATAGACGCAAAAATAATGAATAACACTTACCCATCACCCTCAGGGACTATGATAATCCTGCCATATCGATCATAATGCACTACCTCGTCATCACCATCTGAAACATGTGTATCAGAGGCATGTGAAGACGGTTTAGGCGGGTCCGAGCTACTGCCTCGCAGGCGAAGACCTGCAATAGATGGAGTCGATGATGAAGATGGTTGCGATACCTATGACTGCGACATAGCTGGATGCGACCCAAGTGGATGTGATACTGATGGCTGTGACCCGAGTGTCTGTGACATGGATGGATGAGATCCATGTGGCTATAATATGTAGGGATGTGATCCATATGGATATGGTATAGATGGTTGTGATGCAGATGGTTGTGAGGCAGCTGGACTGTATGTCGGACGTATAGTTCTATGGCCCTGTGATGGAAGACCTGGTGTTTGAATGAAGGTGTACGGCTCGTGATGCTGTGGAAGCTCAGTATAGCCATGTGGTGGAGGATAAGACATAGGCATCTCTAAAAAGGATGGACAAGAGGGACTATTATTTTCTACCCTCCTCTTTCCCTTCCTACCCTTTTCTCGACCCCGAGAACTAGTAGGGTCATTGTTATCTTGACCCTTGCCTACCATCTACATAATATAATATACATTTATATTGAAACATATAAGAAACTAGCTATAAAACGAGAGTGCTTTAAAAAGCCAACTTTTTAATCCTCATCGACGTATTATTCCTCGTCCGAGAATTCTTCGTTCTCACTTGTTTGAGCTTCATCAGTTGATTCTTCGTCCTCATTTTCTGTAATTGTTACTTCATTTATATCAACTTCTTCCAATATGCGTTAAGGATGTTCCAAATTATTTTCTAACTGACCGTCCACTATTTGGTGAACACTGGAGATATCATTTTGATATGCAACATCTAACACATTCTCGACTTCCACCCTACCTACAAGGTTAGTTTTTATTACAACACACCAATCGGACTTATTCTGCCACAATGGATAAGGAGCGATGTGGATTGAAAGGAAGTTGGGGATCCTTTGTATAAGTTATGATCCATCCAAGGAATGAGCTTCCCCAGAGTCAAATCCCGTGGACTACAAGGAAATACACTTGCCTAACGTTATGTGCAATTATGAATGGATCATAGCGATCATACTCCCTCGTATGATTAACCTCAATTATGTTATATTGGTAGTCTACTCTTGTACCTCTTGTTGGATTTGGGTCAAACCACTTGCATCTAAAGAGTATCAATTTCTTATATGGCCAACCTGCATATTCTAGTTGTAATATTTCTTTGACCACACCATAATAATCAATATCTCCAACTTGGTTGCCATCATCACCTTGAACCCACACCCCGTTGTTGTTGCTATTTTTATTTTTAGAGCAATCCTCTATATGAAACTTATAACTATTCACTACGTACTTAGACATTGTTGTGACCTGAAGCCCAGGTCCCCAAGATATATTTTTCAAAAATTGATTTACACCATTATTTGAATTATTTACCTACGTAGTGTTAAAAAAATTCATAAGTTAGCACAACTTATGAATCAATTTTTAAACATTCACTACGTGTGTGTATATATATATATATATATATATATATATATATATATATATATATATATATATATATATATATATACACTTACAAACTGTTTGAACCACGTATCAAATCTCGTATATACAACATCATGGCCAAATTGACCCACGAAGTGACTGTGACACATCAAATATTTTTAGTAAGCTGCATCAATATGTAGTCACAGTAAATTTTACATTTTGATACTAATAAATCAATACTTACTTGAGAAATGGTACAACTTCGGGACAATTTAGCAACACATGAAGTGTAGCTGACTTGTACTCCATATCACTCAAGCTTCTCTTTCTAACATCCTTAGAACATCGGCCTGGTTGATTGAATATGGATATTGGTGGATATAATGAATCATTCACACATTCGACTGTGTGCCTATTGGGCCTATACCTAGAACATGGCACGTTACTCTCAAAATAATAGGAACAAAAATGTGCAGTTTCCTTTGCAAGATAAGCTTCGCATATAGATCCTTCAATCCAATTCCTTTGCTTAACAAATTATTTGCATTTTGCCAATTGTCCTACATAATGTCATGTTAGTCAAGAACATTCAAATAAAATAGAATATTACATCAAACTTATAATATTACCTCTCAAAGGGATACATCCATCTGCATTGAACAGGCTCTCCAAGTCGTGCCTCGTGTACAAGGTGTATTGGAAGGTGTTCCATCACATCAAAGAAACCACATGGGAATATTTTTTCTATCTTACTAGAAATTATACGAATGTTCTGATCCATCCGAAGTAGGTTTTCTTCCCTTAATGTGGTAGAACACAAGTCTTTGAAAAACAAACTAATATCTGTGATGGGTTTCCAGATTCTTTCAGGCAAACCACAAAATGCAATAGGCACTAAGGTCTCCATGAAAACATGGCAGACATGACTTTTCAAATGGCTCAACTTCCCTACCTCCATATCTACTTTTTTCCAAGATTCGACGCATAACCCTCAGGCATCTTCAATTTCGTAACCCAATCACAAATTTGTCGTCTTTCCTCCAAAGTGAATGTGTAACTTGCTTTGGGCTTGAACACCTTACCATTGTTTGCTGTCTGCAAGTATAATATAGGCCGCCTGCAATATTCTTGTAAGTCCATTATAGCCTTCGGGTTATCTTTTGTCTTATCTTTAACATCATCATTGTGTTGAACAAATTGTCAAAATAATTCTTCTCAATATGCATGACATCAAGGTTGTTTCAGACAAGATTATCCTTCCAATAAGGAAACTCCCAAAATATACTTTGTTTCATCCAATTATGATTAATACCATATCCGGAAAATCTATAAGGTGGAGCCTCAGTAACTTTACTGAAGTTCTGGACCCTCTCCCAAATTTCCTCACCTGAAAGTATTGGAGGTGGAGAATCATATTCCACTTTATTCTTTTTGAATGCATTTTTCATCCTTCTAAACTCATGATCATCAGGCAAGAATTGACGGTAACAATCAAACCATGATTGCTTTCGGCCATGTTTCAAAGTGAACGCTTTACTATTTTCCATGCAGTAAGGACAAGCTAGCTTCCCAGCAGTCATCCACCCAGACAACATTCCATACGTAGGAAAATCGTTAATAGTCCACATTAAATTAGCACGCAAATTGAAATTCCACTTGGTTGATATGTCATATGTTTCAACATCATCATACCATAATTGTTTTAGCTAATCAATCAAAGGTTGCAAATATACATCAATCAAACTTTTCGGATTACGTGGACCGGGGATAATACAATTTAAGAATATATATATGGACTAGTCATACACAACTCAGGTGGTAGATTATAAGGTGTAAGAAAGACAGGCCAACATGAATATGGTGTCGCAGATATAGAAAAAGGCGTGAAGCCATCCGCACACAGACCTAACCGAATGTTCCTTGGTTCACTAGCAAAATCTAGATATGTCCTATCAAAGTGCTTCCAAGCTTCTCCATCTGAAGGATGACACATAACACCAGGTGGTCTTCTATTTTTCAAAGTGCCATCTCATATGAGAAGCAGAACTCATCGACGCATATAACCTCTTTAACCTAGGTATAAGAGGTAAATAATGCATCGCCTTGACAACGACCATATTCCCGCTGGAAAGCCTCTTGAGACGAGGCTTTTCGCAAAATTTACAACTATCTAAAGTTGTATCATCTTTATAATATAATATGCAACCATCTTCACAACAATCAATTCTCATTGACGAAAGTCCTAACTTAGAAACCAATCTCTTTGCCTTATAAAAATCACCAGGTAAGTTGATATTAGGGTCAATTAGTTCACTCATAAGGTCAATGAAAGAGTCCATGGCTGCTTGAGAAATATTCCAATCAGATTTGATACTTAGTAATCTAACTGCAACAGACAACTCAAAGTGCGGACTTCCTTCACGTAGTGGACGACTAGCTTCCTCTAACTGTTCATAAAAATGTTTTGCGTCATCATTAGGAGTTTGTTCAACATTTTCATTGGGCTCACCCCCGAAGTGCATCCCAAAAGCATCCGCAACCATATCCTAAATTCTAGAATCAAGATTCGTATTCTCCACCGACCTACTACTTCCACCAACAACCATGTTATAAAATATCCCACGGCTATCATCGGTCTCTCCATGATTAGTCCACACAAAGTAATTCTCTATAAACCCCTTCCTATAAAGATGAAGGTTAACTTCCTCCGATTTTTTAAACTTCATACAATCGCACCTGACACAAGGGCACCTAATTACTCCTTCACTTTGGTATGGTGGAAGTGACATTGCATGTCTAATAAAGTCATCAACCCCTTCTACAAAATCCTCCCGCAATCCACGCCGATTAGGATAATTCCTATTGTACATCCAAGTACGATGTTCCATCTATACAAATAAAACAAGAACAAAATAATTTATTCTACAATTATAAATTAATTATATCTTTTTAGTTAATTAAAGATAATTATTTTTTCCTAATTACACCAATTTATATCTTAAAAGTTCAATTCATATCCAAAAGGTACAATTCATATCTTAAAAGTTTAATTCATATCCTAAAAGTTCAATTCACAAGAACAAATCCTAAAAACTAAAATTTCAATTCATATCCTACGAGTTTAAACATAAACTAACTAAACTAAAGATATTCAACCCATACCCTAAAAGTTCGATTCACAAGAACAAATTAATTTATTCTATAATTATAAATTAATTATATCTTTTTTAGTTAATTCAAGATAATTATTTTTTCCTAATTACACCAATTTATATCCTAAAAGTTCAATTCATATCCAAAAGGTCCAATTCATATCTTAAAAGTTCAATTCATATCCTAAAAGTTCAATTCACAAGAACAAATCCTAAAAACTAAAATTTCAATTCATATCTTACGAGTTTAAACATAAACTAACTAAATTAAAGAAATTCAATCCATACCCTAAAAGTTCGATTCATAAGAACAAATCATAAACCATAGATTCTAACTAAACTATTCAAGACAATACAAAGTTAATAATTCAATTCTAACTAAACTATTTAAGACAATACAAACGCAAAATTGAAACACTCATCAATTAAAACTAATTCATAACTAATTGACTAATTAACAAAACTAATTAGTTAATAAAACTAATTAACAAAACTAATTAAAACAAGACCTAAACCCTAATCCTCAATAAAATGCAATGTTCAAATAATTGAGACACTAATCAATTAAAACTAATTCATAACTAATTAACAAAACCTAAAAATAATAAATAAATGAGTTGTAATCCAAACCTAGAAGTTTTAGGAGATGGAGAAGGAGAGGGGCGACCGTGGCAGCGGCAGCGGCGACGGCGGTGGCGACGCGGGGTAGGGAATTGTAACGATCTGACTTGTCATTTTAAGAATCTATGCCCCATTCAACTACATAAGGTCTCGAGCAGCTTTGTAATATGTATTATAACCCGCGTGTATTGTCGAGTTTGGTTTTCGGAAGATTCAGAATTTAATTTAAAGAACAATTCTCATTTTTGAAGCTTAAATGGAAAGAGTTGACCGGAAAGTTGACTTTTGAGAAAACGATCCCGGAATGGAATTTTGATGATTTCAATAGTCCCGTATGGTGATTTTGGACTTATAAGCGTATCCAAAAAAAATATTTGGAAGTCCGTAGTGAAATTTTGCTTGAAATGACGAAAGTTGAATTTTTGAAAAGTTTGACCGGGGAGTTGACTTTTTGATATCGGGTCGGAATTCAGTTCTGATTTTTTGATAGATCCGTTATGTCATTTATGACTTGTGTGCAAAATTTGAGGTCAATAGGAATTGATTTGATATGTTTCGGCACAAAATATAAAAGTTGAAAGATTTAAAAACTCATAATTCGATTCGATGCGCGATTCGTAATTTCGGCGTTGTTTGGCATGGTTTGAAGCCTCAACTAAGTTCGTATTGTATTTTTGGACATGTTGGTATATTTGGTTAAGGTCCCGAGGGCCTCAGGTGGATTTCGGAAGGTTAACGGAATGGATTTCGGACAAAAGGAGCTGTTGGAACTTTTCTGCTGCAGAAGCTGTTTTTGGACAGCAACTGGTGCAATCGCAGAGCTAAGTTTGGAAGCTTATATCTCGAAATCTATAAGGAATCTAAACATTATCAAAACATGAAAGTTGTAGCCCTTTGATTCTAGTTTCCAGAATGATAAACCACTTATCATTTAGACATTTGTACAAAAAGTTACAATCAATTGAGTGAAGCTAGTACTGCAGATTTTGGCTACAATAATGTGCATCGCTAGAAATTTCTATTGCACAGGGCTGACTTTGGGAGCTTATATCTCGCAATCTATAAAGAGCTGGGCGATGAGAAAAACATGAAAGTTATAGCCCTTTGTATCTATTTTGCAGAACTTTAAACCGTTGGAGTTGAGTACAAGAAGTTATGGTTGATATACTACAGGCTGTCGAGGAAGGGTTTGATGTTTTCAACATAAGCATGTAATGATTCAAAGGTCCATTTTTAGTTTTAGAGATCAAAATTCAATTTCGAGACTTTTGAGATTTTGATAATAAATTATAGGAGTGATCTGAAAAGTTTGTCTAATTTCATCAAGCCGCGATTGAGTTTTTAGCGCGAAATATGAGTTAATTGTTTAACGAGCGAAATTGATATCGCATTGAGCAAATGAGTTCTGAATTGAGTTTCGATTGAACGAGTAGGTTCGTAGTTTTATTTGTGACTCATAGGAACAAGAATCGTCGCATTCTGAGTTCGTATGATGAAGTTAGAGCATTTTTAGTGAAACAAAACTGCTAGTGTAAACAGTCCTGGTGCGCACCTTTAGCGACCAGATTTGACACTTTTAGCTATGGGATTAGACTTTTAGCGACCAGAATAGTGTGTTTTGGGCAGAAACTTAAGGATAAAAAATGTTTATTTTCTTCATTTCGTTTTGGATTTTTTGAGCACGGTTCTTGGGCGATTTTGAGGATTTCTTCAAGACTTCAACTTGGGTAAGTGTCATATATCCAAAAGTGATTATATTTCATAAATCCATGGTCATATTCATCATTTATTTCGGATTTAAATGAAAGAAATCAAGATTTTTGCAAAACTTTTCAAGAATTTTTTTTTTAGATTTGGAGGTCGAGTTGTTATCAGAATTTGATAAAATTGGTATGAGTGGACTCGTAATTGTATGTGTTGTCTAATTTTGTGAGTTTCGTCGAATTCTGAGACGTGGGCCCCACGTGCAATTTTTGAGTTAAATTTCGGATTTTGTTGAAAAATTAGTATTTTCATATGGAATTAATTCCTATAATTAGTATTCATTGAATTGAATTAATTTGGTTAGATTTGTGCTGTCCGGAGGTCAATTCAAGCAAGAAGGCAATTTTGGAATATCGGCCTAACTTCAAAAAGGTAAGTATCTTGCCTAACCTTGAGTGGGGGAAATTCCCTTAGGCCCTTATTCATTGAGTCTTATGTGGAAATTGTGTAATTGAAACCATGCATGCGAGGTGACGAGTACGTACTTGGTTTATATGTACATATTATATCGGTTGAAATTCGTAGACACCTTTAAGTATTAAATTGGAAAATTGTTGCAACTTATTAAATCCCTTATTTGTCATGCCTCATTCCTTGTTTGCCGAGGTTGTTTTTATATGATAATTTGGTGTGATTGCCACTTGACTTTTATGTGAACTCTGTGTTTGCTTGAGTTGCCATTTTTATGAAAAACACTTTCATTATTGATTTTTACATACAGATAATTTAAATGAAAATATTTAGTTAATAAGATGAATAAATCTATTTATTTCTTGAAGTTGTGATTTAAAAGAAGTGTTTTTCCTTGATGAATTACTTTTCAGTCCACGTTGTTGAAAATTTGGAATTGAATTATAAAGGCCGTGAACCATATTGAGGCAAAGTGCCAAATTGTGAAATATTATTCGGTTGAGTTGTTCACTCTCGAACATTTTGTTAAGATGTTGTACACATTATGATCGAGTCCTGGGCTCCTTATTGTGGAAACATAATGTATTGTTGATTTCTGTGGAAAGTTATAATATTTGAGCACTTGATGTGCAATTTATGATATGTTGTAATATTTGAGCACTTGATGTGCAATTTGTGATATGTTGTTATAGTTGAGCACTTGATATGCAATTTGTGATATGTTGTAATATTTGAGCACTTGATGTGTAATTTGTGATATGTTATGATATGTGAGCACTTGAGGTGCAAGTTGTATTATGCTGTGATATTTGGGCACTTGAGGTGCGATTTGTGAAATATTGTGATATTGATACGCATGCAGTGATATAAGGTCAGGGTGTTGGAACGCATGCGGTGGGATAAGGGTGGCTTGAAACGCATGGCTAATAACTTTTTTCGTTTATTTAATATATATATATATATATATATATATATATGTCAAAGATGTTTAGTATTAATTCTTCTATTTTTCATTCATTCATCACTAATAATGCATGACATAGATTAATCGATATAGGTCGAGACGTTTTGTTTTTACTATTAGTCGATATAGGTCAAATATTTTATTTTTAATATTCATCGATGCATCTAAGTAAGTTATAAGTCGATGAATCAATGTACAAATAGATATATTTGATGATAAATTATATATACTAATTAGGATCTTCACAAGTCTATCCCTAAAAGAACCCGACCCCGTGGTCCTAGCGCTTCGTGTTCTTATATATATACGGCTATACCTCTCTCTCTCTCTCTCTATATATATATATATATATATATATATATATACACACACACACACACACACACATACACACACTTCATTGTAATACTTTAACTATATATAGAGCTTGTTATAGTATATATATATATATATATATATATATATATATATATAAAACATGCTTCATTGTACTACTTTAACTACATATATAACATGTTATATATAGTATATGTTAGTGTATTCATTATTTGTATTATAAAAGTGTTAACAAATTACATTTATATTATTTAGATAGTAAATATAAAAGTAATTCAAAAGTTTGATCAATGTTGACGTAATAACCGACCAACTTTGGTCGGTTATTTTGCAGAAAATAACAATTACCGATCAAAGTTGGTCGGTAAATACTTCCCCTGCATTAACCGACCAACGTTGGTCGGTAATTTTAAATATAAATTCTTAAATATTATAAAATAATTTTAAATAATAAAATAATTATTAAAATTTTAAAAATTGGGTCCAGATTACCGACCAACGTTGGTCGGTAATCCAAAATTTTCTTGTCTGACCAGCTGGGTCAATTCGTTGACCAATTTACCGACCAACGTTGGTCGGTATTTAGTTTAAAAAAAATGTAATTTTTTTTTCCAGTTTCCGTCCAAGCTGCACGGTTTTTGGTCACCTTTTTTGACCGACCAACATTGGTCAGAAATATTTGGTCGGTTTTTAGCGAATTTTTAGTAGTGTATCACACTGTGTATCATTTATCTATCATATATGCATCATATGTGTATCAAATATGTATCACATATATATCCATATATACTTGTGTGTGAGATACATGCGTGATACATGTTTGATACATGTGTCGGAGAAGAATTTTTAAACTCAATTTCAACTACGAATTTTGACTCAAAACTAGTCAAAATCACCTCCAGTATTCCTCAAATTTTGTATATTGAAACTTCTACTCCCTCGGTTCCAATTTAAGTGAACATGTTAGACTGAAAACGGAGTTTAAGAAAAAATGAAAACTTTTGGAATTTGTGGTCCTAAACAAGTCAAAAAGAAGTCCAGAGTATTTGTGTGGTTATAAAAGCTTTTCATTAAGGGTAGAATTGGAAGTTTAAGCTAAACTGTTTCCAAATTTAGAAAGAGGTCATTCTTTTGGAACAGACCAAAAAGAAAATACGTTCACATAAACTAGAATAGATGGAATATATGTCTTCAATGAACTTCAACCATACCCATTGAAAAAGGTACATTTTTGCTTAGGTTGTTGGATCTTGCAAAGTTTATTTCTTTGTGTTTCATCACCTTGTTTGCTACCTCATCCATGAAATTTTGTAATGACTCGACCGGTCATTTTGAGAATTAGCGTCCCGTTTGGCGGCTTAAAGTTTCGAGAACCTTCGTATTATGTATTATGACTAGCGTGTGTGGCCGAGTTCGGATTTCAGATGATTCATGATCAATTTGGAAGAAGGATTCTTGTTTTAGAAGCTTAAACTCTAGTGCCTTGGTTGCGTATGTACCCTTAGCTAAATAGAAATCCCATACGAACTACATAGTCTCTAATACCATCAACTATTTCAGATCTACATCCACCCCATGACCCTACCACAATTGTGATGATTAGGCAATTAATTAAACCTTCTTAATATCATACTTATCAACCAGATGTTAGAACTTGCTGCACCTCAATGTGCACAACTGAATGATCTCTCAATAATTCCGCATCCTTGATCTGGACGACACGTTGTAATAATGATTGAGCAACCCTGGCCTCCTTTATAACCCCTCTATAGTATCACGAACTGTTGGCACATAGTTGATACCGAGTGCGCAATTTCATACACGAGTGGATGCAAAAGAACATAAGATATATGCTTCAAGTTGAATAAATGCCGCACGATAAGGAATGAAAGAAGTGAAATTTCCTAACAGTTCTGTAGCCTCTCGAAGATAAATACAGACGTCTCCGTACCGATCCGCAAGACTCTACTAGACTTGTTCGTGACTCGTAGAACCTATGAACCTAGTGCTCTGATACCAACTTGTCACGATCCAAAATCCCACCACAAGCGTCGTGATGGCACCTAGTCTCTAAGACTAGGTAAGCCGATTTTCATTACATTTCGAAGTTATTTTTTTTAATTATAAACGAAACCAACAACGGAAATAATTATAACAATCTCCCAAGACTGGTAGTACTGAGTCGCGAACTCTAACATAATACATGAAATGATCTCAATGATCGAATACTCAATACTGTTTGATTAAAAATTAACAGTACAATAAAATGAACAGACTCCAAGGGACTGCGACGACCAAGCAGCTCTACCTTGAATCTTTGCGATCACACTCTAACTCTGTCCAAGTCCGATACCTCCAATACCTGGCTCTGCACAAAAATGTACAGAAGTGTAGTATGAGTACACCACGGTCGGTACCCAGTAAGTATCAAGACTAACCTCAGTGGAGTAGAGACGAGGTACAGTCAAGATACTCACTAGTCAAATAACCTGTACAATATAGCAGTATACAATAGTACTGGAAAACAACTAACAATGATAACAACAAACTCAACCAGTGATATAACAACAAGGCAATAAGAACATCATAATTATTACTCACGCGAATAAGGAACACAAGTACAATCAACAAGTCAAGTCCTTCAAATATAAATCCTTCACATATTATTCTTTAAGATACATATCTTTCGAATATACTTCTTTTGAATAATTATCTTTCAAATATAATTCTTTTCAATAAATATATTTTCAAGTAAAAGTCACCATGTGACACCTCATTTCACAATCATAAAAATTACGGGTCTCAGCCCACTTTCATATTTTCCACGGCACCTCGTGCCCATATTTCTATCACCATCACACCGACAACTCACGTGTCAATAATAAAATCATCATATTTTTCTCCGGCGCCTCATGCCCATATTATTTTCATAACTGCACGGACAACTCACGTACCAAAATATCAAAGTATATAAGATCCGCATGATCAATTTATTTTCAATAAAGTAAGGTTAAAAATCTTTAAATCAAGTAAGAAATCAACAAAAAGATAAGTTTATTTTAGAAATCGTTTGAGTGAGGAAAAATGACATTTCCATTAAAATAAAGCATCAGCTAAACTACTGATTTGGATATTGAATTTATTAAATTAAACATACAAGAAAATTTTCTTTTATTTAAAACAACTCAATCGTCAAAAACAAGTACAACCGAAAAATACAAATCCTCAAAGTCTTGTACGAAAAGGTCAAGGTCAACACAATGCATCTAGAAATACAAAACACTTAATATTAAGTCAAATAATACATCACGAAAAATATAAGAATTTACAAATTACTAAAAAAATAAAATAACCAAAGGCAAGTGCATCCATAGAAAATATCAACAAAAGGGCACTCCCAAAGTACCGCCTCGTAGTCCCAAAAGTAAATATATATGCAAGATAGGGGGGAGGGGATCTCCCGGAATACCGTTCCGTAGTCCCAAAGTAAATGTGCAGGGAAATCTCCCGGAATACCGTTCCGTAGTCCCAAAGTAAATATGCAGGGGAATCTCCCGGAATACCGTTCTGTGGTCCCAAAGTAAATGTGCAGGGGAATCTACCGGAATACCGTTCCATAGTCCCAAAGTAAATGTGCAAGGGAGTCTCCCGGAATAACGTTCCGTAGTCCCAAAGTAAATGTGCAGGGGAATCTCCCGGAATACCGTTCCGTAGTCCCAAAGTAAATGTGCAGGGGAATCTCCCGGAATACCGTTCCGTAGTCCTAAAGTAAATGTGCAGGGGAATCTCTCGGAATACCGTTCCGTAGTCCCAAAGTAAATATGATTTCAACAACTGCACATCAAGTGCTCACATATCACAACTTGCCACAAAAATCAACAATACATCATTTTCCACAATAAGGAGCCCATGACTCGACCATAATGTATACAAAATCTTAACAAAAATATATTTCACATAAATTCAAGGTGGCAATCACACCAAATCATCATATAGAAACAATTTCAACAAACAAGGATCTAGGCATGACAAATAGAGGATTTAATAAGTGCCAATAATTTTCAATTTAATACATAAGGGCATCTAAGGATTTTTAATCAATGAAATTCGCACATATAAACCAAATACGTACTCGTCATCTCGCGTATATGGATTTCAATTACACAATTTGCACATGAGACTCAATTCCTAAGAGTAAATTCCCCTACTCGAGGTTAAGCAAGACACTTACCTTTTTGAAGTTAGGCCGATATTCCAAAATCGCCTTCTTGCTTGAATTGACCTCTAGATGGCTCCAATCTTTCTTGAGCCTTCCTTACATTACTACGAGGTTCCGAAAATTCTAGCAACTTCAATCTATTTAGAAGCATAACAAAAGTGAACCATAATTAGGAAGATTTTCATGGTTTCAGCTCACTTGAGCATTTTATCAAACACTACGTGTGCAAATTTGGTTACAAGGTTCTTCTACCAGATTTCTTTCATTCCACAACCTAATATTTACTTATTTGATCTCAACAATCTTCCTACAAATCTTATTGGTACAATCATATATACATAATACTCTTACACCTTAAATCATACTCCCAATCACCAATCTTTTACCCCAAACTCGAAATTGAAGACTAGGAGTTGAATCTTACCTCTTTGATGAAGATCTTGTGATTAGCTTCCTTGATTCTTGAAGATTGGATGATTAGAATGTTAGGTTCCCTACTTCTCTCTCTAAAATGCTCTTACCTCTCTCTAAAACCCTCAAAAAAATACCCCAAAATAAGCCCCAAAGCCTATTTATCAAAATGGGGTCGAGTTATAAAAATAGAAAAATTAACCCTCCAAAAGCAGGTCTGCGGTCACATAATGGACCGCAAAAATGGGTATGCGGGCCGCAAAACTGATCGCAAAATCGGTGCCTAAAACTAGGCTCTTCTGGTCCATTCTGCGACCAGTTTGCGGTCGCCGAAGCAGTTTTGCGATCGGATAATTGGTCGCAGAATTGCATTTTTCCAGCCTTTGGTAATTTGGTCCTAACTTCTTGTAAAAATGTCCGAATGACGAACGGTTTGAAGAATTAGAAACTAGACACATAGAACTTTCGTTTGATAGGTAATACACTATGTAACTCTTGATAGCAAGAGAGGTATGCTCGTTTGAAGTTAAGTCTTGTGCGAAGTCACTTGAAACTTAGTTTATTATGAAATTTCCAACTTCAACATTTGATGCCGAAACCTATCGAATCAAGTCCGATTGACCTCAAATTTTGCACACAAGTCATAAGTGACATAACAGACCTATTCCAATTTCCAGAATTGGATTCTAACCTCGTTATAAAAAATTCAACCTTCGATCAAACTTTCCAAAAATCGTCTATTTTCCAACTTTCGCCAAAATGCGTCGAATTGTCCTACAGACTTCCAAATCCAAATCCGAACACGCGCCTAAGTCCAAAATCACCATACGAAGCTATTGACATCATCAAAATTCTATTCTGAGGTCATTTGCTCAAAAGTCAACTCTTTGGTAAACTATTTCCATTTAAGCTTCAAAATGAGAATTTCTCTTTCAATTAAATTCTAAATCTTCCGAAAATCAAACTCGACCACACCCGCGGGTCATAATACATATTATGAAGTTGCCCGGGACCTTAAGTCATTGAACGAGGCATTAATTCTTAAAACGACAAGTCGGGTCGTTACATTCTCCACCTCTTAAACATACGTTCGTCCTCGAACGTGCCAAGAATCTTTCTAAGGACATTAAATTACTGAGTGTATTTTTACACACATACTTGTGGGTGATTCTATGTTCCCGCAGTTTAACACGGGTCCGACGACATCATCTCAATTGCGATTATTTCTTTTCTCCATTCTTATAAGCTTTAAAGCAAATTCCTTTACTCTCCAATCATTTCCATAAGGCCTGATTTTCACTTTGACACACGGTATTAGTCTCAACTGGCTATAGTAACTCGTGCCTACGCACACATCAACTTTATTGATAGTGTTGAAGTACTTCAAAATTTTTCCGGGTTACTACATTCTTCCCCGTTTAGGATCATTCTCCCACAAACACATAACATATTTATCTCTTCCTTTGCAAATCTCAATCCTCCAAATTTTACTAACTCCCAAATTTTTCAGAAATTTCGGCAGAGTCCCCCCTGTAATTGGGCCTATCCACCTGCCAGAGTAACACCAAAACCACTCCTAACAACATATCCACAACACAACAAAATACCACAAGGTATATATCAATAACACCAATCTCAGCATTACAAGCACTGCATTATCATAATGATATCGGGACATGAAGCACATCATATGTATGCTCATCACCACATCTCTAGTATTAAAAGTTGTTCATAATTAATTCCAGCATCATCTATAAATCTCATATTAACCACCACCTAGTTTCAAATTTTCACACACTGACAACATCATGTGAGGCATGAAGACCTCATGATTACTTACTCGGATTAATGAGTCACATTTAACGCCACCTGGGCACTCATCTCATAGGTTAAAACTCAATGTTTACAACACAAAAAATGGTTGAATATGCACATAAAATATACAAGAATTATCAGATAAGCCTAACAGGCATGACTCCCTATTAATATTATTGTACAATTAAATTTCACAAAGGGAGAATTTTAAACTCATACATATTTTATCACAAGGATCTCGTCCTTATATAGCTTCCACCGCGACTTGTAGCCCGGTTTAAATATTTCACATCATATAAAAATGCGAGGATCTCGTCCTCAACTCCGAATCACAAGTATTTTGCATATTGAGCCAACTGAAATTTTCAATTTCCTTTATTTTCTTCTGTTCAATATATTTCATAAACATTTTTCACAACATATAATGACCCCTCATACTGGTAGGGCATATAATTCATAAAAATTGGAATCAATTATCCCGAAACACATTAAACCCACTATGATGAATAATAAAAATTACTTTTGGACTTATAGCCCTCAATGGTGCACAAAAATACAAAAAAAAATAAAAATAACAGACACGGGCTCACATCCTCAATTCTCCCAATAGGGATAACATATAAGTGGGTCACAAAATTACGAAGCTTACCCATAAGCGGAGCATAATAGGATGACTCACCTCGATATTCAGAACCGAATCTAATTAAGGGAAAATACCCTTTTATAACAAAATCAGGATCGTACCTGTAACGACACCATCTGGTGTATTGGGCTCAGCCGAATCATAGCGATTATATCAACGGGTCGGGCCTCCACCTCTTAGGCGCCCACTACCCGCCTGTCCTCCACCTCTAACTGACTGTGCATGTGGAGTATTAACTAGAATAAAGATTGTAGCTGGAGTGCTCTGATAAAATCCAGCCCTCTCAAGTCTGGGACAATCTCTTATGATGTGCCTAGTGTCACCACACTCATAATAACCCATCCGAGGGTTCGACTGCTCACACTGAGTCTGTGCCGGATAACTGGAATAACCATTATAGGAACCCCGTGCTGGTGGTGCATTAAAGAACTTACTGGAATACCCCGAGAATTCTGAAATTATTTTCATGACCCCGTTGATACTGAAATGTAGAATTATTAATGACGCGGGGATACTGCAAGTCCCAGCATCATCCCATACTAATCTCCGCTCTTAATCATATACAGGTTTTGGAGAATCTTTCAATACCACATAAATACATCTCAGGCCGAATCTCATATAACACATGACCCCGCAATCTGATCGTTGATAGTGGACTCCCTCATTTGGCACGGGGCCATAGGACATATTTCGATGATCCATAATACTTACCTTCATCGCTCGTAGGACACCGATCATAAGACACCTTAAGCCATTTATTTGGCGCATGTCATCCTCATGACAGATAAACTCGCTTCCTCTAGTGCCTTGGTTGCGTATGTACCCTTAGCTAAATAGAAATCCCATACGAACTACATAGTCTCTAATACCATCAACTATTTCAGATCTACATCCACCCCATGACCCTACCACAATTGTGATGATTAGGCAATTAATTAAACCTTCTTAATATCATACTTATCAACCAGTTGTTAGAACTTGCTGCACCTCAGTGTGCACAACTGAATGATCTCTCAATAATTTTGCATCCTTGATCTGGACGACACGTTGTAATAATGATTGAGCAACCCTGGCCTCCTTTATAACCCCTCTATAGTATCACGAACTATTGGCGCATAGTTGATACCGAGTGCGCAATTTCATACACGAGTGGATGCAAAAGAACATAAGATATATGCTTCAAGTTGAATAAATGCCGCACGATAAGGAATGAAAGAAGTGAAATTTCCTAACAGTTCTGTAGCCTCTCGAAGATAAGTACAGACGTCTCCGTACTGATCCGCAAGACTCTACTAGACTTGTTCGTGACTCGTAGAACCTATGAACCTAGTGCTCTGATACCAACTTGTCACGATCCAAAATCCCACCACAAGCGTCGTGATGGCACCTAGTCTCTAAGACTAGGTAAGCCGATTTTCATTACATTTCGAAGTTATTTTTTTTAATTATAAACGAAACCAACAACGAAAATAATTATAACAACCTCCCAAGACTGGTAGTACTGAGTCGCGAACTCTAACATAATACATGAAATGATCTCAATGATCGAATACTCAATACTGTTTGATTAAAAATTAACAGTACAATAAAATGAACAGACTCCAAGGGACTGCGACGACCAAGCAGCTCTACCTTGAATCTTTGCGATCACACTCTAACTCTGTCCGGGTCCGATACCTCCAATACCTGGCTCTGCACAAAAATGTACAGAAGTGTAGTATAAGTACACCACGGTCGGTACCCAGTAAGTATCAAGACTAACCTCAGTGGAGTAGAGACGAGGTACAGTCAAGACACTCACTAGTCAAATAACCTGTACAATATAGCAGTATACAATAGTACTGGAAAACAACTAACAATGATAACAACAAACTCAACCAGTGATATAACAACAAGGCAATAAGAACATCATAATTATTACTCACGCGAATAAGGAACACAAGTACAATCAACAAGT
This sequence comes from Nicotiana tomentosiformis, assembly GCF_000390325.3. Classification (NCBI taxonomy): domain Eukaryota; kingdom Viridiplantae; phylum Streptophyta; class Magnoliopsida; order Solanales; family Solanaceae; genus Nicotiana; species Nicotiana tomentosiformis. The sequence continues at coordinate 159,901,222 of NC_090813.1, read as the reverse complement.
CAAGTCCTTCAAATATAAATCCTTCACATATTATTCTTTAAGATAAATATCTTTCGAATATACTTCTTTTGAATAATTATCTTTCAAATATAATTCTTTTCAATAAATATATTTTCAAGTAAAAGTCACCATGTGACACCTCATTTCACAATCATAAAAATTACGGGTCTCAGCCCACTTTCATATTTTCCACGGCACCTCGTGCCCATATTTCTATCACCATCACACCGACAACTCACGTGTCAATAATAAAATCATCATATTTTTCTCCGGCGCCTCATGCCCATATTATTTTCATAACTGCACGGACAACTCACGTACCAAAATATCAAAGTATATAAGATCCGCATGATCAATTTATTTTCAATAAAGTAAGGTTAAAAATCTTTAAATCAAGTAAGAAATCAACAAAAAGATAAGTTTATTTTAGAAATCGTTTGAGTGAGGAAAAATGACATTTTCATTAAAATAAAGCATCAGCTAAACTACTGATTTGGATATAGAATTTATTAAATTAAACATACAAGAAAATTTTCTTTTATTTAAAACAACTCAATCGTCAAAAACAAGTACAACCGAAAAATACAAATCCTCAAAGTCTTGTACGAAAAGGTCAAGGTCAACACAATACATCAAGAAATACAAAACACTTAATACTAAGTCAAATAATAAATCACGGAAAATACAAGAATTTACAAATTACCGAAAAAACAAAATAACCAAAGGCAAGTGCATCCATAGAAAATATCAACAAAAGGGCACTCCCGTAGTACCGCCTCGTAGTCCCAAAAGTAAATATGCAAGACGGGGGGATGGGGGGAATATCCCGGAATACCGTTCTGTAGTCCCAAAGTAAATGTGCAGGGGAATCTCCCGGAATACCGTTACGTAGTCCCAAAGTAAATATGCAGGGGAATCTCCCGGAATACCGTTCTGTGGTCCCAAAGTAAATGTGCAGGGGAATCTACCGGAATACCGTTCCGTAGTCCCAAAGTAAATGTGCAAGGGAATCTCTCGGAATACCGTTCCGTAGTCCCAAAGTAAATGTGAAGGGGAATCTCCCGGAATACCGTTCCGTAGTCCCAAAGTAAATGTGCAGGGGAATCTCCCGGAATACCGTTCCGTAGTCCTAAAGTAAATGTGCAGGGGAATCTCCCGGAATACCGTTCCGTAGTCCCAAAGTAAATATGATTTCAACAACTGCACATCAAGTGCTCACATATCACAACTTGCTACAAAAATCAAAAATACATCATTTTCCACAATAAGGAGCCCATGACTCGACCATAATGTGTACAAAATCTTAACAAAAATATATTTCACATAAATTCAAGGTGGCAATCATACCAAATCATCATATAGAAATAATTTCAACAAACAAGGATCTAGGCATGACAAATAGAGGATTTAATAAGTGCCAATAATTTTCAATTTAATACATAAGGGCATCTAAGGATTTTTAATCAATGAAATTCGCACATATAAACCAAATACGTACTCGTCATCTCGCGTATATGGATTTCAATTACACAATTTGCACATGAGACTCAATGCCTAAGGGTAAATTCCCTTACTCGAGGTTAAGCAAGACACTTACCTTTTTGAAGTTAGGCCGATATTCCAAAATTGCCTTCTTGCTTGAATTGACCTCCGGATGGCTCCAATCTTTCTTGAGCCTTCCTTACATTACTACGAGGTTCCGAAAATTCTAGCAACTTCAATCTATTTAGAAGCATAACAAAAGTGAACCATAATTAGGAAGATTTTCATGGTTTCAGCTCATTTGAGCATTTTATCAAACACTAGGTGTGCAAATTTGGTTACAAGGTTCTTCTACCAGATTTCTTTCATTCCACAACCCAATATTTACTTATTTGATCTCAACAATCTTCCTACAAATCTTATTGGTACAATCATATATACATAATACTCTTACACCTTAAATCATACTCCCAATCACCAATCTTTTACCCCAAACTCGAAATTGAAGACTAGGAGTTGAATCTTACCTCTTTGATGAAGATCTTGTGAATAGCTTCCTTGATTCTTGAAGATTGGATGATTATAATGTTAGGTTCCCTCCTTCTCTCTCTAAAATGCTCTTACCTCTCTCTAAAACCCTAAGAAAAATACCCCAAAATAATCCCCAAAGCCTATTTATCAAAATGGGGCCGGGTTATGAAAATAGAAAAATTAACCCTCCGAAAGCAGGTCTGCGGTCGCATAATGGACAGCAGAATGGGTATGCGGGCCGCAAAACTGATCACTAAATCGGTGCCCAGAACTAGTCTCTTATGGTCCATTGTGCGACCAGTTTGCGATCGCAGAAGTAGTTTTGCGATCGGATAGTTGGTCGCAGAATTGCATTTTTCCAGCCTTTGGTAATTTGGTCCTAACTTCTTATAGAAATGTCCGAATGACAAACGGTTTGAAGAATTGGAAACTAGACACATAGAACTTTCGTTTGATAGGTAATACACTATGTAACTCTTGATAGCAAGAGAGGTATGCTCGTTTGAAGTTAGGTCTTGTGCGAACTCACTTGAAACTTAGTCTATTATGAAATTTCCAACTTCAACATTCGATGCCGAAACCTATCGAATCAAGTCCGATTGACCTCAAATTTTGAACACAAGTCATAAGTGACATAACAGACCTATTCCAATTTCCAGAATAGGATTCTAACCTCGTTATAAAAAATTCAACTTTCGATCAAACTTTTCGAAAAACGTCTATTTTCTAACTTTCGCCAAAATGCGTCGAATTGTCCTACGGACTTCCAAATCCAAATCCGAACACACGCCTAAGTCCAAAATCACCATACGAAACTATTGACATCATCAAAATTCTATTCTGAGGTCATTTGCTCAAAAGTCAACTCTTTGGTAAACTATTTCCATTTAAGCTTCAAAATGAGAATTTCTCTTTCAATTAAATTCTAAATCTTCCGAAAATCAAACTCGACTACACCCGCGGGTCATAATACATATTATGAAGTTGCCCGGGACCTTAAGTCATTGAACGGGGCATTAATTCTTAAAACGACAAGTCGGGTCGTTACATTCTCCACCTCTTAAACATACGTTCGTCCTCGAACGTGCCAAGAATCTTTCTGAGGACTTTAAATTACTGAGTATATTTTTACACATATACTTGTGGGTGATTCTACGTTCCCGCAGTTTAACACGGGTCCGAAGACATCATATCAATTGAGATTATTTCTTTTCTCCATTCTTATAAGCTTTAAAGCAAATTCCCTAACTCTCCAATCATTTCCATAAGGCCTGATTTTCACTTTGACACACGGTATTAGTCTCAACTGGCTATAGTAACTCGTGCCTACGCACACATCAACTTTCTTGATAGTGTTGAAGTACTTCAAAATTTTTCCGGGTTACTACATTCTTCCCCGTTTAGGATCATTCTCCCTCAAACACATAACATATTTATCTCTTCCTTTGCAAATCTCAATCCTCCAAATTTTACTAACTCCCAAATTTTTCAGAAATTTCGGCAGAGTCCCCCTGTAATTGGGCCTATCCACCTGCCAGAGTAACACCAAAACCACTCCTAACAACATATCCACAACACAACAAAATACCATAAGGTATATATCAATAACACCAATCTCAGCATTACAAGCACTGCATTATCATAATGATATCGGGACATGAAGCACATCATATGTATGCTCATCACCACATCTCTAGTATTAAAAGTTGTTCATAATTAATTCCAGCATCATCTATAAATCTCATATTAACCACCACCTAGTTTCAAATTTTCACACACTGACAACATCATGTGAGGCATGAAGACCTTATGATTACTTACTCGGATTAATGAGTCACATTTAACGCCACCTGGGCACTCATCTCATAGGTTAAAACTCAATGTTTACAACACAAAAAAATGGTTGAATATGCACATAAAATATACAAGAATTATCAGATAAGCCTAACAGGCATGACTCCCTATTAATATTATTGTACAATTAAATTTCACAAAGGGAGAATTTTAAACTCATAAATATTTTATCACAAGGATCTCGTCCTTATATAGCTTCCACCGCGACTTGTAGCCCGGTTTAAATATTTCACATCATATAAAAATGCGAGGATCTCGTCCTCAACTCCGAATCACAAGTATTTTGCATATTGAGCCAACTGAAATTTTCAATTTCCTTTATTTTCTTCTGTTCAATATATTTCATAAACATTTTTCACAACATATAATGACCCCTCATACTGGTAGGGCATATAATTCATAAAAATTGGAATCAATTATTCCGAAACACATTAAACCCACTGTGATGAATAATAAAAATTACTTTTGGACTTATAGCCCTCAATGGTGCACAAAAATACAAAAAAAATAAAAATAACAGACACGGGCTCACATCCTCAATTCTCCCAACATGGATAACATATAAGTGGGTCACAAAATTATGAAGCTTACCCATAAGCGGAGCATAATAGGATGACTCACCTCAATATTCAGAACCGAATCTAATTAAGGGAAAATACCCTTTTATAACAAAATCAGGATCGTACCTGTAACGACACCATCTGGTGTATTGGGCTCAGCCGAATCATAGCGATTATATCAACGGGTCGGGCCTCCACCTCTTAGGCGCCCACTACCCGCCTGTCCTCTACCTCTAACTGACTGTGCATGTGGAGTATTAACTAGAATAAAGATTGTAGCTGGAGTGCTCTGATAAAATCCACCCCTCCCAAGTCTGGGATAATCTCTTATGATGTGCCTAGTGTCACCACACTCATAACAACCCATCCGAGGGTTCGGCTGCTCACACTGAGTCTGTGCCGGATAACTGGAATAACCATTATAGGAACCCCGTGCTGGTGGTGCATTAAAGAATTACTGGAATACCCCGAGAATTCTGAAATTATTTTCATGACCCCGTTGATACTGAAATGTAGAATTATTAACGATGCGGGGATACCGCAAGTCCCAGCATCATCCCATACTAATCTCCGCTCTTAATCATATACAGGTTTTGGAGAATCTTTCAATACCACATAAATACATCTCAGGCCGAATCTCATATAACACATGACCCCGCAATCTGATCGTTGATAGTGGACTCCCTCATTTGGCATGGGGACATAGGACATATTCCGATGATCCATAATACTTACCTTCATCGCTCGTAGGACACCGATCATAAGACACCTTAAGCTATTTATTTGGCGCATGTCATCCTCATGACAGATAAACTCGCTTCCTCTAGTGCCTTGGTTGCGTATGTACCCTTAGCTAAATAGAAATCCCATACGAACTACATAGTCTCTAATACCATCAACTATTTCAGATCTACATCCACCCCATGACCCTACCACAATTGTGATGATTAGGCAATTAATTAAACCTTCTTAATATCATACTTATCAACCAGTTGTTAGAACTTGCTGCACCTCAGTGTGCACAACTGAATGATCTCTCAATAATTTTGCATCCTTGATCTGGACGACACGTTGTAATAATGATTGAGCAGCCCTGGCCTCCTTTATAACCCCTCTATAGTATCACAAACTGTTGGCGCATAGTTGATACCGAGTGTGCAATTTCATACATGAGTGGATGCAAAAGAACATAAGATATATGCTTCAAGTTGAATAAATGCCGCACGATAAGGAATGAAAGAAGTGAAATTTCCTAACAGTTCTGTAGCCTCTCGAAGATAAATACAGACGTCTCCGTACCGATCCGCAAGACTCTACTAGACTTGTTCGTGACTCGTAGAACCTATGAACCTAGTGCTCTGATACCAACTTGTCACGATCCAAAATCCCACCACAAGCGTCGTGATGGCACCTAGTCTCTAAGACTAGGTAAGCCGATTTTCATTACATTTCGAAGTTATTTTTTTTAATTATAAACGAAACCAACAACGAAAATAATTATAACAACCTCCCAAGACTGGTAGTACTGAGTCGCGAACTCTAACATAATACATGAAATGATCTCAATGATCGAATACTCAATACTGTTTGATTAAAAATTAACAGTACAATAAAATGAACAGACTCCAAGGGACTGCGACGACCAAGCAGCTCTACCTTGAATCTTTGCGATCACACTCTAACTCTGTCCAGGTCCGATACCTCCAATACCTGGCTCTGCACAAAAATGTGCAGAAGTGTAGTATAAGTACACCACGGTCGGTACCCAGTAAGTATCAAGACTAACCTCAGTGGAGTAGAGACGAGGTACAGTCAAGACACTCATAACAACAAGGAAATAAGAACATCATAATTATTACTCAGGCGAATAAGGAACACAAGTACAATCAACAAGTCAAGTCCTTCAAATATAAATCCTTCACATATTATTCTTTAAAATAAATATCTTTCGAATATACTTCTTTTGAATAATTATCTTTCAATAAATATATTTTCAAGTAAAAGTCACCATGTGTCACCTCATTTCACAATCATAAAAATTACGGATCTCAGCCCACTTTCATATTTTCCACGGCACCTCGTGCGTATATTTCTATCACCATCACACCGACTACTCACGTGTCAATAATAAAATCATCATATTTTTCTCCGGCACCTCATGCCCATATTATTTTCATAACTGCACGGACAACTCACGTACCAAAATATCAATGTATATAAGATCCGCATGATCAATTTATTTTCAATAAAGTAAGGTTAAAAATCTTTAAATCAAGTAAGAAATCAACAAAAATATAAGTTTATTTTAGAAATCGTTTGAGTGAGGAAAAATGACATTTCCATTAAAATAAAGCATCAGCTAAACTACTGATTTGGATATAGAATTTATTAAATTAAACATACAAGAAAATTTTCTTTTATTTAAAACAACTCAATCATAAAAAACAAGTACAACCGAAAAATACAAATCCTCAAAGTTTTGTACGAAAAGGTCAAGGTCAACACAATACATCAAGAAATACAAAACACTTAATACTAAGTCAAATAATACATCACGAAAAATACAAGAATTTACAAATTTTGGAAAAAACAAAATATCCAAAGGCAAGTGCATCCATAGAAAATATCAACAAAAGGGCACTCCCGAAGTACCGCCTCGTAGTCCCAAAAGTAAATATGCAAGACCGGGGGAGGGGGGGGATATCCCGAAATACCGTTCTGTAGTCCCAAAGTAAATGTGCAGGGGAATCTCCCGGAATACCGTTCCGTAGTCCTAAAGTAAATGTGCAGGGGAATCTCCCGGAATACCGTTCCGTGGTCCCAAAGTAAATGTGCAGGGGAATCTACCAGAATACCGTTCCGTAGTCCCAAAGTAAATGTGCAAGGGAATCTCCCGAAATACCGTTCCGTAGTCCCAAAGTAAATGTGAAGGGAAATCTCCAGGAATACCATTCCGTAGTCCCAAAGTAAATATGATTTCAACAACTGCATATCAAGTGCTCACATATCACAACTTGCCACAGAAATCAATAATACATCATTTTCCACAATAAGGAGCCCATGGCTCGACCATAATGTGTACAAAATCTTAACAAAAATATATTTCACATAAATTCAAGGTGGCAATCACACCAAATCATCATATAGAAACAATTTCAACAAACAAGGATCTAGGCATGACAAATAGAGGATTTAATAAGTGCCAATAATTTTCAATTTAATACAAAAGGGCATCTAAGGATTTTTAATCAATGAAATTCGCACATATAAACTAAATACGTACTCGTCATCTCGCGTATATGGATTTCAATTACACAATTTGCACATGAGACTCAATGCCTAAGGGTAAATTCCCCTACTCGAGGTTAAGCAAGACACTTACCTTTTTGAAGTTAGGCCGATATTCCAAAATCGCCTTCTTGCTTGAATTGACCTCCGGATGGCTCCAATCTTTCTTGAGCCTTCCTTACATTACTACGAGGTTCCGAAAATTCTAGCAACTTCATTCTATTTAGAAGCATAACAACAGTGAACCATAATTAGGAAAATTTTCATGGTTTCAGCTCATTTGAGCATTTTATCAAACACTAGGTGTGCAAATTTGGTTACAAGGTTCTTCTACCAGATTTCTTTTATTCCACAACCCAATCTTTACTTATTTGATCTCAAAAATATTCCTACAAATCTTATTGGTACAATCATATATACATAATACTCTTACACCTTAAATCATACTCCCAATCACCAATCTTTTACCCCAAAATCGAAATTGAAGACTAGGAGTTGAATCTTACCTCTTTGATGAAGATCTTGTGATTAGCTTCCTTGATTCTTGAAGATTGGATGATTATAATGTTAGGTTCCCTCCTTCTCTCTCTAAAATGCTCTTACCTCTCTCTAAAACCCTAAGAAAAACACCCCAAAATAATCCCCAAAGCCTATTTATCAAAATGGGGCCGGGTTATGAAAATAGAAAAATTAACCCTCCGAAAGCAGGTCTGCGGTCGCATAATAGACAACAGAATGGGTATGCGGGCCGCAAAACTGATCACAAAATCGGTGCCCAGAACTAGTCTCTTATTGTCCATTCTGCGACCAGTTTGCGGTCGCAGAAGCAGTTTTGCGATCGCATAACTCTTTTGCGATCGGATAATTGGTCGTAGAATTGCATTTTTCCAGCCTTTGGTAATTTGGTCCTAACTTCTTGTAGTCCGGATTGGGCTTGTCATTTGGGCCAAAATAAATTTAAAAGATGGCCATCTTGTGTTTAATTAGAGAATTGCAATTATAGCCTTTAGCCCTTTTTATCCCTTTTGAAATTAAATTAAATAAACTTAATTATTTTCAATAAAACATAGTAAAATTATAAATATCAAATATATCACTAATTATTGTAATTAATTATTTATAAAATATATTATTTTCTAAAGTACAACACCAATTTTGCATTATTAACAATAACCTAATTAATTAGGAATGAAGGAGTAGCCCGTTAAATTAATTACAAAGCCTATGTGATGTATTTTAAAAGTTGTTTAATATTATTAAAATAGTAAGTATATCTGTAATAACGCCAATGCTTGGTTATTAATTTCAAAACTAATACTTAGTTAATTTTTTAAAATAGGTATTTATTGATAGAAAATACTTTCCAAACATTCATTGTAAATTATTAAGTGCAAATAAATTATTTTTAAAAGAGAGGGCCAAAATTGGCTGTCAACACTTCATAAGCTCATGTAACACAAATCGTAAAATACCTCAAATCATCTACTAAGATTACACCATCCTCGTGGTAGTCAAGCCAACTTTCCCAAGCGATCCAACTCAAATTGCAACTCTTGTAACCCAACAGTAAGAAGAAACTCTCCACATAATCATCATAAGAACAACACAACCCCAGAACATCCTGTAGGAGATAACCCACCTGTTTAGCCTCAAACTAGCACCTCTGTATGCCCTTTCATAGCCACAACCACTATACGATCACTAAATCATCTCGAGTCTCAACTCATCAACAAGACATAAGAATCTACTTCATCCCACAAATGAACAACCTGAAAGATCCCTCAACATGCTCATAACTCGAGACTGTACGACATATCAAGATAGAAATCAAGCACTCAATAGTCCGTTTCACATCCCAAGCAAACTCTTCTCGTCACATCCAAGCCATCTGAATGTAAGGCCCCATAAAATATTGCTAAGTAATTTAAGATTTTGTGGTGCCGAGGTAGGCTAATGTGTTCGAAGGCTAATAGTGGAAATTATTTGGCAGAGAAGGCAATTCTACAGTCAAGTTCATGACCGCAGAACCACTCCGCGGGGCGCATACCTATCGCGAAGTTGAGCAGAGAATTCGTTGAATTTTGAATGTAGTTCTGCGGTCCATTATGCGATCCCATAGTCCTTTCGCGGTCCGCACACCCGTCGCATATCTTGTGTGAAGAATATTTGGGGAGTGATTCTGTGGTCCATTATGCGATCACATAAGTTGTATGCGGATCACATACCAGTCCAGACCATTCCAGTTTTTGGCATCACTTTTGCGGTCCATTTTGCGGGCTTCATATCTGTTCTACGGTCCATTCTGCGATCGCAGATTTGAGTTCGTAGGGTCCATTTTCCTATTTTTATAACCCGACACCATTTTGATAAATAGCCTTTGGTGCTTATTTTGAAACGAATGTCTGGTGAATTTAGAGAGAAGAGAGAGTATCTTAGAAAGAGAAGGAGAATGCCTAGCATTCTAATCACCCATTCTTGCACCAATCTTCAAGAATAAAGGAAGCCACTCACTAGACCACCATATATCCGTGTAAGTTCTTGTCCTACATCACCAATGCAAGTTATTTTAGGGTCTAAGTATATTGTTAGGGTTGGAAATAGGCCATGCATGTGACAGTAAATTGTAGTATGTGGGGTTAATGAATTATTTTGGGTAGTTTCTTGTTTAAATTGGTTGAGGAAGGAAGGGATTACCATTGTAGAGCTTTGTAGTCGATTTTGCATATTAGGTTTTTGACAGAATTCCTAAGAGAGAGATATCATGATAATCCATCCAATTAATATTCGATTTTTCCTATCTTCCTATAAATTGAATTTGCTAAGAGTATTGCGACGTTGTAGTAACTTAAGGAAAGCTCAAACAAGGTATGTTGGCTAAACTTCTCTCTTGAAATCGAATTCCATGATGTTCCCATAAGTTTCAAGTATAGTTGGCCCAAGTTTTTAATTCCCATGTTCCGAGTTATTCCTTATATATTTGACTATTCTGAATAAGCTTGGGTTGAAAGGTATATTCTAAAAATGTGCACCAAATTCTCATATCATCTTGTGTTCTCCGTCAGGAATGTATCCTAGTGTGACCAATATGTCGAGATAGTATGATTTCAAATCATATTTAAATTGCAAGTTGTTATGCCCAATTATGGAAGAAAATTCAATGCGCCTAAGACCCTTATTTTTCATATTTATGCTTAAGGCCTTGATTCCAAATGCTCTTATTGATGATGATCTATAAATATTCTTGAAAGTGAAAGAAATGAGAGTGAGATGTAAAATGTTGCCATGGTTGTTGTAACTAGTGCAATTAATTTGAAGTCGTGTTTAAATCATAAATAACCATGCTCTCCTTTATAAATATTTCCAATGTGATTTGAGTTCTTACTTACTCAAGAGTTGAAATTGTGTATTGTCTTTTGGGAAGAAGTACTTCAAAAAGATATAGTGTATTACTCATTTATGATTTTTAACTTGTGTTGCTATTACAAGTCATTGTGATCCATACTTTGGAAAGAGATCTATTGTGTTTAAATCCTCCACTACTGATGAACTAAAGTTATGATTTCTGAAATATTTTATAAGTTGATATTTGTGATGATGGTCATGGACAATCAAGAAATGAAAGTGTGGAATATGAAATACACCCATCGTGCCATAAAAGAAGAATCATACGTATGGCCAATAGAGCCAAGGAAATAATGATGTTTTGAATGGTTGAAAGTACTATTGAAGCTATATATAGTGTGTAAGGTTATGAGGTGAATATATTTGTACTTCTATTTCCCTTGTGTGCCAAAACAAAATTAGCAAACCGAGGAAGGGTGGGTTGTAACGCTCCACACCTGAAACTACACGTACCGGTGTAGGAGTGGATTGTGATTATTCCCCTTATTTTATATGAGATTGATGTGATTGAAATTATTCCCCTTAATTAAGATGAGATGATTGCTAGCAAAGGTTGATGTCGATCCACACGGCATTATGGTCAGACGACCTAGCCGATCGGGTCGTAATCGGACGCCATTCCCCACACATGTTGGTGAGATTGTGATTGAGATTGTAATTGAGATTGTGATTGAGATTGTGATTTTGATTTGATGTATTTGGGTGAGATGGCCTAGCCGATCGGGTCGTGATGGGGCTCCGTGCTAAAACCACGATGGTATATCGGTGCTAATGATCTCCCAAACAAAAATATATATTATTTTCGTATTTTGAAAGTTGTTATATTTTAAACTTGGCATTTGGATAACATTGATTATTTCTTGCTTTTTCCATTGTTTTCCCTTTTCTTATATTGGCATTCTATTTCGAAAGAGGCTATTTAGCTTTACATACTAGTACTATTCCATATGTACTAATGTCTCTTTTGCCGGGGGTGCTGCATCTTCAATGGATGCAGGTGGTTCATGAGCGGGTGGTTTTGATCCTCGTTAGCAGTTACCCTCTATTCATCAGGTTTGGTGAGCCGTACTCTAGTCCGGGCCTTATGTCACTTGACATTGTTTCTTGTATTTTGACGTATAGCTGGGGCCTTGTCACTGGCATTTCCATACTACTCTTCTGTTGTACTTAGAGTCTCCGTAGACAGGTTGTGGTTGGTGTTTGATATTGGGAATTAAACTACAAGTGTTGGTATTTGACAAACTTGTTTTTCATCAAATCTATAAACTTCTAATATTTTGGAAATCATAAATGAAACCCTTTGAGTGATGGAAAAAGAATGTGGAACACTTGACTCTTCTCATGTCTATCACTTGTATTGATTCTTATATTGTTAATGGGAAAGGCTGTGTAGAAGGAATGTAGCGGGCTTGCTTAACCATTGTATCCCGGTTGAGCTTCGGTCGCACTACCCTAGGTCGGGGCGTGACATTGAAAACATCCTGCACTCACATCATACTCATCATATAGCCATCTAACCACTCACCGAGCCATAAATCCCATTCCTATGGACACTACCGGACATATAAGTCCAAAAGCACATGCTTACACAACTGAAACTACTGAGCCCAAGCTGCGGTCCAAACCTGGCCTCAAGTCTTCCAAACTGGCCCATCACCAAAACACAGAAAATACATATCGCACCTCATCCATGGAATCACATGTCATCGATGCACAACTTATGTCGAGCACTCACATAACTTACGAGTGAGTCAAAGAAATTTAAAGAGATACCCTTCAAGTTGAATCAAAGTCGCACGATAAGGAAAGAAAGATGGGAAGTTTATCCAAGATGCCCTATAGCCTCTTGAAGATAGGTATGGACGTCACCATACCGATACATAAGACTCCACTAGACACTTGCTCGTGACTTGTAGAATTATAAACCTAGAGCTTTGATACCAACTTGTCACAATCCATAATCCATCCAATCATGATGGCACCTAACCCAACACGCTAGGTAAGCCAAATAACATTCAACAAAACTCAAATGAGGATTATAAGAGCCAATGAGTAAAATAACTGAACCTCTATACAAAATCCTAAGGATTGGTAGTACAAATCATGAGCTTCTATGACTTGAAATTTACAAAGCTTGTATGAAATAAATACATCTGTTTGAAATATACATAAACAAATTTGCAAATCTAAAGCTACCAAGAACAAGTGGCAGCTATATCTGGGGAATATGTACATCTTCAATGCCAGCTCCCTCTATACGCAGCATCATCATCTCCAAGATCTACACGCAAGGTGCGAAAGTACAGTATGAGTACAACCGACCCTATGTACTCAATAAGTAACAAATCTAACCTCAGGTTGAAAGCAGTGACGAGCTCGGAAGATGATTAGAGTCCAACACCAATAGCCAATAATAACTCATAATATCATAATGAGGATAGTAAAAGCAATAACTCAAAAGATATTAAGCTTAGTTCGTTCATAGTTATGAGAAAATAGGCGTTCTTTTCAAGTATAACGGTCCAAGTCTAGATCTTACAACTAAAATCAATTAAACATGATTTTATCAAAAGAACTGTATTTATCCCATTTTACAACATTAGATAAAACTCTTCGTCAACATGTTAGCATGAGGAAAATGTATCTGTTTGCCTATATGTCAATATACATGTCAAGTCATCAAATGTTATATTATCGTCTAGCATAAGGAAAGTACATCTCTATGCCTACATGTCAAGTATGTATGCCAAGTCATGAAATGTCACATTACTATCCAGCATTAGTAAAATACATCTATTGTCATGCCCAAAAAAACAGAGGAGCGCGATCGGCGCTCAACCGAGTGAACTCGGCCGAGCTAGCCTATTAGATTTCATTCTACCCAAACCCATCCATGAATAAATAGGAGATACACTCCAATAATCAAACATTGAAAATATTTTATTAACAACTCTCATTCATTACATTAGCAACTTCTTTCATAATTTCCAAAGTATTACAAGTTTATAGGTATAATGGAAAACATGTTTTCCAAATAGCAATATTTCTAGTTCAATTCACAACATCATACACCACCCACAACCTGTCTACGGAGCCTCTAAATATGACAGAAGAATAGTATGGAAGTGTCGGCAACAAGGCCCCGGCTATACCTCAACCACAAAGTACATGAGAAACAAAATATACATGACCCCGAAATGAAGTGGGGATCACCAAATCAGCTGAAAAGAGTATACTGCTATCACTGATCAATGCCACCTGCTGTAGAACCACCTGCATTTATTAAAGATGCAGCGCCCCCAGCAAAAGAGAAGTTAGTACTGTCGAATAGCACTAGTATGTATAGCTAGAAATCCTCTTTCAAAATAGAATGCCCATATGATCTATACGTGGAACACATAATATAATGTAATTGAAACAACCTGTACAAACAAGGGCAACGAAAGGGGCACCTATTGTCTGCATTAATAATGTGTCTTATTAGACCGTCCTTAGTGTTCACATATCATATTATACACTTATGCGTTTCATAGACCGTCCATAGTGTTTATTCATACCATACACCTATACTTCTTATACACAATGCACCTATGCGTTTCATAGACCATCCACAAGATTTCATATCACAATGTACCTATGCATTTGATAGACCATCCACAGGATTTCATATCACAATGTACCAATGCGTTTCATAGACCGTCCACAAGATTTCATATCACAATGTACCTATGCGTTTCATAGACCGACCACAGGATTTCATAACACAATATACCTATGCATTTCATAGACCGTCCACAGGATTTCATAACGCAATATACCTATGCGTTTCATAGACCTTCCACAGGATTTCATAACACAATATACCTATGCGTTTCATAGACCATCCACAGGATTTCATAACACATTGGAAACAAAAGTACAAATACGTACATCTCATAACCTTTCGCACCACATATCACTTAATCCGCACTTTCAACCAGTTACAACATTATTATTTCATTGGCTCTCTTGGCCATACATATGATTCTTTATTCATGGCGCAATGGCCGTATTTCATATTCCACACTTTCATTTCTTCCCTTTCATAGATCATCATCATATATCAACATATAGAATATTCCGGAAATCACAACTTTAAGTTCACTAGTAATGAAGGCTTTAAACACAATAGATTTCTTTTCAATAAATTGAGTAAAATGATTGGCAATCGTAGCACAAGTTAAAATCATACACAATTTCCACTCACGAATATGTAATAATGCAAAACACACTGAAAACTACTTACAAAGCATATCATTAGCTAAAACAGCCACATATGGGCATCACTTTTAGCCAATTATGTTATCAAAGTCAGTTTTGGAATCGTTGAGTCAAATGTGGCCCAACTGTTAATTCACACTTGCCAATCGCCTCAAAATTTGGCTAACTCCTATATTTCAAAAAAAAAACATTCGCCAGAGTTTCCCTTGTAAGTA
Organism: Nicotiana tomentosiformis; assembly: GCF_000390325.3. Classification (NCBI taxonomy): domain Eukaryota; kingdom Viridiplantae; phylum Streptophyta; class Magnoliopsida; order Solanales; family Solanaceae; genus Nicotiana; species Nicotiana tomentosiformis. The sequence continues at coordinate 159,885,630 of NC_090813.1, read as the reverse complement.
GGCTTATCCACCTGCTAGAGAATCCTAGAAACACATCCTAACAACATATACATAATCCAACGACATAACACGATACAAAACAACACCGACTGTGGCCTCACAAGCGATATATGGTATTACTAGAAGGGAACACCCTTCACGCCAATTATACAAATGATACATAACTCATAGAAAGCAACTTTTAGAATTTCCATAGTTCCATAAGTCAGTTTTGGAATCGTTGAGTCAAAGCTCATTTCATAATCTTTCTCACATTATTTTATTTCATTGGCACCATTGGCCACAAATATAACTTTCACTGTTGGCATGCTGGCCACACTTTATATCCCCAATTCACTGATTTCACTTCCAACCATCTTTATAGGTTATCAACAATAAGATATTTCCAATCAAGACTTTAGGTACACATATGAGCAATTAAGAGACTTAAGAATATTGAGATTTTCTCACACAATTTGGCATACTAGCTTTCATTTGAAATACGTTTCAAATCCACAACATTTTAATACGCAACCCATACTTTGAAACTCACGGGAACATTATGGAGTTCGATTCCAAGAGAGAAAGTTTAGCCAACATACCTCAATCGAGCTTCCATAACTTTAAAATGTTCTGAAATTCTTAACAATCCCAATCTAGTTTGAGACATAACAAAATTGAACCATTATTAGGAAGATATTCATGATCTCAGCTCATTTGTGCATTTTATCAAACACTAGGTGTGCAAATTTAACCAGAAGGTTCTTCTACAAGATTTCCTTCACTCCACAACCCAATCCTTACTTATTTAAGCTCAACAACCTTCCCACAATTCTTATTGGTACATGCATGTATAAATAATATTCTCATACCCATGAATCATACTCCTAATTAACCATCTTCCACCTAAATTCAAAATTGAAAACTAGGGTATGGAACCTTACCTCTTAGATGAAGAACTTGTTGGTTTTTCTTGTTAATCTTCCAAGATTTGAGCAAGACTTGATGAATAATTAGCCTAGGGTTTCCTCACTCTCTAAAACATTCTCCCTTCTATTTAAAACATCAGATATTTGCTCAAAAATGGCCCAAAGCGTGTATTTAACAAAGTAGGGTCGGGTTTTAAAAATCCAATAATAGAGCTCCGGAACAGGTTATGCGGTCGCATATGCGACCGCATAATGGTTATGCGGACCGATATGCGACCACATAATGGTTATGCGGACCGCATATCGGTCGCATAATTTGTGTCCAAAATGACCAAACAATCTGTCTGTGTCTGCGATCACTATGCGGTCCTCATAACTATTATGCGGTCGCATAATGCACCATAGAACAATTATGCGGTTGCATAGTCGACCGCATAATTGCTCCTAGACTAACCCTCTCTTGCCTCACTTCTGCGGCCATTATGCGGCCCGCAGAGTCATTATGCGGGTGCATAATGGACCGCATAAATGCACTTTCCCGCCAAAAATTCTCCTTTACTTACCGGTGCATCGTTCAACCCAAAAAGTTCGAGCCGCGAAGACTTTCTAAAATCCTTAAATACGTATACCTACTCCGGCACCACGAAACCTTGAATTCATTTGCGAAGTTTTATGGGATTGTACACTTTAATACTTCGAAATTTTTCGGGGTGTTATATCTATATGCCTTCATGTCAAATATACATGTCAAGAAAATAATTTCACAATCACTCAGCACTGTACGGGTGCCTGGCTTAAAAGCCCCTCACCAAAGCACGTGTATATATCATTGTTCCTGTGCTCACTACTGGTATGTCAGACTCCGGAGGGGCGGATCCTGTCCAAGCGCTAATCAAACGCTAATATGGCCTAGTTCGACGTGCAGCCCGATCAAAATAACAATAAGCCAATAAGGAATGTTGTGGCATGCAGCCTGATCCAAATAATAATAATAATAATAATAATAATAATAATAATAATAATAATAATAATAATAATAATAATAATAATAGTAATAATAATATAGTAATAGTAATAATAATAATAGTAATAGTAATAATAATAATAATAGTAATAGTAATAATAATAATAATAGTAATAGTAATAATAATAATAATAGTAGTAGTAGTAATAGTAATAATAATAATAATAGTAATAGTAATAGTAATAGTAATAATAATAATAGTAATAGTAATAGTAATAGTAATAATAATAATAATAATAATAATAATAATAATAATAATAATAATAATAATAGTAATAATAATAATAATAATAGTAATAATAATAATAATAATAGTAATAGTAATAATAATAATAGTAATAGTAATAGTAATAGTAATAATAATAATAATAATAGTAATAATAGTAATAGTAGTAGTAGTAATAATAATAATAATAATAATAATAATAATAATAATAGTAATAGTAATAGTAGTAATAATAATAATAATAGTAATAGTAATAATAATAATAATAATAATAATAATAATAATAACCAAAAATAATAATAATAATAATAGTAATAATAATAATAATAATAATAATAATAATAATAATAATAATAATAATAATAATAATAATAATAATAATAATAATAATAATAATAATAATAATAATAATAATAATAATAATAATAATAATAATAATAATAATAATAATAATAATAATAATAATAATAATAATAATAATAATAATAATAATAATAATAATAATAATAATAATAATAATAATAATAATAATAATAATAATAATAATAATAATAATAATAATAATAATAATAATAAGCCAATAAGGCCTGCTACGACGTGCAACTCAATACAAATAACACTCTCAACACAACTCTAAGTCTCACCTCAGTTATCAACCTCTCAAGTCTCTAGAGCTCACAATCTCATACCACTCAGCCCAAACAGTACCACATATGGAAAACAACAACAACGTGTGATATAACATCAAGTAATAAACAAAGACTGAGATATGATATGCAAATAAAGAATCATGACTAAGAGTATAACCACAGTTAAGTCAGATAGCTCAAAACAACAAAAATAGCCTTATTAGGTCTCAACCAACTAAGCACATAGCCTATACATGATTTCTAACATGAATCACAACTCAGGTAATCAAACAAGTAGGGAAAACACGGATATAACAAGGTATGATAGAAAAACAAGTCCGCTAATAGTCTAAAAGACAGCTCAGATCACGATTACTTCGGTGCACCCCCACACGCTTCTCACCTAGCATGTGAGTCACCCCAATACATCTCATATAACATAGTTCCAGGGTTAAATACCCTCAAATCCAAGTTTAGATATGTTACTTACCTCGAAAAAGCCAAATCAAATACCGAGCAAGCCAATAAATACTCTAGAAATGCCATCTCGTGTGAATCAACCTCTGAATGGCTCAAAACTAACAAAAAGCAACTCAAAAACATCAAATATCGCCATAGGAAACAAACCATAACAAAAAAGGTAGAATCTTTAATCAAAGACTCAAAGTCAACCAAAAAGTCAACCCGGACCCGCACCTCGAAATCCGACAAAACTCACAAATTACGATAACCCATTCGAATACGAGTCCAGCCATACTAAAATACTGTAATCATGTTAAAATACAAAAAACAAATTGAGGTTAGATACTGACCCCAATGAAAAGATGAGAAGAACGCAGCAAAAATCACCTCAATCAGACTTTAGAACTCAAGATATGCTCAAAATACCAGAAGAACGCATTCTGATTTTTTTATACATGGGGATTTCTGATTTTGTGCCCAACGGTTTTATAGCTGTCATTTCCGCTTTTGCGGATCATTTTTGCACCTGCGGACCCAACTTCGCATCTGTGAAGCACCAACACCAGCTTTCTTCCCCGACACTAAAATGAGCATAACTCCCTCATATGATGTCCAAATTTGACGATTCTTTTTGTTATGGCTTCGTAATTACGATAAGATCTAAAGTTTCAATCAAAACAGAATTTGGAGCTCATTTTCTTAATGTGGTATCATTTATACTTGAAAGAATGATGTCAAAATATCAAAAACGAGTGCAACACAAACCAAACTTATTTGAAACTCACTCGAGCCCCATATGACCCCATCCAAACATACCAATAAGTACCAAAATATAATACGGACCTATTAGAGGCCTTAAATCCCACATAACAACATCAAAACAAAAAATCGCACTTTGAATCGAACTTAATAAACTTTTGAACTTTCAACCGCCACAACTCATGCCAAATCATATCAAATCAACTTGGAAAAACCTCAAATTTTGCATACAAATTTCAAATGACATAACGAACCTATTCCAACTCCTGGAACAACAATATGAACCCGATATCATCAAAGTCAACTCCCGGTCAAACTTATGAACCTTCCAAACCTTTGAATTGCCAACTTTCGTCAATTATGGCCAAAATCTTATAGAAGCCTCCAAATGCAAATTCGGGCATACACTCAAGTGCAAAATCACCATCTGGAACTAACGGAACCATCAAAACTCCTATCCGAGGTCAAATACACAAAAGTAAAACTTGGTTAAATCTGCCAACTTAAAGCTTCTTATTTAAGAATCATTCTTCCAAATTAGTTCCGAACAACTCGAAGACCAAAACAAACGATGCACACAGGTCATAATACACCATGTCAAGCTACTCATGACCTCAAACAATTGAACTTTATGTAAATGCTCAAAACGACCGATCGGGTCGTTACATGTATAATCTATGACACTGACGAGCGCAAAACACTACTTAAAATTATGCTCGCTAATCAAATATAGTATAGTATAATATCTTATCCATAGGGATTGGAGTTAAACATGATTATCGTGGTTTTTATCTTGATTGCTATCTAAGATGATCAATAATTGAGATTTATGTGATTAATAATAAAATTAACTAAGAATCTAGAGCTATTGAATAATGACAATCGAAGCAAAGAATAAGCAAACAAAGATATCAATGGGAGAAGATAGGGGTTGATAGGATATGTGCAAGATAATTGTTTGGGATTTATCTCTAGATAATTCACTTCTAATGTTCAAGTGAGTCTCTCGAATTCACTCAACTATTAGTTCAAACGTTTAGTAGAAACTCCTCTCTCGATTAAGTCTCAACCTCACGAGATGAACTAATTTCAGCTTTGTGAAGATATGCAAAAATGAGTAGTGGATTGGTCTTTAGGAGAACCTCTCTCCATTATCCCCCTAACAAGGTTTAATCAATGATTCAGCTAGCCTCCTTCGATTACTAAGAAGAATTAATGAACTCAACCAACAATATAATGCAGAGATATCACAAGTTATGCATCTCTCGATTACATGAACAAGTGAATATAAATGCAACAATTTAATCATCCAAAAAATGCTTTAATACATAAAACTAGAGTTATAATCCACAAACAAAAATAAAACAAACTACTCCATATACATGTAGTAATTCATCACGAATGTAATAAAAACATAGAAAAACATAAATTCAATCCAAACTCGAGTCTTGAGTGAGGAAGGAATGATGAAATCATTGTGATTTTGCTCCTCCCACTCTTCCTTAGACTCCGTAGGTCGAATATGTGTCAAAAGACCAAAAATTAAAGTTTTTCCATGTATTTATAAAAAGTAGGGTCGGGCCCAGACGAAACCACCTACTCCTAGCCGAAATAGGACATTGGCCCTGTAAAGTTTGCACAGGCATGCCGCATAAGGGCGACGTGCCATGCGGGCTTTTGTGGGGAAATCCAGAGACCTTGCAAATTATCTGTCAGACAGATTTTTACATTGTCGCACCGCGGTGGACGTTGCACAGTTCGTCGCTTTAGTGGCCATTTCCAAAGAATTGGCTAATTTCAATTCATCTACTATTTTGTCTTGAGTAATGATGAATTGGGCAGCCACTTCATGTTGCACATGTCTTCCAACAAGCCGTGATAGGATATTTATATGGCCTTGAGCATTTTTCTTGCACTTTTTATATACATATGCGGTACTCGACCCTCGAACTCGATCCCGGTTAAATTTCTTGGACTTTTACTCAGACTTCAAAGCTCCAAGTTGTTCAATTTAACTCCCAAATATCTTTTTAACTCGAAATCACTTCCTGCAATGTATAACACACACAATAAGTGCAATACACTAAAATTTAAGCTGAAACACAAATAAAGTGCTATGAATTAAAGTGCAATAAGCGACTAAAATACGGGATTATAGTCTACCATCAACACCCCACACTTACACCATTGCTCGTCCTCGAGCAATCAAACTACACTTCATATATGCACGACCGTTTTAAACAACTCTCCTAACTCATCATACCAAGAATATTTAAAATAAATTAAGCACAATACCGTAACATCCTCGCCTCAAGATTTGACTCAAAATCACCATGCATTTTTCACAACCCGCTCACTTACTCTAACACAGTGGTCAAGGACATTACCTTTCCTTTATGAATCAAGTTCCCTCACACAACAGTAGAGAGTAGTTCCACACACAATAAAAATTAAAAACAATCAGGAACTCATGATAGAACGAATTCACTATCTCAGAAACACATTCATATGCCACAAAAGATGCACCATAGGCTTGCCCGTAGTGTACTACTCTACTAATTGAGCTCATTCAGTCAAGGATCAAGTAGGATTTTAATTGGTTGTAATGTAGGCTGCGAGATGGGTAGGATACATTTAAATATAAGAGTGACTACACCTTCCTAAGCACTTTTAATACATACAATTAAGCATTCAAAACTCCACACTTATATCAAACCATAACTCCACCTTCACATCCATATACATTAACTTCCTACTTCTTTAAGCACAATTACATCAAGAGTTATCATTGTCAAGGAATATTTTCGAACAACAATACAACTACTTTTTTTTCTTTTCTTATTCAATTCAAGTGGCTCTCACTTTTTCAAAAAATTGCACTTTTCTCCTTGTTTCAATATTTCCACTCAAAAGCCAAACCAACCACCTGAAAGTTCAACTTTTACAAAGTTCATAACAAATTCAAGTGCTCATGAGAGGTGAAAAGGTTCAAATAGATGGTCAATTCAAATAAATGGGTAAGGCTTGTAATGTGGTAACCAAAGAAACAAGATTACAGGCTCAAAGGGGTTAACTAAGATACATAACAATTAGGTGGGTAACAGAATATAACTGGCTCAACAAAGAAACACATATATCACTTCCAAGACTGAATAAAACTACTATTTCGCTTTGCAAACACATGGAGCAAGTTTTAGACATCAAATGCAATACACAGAGTAATACAAAACCTCACATACACATGGCACATAACTCACTTAGGATTGGACTCATCAAGACACTCTAGTCAAAGCAGTTAAGCAAAGTTAAGATCATACAATTTAAGGTAATTATACAAGAGACAAGAACTGAGCCTAAGCGTCACAACTAAAGCACTCATTATTCTCAAGGCATAACAAAGTCAAGAGATATTGCATTCAACTGAACTCATAGCACAAGATTTCCTACTCATAAGAAAAATAAAATATAACTACACCCGGTTCAAACAAAACCCTTAGAAAATAACCGAGGCTGTAACGACCTGGCCGGTTATTTGAGTGTATTAGTCTCGATCCCCTATTTATTGCCTTCCCTATGTTATACTATAATTTTGTGACTTGTCGGGGTGCCTGGTGTCTGGTTCGGAAGAGTTTCAGAGTAGAATGGGATACATAGTCCCTAAATTTGAAAGTTAAAGTTGTAGGAGTTGGTTGTAGTTTGACTTGTGTGAAGCCAAATCCGAAATAGAGTTTTGTCGGTTCCAATAGCTCCGTATGGTGATTTTGATCTTATTAGCATGCCCGGATGTTAATTTGGAGGCACGTAGGTCATTTCGGCGTTAATTGGCGAAAGTTTGATGATTTTTGTAAAGTTTGACCGGGAATGGACTTTTTGATATCAGGGTCGTATTTTTATTCTGGAAGTTGGAATAGGTCCGTAATATCAATTATGACTTGTGTGCAAAATTTGAGGTAAATCGGAGTTGATTTGATAGGTTTCGGCGTCGGATGTGGAAGTTTAAGTTCAAAAGTTCATTAGGCTTGAATCGATGCACAATTTGTGGTTTTAGTGTGGTTTGATGTGAGTTGAAGGCTCGAATAAGTTTGTATGATATTTTAGGACTTGTTGGTATAATTGGTTGAGGTCCTCGGGGGCCTCAGGTGCAATTTGATTCATTATCGGATCATTTTTGCACTTAGAGGATTGCTAAAGCTGGGCTGTTCTGGTGTTATCGCACCTGCAAAGGGATTGACTGCAGCTGCGGGCTCGTAGAAGCAAGCTGGTGATCACAGGTACGAGGATGTCTTAGCCTAGCTGGGATTGCAGGTGCGAGGGAAAGACCACATCTACGCGTCCGCAGATGCGGAGAAATGGTCGTAGATGCGGAAAAGGCTGTTTGGCTATCCTTTGCATAAGCGGAGAAAACTCTACAGGAGCGTATTCGCAGGTGCGAAGATTGTTCATAGAAGCACAACTTGCCTGAGTAAGTGGAATCCACACCTATGATGGAAATTTCGTAGGTGTGGAGTCGCAGACACGGCAGTAAGGTCGCACGTGCGAGATAACTAGGCAGAAAAAAGGAAATATTGAGGGTTTGATTTCATTTTTGCTTTGGGACTTTGTGAGCTCGGATTGAGGCGAGATTTGGGGGATTTTTAGAGAGATCAATTGGGTAAGGATTTTTTACTTTTTATTTGATTAAATTCTACTAATCTATCTTCAATTTTTTCATTTAATTAAGGATTTGGGTTGAAAATCATGGGAAAAGGTGTAAAAGTTCTTAGACCGAATTCATGAGTTTTGAAATCTAAATGAGTTCGAAATTGGATAATTCTTGTATGGTTGGACTTGATATCGAATGGGTGTTTGGACTTTATAATTTTGTTCGGGTTCCGAGATGCGGGCCCGAGTTGACTTTTTGGGGCGTTTTTCAAATTCTTTGCTAAAATCATGATTTCATTATTTAGATTAGTTTTCTATAGTTATATTTATAGTATGTAAATAGTTTTGGCTAGATTTGAGCCGTTCAGAGTCGGAAACTCGAGGGAAAGGCCTTCTTATTGATTGATTGAGCGTGGTTTGAGGTAAGTGACTTGTCTAACCTTGGGGGGGGGGGGGGGGAAGTTCCCTTATGATTTGGTACTATTGTGACATTTTGTCATATGTGAGGACCGTGTATGCAAGGTGACAAGTGCGTACACGGGCTAAATGTTGAATTTCCGGTTTTAGCTAAGTAGTTTCCTTTTTATGCCTTAATTGAGTTACTTTAGCATGTATAGTCATCATATTTAGCCTAATTTCTCAAGACTAGTTGTCTTATCTCTTATTTGCAACTTGTACTACATGCTTAGTTGAATTACCTGCCTTCTTGATTCCATATTCGTTATTTAACTGTGGGATTCTTTACTTGAAGTTGCTATCCTTGAAATATCATTGTTTCAATTGTTATGTTTTGGTTTCCGTGATTATTGTTTGGTTGTTGCACGAGGTTTCTGTTGTGCGGTTGTTATTGTTGCATGAGGTTTCTTTCGTGCTGTGGTTATTATTGCGCGAGGTTTTTATCGTGCGGTTGTTATTATTTGCACGAGGTTTCTGCCGTACCGTTGTGATTGTTGATATGCATGCGGTGGTATAAGGTTTGGGTGTTGAACACATGCGGTGAGATAAGGTGGGCTTGAAACGCGTGGCTAGTATGGGAACTACCAGAAGTCATGCGGTGTGATAAGGTGGGCTAAAACTTGAGATGCTATTTCGGGAAAATAATTTTTATAAACTAAATATAAGGGCTCTCGCGGTTATATACGAAAAGATTGTGAGATATTTTACTTTTGGGACTACGAGGCGGTACCTCGGGAGTGCCCCTGTTGATTTCCTCTATTTGCTGTTTTGTTTGTTGTTGTTTCCTTAACTTGTAAGATTCTTGCTGCTTTTCGTGTTGTAGTTATCTTTCTTTGATTCCGTTCTGTTACCTTCCTCGAATTTTTATTATTTTACTTCCCTGTCATTTTATAATATCTTCTGCCTTGTTTATTATTAGTTCCAGTAGGGCCCTGACATGACCTTGTCAATACTCTACCGAGGCTAGGCATGGCACTTATTGGGTACCGTTGTGGTGTACTCATACTACGTTTCTGCAGGTACATCTTATTAGCCTTGGTGCTAGTGTGTGGAGTGATTTGCTTATCGGAGACTTCAAGGTACACCTGCCCACGTCCGCAGGCCTCGGAGTCCCCCTCTATCCCGTCTTTTCCTTGTTTCTTTATGTTCTTGATAGAGAGTGATGTATAGATTATGCAACTTTGTATCTAGAGTTTATGACTCATTTCTTACCGGGTTTTCGGAGTTGTATATACTTGCAGTTGCATCTTTTATTTTATACAGATGTTGATGTTTTGAGCTTTTAGATTATTATTTCAATTATTCCACATGCTTGTTAGGCTTACGTAGTCTTAGAGATTAGGTGCCGTCACGACATCCTCCGGAGGAAAATTGGGGTCGTGACAGCTGTCACGACCCAATTTCCCCTCCGTTGGGTATCGTGATGGCACCTACTCTTAGGGACTAGGTAAGCCTAACATTTACTGAATAACAACAATAATAAATAACACCTAACAACACTGCCAATAGAAATCTCTATAAAATTTATAATTCCTAAAACCGGTAGTACATGTCATAAGCTCTACAGTGATTGCTACAATTTCTAAATACAACTGTTTGAAAATAGGTAAAACAGTGTGAATATAAAATAGGAAGGTGACTCCAAAGCCTGCGACCGCAGGAGCAGGTTTACCTTGAGTCTCCACAGCAATAATCTGCACAGCTAGCTAATGATCAACTGACTTCGAAATACCTGGATCTGCACAAAAAATGTGTAGAAGTATAGTATGAGTACACCACGGCGGTACCCAGCAAGTATCAAGACTAACCTCAGTGCAGTAGTGACGAGGAACAGTCAAGACACCTACTAGACTAAATGACCTGAACAAAGTATAAGTATAGAACCAACAGAGTATAATATCTACATAAAGACTACGCGATATAACTAACAATACAGTAATTGCAATAGGAAAGGACAACAACAAGTATCGGTAGAATACCATAATAATGACACAGAAGAATGAACGAAAACACAGCCTAAGTCCGATAATCACAGATAAAGAAAGGACAAGTAACAATTCAATAATACGACAGCTTTTGCACAGGGTTTTAGTCAATAAACTCCACGAGGTACCGAACCTCGGACAAATCACAACTCACTGGTCTCAATACCTGAACCCTAACACTTGGCATCCTGTGCCCTCATTACACCTCATAACCGCACTGACGATTTGTATGCCAAATAGAGCCATTCTCACATAGAACGCAAGTAAGCAAGGATGTGCATCTATACTCAACAATATCAAGGAAACCTCTTATCTGATAAGAGTGCTTAACTACGTGCATGCTTGTGCAAGTGTCCTAACATAGTTGATACCAGCTAGTGAGCATAAGGAAAAGAACAGACAACACATAGAAAATTATTTTCACAACTTTCACAAGATAAAGCTCACACAGATAAGTGTACCACTACACAAATATCAACAACAAGAATGCCCCCAGGCCATTACAAATCATCACAAATCAATCCCTGACATAGCCCACCTTGGCTCGCCACATGTGTAATAGTAAGGTAAATGCCCGCCTTGTCTCGCCACACGTGCATAATAATGTTCCCACCTTATCTCGACACATATATATATCCTGCCTTGTCACGCCGCATGTGCAATATCAATAGTAACAATAGCACGACAGAAACCTCGTAAACCCCATAACAAAGATATGTCAACAAAAGCCACTCCCGAGATACCGTCTCGTAGTCCCAAAAGTAAATGCTCAATAGCAGATCTCCCGAGGTACCGCCTCGTAGTCCCAAAAGTAAATATGCAAGACAGGGGGATCTCCGGAGGTACCGCCTCATAGTCCCAAAGTGAATATGCAAGACAAGGGGATCTCCCGAGGTACCGCCTCGTAGTCCCAAAGTAAATATGCATGACAGGGGGATCGTCTGAGGTACCGCCTCGTAGTCCCAAAGTAAATATGCAAGAACAACAAGTACAACAGCAACAATAATACTAATACAAGGGTGCGACAAATAAATCAACTCAGAAATTCCAGAACTCAAAGAAACGGAGGAACTAATTCATAAGGAGTAGCCACAATAGAGAATGCTAGTCATAATAAGAACAGCTCAACAAGGGAGAAAATAATATGTAACATCGATCCCACAGAGTACAGTTCAACGACAAGAAACTAACACGAGTCAAATAGTTCCAAATAAGGGCAAGTCAACTAAGGCATAGGATATCTAAGTTTCTTTTAAGTTTGGATAATTACGAAAGAGATGCAACAATTCAAATAAAGGTAGGTAGCGGAATGATAACCATAACCTCAATTAAGGGTGAACATTTACAAAAGGGATAACTACAACTTCAAATAATGATAAGCAGTTAGGGGAAAGACAACATGGCGATAGAAGAGATAATAATTTCAGTTAAGGAAAATATGAATCAAATGAACAACAAGAGTGGATCATGGAGCAATTAATTCTAATTAAAATAGGTAGAAGTGAAACTAGTGCTTTATAAACGTAATCATAACGAGAACAATTGCATATTATGTGAATACAAGGACCTAAGAACCCTAAAAGGCCAATTTTCCACACATAAGTCCGAGCACGTACTCGTCACCTCGTGTATACGGACTACAATTAGCATATAAGACTCAAATCCTAAGGGGTAGTTCCTCCACACAAAGTTAGGCAAGATACGTACCTCGAACCAAGCTCAATCAATCAGTAAGAATGCCCTTTCCTCGATTATCCGGCTCTGAATGGCCCAAATCTAGCTAAACACAAACATATCATGAATAAAATTATGACAAACTAATTTAAATAATAAATCTATGACTTTAGCAAAGAATCGAAAATTCGGCCCAAAAAGTTGACCCAGGCCCACGTCTCAAAATCGGGTAAAAGTCACATAATACGAACAGCCAATCAAACCAAGAGTTCACTCGTACCAAAATTATCCAAATTCGATATCCAAAACCGAATCAAAACTCAAAAATTTATTTGAAGAACTTTCCAAACTTTTTCCCCAAATTTCTCAACCAAATTCCTTAATTAAATGATGAATTCAACTATAGATTAATGAGATATAACCATAAAAGAGTTAAGAATCGTTACCCACAAGATTCCTCTGAAAATCCCTCGATATTTTGCCTCAGTTCTAGCTCTCTAGGCCCAAAATTGGAGAATGAAATCAACCCTCGCACTTAGCCCTTTTCTGCCCAGCGATTTCAGCTTCTGCGGGCTTCCAGTCACACCTGAGACGCTGCACCTGCGGAACTTCCATCGCAGGTGCAGAAATGACTTAAGTCCTCTGGTCCGCTTCTGCGATCATAAGTCTGCACTTGCGAGTGCGCTTTTGTGGATTCTTGTCCGCTTCTGCGGAATCCTCACTCAGCTCGCCTTCCGTTTCTGTGATCCGTTCTCCGCAGGAGCGGCTTCGCTTCTGCGTCCCTTTTGCCACACCTGCGACCACTAGTTACCCAGACCACGGCCACATCTGCGAGCTCCCTTCCGCACGTGCGAGTCCGCACTTGTGGCCACCCCACCGTAGGTGCGATTACACTAGAATCTTGAAAGCTCCAGCAATTACAGAAGTCCAAATTTCGATCCGTTAAGCATCCGAAACTCACCCGAGGTCCCCTGGGACCTCAACCAAACATACCAACCAGTCCTATAACACCATACGAACTTAGTCGAGCCCTCAAACCACATCAAACAACACTAAAAACATGAGTCACCCTCCAATTCAAACTTAATGAACTTGAAACTTCAAATTTCTACAACCGATGCCGAAACCTATCAGACCGCGTCCGATTGACCCCAAATTTTGCACACAAGTCATATTCAACATTACGGACCTACTCTAACTTTCGGAATCGGATTCCCACCCCTATATCAAAAATTCCACTTCCGGTCAAAATCTCCAAAAATTCGAGTTTCGCCATTTCAAGCCTAAACGAGCTACAGACCTGCAAAATACAATCCGGACACACCCCTAAGTCCAAAATCATCCACCGGAGCTAACGAAACCGAAAGAACTCCATTCCAGAGTCGTTTTCACACAGTTCTGACCACGGTCAAAATCCTAAGACTTAAGCTTCCAAAACTTGCATCCTTCTTTCGATTTGACTTCGAATCATCCAGTAGTTGAATTCAACCCCGCACGCAAATCAATACACATTATATGAAGCTGCTCAAGACCTTATGCCACCGAACGTGACTTAAATTCTCAAAACGACCGGCTGGGTCATTACATCCTTCCCCTCTTAAACAAACGTTCATCCTCGAACGTGCCAAGAATCGCCTCGAAGTCTTCAAATCACTAAAAGCACATATCTAACATACACCCGCGGGTGACCCCATGTCACCCCAATCCATATAAGCCAGACGACACCATCTCAACTATAATTTATCCTTTCTACCAACACCGATAAGCCTTAGAGTCAAAATTCTCACCTTCTATTCATCTTAAAAAGACCCGATTCTTAATCCATACCCGGTATCAGTCTCAACCAGCTGTAACAACTCATGCCTACACCCACAAGGTGCGACCACTCAACATGACACGCCACACATAGGCCCATAATAACATTTCTGATCACAATAGATGCCCGCAATCAAAACCAGCACCGACAATAGCCTCATATTCGTTAGAACCCCGTTTCAAACCACCACAACACTGATAACAATGTAAGAAACTTGAAGACCTCTTAACTATACACTCGAATCAACAAGTCACAACTAACACCACCGGGCACACACCCCGCAAGCTAAAACTTAAGAAGCACAGAACAAAAATGATTGAATATGTAAAAAGAAACACATAAGAGAAATATTAAACACGCCCTACAGGCAAAACTCTCTATTAGTATCATACTATGAATCAATTTAAAAGGGAAGAATCAGGGTATATGAACAAATCACAAGGATCTCATCTTGATATAACTTCCACCGCGCCACGCAGCCCGTCTCAAACATATCAAATCACATGGAATCGCGAGGGTCTCACCCTCAACTCGAAATCATAAGTCGAATACACATCATACCAATGGAAATCTTCCACTAACTCAATTCTGCCAATAACTCTCACCCCGGTAGAGTATAAAATCACAAATCGCAACCATATTACTCAGGAATCACATCAAACCGACCATAATGGACAACATGAATTCACTTCTAGCCTCGTAGCTGTCAATAATGAGTAAAAACAAATGATAGACACAGCTATCACTCATAGAATCTCCCAACAGGGGAAAATACATAAACATAATACTAGGTCATGAACTCACCCATACGTGGGGAAACAAATAAGGGAACTCGCCCCGATAAGCAGAACCAAATCAAAATACGAATGGCGCCCCTCTGTAAAAAATCAAAAGCATACCTGTATGGCTTCATCTGGCGCAACGGCTTCAAGTCTACTATATGAAACACATCAACGGGATGGGCCTTCCCCTCTTGGGCGCCCTCTACTCGCCTGAATACTCCGCTGTGACACATCTGTCCGGAGTCTAGGACAATCTCTCACCCTATGGCTGGTATCTCCACACTTGAAGAAACCTCTCTACTGATGTGGCTATAGGAACTGTGTGGTACAGGTACGTTGAGACCCATGAGCACCTGAAACACTGTGCGAAGCCTAAAGTGCAAACTGAACTGACTGACCCACAAAACCTCTACCATGTTGTACCTTGCCTCCAAAATAAGGACCAGTAGATCTCTCCGGTCTATGAGGCCTCCTCGCCTCCCTATCCTCTCCCTCCTGAACTCGCCTGTCTCCTCTCTCCTGATCCCACATGCCCTCTACTCGACAAGTGATGCCTACTACCTACTGAAACGAAACATCCGACTCTAACTCCCAGGCCATGCTGAACCGAATATCATGCCTGAGCCCCTCAATGAATTTGCAGACACACTCTCTAACTGTAGCGACCAAAGCAGGGGCATGTCTAGCCAAATCACTGAATCTAACGGCATGCTCTGATACCACTTGTCACGACCCAATTTCCCCTCCGTTTGGTATTATGATGACACCTAGTCTTAGGGACTAGGTAAGCCTAACATTTACTGAATAACAACAATAATAAATAACACCTAACAACATTTGAAATAGAAATCTCTATAAAATTTACAATTCCCAAACCGGTAGTACAAGTCATAAGCTCTATAGAGATTGCTAAAATTTCTAAATACAATTGTTTGGAAATAGGTAAAACAGTGTGAATACAAAATAGGAAGGTGACTTCAAATCCTACAAACACAGCAGAAGGTTTACCTTGAGTCTCCACAGCAATAATCCGCATAGCTAGCTAATGATCAACTGACTTCGAAATACCTGGATCTGCATAAAAAATGTGCAAAAGTGTAGTATGAGTACACCACTGCGGTATCCAGCAAGTATCAAGACTAACCTCAGTGGATTAGTGACGAGGAACAGTCAAGACACCTATTGGACTAAATGATCTGAACAAAGTATAAGTATAGAAACACCAAAGTATAATATCGACATAAAGAATACACGATATGAATAACAATACAGTAATTGCAATAGGAAAGAACAACAACACGTATTAGCAGAATACCATAATAATGACACCGAAGAATGAACGGAAACACGACCTAAGTTCAATAATCACAGATAAAGAAAGGACAAGTAAAAACTCAACAATACGATAACTTTTACACCGGGTCTTAGTCACTAAACTCCACGAGTTACCGAACCTCGGACAAATCACAACTCATGGGTCTTAATACCTGAACCCTAACACTTGGCATCCTGTGCCCTCATTACACCTCATAATCGCACTGACGACTCGCGTGTCAAATAGAGCCATTCTCACATAGAAGGCAAGTAAACAAGGGTGTGAATCTATACTCAACAATATCAAGGAAACCACTTATCCGATAAGA
The DNA here is from genome assembly GCF_000390325.3 of Nicotiana tomentosiformis. Lineage (NCBI taxonomy): Eukaryota > Viridiplantae > Streptophyta > Magnoliopsida > Solanales > Solanaceae > Nicotiana > Nicotiana tomentosiformis. The sequence continues at coordinate 159,868,625 of NC_090813.1, read as the reverse complement.
GTGCTTAAATACGTGTATGCTTATGCAAGTGTCCTAATATAGTTCATACCAGCTAGTTAGCATAAGGAAAAGAACGGACATCACGTAGAATATTTTCTCACAACTTTCACAAGATAAAGCTCACACAGATAAGTGTACCACTACACAAATATCAACAACAAGAATGCCCCCAAGCCATCACAAATCATCACAAATTAATCCATGACATAACCCACCTTGTCTCGCCACGTGTGCAATAGTAAGGTAAATGCCCGCCTTGTCTCGCCACACGTGCATAATAATGTTTCCACCTTGTCTCTCCACATGCACAACCCACACACACACACACACACACACACACACACACACACACACACACACACATATATATATATATATATATATATATATCCTGCCTTGTCACGCTGCATGCGCAATAAAAATAGTAACAATAGCATGGCAGAAACCTCGTGCAATCCCATAACAAAGAGATGTTAACAAAGGGCACTCCCAAAATACCGTATCTTAATCCCAAAAGTGATGCAAGTTTTGGAAGCTTAAGTCTTAGGATTTCGACCGTGGTCGGAACTGTGTAAACACGACTCTGGAATGGAGTTCTGTCGATTACGTTAGCTCCGTTGCTTGATTTTGGACTTAGCGGCGTGTCCAGATTGTGTTTTGGATGTCTGTAGCTCGTTTAGGTTTGGAATGGCGAAAGTTGAATTATTGGAGATTTTGACTGGTACTGGGCTTTTTTATATAGGGGTCGGAATCTAATTTCGGAAGTTGGAGTAGGTCCGTAATGTTAAATATGACTTGTGTGCACAATTTGGGGTCAATCGGACTCGGTCGGGTAGATTTTGGCATATGTTGTAGAAATTTGAAGTTTCAAGTTCATTAAGTTTGAATTGGAGGGTGACTCGTGTTTTTTAGCATTGTTTGATGTGATTTGAGGGCTCGACTTAGTCAAGCCCTCAAATCACATCAAACAATGCTAAAAAACACGAGTCACCCTCCAATTCAAACTTAATGAACTTGAAACTTTCAATTTCTACAACCAATGCCGAAACCTATCAGACCGCGTCCGATTGACCAAAAATTTTGTACACAAGTCATATTCAATATTATGGACCTTCTCCAACTTCCGGAATCAGATTCCGCCCCCGATATCAAAATGTCTACTACCAATCAAAATCTCCAAAAATTCGACTTTCGTCAATTCAAGCCTAAACGATCTACAGACCTCCAAAGCACAATCCGGACATGCCCCTAAGTCCAAAATCACCTAACGGAGCTAATGAAACCAACGTAACTCCATCCCGGAGTCGTCTTCCCACAGTTCCAACCACGGTCAAAATCCTAAGACTTAAGCTTCCAAAACTTGCATCCTTCTTCTGATTTGACTCTGAATCATCCGGTAACTGAATTCAATTATGCACGCAAATCAATACACATAATATGAAGCTGCTTATGACCTTATGCTGCCGATCCGAATTTAAAATTTCAAAACGACCGGCCTGGACATTACAACAACGGCCCAAAGAAAAACCAAGGGGAAATTAGTATACTACCTACAAAAGAAAATATTTTTGTCTTTTTTTTTCCTTCGGCTGTAATCCCTCAAGAAACCAATCGATGATATCCATCATCGAGAAAAATCGAAAATTTTAAAATTTTTTTTTAAATTTTTTTTTCTATCTCTACATACTAAAACTAACAAAAGCAAAACTAAAACTTAGATACATACATATATACAAATATTCCCTACCCCACACTTTAAGTTGTGGCATGTCCCCATGACACACAATTAAAAAGCATAAGGTAAAGGAAACTTCCGTGAACATCTAGTTAGGGTCTAAATCAAAGTAGGGCTCCATTCCTAGCGCCCGAACTAATGCACACATCCATGCAGACAATTTCTTAAAGTTTTCTTGGGGTACACCCCACACTTATCTTTTTCACTCAGTACAACCTTCTCTTTTGAGCCCTTCACTTTCCACTCAACACTTGCAGCTGGTTTTTCCTTTTCTACCCCATTTCTACATCCATGCAGACAACTTCTTAACGTTTTCTTGGGGTACACCCCACACTTATCTTTTTCACTCACTACAACCTTCTCTTTTGAGCCCTTCACTTTCCACTCAATACTTGCAGCTTGTTTTTCCTTTTCTACCCCATTTCTACATCCATCTTGATAGTTATAGTCTTCTCACCCACTCTAAGCATGAGTTTTCTTTCTTGTATATCTAAGATAGCTCTGCCAGTTGCTAAGAATGGTCTTCCTAGAATGAGGGGGACTTCCTTGTTCTCCTCCATTTTTACCAATATAAAATGTACAGGTAATACGAACTTATCCACCCAAACTAAAGCATCTTCCACTATCCCCACGGGTATTAGAGTTGTTTGGTCTGCCAGCTACAAAGATATTCTTGCAGACCTTATCTCTCCAATATCCTTCTCCAGTTTCTTGTAAATAGACAGAGGCATTAGATTAATTGAGGCACCAGAATCACATACAGATTTATCAAAATTAATAGAGACAAAAGAGCAAGGTATAGTAAAACTCCCCGGATCTCAATATTTTTGTGGGATTTTATTTTGCAATATCGCGCTGCAATGCTCTGTGAGCTTGACCACTGAGTTATCTTCTATCTTCCTCTTCTTTGTCAGGATCTCCTTCGTGAATTTGGCATAAGCCGACATTTATGAAAGAGCATCCAAATATCTCTCAAACTGCTTGTCCAGCTTTTCTCTATATAGCTTTTGAGGGAAGGGTAACGCATGCATATGCTCAATCACATCATGTTCCACCCTTCTCGAATTTTCTCCCTTCTTCTTTTTCTCAGCTTTTGTCTAGCCCTTCTTCTTCTTCTTATCAACTTCATTTTTCAGCTGCTCCCCACTATTTTTTCAGGTATCACATCTTTTTGGCTTGGGGTGGGATCTTTCAACACTTTCCCACTTCTCAAACTTACAATATTCACTGTTTCTTTGTGATTTCTCTCAATATCAGCAGGGAGAGTTCCTGGAACCCTCTCAGATAATATTTTTGCAAGTTGCCCAACCTGTCTCTCCAGGATTCGAAAAGATATGCCCAGCTCCTTGATAGATACAACATGAGCGTCCAGCCTTTCATCTATCTTGATAATGAAGCCCTTCATTAGATCTTCCATGCTAGACTGATTAGGCTGATTAGGCTGCTGAGGCAGAAACTGCGGCCTCGGTTGATTCATAAAGCCTGGGGCTCTTTGTCCCTGAAATCCAGGGTTGTTTTGTTTCCATGCATTTATGGTACCCCCCAGGTGAACTCCAAGAAAAACCAGGGTGTTTCTTACCCATTACATTAAATTTGTAATTTCCCACAGCATTTACTTCCTTAATTGAGGCTTGACACTCATGAGTAGGGTGTCCTCTTCCACATATATCACACGCTGCATGAGGCTCACTTTGTATTGTAGCCAAGGTCAGCTTCCTTATTTCTTTTGCCATAGCATCAAGTTGTACCTGCACAGATGTATTAGCATCAACTTGGTGAACACCAGTTGTTTTTCTTCTTTCAGTACTCTTAGAGGGCCACTTGTTTGCATCTTCAGACAACTCATCAATAATTGTAACTATTTCCTCTGAAGTCTTCTTCATCAACGGGCCTCCAGCTGCATTACTTAATGTTCTACGTGAGGCCGGTGTGAATCCATCCCAAAAGTCATGGAGTTGCATCCAGAGTTCAATTCCACTAGGTTGACACTTTCGCACTATCTCATTAATCCTCTTCCAAGCTTCAAACACAGTTTAAGTCTCTTTCTGACAGAAGTTTTGGATTTCTCTTCTAAACTTACCCGTCTTAGCTGATGAGAAATATTTATCAAGAAATTTTCTGGTCATCTCATCCCATGATCTAATTGATCCCGTGGGCAAGCTTCGAAGCCACAACATTACATCATCTTTGAATGTAAAGGGGAATGCCGTTAAGCACTGCATCTTGTGATACCTCATTATATTGAAAGGTGTTCATAATCTCCTCGGATTCCATCTGATGTGTGTTTGGATCTTCGTTCATCTTCCCTCTAAAGAACATCAGTTCTGAAGGGTTTGAAGTAACACTTGCTTCAACTCGAAATTGTTCGCTACAATTGGAGGTGGTGTCACACTTGATAATCCCGTGTTGTAGGCCGGTCTAGCATAATCGTCCAGTGATCTCCAAGGCCCGGGGGGTATATTTTCGAACTGGTCTGCAGTCAAGGGCTGATTTTGAGCAATTCTCCGAGCCCTTTCTTCTTCATAGATTATTTGTGCATCTCTAATAGCTACTTTCTCAGCATCCCGTGCAGCATTTTCTTGTTGTTGGGATACCTCTCTTGCAGCCAAATCTACATTATCATCACTGTCTCCAGCCATAGTTTCTTTGGTTGTGGATTACCCAACCTTTTCCAACGTCTCGGTGAGATTTCTTTCCTTCCTCAGCTGTCGTAGTTGTTTTTCTATCTCTGATTCGTATGGTAGCACTTCTTTCCCAGAAGCTCGAGTCATGCACCAATCTTAACCTGTAACCTGCGCACAGTCAAAGAACACCAACAGTAAAGAGAGAAAAATATAATAAATAAAACAATTTCTTGAATTAGTACTACAAACTATTTCAAACACTATTGATCGTCGGTCCTCGGCAATGGCTCCAAAATTTGACGAGCATAAAACACTACTTAAAATTATGCTCACTAATCAAATATAGTATAGTATAATATCGTATCCATACGGACTGGAGTTAAACAATATTATCGTAGTTTCCAGATTGATTTCTATCCAAGATGATCAACAGTTGAGATTTAAGTGATTAATACTAAAATTAACTAAGAATCTAGAACTATTGACTAATGACAATCGAAGCAATGAATAAGCAAAGAAAGATATCAATGGGAGAAGATAGGGGTTGATGGGATAGGTGCAAGATAATTGTTTGGGATTTATCTCTAGATAATTCACTTCTAATGTTAAAGTGAGTCTCTCGAATTCACTCAACTATTAGTTCAAACGTTTAGTAGAAACTCCTCTCTCGATTAAGTCTCAACCTCACGAGATGAACTAATTTAAGCTCTATGAAGATATGCAAGAATGCGTAGTGGATTGGTCTTTAGGAGAACCTCTCTCGATTATCCTCCTAACAAGTTTTAATCAATTATTCGACTAGCCTCCTTCGATTACTAAGAAGAATTAATGAACTCAACCAACAATATAATGCAGAGATATCACGAGTTATGCCTCTCTCGATTATATGAACAAATGAATATAAATGCAAAGATTAAATCATCCAAAAAATGCTTCAATACATAAAACTAGAGTTATAATCCACAAACAAATATCAATGCACCAAATCCATCAAACCCTAAAAGATACTACTCCATAGACATGGAATAATTCATCACAAATGTAATAAACATATAGGAAAATATAAATTCAATCCAAACTCGGGTCTTGAGTGTGGAAGGAATTATGAAATCTTTGTGTTTTTTCTCCTCCCACTCTTCCTTAGCCTCCTTAGGTCGAATACATGTCAAAAGTCAAGAAAGTAACATTTTTCCATGTATTTATATCAAGTAGGGTCCGGCCGTGACAAAACCACCTTCTCCTAGACGAAATAGGACTTTGGCTTGGCACAGGAGCACCGCATGGGGCGACGCCATGCGGGGCTTTAGTGGGGAAATCCAGAGACCTTGCAAATTATCTGTAAAGCAGATTGTTACACTATCGCGCCGCAGTGGGCGTCGCACAGTGCGTCGCTTTAGTGGCCATTTCCACATAATTGGCTGATTTAATTCATCTACTATTTTGTCTTTTATAACGATGAATTGGGTAGCCACTTCATGTTGCACACGTCTTCCAACAAGCCGTGATAGGCCATTTACATTGACTTTAGAATTTTTCTTTCACTTTTTATATACATACGCGGTACGCGACCCCCGAACTCGATCCCGGTTAAATGTTTTGGACTTTTACTCAAATTTCAAAGCTCCAACTTGTTCAATTTTACTCCCAAATGTCTTTTAAACTCGAAATCTCTTCATGCAAGGTATAACACACACAATAAGTGCAAAACACTAACATTTTAGATCAAACACAATTTAAGTACAGTGAATTAGAGTGAAATAAGAGACTAAAATACGGGATTATAGCCTACCATCAGACACATACATGATCATTTGTATGACTACGTGAACTTGGTTGCTATAATTGATGTAGTCGTAGTCATGCCTTATCCGCATTTTTATTGTTATCATGTCCTTGTGCATTTGATTGATGAGTTATGAGGATATGCCTCTTGATGATAAATTGTTGCCCTCTGTTGTTTTGAGTATGGCACTTGTGGACGTGTTGAGAGGATTGACTATGAAGATATTGTGGCACAAGGTTTTTACCGTGCGATAGTGATGATATTGTGGCACGAGATTTTTACCGTGCGATTGTGATGATATGTGGCACAAGGTATTTGCTATGCGATTGTGATTGGGGGTGTCAGCATAAGGTCTTTGTCATGCAATTGTGTCTATTGTTATGCACTTGGGGCGAAATAAGGGTGGTATTTTCCCGGGTTGCCCATGTGGCGAATTAAGGGTGGCGATATGCGTATGTGGAAAAATAAGGGAGGCATTTGTTATGTGCACTTGTGGCGAAATAAGGGTGCCATTTTGGGGATGTTATGTGGTGGCCTAGGGGCGATTTGATTGATTATGTTTGTGTGGTGGTAGAAGAGTAGCATTCTTGTTTGTGCTTATGAATTCTATATGTGTGTCGTTGACGGCCAATTTTGACCCTCCCTTTTAAATTAATTTATTCATACTTAATAATTTGTAATATATGATTCCAAAGTATTTTGCAGTAATGAATATCTATTTTTCAAATTAATCAAGCATTAGTTTCAAAGTTAATCATGTAATATTGATATTATGTAGTTACAAATATATTTACTAATTTAGGACTATTAAAATATTTTCTATATGTAGGTTCTATAATTAATTCAATAAATCATTTCTTAAACTTTTAGTTAATTAGTCTACCATTTCAATAATTCAAATTAATGTCATAATTTAGTATTTTTTCAAATAATTAATTAATTACAATAGCTAGTGGTATATTTGATAGTTATAATTTTTACTATATTTTATTAAAATATGTAAGTTTATTTAAATTGATTTGAAAAGGGAAAAGACTAAAAGGCTACAATTGCAAGTCCTTAGTTAATAACAAAGTGGCTACTAGGTAAATTATTTTAACCCAGATATAGAGCCAAATCCGGACCTTGCCTAGTCCAATAACTCCTCATTTTACACCTTGGTGATCCGCGACAATCTCGTTAAACCAATCAGAGCACGCCATGTCACCCGCCTCTCTCACTCACAAAGAAAGCACAATGAATCTGGTCCATTGATCTATCATGTAATGACCCAACCGGTTATTTTGACTTTTAGAACCCCATTCCGCTAAATAAAAATCCCTGTATGTGCTTTTACTAATTTATGACATACGGGGACGGTTGGTTTAGAATTTGGAAGTGTTCGGGTTAAAATCGGAACACTAGGTTCCTTAAGTTGGCCTTAAAATGCTAAGTTTGACTTCGATCAACATTTTGAGAAAACGACCACGAAATCGGGATTTGACGGTTCCAATAGGTTCGTATGATGATTTTGAACTTGGGTATATGTTCGAATCGGGTTTTTGACAACCCGGGAGCGTTTCGGCGCTTAATAGGAAAAATCAACTATTTGAAGGTTTTGGAGTAATTGAGGTCCATTTGGAATTTCGATCATGAGAATAGTTCTGTATGGTGATTTAAGACTTGCACGCAAAATTTGATGTCATTCCGAGTAGTATAAGTATATTTCGGCATGTTCGGAGTAAGTTTGAAGAATTTAAAATTTTTAAGTTGAATCAATTAGGCTTGAAGTATGATTCTTAGTTTTGATGTTTTTTTACACATTCCGAGGGTTCGAGCGAGTCCGTTTTATGATTTCAAACTTGTTGGTATGTTCGGGTGGGGTCCCGGGGTCCCCGAGTGTCAATCAGACGTGGCTCGGACCAAGTTGGAAATTGGGAGCCAAAACTGAAGCTCCCAGCTACTGTCAGAATCGCACCTGCGCTTGGCCAGCCGCAGGTGTGAGACTCGTAGGTGCGGCATTTAGCTCGTAGAGGCTGACAATTCCGCAAGTGCGAAGGCTTGGGCGCAAAAGCGGACGCGCAGGTGCGGTCCGTTGGGCGCAGGTGCGGAGCCAGGCCAAGAGGAAAAATCTCGCATCTGCGAGACTTTTTCCGCAGGTGCGTCTAAGCCTCCACAGGTGCGAAATGACTGTTGGAAAGAATGTCAAAAAGGGGGGCGAGGCTCGGTCATTTTAGTCCGTTTTCCTCCATTTTTGGGCGATTTTGAAGCTTTTCGAGAGGGGATTTCAACTAGAAACTTGAAAGTAAGTTAATTCTACACACTTTGAGTTAAATACATAGATTATGGGTTGATTATAACCTATAAATTTAGGAAATCAAGGGTTTAGATGAAAAACATAATTTTTTTTATAAAAATGAGATTTTGACCACGAAAATGGTTATGGAATTGGATGGAAATTGCATATTTGAGTTCTTGAGATTATGGGTAATGTTTTCCTCCAAATATTTCAAGAATCCGGGCACGTAGGCCCTAGGTGAAGTTTAGGAATTTACCATTTTGGATAGGGTAATTTATTTAATAGTCTAATTTCGAATTATTGAGCATGTATTAATTATTTTATATAACTTTTGGATAGTTTCAGATTTTTCGGCACCGAAATAAGATTTTTCATGACATTGTGATCGGAAAGTGGGCTTTGAGACAAGGTAAGTCTCTTGCCTACCTTGTAAGAGTGAATTTACCCCATAGGTGATTCATATTAATAATTGCTGCTAATTGTGGGGGCTACGTACGCACGAGGTGATGAGAGTCCTTGCGTAGCTACTAATTAAGTTAATGTCCGGGTAGTTTAGGACTCAAACCAAGAATTACTTGTGATAATTGCTCCTTTTATTTAATTAAATTACTGGAATTATATTGCAAATTGTTTGAGGTAATAGTAAAAGATCGAAACTTCATAGACTCGAAATGTTGTGTAAATTATTGAATTGTTAATAGAGATTGAACATACTACGTGTTAATATTATTAATAACTTCTCATTCCAGAGGTTCATAAGAAACTATCCTCCTTTCTTGTGGAGCGGGCCGAACGCCTCGGCAGTATTGATGCATCTATGGGTCACGCTGCACGTCCCTCGGCAGTGTGCACGACACTCTGGATCGGACCATACAACCTCAGCAGAAATCATGCCTAATAATAATAATTACGCGATACCTTGATATTTTAATTGCAGCTTGTGAAGCTAATTTATAAATTAGAAATTATTGAAATTTAATGAATTAATTTTTTATGCTTGTTAATGAAATTATTGTTGTTCACCTAAAAATCATGTGTAATTAATTATATTCTATTATGATATTATTGATCCTTAGTGAGTGTCAAAGTCGACCTCTCGTCACTACTTCTTCGAGATTAGGCTTGATACTTACTGGGTACAAGTTATTTACGTACTCATTCTACGCTTGCTACACTTTTTGTGCAGGACCTGAGAAAGGTACTATTGGAGGACCTATCGGAGCGCACCAACGTTATCCAGAGGCTTAGTGGTGAGATGCCTTTCTGAGCCGTTCTGCAGCAACTAGAGTCTCTTCTTGTATTTGTATTCTTTCTATTTTATTTCGGACAATATTTAGAATTTTTTATAATCTACTAGATGCTCATACACTTGTGACACCAGGTCTTGGCACACACAGTAGTAGAATTTGTTTATTTAATTATTTTTACTTGGGTTTTAATTTATCTTGTTTTCTCATATCTTCCTTACATTTTGAAATTTCAAAGAGTTTGATTACTTGGATAATTTTTAAAGAAATGAATATATGTTTAAATCATTAGTTGGCTTGCCTAGCTGGGACGTTGGGCACCATCACGACTTATAGATGAGTTTGGGTCGTGACAACATGGTATCAGAGCACTAGGTTCACGTAGGTCTCACAAGTTATGAGCAGGCCTAATAGAATCTTGTGGATCGGTACGGAGACGTTTGTACTTATCTTCGAGAGGCTATAGGGTGTTAGGAAAACTACCTTTCTTCATATCCCATCGTGCAAATAATGTAGTACTAAATATCTCTCTCTTATTCTCTCACAGATAGTGAGAACACGCTCTAATGAAGTTCCAGACCAGGGAAGAACTACTCCCCCTGTTGTTAGAAGCCGAGGGAGGGCTCCAGCCCGTGGTAGGGGATGAGGACGTACCAGAGTTGTTCCAGTTATGCCACCAGTGGGTTCAACAGAGGATCCTATTATTGAGGAATAGGGCGAGGTTCCCGTAACAGAGCTAGCTCTGGTGGATTTCACGTCTGCACCGGGATTCTAGGAGGTCATAGGCCGTATGCTGCGGTTCATGGACACTATGAATCAAGCCAGTTTATTTCCGGCATACCCAACCATATCTTAGGTGGACGAGGGAGAACAGATCCATACCACACAGGCTCATGGGCAGGAAGCTGCTGTATATCAAACCTCGAGTGCACTACCCGTGGGTGGAGTCCAGCCAGTGGTAGCAACTACACCTGAGCCCAAACCTGCTGCGGCTGCCGAGACACAGAAGCTATTGGACCGATGGACTAGACTGCATCCTCCTGTCTTTGGGGGTGAACGACATGAGGATCCCCATGATTTCATTGATCGGTGCAGGGACAGACTGGACAACATGAGGATATGGAAGTCTCATAGGGTAGACTTTGCCACTTTTCAACTGGAGGGCAGAGCCCGTAGATTGTAGAAGTCTTAACTTCTTGGCAGACCAGCAGATTCTCCTCCCATGACTTGGGACAGGTCCACCTGTATTTTCCTGGACAGGTATATTCCACCCTCTTAGAAGGAAGAGTTGCGGTTCCAGTTTGAGCAGCTCCAGCAGGGTCAGATGTTAGTGACCGATTATAAGGCGAGGTTCTCTGAGTTAGCTCGCCATGCACTTATGATACTCCCTACTGAGGCGGAGAGAGTACGGAGGTTTGTTTCGGGTTTACATACTGGCATTCAGGCCACCATGGCCCGAGGGATTGAGATAGGGACTTCTTATGAATTGGTTGTGGAGATAGCCCGAAGGATTGAGGGTGTGCGTCAGCACAGCAGAGAACAGGTTATGAGGGATAAGCAATTTACATATTCTGGAGGGTTCATAGGTGCTCCGTCTGGGGGTAGAGGCAAGTTCGTGAGAGGGTAGTCCAGCAGGCCCCCATATCCAGCACCATCGCCTCCTCGGGGTGCCCAGTACAACCTTATTTCACTGCTATGCCAGAGAGTTCTTATCGCCCACCAGCTATTCAGGGTTCTTCCACTGGGTATTCAAGTCCCCAGGATCAGACTTCTAGTCAGCAGCCCATCGCACTGAAAATTTATTACGAGTGCAGGGATCTAAGTCACATTCGGAGATTCTGCCCTAGGCTTCCGGGTAGACCAGTGCAGTAGGGTCAGCAGCCTATGATTACCGCACCAGTTGCTCCACTAGCTGTCCGACCACCCAGAGGTGGAGGGTAGGTAGGTATGGCTGTCCTAGACGTGGAGGCCAGCCAATTGGCGCTCCATCTCGGTTCTATTCTTTTCTGCCCAGACCAGATGCAAAGACCTCTGATGCAGTGATTACATGTATTATTTCTATTTGCGGCAAAGATTCCTCCGCATTATTTGATCCAGGATCTACGTATTTATATGTGTCCTCTCTATTTGCTCATTTCCTGGGTGTTTCTTGACAGTCATTGAGTACTTCTATTTAAGTGTCCACTCATGTGGGCGATTCTGTTGTTCTGAATCAGATCTATCGGTCCTGTGTTGTTACATTCTATGGTTTTAAGACTAGAGCAGATCTTCTGCTGCTTAATATGACCGACTTCGAGATTATCCTGGGCATGGACTGGATATCCCCATATCATACCATCCTAAATTGCCATGCTAAGATTGTTACTTTGGCAATGCCGGAATTTCTTAGGTTGAAGTGGAAGGGTTCGTCTATCAGCACATCTAATCATGTTATTTCCTTTCTAAAAGCTCGACATATGGTCGAGAAGGGTTGTTTGGCTTATCTAGCCTATGTTCGGGATACTACTGTAGAGACTCAGTGCCTGTAGTTCGGGAGTTCTCTGATGTATTTCCTTCCGATCTTCCAGGCATGCCACCAAATCGTGATATTGATTTTTGTATTGTCTTGGCTCCAGATACCCAGCCTATATCCATCCCACCATACCGCATGGCTAAAAAAGAATTGAAGAAATTGAAAGAACAACTTGAGGAGTTACTAGCCACAAGGTTTGTTAGACCGAGTGTATCGCCTTGGGGTGCACCGATATTATTTGTGAAGAAAAAGGATGGAACAATGCGAATGTGTATTGATTATCGCCAATTGAACAAAGTTCCTATTAAAAAAAAGTACCCATTGATATGTATTGATGATCTATTTGACCAGCTGCAGGGTGCTAGGGTGTTCTCTAAGATTGCCTTGAAGTCGGGGTACCATCAGTCGAAGATTCGGGATTCGGGATTAAAATGCTAAGTTTGACTTCGATCAACATTTTGAGAAAACGACCCCGGAATTGGGATTTGATGGTTCCAATAGGTTCGTATGATTATTTTGGACTTGGGTATATGTTCGAATCGGGTTTTTGATAACCCAAGAGCGTTTCGACGCTTAATAGGAAAAATCAACTATTTGAAGGTTTAATGTTCTTTAAATTTGGTTTGGAGTAGCTTTTGGAGAAATTGAGGTCCGTTTGGAATTCTTACCCTAAGAATAGCTCTGTATGGTCATTTAAGACTTGCACACAAAATTTGATGTCATTCCGAGTAGTATAAGTATATTTCGGCATGTTCAGAGTAAGTTTGAAGAATTTAAAATTTTTAAGTTGAATCAATTTGGTTTGAGGTATGATTCATAGTTTTGATATTGTTTTACACGTTCCGAGGGTTCGATCGAGTCTGTTTTATGATTTTAACTTGTTGGTATGTCGGGCGGGGTCCCGGGGGCCCCGAGTGTCAATCTTACTGCACAACATGAGGATATTAGAGTCTCATAGGGTAGACTTTGCTACTTTTCAACTGGAGGGCAGAGCCCGTAGATGGTAGAAGTCTTATCTTCTTGGCAGACCAGCAGATTCTCCTCCCATGACTTGGGATAGGTTCACCCGTATTTTCCTGGACAAGTATATTGCGCCCTCTTAGAGGGAAGAGTTGCGGTTTCAGTGTGGGCAGCTCCAGCAGGGTCAGATGTCAGTGACCAATTATGAGGTGAGGTTCTATGAGTTATCTCGCCATACACTTATGATACTCCTTACTGAGGCAGAGAGAGTACTGAGGTTTGTTGCGGGTTTACATACTGGTATTCAGGCCACCATGGCTCGAGAGGTTGAGATAGGGACTTCTTATGAGTTGGTTGTAGAGATAGCTCGTAGGATTGAGGGTGTGTGTCAGTGCAGTGGAGAACAAGTTATGAGCGATAAGCGATTTAGATATTCTGGAGGGTTCATAGGTGCTCCGTCTGGGGGTAGAGGCTAGTTCGTGAGAGGGTAGTCCAGCAGGCCCCCATATCCAGCACCACCGCCTCCTCTGGGTGCCCCAGTGCGACCTTATTTCAGTGCTACGCCAGAGAGTTCTTATCGCCCACTAGCTATTCAGGGTTCTTCCACTGGGTATTCAGGTCCCCAGAGTCAGACTTCTAGTCAGCAGCCCATCACATTAAAAAGTTGTTACGAATGCGGGGATCTAAGTCACATGCAGAGATTCTGCCCCATGCTTAGGGGTAGACCAGTGCAGCAAGGTCAACAACCTATGATTACCCACCAATTGCTCCACTAGCCATCCGAACACCTAGAGGTGGAGGGCAGGTGGGTATGGTTGTCCTAGAGGTGGAGGCTAGCCAGTTGGCACTCCAGCTCGGTTCTATGCTTTACCAGCCAAACCAGATGCAGAGGCCTCAGATGCAGTGATTACAATTATTATTTCTATTTGTGGCAAAGATGCCTCCGTATTATTTGATCCAGGATCTACGTATTCATATGTGTCCTCTCTATTTGCTCATTTCCTGGGTGTTTCTCGACAGTCCTTGAGTACTCCTGTTTATGTGTCTACTCATGTGGGCGATTCTGTTGTTGTGAATCAGATCTATCGGTCCTGTGTTGTTACATAATATGGTTATGAGACTAGAGCAGATCTTCTGCTACTTAATATGACCGACTTCTAGATTATCCTGGGCATGGACTGGCTATCCCCATATCATGCCATCTTAAATTGCCATGCTATGACTGTTACTTTGGCAATGCCGGAATTTCCTAGGTTGGAGTGGAAGGGTTCGTCTGTTAGTGCATCTATTAATGTTATTTCCTTTCTAAAATCCCGACATATGGTCAAGAATGGTTGTTTGGATTATCTATCCTATGTTCGGGATACTACTGTAGAGACTCCGGCTATTGAGTAGTGCCTATAGTTTGGGAGTTCTCCGATGTATTTCCTTCAGATCTTTCAGGCATGCCACCAGATCGTGATATTGATTTTTGTATTGACTTGGCTCCAGATACCCAGCCTATATCCATCCCACCGTACCGCATGGCTAAAAACAAATTGAAGTAATTGAAAGAACAACTTGAGGAGTTACTAGCCACATGGTTTGTCAGACTGAGTGTATCGCCTTGGGGTGCACCGGTATTATTCGTGAAGAAGAAGGATGAAACAATGAGAATGTGTATTGATTATCTCCAATTGAACAAAGTTACTATTAAAAACAAGTACCTGTTGCCACATATTGATGATGTATTTGACCAGTTGCAGGGTGCTAGGGTGTTCTCTACGATTGACTTGAAGTCGGGGTACCATCAGTTGAAGATTCGGGATTTGATGAACAGGGTATTCAAGCCATATATTCACTCATTTGTCATTGTCTTCATTGATAATATTTTGATTTACTCACGCAGTAAGGAAGAGCACGAGCAGCATATGAGAGTGGTGCTACAGACACTGCGGGAACAAAAGCTATATGCTAAGTTCTCTAAATGTGCGTTTTGGCTAAATTCTGTAGCTTTCTTGGGGCTTATTGTATCGGGGGAAGGCATTAAAGTTGATCCCAAAAAGATCGAGGCAATTTAGAATTGGCATCGTCACACTTCGGTGGCGGAGATCAGACGTTTTCTAAGCTTAGCAGGTTATTATCGTTGGTTCGTGGAGCGCTTTTCATCTATTGCAGCACCTTTGACCAAATTAACCGAGAAGGGTGCTCCGTTCTGATGGTCCGGTGATTGTGAGGTGAGCTTTCAGAAGCTCAAGACAGTATTGATTACAACACTAGTGTTGGTATTGCCTTCCGGTTCGGGGATGTATACAGTGTATTGTAACACTTCACGCCTTGGTCTAGGTTGTGTATTAATGCAGGAGAGGCGAGTTATTGCATATGCTTCACGTCAGTTGAAACCCCACGAGAAGAATTACCCGGTACATGATTTGGAGTTAGCTGCAATTGTTCACGCTCTTAAGATTTGGAGGCATTATCTTTATGGGGTGTCTTGTGAAGTTTACCTCGATCATCATAGTTTGAATCATTTCTTCAAGCAGAGGGACCTAAATTTGAGGCAGTACAGATGGCTTGAGTTACTAAAAGATTATGATATTACTATCTTGTATCATCCGGGCAAAGCAAATATAGTTGCAGATGCCTTGAGTAGAAAGGCGGAGGTATGGGTAGTTTGACTTTCATTTCAGCAGAGGAGAGGCCATTAGCTTTGGATATTCAGTCCTTGGCTAACGGACTTGTGAGGCTGGATATTTTAGAGCCCAACTGAGTTCTTGCATGTGTTATGGCTCAATCATCATTAATTGAGCAGATCAAGGCTCGCAAGTATGATGATCCACACTTAATGGTTCTTCGAGAAATGGTACTACTGGGTGCTGCCAAGGAAGTTACTATTGGCGCAGATGGTGTTCTGCGACTGCAGGATCGTCTATGTGTTCCTAATGTGGATGGACTGAGGAAAAGGATTCTAGAGGAGGAACACAGTTCTCGGTATTCTATTCATCCCGGTGCTACGAAGATGTATCGTGACTTGAGGCAGCATTATTGGCGGTGGAGGATGAAAAATGACATAGTTGAGTATGTATCTAGGTGTCTAAACTGCCAGCAAGTTAAATATGAGCACCAGAGGCTAGGTGGCCTACTTCAGCAGATGACTATACCAGAATGGAAATGGAAACGCGGACCTTGCGGAAGTTTGATGCAGTTTGGGTCATTGTCGACAGGTTGACCAAGTCGGCACACTTTATTCCCGTTGTGACTACGTATACCTCGGAGAGGTTGGCCCAGATTTATATTCAGGAGATAGTTCAGTTGCACGATGTGCCAAATTCCATCATATCAGATAGAAGCCCTCGATTTACTTCACATTTCTGGAGATTAGTACAGAGTGAATTGGGGACCCGCGTAGAGCTCAGCACAGCCTTTCATTCGCAGACCGACGGGAAGTGGGAGCAGACAATTCATATTTTGGAGGTTATGCTCAGGGCATGTATGATTGACTTTGGAGGTTAGTGGGATCGTTTCTTGCCTTTGGCCGAGTTTGCTTATAATAATAGTTACTAATCCAGCATCGAGATGGCTCCATTTGAGGATTTATATGGTTGGCGATGTCGTTCGCCCATCAGATGGTTTGAGCCCGGTGAGGCTAAGTTATATGGTACTGATTTGGTGAAGGATGCCTTGGAAAAGGTAAAGTTGATTCAGGAGCGACTTCGTACAGCACAGTCCAGAAAGTAGAGTTACGCGGATCAGAAAGTGCGTGATTTATCATTTATGGTGGGTGAAAAAGTTCTCTTGAAGGTTTCGCCGATGAAAGGAATCATGAGATTTGGGAAGAAGGGCAAGTTGAGCCCAAGGTTTATAGGCCCATTTGAGGTGTTGAGACGAGTTGGGGAGGTTGCTTACGAGCTTGCTTTGCCTCCTAGCCTATCAGGAGTTCATCCAGTTTTCCATGTATCTATTCTCCGAAAGTATCATGCCGACCTATCTCATGTCATAGACTTCAGCACAGTTCAACTAGATAAGAGCTTGAGTTATGAAGAGGAGCCAATTGCCATTGTTGATAAACAGGTTCGCCAATTAAGATCCAAGAAGATTACTGCAGTAAAAGTCTAGTGGAAGGGCCAACCAGTTGAGGTAGCGACTTGGGAGGCTGAGGAGGACATGCGGAGCAGATATCCACACTTATTCAGCATGCCAGGTAAAATTCTAAACTCGTTCGAGGACGGACGTTTATTTAAGAGGTGGAGAATGTAATGACCCAACCAGTCATTTTGACTTTTAGAACCCTGTTCCCTAAATAAAACTCCCTGTATGTGCTTTAACTTATTTATGACTTGCGGAGACGGTTGGTTCGAAATTTGGATGTGTTCGGGTTGATATTGGAACACTTCGTTCCTTAAGTTGGCCTTAAAATGCTAAGTTTGACTTCGGTCAACACTTTGAGAAAAACGACCGTGGAATTGGGATTTGACGGTTCCAATAGGTTCGGATGATGATTTTGGACTTGGGCGTATGTTCAAATCGGGTTTTGGACAACCCGGGAGCATTTCGGCGCTTTATAGGAAAAATCAACTATTTGAAGGTTTAATGTTGTTTAAATTTGGTTTGGAGTAGGTTTTGGAGTAATTGAGACTCCCTAGGACAAAA
The DNA here is from genome assembly GCF_000390325.3 of Nicotiana tomentosiformis. Taxonomy (NCBI): domain Eukaryota; kingdom Viridiplantae; phylum Streptophyta; class Magnoliopsida; order Solanales; family Solanaceae; genus Nicotiana; species Nicotiana tomentosiformis. The sequence continues at coordinate 159,850,857 of NC_090813.1, read as the reverse complement.
CTGCTCTGATACTAATTTGTCACACCCCAACCTAGCTGAGGTGTGGCTGACACTCGGTGTCGTATTGGCCCAAGCAAATCACTTTGCAACTCTTGAATGCTGGACGTAACCCAGAACATATATAGGCTAACATGGCCGCAACTCATAATATATCACATGCGGCAAATCATCATATCAGCTAGCCATCATACTCAAAACATTAATACATGTTCAGGCCGAGGAGGCCACTATGAGTATCAATACCGGACAACCCAGTAAGAAAACATAAATGAGGGCCGACAAGGCCACTAACATACTGTACATACTGAACATGTGTCTACAAGGCCTCTAAGAATATCTGACATCAAAATATCATCGGGACAGGGGCCCGACAAACCCGTAAGTCTATAACAAAATCTGATATCATGACCTCTAGACTCGGCTATACTCCGGAAGAGATGGAGTCTTACCGATTTCCCGCTCAATATCAATCATGTCTACTTTGAGGGCTTGTCAAACTGATTACTTGCACCTACAAGCATGAAGTGCAGCGCCCCAGCAATGGGACGTCAATACAATGAGATGTACCAAATATGTAAGGCAAAAAGCAATATATATAAATAAATTCTGAAGACTGAAAAGCATGAATGAATACAAAATTACTATATGGTGACACGTACGCGTAGCAAAGCAGACCGTCCGTACGGCTCAAAGTATTCGGGTCGAACTATGCATACACATGGGACCGTCCATAGCCAACCTTTAGCTTACCTATGTGTTTCATAGATTGTTTGTAGGTTAACCTTCACTATCCCTCTACACATTCATAGACCGTCCATAGGGAACATACTTATGCATAAATAACATTAAAACAACATGCAACAGTCAATATCTTACAAGCTAGGTACTCATGTCTATAATGTATAACTTCTTCTAGTACTTTTGGTAACTCTCAGTTCGTATTAGGCAACTCCTAATCCCTACTTATTAGCTTTAAGGAAACTCATAACTACTCTTAGATTTACACATCCGTCATGACATACTATTAAAAGTCTTTCGAGATTTGTATAATCTTGCCCTTACAAATTCATTTGGTACATCGTTGGGCTCGTATTTCATATTGTTTCAAGTGACTCATCACAGTCATTAACTCAATATCTACTTCCTTTAATGTATGGAATATCATTACTATTTCCATATGCGCACGATTATTCTAGTTAGGTAGTACAATGTGTTTCATAACTTATGTGACCTTACGTTCTTCTACATACGATCTATTCTTCATTCGTTAGTTTGCACATTCACAACTTTTAAATTTACGGGAAGGTTCTTGTTAAGCAACTTATCACATCACTTGATTTACATCTCT